>NC_050444.1:23431730-24126730 GCF_903995425.1 Onychomys torridus | reverse complement strand
ATTGGACTCCTGGAGCTCCTCCTGGGGCTGTGGATCTCTGCATCAGCTTCTATCAGACACTGTATGACAGTTCTATCATGACAGCAAGGGTGTTGGGCCGTCTGATCACCAGAGCAGGTCAGCTCAGGTACTTTCTCGACCATTGCCAGTAGTCTACAGGAGAGGTATCTCTGTGGATTTCTGGGGACCTCTCTAGTACTCTACTTCTACCTATTCCCCTGAGGTCTTCATTCATTCTGATATCTCCCTCACCATTCTCCCACTCTGGTCCTGATCCAGCTGGTAACTCCTAGTCCCCTGAGCTCTCTTTCTCCCAATCCTTGCCCTCCATTACCCCCCTCCCCAGTTTGCTCATATGGATCTCATCCATTGCTTTGTTATTGGTCAATCCCTATGTCTTTCTTAAGGTCATCTTTTCTAGGTAGTCTCCCTGGATTTATGAGTTGCAGTCTGGTTATACTTTGCTTTACATTTAGTACGACATTTTGTTTATCCATTCTTCAGTTGAAGGGGGTCTAGGTTGTTTCCAGGTTTTAGCTATTACAAATAATGCTGCTATGAACATAGTTGAGCATGTGTCCTTGTGGTATGATTGAGCATTCCTTGTGTGTATGCCCAAGAGTAGTATAGCTGTGTCTTAAGGGAGGTTGATTTCCAATTTTCTCATAAAGTGCCATATTGATTTCCAAAGCCATTTGGGCTTCTTCTGTTGAGAATTCTTTGTTAGCTCTATAGCTCATTTTTTAATTGGACTGTTGGGTATTTTGAATGTCTAATTTCTTGAGTTCTTTATATATTCTGAATATCATCCCTCTGACAGATGTGGGGTTGGTGAAGACCTGTTCCCATTCTGTAGGCTGTCATTTTTGTCTTGTTGACCATGTACTTTGCTCTACAAAAGATTCTCAGTTTCAAGAGGTCCCATTTATTAATTGTTGCTCTCAGTGTCTGTGCTACTGGTGTTATATTTAGGAAGTGACCTCCAGTGCCAGTGTGTTCAAGAGTACTTCCTACTTTCTCTTCTATGAGGTTCAGAGTAACTGGATTTATGTTGAGGCCTTTGATCCACTTGGACTTAAATTTTGTGCGTGGTGACAGATACGGATCTATTTGCAGTCTTCTACATGTTGGCATCCAGTTATGCCAGCACCATTTGTTGAAGAATGCTTTCCTTTTCCATTGTATAGTTTCGGCTTCTTGGTAAAAAATCATATGTTCATAGGTGCACAGATCTAAAACTCATTATTATTCCAGGAAACATTCGTAGATTTACTATTGCTTTTGAAATATTGAGGAATGAGTTGTATATAGGACCTAGATATTAGTTTTAGCAAGGCTAATACCCATTCACCTTTTTAGACTAGATGAAGACTCATCTCTTCAGATCCATTTAACTTACTGACTAACAACAGTGGTGTCATATATTTAAGCCACAGCAAGAGTATGTTCCAATGGCTACACAACAATCCAAAAGCAAAATGACTATATTCACTTGGCACACTGACCCAAATCAGGATCCTACTTACCCTTGTCATAGGACATGAAAGAGATAAAGGAGGATTGTTGAATAAAACCTATGGATGCAGACATTAGACAAACACCTAACTCCTCTTCTTCTATTTCTCTAATTCCAAGGTGTGTTCCTCATTCCAGTAGATTCTGGCAGTTTCAAATACTAATCAATTGGAGTAAGTTAAGTTTAGAGGCATTTTCTTGTTGTGGATTCTAGACTATCAATTCATATATATATATTTATTAATTAATTATTTTATTCTTTCTCATATGTTATCTCCCATCTAAAACTTCCCCTCTGCCCACTCCTCCCACTCCCTCTCCCTGATTCAGATCCACTCCTCTTCTATTTCTCTTAAAACAAACAAACAAACAAAACAACAACAAACACAGAACAGTGCTGGGGACCAGCCTCAGCAGTTTTGGGGGTCCTAAGGACAGGATACCTGGAAGGCGCAGTAATGACTCAGACTTAGTGTTCTGTGCAAGCTGACAGGTCACTTTGGACTTCTGCAATTGCTAAGTAGCTTTTGCTATAGCTTCTGCTTTTGCCTTGGTAACCTCAGTCTTTTACTTTCATGAGTAAGGAGGAACAGAAAGAAAAGGGGAAATCACCCAATGCAGAGTATTCTCATGATTCCAAAGGTTTTTCTTAGGAAATCACCAATATATTCTTTATCGTCTTTGATTAATCACAAGAACTATCCCAGACATAACACCAATGCAAGCAAAATCTATTTTTATGATTAATGATTATACAGTCTTCTGAGCACTTGATCCAGTGGCTAGCAACATGCAATTTCACAAAAGAAAGGTAAAAATAAGAAGAGTGGTCAATGTACCAGACAGTCATTTTCTTCTCACACAGCCTGCTCCAACCTCAAGACCCTGGAAGCCACCTAAGTTCCTCCCCAGCCCTCTGCAAACACTAAGCCCCATGACTAGTGGGCTATAATGACCTCAGACAAGAAATCTGTTCCTGCATGTCAGTGACTTTTGTCCTTCTATATCCAACAATTCCAAGGAAGACCTGATCCAATTTTCAGAGCTTCCATGAAAGGAAGCTAACCTTTCCTGGCAGCTCTTTTATATCTAGGAACCCTATAAAACTTATAGCAATCATTCCATCAATTATCACATTATCTCCACATTCCTTCAGAAGGAATCGAAATATATGGATTAACGTTGCCATTCCCCTTTCTTGGTGGAGGCCACTGTTTTTCTCCTACTCTAGGCTCTCACACTTCTAGTTTGTCATCCCATCTATATGTTACTCCATCCACATCTTCAGCCAAAACTCCTTAGGGTCTCAAGTTCTATACAATATCCTTGGAATACCTCAGAAACTGAATTATTAATTATGGCCAATATGAGTCCAGTGTGCTGATACACATTATACCATGTGCTACAGTAGACAAAACATTTGGTACAGTTTATCCAAGCCTGAAAAGCTTCCCCAGGCTGCAGGTTCTTTCCCATGACCTGCATAACTCCCTTAACCCCAGCCTGGGTGTTCATATCTATATAATTTCCTGTAAAATTTACTTTACTCCTTTCCTATATCACAGAAATCACCATTGATCTAGAAACAGAGAACATAAAGATCAGATAGAAGAAAAAGACTAGCATTACATAAAGTAATTGTATGGAGGAGAACATGACATGTACATGCCATAAAGCATGACCTCAGGACATGTAGGCATTTCTGCCTTGACACTCTAGAGGTATGTTAATAAGAAGATGTGGAGGGGAATGCATGGAGGGTTGATGGTCCACAAACTTGGGTCCCTCACATCAGGCATTGTATATGCCATCCCCAGCAGAACAGGCCTGATAGAGGAGATGTTATCTGCCCTAGCTAAAGATGGGTTTCTTATCATTTTGTTATCATGATTAGGATGGGGGGATTGGCATTTGTACTATTTGTATCACTTTAGTTTTCCCAAACAATGTTGCTCATGAAGCCTCATACACAGAGACTTAGTGGTAATCCAAGCCATGTTTGATAATGTCCTTTCTGAAGGAAACAGCCACATCAAACACTAGCCCACAACGTTTTGTTATGGAACTATTATATTTGTGTCTTAGTGGTTTTAAGATAGGTCTCGCTGGGCAGTGGTGGCACACGGCTTTTAATCCCAACACTCAGGAGGCAGAGCCAGGTGGATCTCTGAGAGTTCGAAGCCAGCCTGGTCTACAGAGTGAGTTCCAGGAAAGACACAAAACTGCACAGAGAAGCAGTCTCCAAAAACAATGATCTTCTCTTTCTCCTTCCCCTGCATCAAGTGCCATATTCTTATTTAGTATGTTGTGAGATAATGTGTTCAAATGCTTTCATATACTGGTTTAATAAAATGCTGATTGCTGATTGGCTGGTAGCCAGGCAGGAAGTATAGGCAGGGACAAACAGAAGATGAGAATTCTGGGAAAAGGAAGAGCTGAGAAAGGAGTCACCAGGTAGACACAGAGGAAGCAAGAGGACAAGGCAGAACTGAGAAAAGGTACCAAGCAGCATGGATAAATACAAATAAGAGCTAGTCAGTAATAAGCCTGAGCCAATGGCCAAGAAGTTGTAATTAATATAAGTCTTTGTGTGTTTACTTAGGGGATGCAAGTGGGAAAGATTTTCCCCAACCACTGGCTGGCCAGGACACAGGAAATCTTCTGGCTATATTTGGGAGCCAGCATGGGGCTCTCAAATTTCCAGAAGGCCTAAAAGAGTTTAATGGAGCCAAAAACAGCTTTCTATGTCATGTCTCATGCAAACCAAGATATAGAGACCCCAAGGTATACAGATGCTGTGACAGGGTGCAGACTTGAGTTACAGTATGGCTGGTTGACAACATATGAGCTTGAATGCAGCATGGTAGATTGCTGCCACTGAACAAAGAGGTTCCTCCAAGCAAGGCAGTGCACACTGTGGTGTATTTAGCTTTTGCTAGTACAAAAAAAAAAAAAAAAAAAAAAAAGAAAGAAAGAAAGAAAAGGGTTTGGGCTACACACTCCTGGAGGGAAGCATAAACTCACTGCCTCCCATAGTCAGCAGAGAGCATGGCATCTAGGGCTGGCTGTAAACATGCCACTGCCATATTAGAAAGCTGAGATGGGCAGAATCAGCAGCAAAGGCTGTCAGGTTGGCCCTAGCCAAGCAGTTCAGCAGTTTAAAATCTCTCCTGGTCAGAGAAGGATTATAGATTTGTATGAAATAAAACCTTAAACAGTTTATAATGTATGTAAAAATGTATGTAGGCTTGGAAGAAAGAGGAAAAGGAAGATAGGCAGTTATATAAAGAGATGTAAGAAATAAAGTTTTTAAAGAGACAATACAATTAATAAAAAAATAAGCCATGTAAAGATGGAAATCACATAGAGAGTCTGGATTATATTGTCTTTGGGATTTTTTTTTTTCCGAGATAGGGTTTCTCTGTGTAGCTTTGTACCTTTCCTGGAACTAGCTTGTTAGCCCAGGCTGGCCTTGAACTCACAGTGATCTGCCTCCAGTCTCTGCCTCCAAAGTGCTGGGATTAAAGGCATGCGCCACCCCCCCCCCCCGACCCCCCCAGGCATCTTTGGGATTTTTAACTGCAGAAGGACATTTGATTGTAAAAGCTGTTGATTTAAGCCAATATTTATATATATATTTTAAACATATCTAGACTTCTAAGTTTATGTTACTTTAGAAAAGAGGTTCTGCTTTCATTTCCACAGAAGATGAGAACCTGTGGATTGCTTTCAGGCTAATATTGTTTGATCAAGGTAGACTCCCTGAGAGGCCCAGATGATCCAACATCCAAAAACAGCTTCAAAGTAATTGACTCAGAGAATACAGCATTACAGACTACTCCGGTCAGAACTTGACCATAATTCTTAATTTTCTCAGGATCTCCATTAGATTGCCAGTGCCCTCATCCAGCAGGAAGTAGTATGAAAGCTATGCCCAAATTCCCAAAATATTGTTTATAAATGTTTATTTTTATTTAAATTAGGTTTATTATAAACACAATCTCTTTCTAAAGAAGAAAAAAGATAGTATAGATATGACAGGATGAAAGTAGTAGATTAGTGAACCTACTTCAAAGAGCAATAACTTGTACAAAATGTTTGAAATTGCTATAGATTTTAGTTTATTACAAATTTAAAGTTAATTTTGTTGTACAACATGTATATTTCTACTCTTCTTTAAGATATTATGCTTATATGTCTCATATGAAATTGTAATGTATAATTAAGAAATACAGATTAATAATTAGTCGCCATGAAAATCAAACCTATAGTCATGTTAGTTAAGTGTTCTAGGTATGCATAGATATATTTCAATTAGATAGATAATCTTCAAACACTTCAAAGATCTACAGAATATGGCATTTAAAGTGTTTTTAGAACTTTGACTTTCTGGATATTGAGACATATCTGCTCTTGATAGCACCAATCTACTTCAGAGAAGATAATGGACACTGACGAAACTCTTTATTGAGTTTTCTTTCTTTGTGGCAAAAGTCAGCCACTGGGCAAAAAAGTGCCCTTGATTCGACTGCTTGATAATATGTTGTATAAACTGGACATGCAGGACCCATAGAAAGGTGGCCACTGAACTTTGCAAGATGTAATGGTCCTTCGGATTCCTGTTTTGCAGAGGAGACCTCCAAATATTCTACAGTTTAGTAGGGCAGGCCCATAGGGTTGAGGAAATTGGCTCAGAACAGTAGCCAAGGCACACACATCACATACTCCTTAAGAGCCAACCTGGATTCTGCCTGAGGGCTTAGCAACAGGAGCTGTCAGAGTTCTTAGTTGTAGCTGAAGTAGACCTGGATATATGTATAGACAGGCAGTAATGAGGAGGTCATGTGGTTGGGTTTACAACTAATGAGAAGGTAGAACAGAAAGTCAATAAAAAGACAAACACATAGGAAGTAGGTCTCTTTCTCAGGTGAAGGACGGCAGTGGCAGCAGGTGATAAGAAGGTGGTTTTAGTCTCAGCTCTTAGCTACTGCTCTGACCTCTTGGGCTTTTAACTCTGGATTTGGCTCCTTGTCTCTTATTTAATCAGATTGTTACATCTACACTTAGTCGATGTCAGAGTTCCTGATCATGCACAGTTTGCCTGAAGGCCTAGCAACAGTCACTGTCAGAGTTCCTGGTCACTGTCAGAGTTCCTGATCATGCCCGCCAATGAAGAATGACCATACAGACTGGGCACTGGGAGGAGGGTATATAAGGCCTACCCTGTTATTGAATAAATGAGTTCATTATTTGCCTTCAACAGACTGCTGATGTTTGATCCATTGATGCCACATCTTCTCACCCCCTCCCCTGAGGGAGCTGTTAGTATCCAAGCAATACTATAGGACACATGTAGAAGTGACTAAAAAACTCTAGACCTATTGGCTAAAGATGGATGCCCTAATGTTGCAGAGGAACTTTGAATGACTGTCCAGGCAGCCAGTTGTCTCTGTCATTCTAGATTTTTGGAAGTTGCTTATAATGCTCTTCCTGTTTACTTAGGTAATATTATATCCTTCTGAGGGTTTTGATACAGTTGAAGACTAGACAGTTACAATTTTCCTTGGTAGTGATAAAAGATAAATTAGATATGAAAACTTTAGAGTCACAAATATAGGTTAGATAGAGTATTTTCTTTAATTTTGCCAAATACAAATAGATTAGATATTGTAACTGTAATTCTTGCTTGATAACTCTTTGTTATATGTAATTTTACCATGTTAAAGTTAAAAATTTCCTTTCTAATTAAACAGAAAATGGAAAATGCTGTGGGATAATATTTTTATACACTGGTATAATAAAATGCTGATTGGCTGGTAGCTAGGCAGGAAGTATAGGTGGGACAAACAGAAGATGAAAATTCTGAGTCAGGAGTCACCAGCCAGACACAGAGGAAGCAAGATGACAAGGCAGAACTGAGAAAAGGTACCAAGCCACATGGCTAAACATAGATACTAATTATGGGTTAATTTAAGTGGAAGAGCTAGTAAGTAATAAGCCTGATCTAATGGCCAAGAAGTTATAATTAGTATAAGCCTTTGTGTGTTTACTTGGCGGATACAAGTGGGAGAGATTTACCTGACTGCTGGTCATCTGGGACACAGGAAAATGTCTGACTATGTAAGTAAACCAGAGCTTATATTTTGAAGGTTTGTACTATGGTGCTGGACACCAAAACATTCTGATGTAAACAGTAGGACATGGAAGATGCTGTGTTCTATGAAAGAATGAAGTCTATGATGGCAGATCATATATTTGTCCAGATTGTATACGATAGATTCAGTTTAAAGAGGCTAGCAAAGACATTGTATTTTCAAGACTGCTTCTATAATCAAGTTGAAAATGTAGATGTTTGTGACCTATACCTATGTACTTTGGGCATGTTAGAGATTTTCTAATTCTCAGAAGGGATTAGGATGAATTAGTATATCAAATTTCTGTTTGGTCTGCTTACAACATTTCTAAAGATTACTGGCTATTACAGAAAAGAAGGTTATATTTTATACAATGTAGTATAGTTGATAATATCACCCACAGAACTAATGGATCAGTCTCCTGCAGTCCCTCGAGAAAGACTGGAGCTCAGGGAAGCCGTGTTCTACAACTCTATAGAAAGAAGGCAAAGAAGCAGAGAAACATAACAAATTTATACTATTTGAAGAAACAAATATGTATTCAATCTTCATGCAAGAAAGATGGAAATGTATTAAAATTAATAAAATACATTACTTAAAATTATGTTGCCAAAAAGTAAAAATGAAGTCAGTGAGATAAAATGTATGTTCACTGTTATATCCATGGCAGCATTGTTCAATAGAGTCTGATACCACAAATAAGGGGACAAAGTTAATATATTGGTATAACGATGTATAAAAATACCTAGAAAATGTAAATTATATGTATTGTTTATGTTACATAAACTTACATATCATATATAATATATTATGTATATTTCAGTAGTCCCCCTTTAATAATTAATATATAAATACATATTAGCTATTATTAAGCACTGAAAATAAAGTCCCATATAAAAATGTATGTTAACCTAGAGATTATTGATCAAAGTGAAATTATCCAGACATGTAAATATAAAAACTGGTTGAACTCCTTAGATGGATAGCAACCAATGTCAGAACAAAATATAGTAGAACTCATCAATGGTTGGAACAGAAATGCTTGTCAAAGGCTAGAAGATTTTAGGTATGAGGTAAATGATTTTTAGCAGTCTAATTTAAAGCATGATGACTCTAGGTAATAATGATGTATTGTATGTCTGTAATACATTAAGTAGATATAAGTACCATGCTTACACACACAGACACACACACACACACACACACACACACACACACACACACACACACACACACACTGGGAGGAAGGGAGGGAGGCAGGGACAGAGGAATGGAGGGACAGAGGAACAAAGATAGACAGTCACACATCAAATAAATAAAATGTTGAGTACTGATCTAGTTTAGATAATGGAAAACATTTTTATTATTGTTTTGATTTACTTTTGAGGCATAAACTATTCTTGATATAAACTATTTTATCTGTTGATGTCTGACTTCTTCCTCTATTAGTAATTACATTCTTCTTTCCTTCATTACCCTCACTGGCCTTCAAAATCTCTATTCATTTTCCACATTATATTGCAACAAATTACTAAAGTAACCCCTTTGGGCATCAACTGGACCTATGGCTCTTTGAAAGTTCTTTATGTGGCTCCTTTATTTGATCTTTGCTTCTTCTGGTGACTGTAGTTTCTCTTTTAACACACCTCCTTCATACTGCCTCTGCCATCTTCTCTGTGTAATCAGTAAAGTACATTTGAGCAATTTTATTCACTTTGACTTCAGTTATCCTGTATCCATTACTTATTTTTAATACTTATCATGCTTTTATCTAGGTACCATTTACTATTAGTCATTCACTATTTCATATCTGTCATGTCTGCCACCTATCTGTCTGTTGTACATATGGGCTTGTATATATTGTAATGTTTGAATTATCATAAATGTTTTAATTAAGCATATTGGTAATAAAATTCAAATTTACCAAATGAAATACTGTGTATAATCTCTCTTTTGGATAGCTGAATTATCACTACACTGACATATAATCCTATTGTAAAATGTGAATTTTCTTTCCTAATTTCTTTACAAGAGCCTTCAAATCCCATCACTTTAATTAACTATTTCATAATCAAATCATAACTTTCTACCTTTCACAGTACATTAATATTAATTCAATTCAATTCAACATAGAGGAAGGTGATACCAGATTAATATCAGGACAAATACACACCTATAGGAGTTATGTTTAGCTCCTAAAATTGTGTTCACTAGCGCACGCACACACACACACACACACACACACACACACACACACACACCACAAAAACCCATATATTTTTTGGAAACTTTCAAAGAACCATAGAAAATGAGTCTTCAAAATAAATCCATAAAAGTCTGAAGATTAAAAAAGAACTTATGAAGTATTCTTATCAAAATTGGGAAGTATGTTATTTTTTTCAGGGACCTGCATTTTATACTTATACTTATTATTATTGTTATTATTATTATTATTATTATTATTATTATTATTATGCTTGTTTCAATCATCTATATCAATGGCAAAGGAAGAGAGTTTTAAAGGAAAATAATATTTATGAGAGAATACTTTAAAAATCATGACCCACCAAAGTGGGCTAATTCACTTATTGATGCAAAAGAATTAATTAAGTCTGTTTAGAACCACTATAGATTATGAGATTATTGTACAAGAGAGGAGTCTATAATCTAAGTAATACATTTGATTAACAGACACTAGTTGGCTAGAATCCAACTATCATTCCATAGAAATTAATATCATTAATTATAAATCCATTGTCTGTATTATTTTTAACCTTTACTTATAGCTTTCTACTAGCAGATTAATAAATTCTGAGAAAGCAAAGCACAGAAGCTATATTGCTAACAATATATCCAAATAATAAAGTAATATATCTTAATCTTTTAAGAATCCCAATGATAACCAAATTTTGCATCTCAGCTTCATATAACACTTATCTGTTCTTTTCACTTCGCTATAGTCTGTCTGTTTTTAGACCTAGTCACAATATATTTGACAGATTTAATAAATTGTTCTATAGCTCTATAAACCCTGCTTAAAGTAGTTTTTCAGTAATCTTCAAGGGGGAATATGTAAATATACCCTGGAAAAATTTCATATTCACCTTGTATCTCATAAGTCTTCTTTATAATCACTGAACTTTAAAACTGACATTTTGTTTTGTTTGAGGCAGCATTTCATCGTGTAGTCCAGATGGGTGTAGAAAAGTTTCTCTGTAATTTGTGATCCCCCTGCTCTTTTTTCCTGAATACTGAGATTATAGGCTGATACTATGCTGCCAGACTTTTGCTTATTTTTACTTTTAAAAAATTCTACTAAATACAGCAGTATATTTTATATGGTTACAATCTTTTTGTTTTTGTTTTGTTTTGTTTTGTTTTGGTGGTGTGACATTTCAAAACAGGCTTTCTCTGTGTAGCCCTAGCCACCCTGGAACTTGCTCTGTAGACCAGGCCGACATCAGACTCAGATATCTGCCTACCTCTGCTTCCTAAATACTGGGATTAAAGGCATGCACCACCACCACCTAGCTAGTTACAATTCTACTGATTTCAAATACTGAATACTGTGAAATATAGAAAAATATCCAAAAGAAAATAAATCAGTGCCACATTTGAACACATTCTATTTGTTTACCATTATATTCAGAACATATATGAATGTTCCACATCTGCTCCAACATAAACTATCTTCAGCATTTTTTATCTTAGCCATTCTGACAGGTGTAAGATGGTATCTCAGAGTCTATTTGATTTGCAATTCCCTGATGATTAAGGATGTTGAGCAATTCCTTAAGAGTCCTTTGGCCATTTGAGAACCTTCTTTGAGAATTCTCTGTTTAGCTCTGTAGTCCATTTTTTTTAAAATTGGATTGTTCATTATTTTGATGTCTAGTTTTTTGAGTTCTTTATATATTTTGAAGATCAGCCCTCTGTCATATGTAGGGTTTTTGAAGATCTTTTCCCATTCTGTAGGCTGTTGATTTGTCTTATTTACTGTGTCCTTTGCCTTACAGAAGCTTCTCAATTTCAGTAGGTCCCATTTATTAGTTGTTTCTCTCAGTGTCTGAGTTATTGGTATTATATTTAGAAAGTAGTTTCCCATGCCAATGCAATCAAGGCTATGTCCTACTTTCTATTTAATCAGGTTCAGTGTAACTGATTATAGAGGGTGCCTGAACTGAACTTTACCCCAGTGACCAGATGGATGAATACTTTAAATGTCATCACAGAGCTTTTCTCCAGTGACTGATGGAAGCAGATACATAGATCCACAGCCAAACACCAGGCAGAGCTCCAGGAGTTCAGTCAAAGAAAGAGAAGAGGGATTCTACAAGCAAGTGCATTAAGATCATGATGGGGAAACCTGTAGAAATGACCAAAACAAACTAGTAGAAACTCATGAAAGTTGTATCAACAGCTGTGGAGCTTCCATGGGACTGGGCTAAGCCCTCTCTCTGCATGGAGAGACAGTACTGTAGCTTGATCTGCTTGGGAGGACCCCTGGTGGTAGAATCAGAATCCATTCCTGGTGCATGAGCAGGCTTTTTGGAGCCCTACAGTGGGACTCCTCATGAAGCCTTGAGGCAAGTGGAGGAACTTGGAATTATCTCTACTGGATATGCCTCCCCATGGAAGGCCTTGCCTTCTTGTGGGGAGGAGTGGGGTGCGGGTTGGGAGGGGGAGACTTGGAGGGGGTAGGAGGAGGGAAGAGGGGGATTTTTGATTTGTGTGTAAAACGAATGAAAAATATTTCTTAATAAAAAATAGAAAACATAATAAAAAGGAATATTTATGAATGCTATTGATTTCTGTAGATGAAATACACTGTTATACAATTGTCATAATTTATTTACTTTTCAAATGTATTTTAGGATCTACCTTTATTCAGAGTTGGCCTATTCTTAAAGTAAATTTACAGGATACTACAATTTAAAAACATGTGTGTTTATATCTATAAACACTACACACACATTTACATCTGTATATGTGTGTGTTTAATTTAAAAAATTATAATAATATACACACACATATATATACATACATATACATATGTATATACATACATATGTATATATATATATATATACATATATATGTATATATATATATCACAAGCATACATATACATCATCTCTAGTAATATTCACAAGTAGTTTCAAAGGCAGGCATGACATCTCCCTCTACAGATTAATGAACTGAGCATTAGAGGCATTATCTAAGACTTATACAAAGTTCATACCCAAGAAAGTAAAAAAAAAAAATTGATAATTACACCCAAATTTTCAGGCACTAAATGTTAGTAGTAAAATATGATCTTCAACCTTCCAAAATTTGCATGTTCCTGCAAGACCTCTTGAATCCAAAGTGACATGACCTGGGGCTTATTGGAGTAAGAGAAGCATAATCCTTTTTGCTTAATTTTGCTGCAAAGGTGCTGTCATAGTTTGCAAAGACAAAGATCACAGAATGTTAGAAAAGCCATTACTTCAGTGGAGAGGAAGACACAGATATGCACTGGGAGCTTGTGAACATACAAGACTCAGGGCCCCAAAGACAGTCTGATGTCAGCGCCTGTCAATTTACATAGACACATTATGAAAGCCAATCACTCTCTGAGCTTAGGTTTGATTCATTTGAAAACAGGGACTTGTTGATACTCCTTGGCCATATCACTTCCCCTTTTCACTAGATGAAGAAATGACTGTCTTTCTCAATTAAATTTATTCATATCTTTTAACAAAGTCTGCTGCATCTTTCCAGTATTTCTGATCTGTGAAGAGCTTTAATTTCCACATTGGTACTGATGACTGATACTGAATCTCCCTGAGTGCTCATTAAGAGATACTATTGTCCTTTCCTACATCTTTTGTGAGTTCTTATATTTATTGTTTTGCACAAGTGGCACAAATCTTAATTAGTCTTAATAAAAACCCAGAGCCAGATGTCAGGGTAAATGCTGAAAGATCAGAGAGACAAAGGAACAAGCCACAGCCACCTCTCACCACTCCTCAGCTGAAAAAAGTGAGCTCCTTTCTCCCCATGAGTTATATTCTTTTCTCTGCCCAGCCGAATCACTTCCTGTCTCAACCTCCTTAGTGTTGGGATTAAAGGCTTGTGTGCCTCACAAATACAGGGAGCAAAGGCATGAGATGCCAAGTGCTGGGATTAAAGGTGTGTGCCACCAGTGCCTGGCGTCTGTGGCTAACTGGTGGCTGGCTTTGCCCTCTGATCTTCAGGCAAGGTTTATTTGGTAGAACATACACAAAATATCACTTCTCAAACATGTTATGATCTCTATCTGTGCAGCTTGATCTATGGTCATGGAAGTTATCGGGAATCATACTCTGTATGCTTTTTCCCAAGATCTTACAGCTCATGACTGTGTTGACATAGCCACCAGCAAGATATGGCAGACTGAACACTGACAACTCAGGGAAGGGAGACATGTGTTTTTTATATCACATCTCTGTAAACCAGTGGTTCTGCTTTACAATTAGTTATCTGCCACCTAGGACCCTTGGATAAGAATTCTACTGTTTCCTTTCTGCTAAACATGCAAGCTAATGCAATTTTTATCTAGGACCAGCTACTGAATAACTTCCACAGCCATTGTTAGTTTTAACATTTTGAAGTTTACCACTTCAACCCACAAGTCTACATGTACATGTACATCATATATGCTCTACTCTTATTAATCTGTGGACTATGGCAAAACTTGTTATTTTAATGTTTGCAGTTCTGTTTCTTTCAAACTTTAATCTCTTCCTAGAATCATAACAAGACAGAAATATCTTTTCACCAAGTTGTTTACTCTCCTAAATTATGATTGATATACTGGTCCTTACATAATATTCTATTTTTAGTCATTTAAAATGTGATATGAAGACTGCCAATAAAATACTCTTTCCCTGTAAGCCCACCCTGACATTGCCTGGAGCACCAGGACCCAGAGGCTAAATGGCCCAGAGACCTAGGATACAACCAAACATGAATGGAGAAAAACATGTCAATGTAATGATGCCTGACATTATCTTGCTATACTCATAAATCGGTGCCTAGCCCAATAGTCATCAGAGAGGCTTCATTGAGCAACTGATGGAAACAGATGCACAGACCCACAGACAAACATTAGGTCGAGCCCAGAGAATCCTGCTGAACAGAGAGAGGGAGGGCAGATTGTAGGAGCCAGAGGGTTTAAAGACATCACAAGAAAACCCACAGAACCAATTAACATGGGCTCATAGGGGCTCATAGAGACTGAATCAACAACCAGGAAGACTGCATGAGACTGACCTAGGGACTCTGAATGTATGTGTCAATTGTGGTAGCTCGGTCTTTTTGTGGGAATCCTAACAACTGAAGCAGGTGCTGGTAGTCATGTCAGAGGAGTAGCAGATGGCAATTGACTCGTGGTGTTAGCGCACCACGAGAAGAATCCCTGTTGGGTGAATCTCAAATAGGCAAAGCCCCGAAACCATAGACTTCTAAGTGACTTTTGATTTGGTTGTGCCATTACATGTTGCTGCTGCCTCTTTTTCTGGTATCTGGCATGGTGTGAATAGGTGTGAGGAGATCCTCAAGGCCTATAATGTTGTGTGTTTATCTCATGAAAACATCCTATTCTATTGGGCATTTTCCCCTGTGGGCTATTATGAAGATGATTTTGTCTTAAGTTGTACTATCTAATTGATAATAATAATGTTAGTTTAAACAGAGTTTTGATGAAAAAATATATACAAAGAATTGACACACTGCTAAGGCCTTTGAATTTTATCTAAGGAACTGCATAGATCACAATTCAGGTTAGTGATTTTGGAAAACAATTGAGTCCCAGGAGTCAGGCTAGCTCAAATTCTTTGAATTTTATTTATTTATTTATTTATAATTTTTTATTAAGAAAAAAATTATTGAGTAAATATGTTTTTATCTGTCTTCATTATGATCATTCACTTGGAAAATAGATGTAACCACATTTGTAATTTCTATATTGACTGATTTTGTAGGGTGTATAAGCTGTAAAGGAAAAATAAAGGATCAGAGAATACAGAAGAAGAATAAAGAAGGAAACCAACAAGAATGTGTGAGTGTCTTTTCCCTTTGCCCCTTCAGATTGAAAAGTCATAGTATACTGACTCCATGGATTCCTTTGGAGCCCTGTGCTGCCCGAGGCTGGTTCCCAGGCAGCAAAATGCAGGAGCTGCCTCTGACTCATTCACAGGCTTTTGGGACCCTATCCCTCATATTGAGTTGCCTTGCCCAGCCTTAAGACAAGGGGAGATGCTTATTCTTACTAAAAGTTGATATGCCATGATTTGTTGATATCCATGGGAGGTCTGCCCTTTACTGAATAGAAACAGAGGAGGGGTGGATGAACAGGACAGAGGGGAGGTATGGGGGGCACTGGTAAGAGAGGAACGGGGGAAAAGTTGTAAAGTAAATAGATTATTTAAAAAAACACTCTCCCCACACCTTTCTCTCTAAAATTTCAAGACTATTATTATATAACAAAAGATTTGATATGCGTATATATCTTATACGTACATATACACATACATATATAAGAGATAAAATTAAATATAATTTTCCAATTTTCCTAATGGGAATACTCCTAAGCCTGATAGATTAAACTCATTTAAAACCCTATTGAAATAGTCCTTGGTGGATTAATTTTATCCTTCCCTCTCCAGTTAACATAATCATACCCAGTGTCATGAAGTGAGCATCTCACACCACCTGTCTCATTCCACACCCCATTCCTGCACTATTGTCTCCACCTCTTTTTCTCCTTCCTTACTGATCCTTCCCATGTGTTCTAAGTTTCTGTATGCCAGGAGGCACTACTTAACATACATCTGAATTTATGTTCTTCTCTTATGCTCCCAACTAACTCTAAGAAATAACAAACAAGCACCTCCATCTCATCCTGCTCTTACTTTACCTTCCATGCCAGATACTATATTTGAGGACATGCTCATATGTATGTCTATAGTGGGTAGCCATCCCGGCCTTGGCCTGGAAGTTCCAACCCCCATTGAGGCTTTGGTAATGGTCACACCCACAAGGCACGGCTGAGAGAGGACGCTGAAGACCCAGGATTGAGAGGAGAGGTCTCTCTTGGTTCTAGGACCCTGGACGCTGAAGGTAGACCAAGCAGAGTTCTCCAGAGAACATGGCCGGACTGCGCCATACCTTTCCGAGACCCTGCAACCTATCCCTTCATTTGTAAGTTACCCCACAAAATAAACCTCCCTTTTAACTATGTGGAATGGCCTCAATAATTTCACCCATATATGTTTGCTACTTTAATTTCTTCATCCCATGGGCACTTTCTGTCTAGATAGATAGTGGAGTTTCACTTATAAGAGTTGTCATTTATAGCAGAGGTAATGCAAGAAGATATTGAAACTTACGTAGATAAGATTAGCTATATCAAGGTAACTCACAAAGATATTCTACCCTCTAATGGCATAAGCTCAGTTCTGTTTCTTAACAACCATAGCAGGGCCTTTATAAGTGTGTCTTTACAAACTTATCATTGGTTTGATTATGTCCATGTTCAGAGAAAGAATGTTATGAGATGTGTTTTGGACAGTGAATTTCTATTTACATCAGACAAAAAAAAATAAATGACAGGCCACAGAAATTATTCCATCCAAGATTAATTTGGATGAAGCAAAGGATTTTTTGTTTGCTTGTTAATTTTTGAGAATGTAATTTAATTATAATGTTTCTCTCTTCCCTTTTCTGTCTTCAAATCCTCCCTTATACCATTTAACATTCTCTCTCAAATTCATGGTGTAATTTTCATTAGTTGTTATTGCATGCTTATATGCATCTATATATACACATTTAATTTCTAAATAAAACATGTTGAGGTTGAGTTATTACAATATTACTTGTATGTGTCTTTTCAGTGCTGACAATTTGACATTGGATAACCAACTGGTATGCCCTGGAGGATAGTCTATGACCATTAATTCATTAAACCAGTATAGTACCTAACAACAGTCTTGTGATGATATTTTATTTGTGCTGAAATGTGGTGATATTTTATTTGTGCTTAAATAAATAAAGCTTGCCTGGAGATCAGAGGAAAGAGTAAGACATTATAAGTAAACAAAGAAGTCAGAAAGTGGTAGCAGATACCCTTAATCCTCTCACTTAGCAGACAGGATCTCTGTGTGTTCAAGGCCACATTGGAAACAGAGCCAGGTATGGTGGCACACATCTTAATTCCAACAATAGTAAACCATGGAGGTCTGGAAGTCTGTACCGACAGAAAGTGACAGAGCTGTGCAGGAAGAAGAAGTGTTGTAGCTTCACAGAGAGCAAATAAGATGGCAAAACAGCAAGGCATATGTACGTGGGTAGACAGGAAGTAACTCGTATTTGGAAGCTGCAGAGTTGGTGAGGTAAGGTTGGCTGGTGGCTTTCTCTATTTCCCTTATCTCTCTAAAGCTTTCACCCTGATATTTGGCTCCATGTTTCTTATTTAATCAGACCATTTAGAAATTCATCTACACAGCCTAACAACATTTACCCTTATACCCATAGATAAATGTAGGTCTCACCCTTCATCAAGGAAATTTCTCTTTGCAACAGATAGAGATAAGTGCAAAAAAGCAAGATCAAAAGGCAGGGTTAGAGAACTTAATCCCAATGGAAACACCTGCTGTACCTAAGGCTCAGAGAATATTGTGGAAAATGGGGAGGAAATGATTCAAGAAGATCAGAGAGTTTACTGTGTGATTATGTCTCTAGTAACATCATATCCTGTTCCCATATATTCTCACCCAAATGTGAGCCGAACAATTATCACACCACCAAAAATGTTGAATTGGACAGGGAAAAACCCATGAGACCTCAAGCCTACACAAAGAACCATACACAGAAAATAGAATAAAGCTAGGAGCAAGAGGTGGCCATCCCAAGGTAAGAGCATATTATTGGCTTTTTCAAACAATGTTTATGTTTATTTTTATATTATGTTTGTGTGTTTGCTCAAATGTGCACATGTTCCCATTAGAGTAGGTACCCCCCAAGCCAGAAGGTGGTATTGGATCCCTGGGGGATGGTGTAGTGGGTGGCCATCCCAGCATTGGCCTGGAAGTTCCAACCCCCACTGAGGCTTCAGTAATGGTCACGCCCACAAGGCGGGGCAGAGGAGGAAGCGGAAGACGAAGGATCAGGAAGAACTCTGTCTCTTGGTTCCCGGACTCTGGATGCTGGAGGTAGACTGAGCAGAGTTCTCCAGAGAACACTGCCAGACTGCGCTATACCCTTGCCAGACCCTGTAACCTACCCCTTCATTTGTAAGTTACCCCACAAAATAAACCTCCCTTTTAACTACGTGGAGTGGCCTTAATAATTTAACCAATATCCAGCACTCACGTGGGGCAAATTCTAAAGGCCTAGGCGGCTCCCTCCCTCAGCCTCCTCCCCGGCTGGCGGGTACCTAAAACCGCCTGCAAAGTTCCATTTAAGCAGGGGACACCTACACGGTTCCATTCCCGAAAAAGGGAGCAGCTAGCCCAGTCTCAGTTCCCTAGCTTATCCCCCAGACCAGCGAAAACTGCTGTGAGTGAGATCTTCCCACTCCTCCGAGTGCCGTTTCCCCGCCATCTTGGCTCCTGCCTTCAGCTGCCGCCAGCCAAGGTTGCCAGCAGGCCCTGCTTTGGAGCTATACCAACGCCTCCTGCTGGCTGAAAAGTGCTATTGCACCCCCAAAAACCACGGAAAGGTAAGCTTCTTTCAAGTAAAAGTACTTGATAATTTTACACCTTAAAACTGACTAACAAATTTTGAGTAATTCTTGTAATATGGCTGACAACATTACCTCATAAGAATTTAATAACCTTTTTGCCTGTATGCTGAATGACATTTTCCTGGAAATATATGACCTCCCTAAGACATATCTGGCCTGTACCATTTTGACATTCATTGTAATAATTCACACAGTGTTCAAACACTGGTTTAATAATAAGAACAAAGATGAGTCATTATTGGGACTGATACAGGCTTTAAAAGTTAGCAATGAAAGCTTACAGAAAAAGATTCTGTCTATGGAATCTGTTGACCAGGACTTACATAAAAAGATTCTCTTTCTGGAATCTGCTAACCAGGAATTACAGGTTTTAAAAGATAGCAATGAAGGCTTACAGAAAAAGATTCTCTTTCTGGAATCTGCTAACCAGGATTTACAGGCTTTAAAAGTTAGCAATGAAGGCTTACAGAAAAAGATTCTGTCTATGGAATCTGCTGACCAGGACTTACATAAAAAGATTCTCTTTCTGGAATCTGCTAACCAGGAATTACAGGTTTTAAAAGATAGCAATGAAGGCTTACAGAAAAAGATTCTTTCTCTGGAATCTGCTGGCCAGGACTTACATAAAAAGATTCTCTCTCTGGAATCTGCTAACCAGAATTTACAAAACAAGCTTGTACCCAAAATTGCTTTTATTGATAATAAATATGAGTATTTAATGGATAGAACACTAACTCTCCAGAGTGAAGTTGTAGCTACTCAGACAATATATAAGGAAGAAAAATTATCATTACTTGATAAGATAAGGTCCATGGAATCATGTGTTTCAGAAGAACATAAAAACTTCCATGATTCCATGAAAAATCTGGAATCCCTTACAAGAGAAGAGGTTTACTCCCTGGAACAGACCCTAGGTGCTCGTTTACAAGCCCTGGAGGAAACTCTAAATAAACATGACAAGGGACCTAATAAGCAGAAGGGCAAGACCATACAGGTTGTAACATCTCCAAATGGCTCTCATACAATGGCTTATCCTGTTATCATCCATGAGAAGCCAGCAGATGACACACACCCCGAGCCATATACGGCATATACATTACAACCAATTTCAACAAGGGACTTTAAAAATATAAAGGAAGCAGTAGTTACATATGGGATACACTCCACATACGTAAAACAGATGTTAAATTCGTGGTCTACCTCACATAGAATCATTCCAGATGACTGGCATCAGTTAATTTCAGCTGTTCTAGAATATAGCCAGCAGTTACAGTGGAAAAGCTGGTTGAGAGAAGAGGCAAGAAATTTAGAACAACAAGGTAAACTCAGAGGTTTTGAGATCTCCCAAGATCAAATACTTGGTGAGGGATGTTTCGCTGACAGGAATGTACAAGCCATTTATGATGAGCATACAATATCCCTATGCCGTACAGCAGCTCTAAATGCTTGGGAAAAAATTCCAGAACCTGGAAAAGCAACTGAGGTATACACAAAGATATTTCAGGGATCACATGAACCCTTCACTGATTTTTTACAAAGGCTGAACACAGCTATAACAAAAGCTGTATCAGATAAAGAATTAAGAAAAGTATTAACTGAGTCCTTGGCATTCGACAATGCTAATGCAGAATGCAAAAGAATACTTACACCATTAAAGATCAGATCAGCTCCTTTGGAAGAATGGATTCAGTATACTAATAGTGTTGAATCTCTTAACTACAGTAATGAGGCTTGGATAGGAGAGACAAATCCCAGAGGTGTAAGAAGGCCCCGTGGTACCAAATGTTTTAAATGTGGTACACCAGGTCATATAAGTAAAAACTGTACATGGGGTAATCCTAGAAGTAATACTCCTTCTAGGAATAGCCTAAACAGAAGACCCCAACCACCTCCTGGATTATGTAGAAGATGTGGCAAAGGCCGACATTGGACCAGTGAGTGCAGATCAAAAATAGATATACGAGGCAACCCTTTAGTAGCAGGAAACGCCTCAGGGGGCCTCTTGCAGGCCCCCAAATCAAATGTGGTAAGAACATTCCCAGCCACTGTGGAAGACATTCCTCTCCAGGACAACTGAATAAACCAATGTCTAATGTAAAAACTGATACTGCAATGGATGATAAAACAGCTCTGATAGATGAATCACAGTTTACAAAGAACACAATAAAACAAATATTTTGGCAGACTTCCATAAATGAACAAAGGCCAAAGCTTAGAATTCGAATTAATGGCTTGGTTCTGGAGGGCCTGGTAGACACAGGTGCGGATGTGACTGTAATTACACCAAAATCATGGCATCCAAATTGGCCTCTTCAAGAGGTAGATGTCCAACTTTTAGGAATTGGCACCCTATCTCAGATAAAACAGAGTTCGAGATGGGTTGAATGCATAGGGCCAGAAGGACAGAGAGGAAGGCTGAAGCCATATGTAGCAAATGTAGCAGTAAATCTATGGGGCTGAGATCTGTTACAAAAGTGGAATACCCAGATTAAAATTCCTACACTCTCAGAAAAGGAATACAGGCCAATGCATGTTTCCAGGAATAATCTCATAAAATGCTATAAAAAACAGTCACCAACCATTCAGGCTGTACACAAACAGAGCACAACTGCTGTTGAACTCTCAGAAGTACCAACTGCCTTACCTTTAAAATGGCTAACTAATAAACCTGTCTGGGTTGGACAGTGGCCTTTGACAAAAGAGAAGCTACAAGCTTTAGAACAGCTGGTTCAAGAGCAGTTAAATGCTCAACACATTGAAGAATCTACCAGCCCTTGGAATTCTCCTGTATTTGTTATTTTAAAAAAGTCTGGTAATTGGAGAATGCTGACAGATCTGAGAGCTATTAATAAAGTAATTCAGCCAATGGGCTCCCTACAGACTGGGATGCCCTTGCCCTCTCTGCTACCCAAAGAATGGCCTATAATAGTTATTGACTTAAAAGACTGTTTCTTTACCATACCCTTACAAGAAAATGATAGAGAAAAATTGCCTTCACAGTTCCTAATTATAACAATTCTCAGCCAGTCAAGAGATATCAATGGAAGGTCCTCCCACGGGGAATGTTAAACAGCCCTACCTTATGCCAATACTTTGTGCAAAAACCATTGGAGTTAATTCGTGTAAGGTTTCCACAATCCATAATTTATCACTATATGGATGATATCCTATTAGCAGATCCAAAGTTAGACACATTAGAAAGCATGTTTGAAGAAGTAAAAAAAGTTTTGCCTCGCTGGGGACTGCAAATTGCTCCTGAAAAAATACAAAGAGGAGATTCTATTAATTACTTAGGATATAAGATAGAGTTACAAAAAATTAGACCCCAAAAGGTACAACTGAGGAGATATCGATTAAAGACTCTTAATGATTTTCAAAAGTTGTTAGGAAGCATTTCCAACTTATTGGGTATCATGGGAATACCCAAAGATGGACTACAAAATTTGGCTAATACTCTAGAAGGGGACAAAGAATTAAATAGCCCAAGAGAATTATCAGCTGAAGCTGAGAAGGAATTGGCTCTAGTAGAAAAGACAATTCGAGAAGCACATGTGGATCGTGTGGATCCAGAACTTAAATGTATTCTTGTCATATTCCCCTCCAGACATTCCCCCACAGGTATTTTGATGCAGAGGGAAGATATTATATTGGAATGGATATTCCTACCACGTAAACCAAATAAGAAATTAAAGACTTATATAGAAAAGATCTCTGATTTGATTCAAAAAGGTAAATTAAGACTTCGTCAGTTGACAGGAATGGACCCAGCAGAAATTGTAGTACCTTTAACTAATGAGGAAATTTCGTCACTATGGAAAGATAATGAATACTGGCAGAGAGCCTGCAGTAACTTTTTGGGAGAGATTAACAACCATTATCCCAAAAGCAAGAGAATAGAATTCATAAAGAAGACTGAATGGGTCCTTCCTCACATTGTATGACACAAGCCAATTTCTGGAGTCCTCACATTCTATACAGATGCAAATAAATCAGGGAAAGCAGGATACAAATCAGGAGACTTAAGTAAAGTAGTACAAAGTCCATACAGCTCTGTACAAAAGGCAGAACTGTATGCCGTTCTTATGGTACTGATGGACTTCACAGAACCCCTCAGTATAGTCACTGACTCTCAATATGCAGAGAGAGTTGTTTTACACATTGAAACTGCTGAATTTATTCCTGATAATACAGAATTAACTTCATTATTCATACAATTGCAGGAAATCATCAGAAAAAGGGAACATCCTATATATATATAACACATATCAGATCCCATACAGGTCTGCCAGGACCTCTAGCACAAGGTAATGATGAGATTGATCAGTTACTAATAGGTAATGTGCTAGAAGCCTCAGAATTTCATAAGAAACACCATGTAAATAGCAAAGGTTTGAAGAAGGATTTCTCCATTACTTGGCAACAAGCTAAGGATATTGTGAAAAAATGTCCTACTTGTTCCTTCTATAACCAAACTCCATTACCTGCAGGAAGCAATCCAAAGGGTATACAAAGAAATGAAATTTGGCAGATGGATGTGTTTCATTTTGCAGAATTTGGAAGATTAAAGTATGTACACCATACCATTGACACCTATTCAGGATTTCAGTGGGCAACTCCTATGAGTTCTGAAAAGGCTGATTCTGTGATTACACACCTATTAGAAGTTATGGCCATCATGGGAATACCTGTACAAATTAAGACAGACAATGCCCCAGCATATGTCTCCAATAAAATGAGACAGTTCTTTGCTTATTACAATATAAAGCATGTTACAGGTATACCACACAATCCCACAGGCCAAGCAGTAATAGAAAGATCCAATCGAACTTTAAAGGATATGCTAAATAAACAGCAACAGGTAACAATGACTCCTAGAAATAGATTGCATAGTGCTTTATTAACCTTGAATTTTCTCAATGTTGATGAGAAAGGAACAACAACTGCGGAGAGACATTGGACGACAGACAAAACTCCTGAGCTAAACCAACCAGTTTATTTCAAAGATGTGTTGACCTCAGAATGGAAACCTGGATATGTCCTACGTTGGGGAAGGGGTTTTGCTTTTATTTCCACAGGAGAAGAAAAGCTATGGATACCAACAAAATTAATAAAAATTCGATTCGAACAGGAGAAACCCCTTGATGAGGAGAAGTAAAAGATCATCCACCAATGTGACATCTCTTCAGGTTGTAAGAAAAATTTAACAATCAAAGGTTGGGGGAGGGTTCTGTTTTTGTCTTTCCAGGATAATGGAAATACCCATCTTCCAGAAATCATAAGGCCTTGGATATCCAGATGTTTATAGCAGAAAGAAAGAATCTATTGGTACCAATCTACACAGGGTAAGATATCACTGTCTAACATCTATATCTCTATCAATCTAGAATAGTTGTGGTTCCAATTTAATGATAAACCAAGCTGAATTTGGAGATGGAACTGGCTCACTCCTTCTCTAAACCCAAGCATATTGATAAAAGAAAATGTTGAGAGATTCTTCAGTCCCATATCAGAAGAGCCCTCTGGTGTGAGACAGAAGGAAACCAATTATAAGGGACCATTATCTTCAAGATTCTAATTCTCTCCATGCTTACTCTTGATTTCTTGGAATCCTTTCTTACATGTCATGACATCTTTAAATCCAAACCTTCCATTCTGATAAAAAAATAAGTTTTTTCCAATAGCAATCTCTGAAGTCTCCAGAAGGAAGATGGGGCCCCAACAACAACAACTCTACCCAATCCAGAATGATGCCATGGTAATCATCATCATATTACACTTCTTGCCAAAATTTCAGACAATCTTACCCATTACTCTGAGAGTTGCTGCAGAATCTACAGTTAGTCTAACTGAGATTTAACTATCTGAGCTTTCTCACAATACCCAACAGAGATACCATCGCTTCCTAAACAGCAGGAAGCAATTCTAAGAAAACGACGCCCCTTCTCCCTAAGGTTTCATATTTCTCAGGGTTATGGATAATGGTTCTAGGGTTGGGGGTGGAAGAAACTGTTAAACTCAGTACTCTCCTTAAGGAAAGAAAATATGTCTCAAAAAAAAAAAAAGGGAAAAGAAGAAATGGAATGGATAGGTATAAGATATTATGGTAGACTGTCATATACATTAGTAAACAAATTTAGTAATATACCAGCCTTTGCACTGTTATGAATTCTTATATGTTGATACAAATATAAACTTTTTACATTCCTATTTAAGATAATTTGTATATTGATACAAATACAGAACGATGTTTGTTATATTGTACATATATTTTTACTCTTATGTGAAATATTTGTATATTGATACAAATGTGAATTTATATCTGTCTACTGTATGTATGTTCTACTTCTGTTTAAGATATTCTGTATACTGATATATATTTAGGATTATTATCATATTGCATATTGTACTATACATTCCTACCTCTGTTAAAGATATTTTGTGTATTGTCACAATTTAAAGTCATTGTCCTTTTACTGTGCATTTGCTTACAGACTGTTTGCCTTATTTATAGGAAGCTTAGTCCTTAGGTTGTTTAGGTAGACAAGACTTACATAGTTATTGTCACCTATGCTTGTCATCTCTATAATTATGTTAGTTAGGTCATCCAGATTAATAAATACATAGGTCAGATGGACAGGTAATCTTCAAACACTTCATGGACCTAGAGAACATGGCATTTAAATAACTTAGAATTCTGTTGACGTGAGACACAATTGCTCCTGGCAGCACCAATTTGTTCCCGAGAGAATGTTGGGCTTCTAAGACATTTCCATTTGGAAGTTTGTCTTCTTGGCACAAAATGGCCTACTGGGCAAAGAACTGCCCTTGCCTCAACTGCTGACAGTACAAATGCTGTCCTTTCTGGACAAGCGGGACACAAGGAAAGCAACCACTATACTTTGCCAAGACAGGGTAAGATGGTCTTTCAGAATTCCTGCTTCTGAAAATGGTCTGTCAGATACTCTAGGCCTGTAGCCAATTTGAATGCACCAACGATACTGAGAAACATTAGGTGACTGTCCAGGCTGCTAGCTGTCTCTGTCTACTCTTGCAAGACTCCCGAAAGTTGCTTGCATCCTTCTCCCATTTCTCAGGTATTATTATATTCCTTCTCAGGTCTTTGATGAGGTTGGAGATTAGCAGTTATAGTTACAACTTAGTATATATACATATATAATATCTTAGATAGGATATATTAAGTATTAGACTCAGGTTCTTTAGGATAGGACACCTTTTGGAATGATCTTTGTAACACGCCACCTACCCATGCCCTAGACTTCCCTGGATTTTACTATGTGTGTTTTGCTTGATATTGTTTGTACTTATTGTAATTCCAACTTATCTAGGTCATTATCCCTCATTACTCCTAGACAATATTTGATAAGCATCTCTTTGTATATAGTCTTGTATTAGGTTAGAGCTTTCTTATTTAGATAAAAGGGGGAGATGTAGTGGGTAGCCATCCCAGCATTGGCCTGGAAGTTCCAACCCCCACTGAGGCTTCGGTAATGGTCACGCCCACAAGGCGGGGCAGAGGAGGAAGCGGAAGATGAAGGATCAGAAGGAGCTCTGTCTCTTGATTCCCAGACTCTGGACGCTGGAGGTAGACCGAGCAGAGTTCTCCAGAGAACACTGCCGGACAGCGCTATACCCTTGCCAGACCCTGTAACCTACCCCTTCATTTGTAAGTTACCCCACAAAATAAACCTCCCTTTTAACTACGTGGAGTGGCCTTAATAATTTAACCAATAGGATGGAGTTACAACACCCAAACTTGGGCTTTCTGTAAGAGCAGTAGGTACTCTTGATGACTGAGCCTATTTTCTACCCACCCAGTACCACCTTTTGAAAAACAGGTTTTTTAGCACTTAGCTTGTTCCTGTTCTTGTGTGGTCTTCATTTATCATGGTCTGTTATTCCTTGTTCTCCCCTTCTGTTCTTGATCCAGCTGGGATCTCCTGCTCCCCTAAGCTCTCTTTCCCTGGAAACTTGCCCTTCATTACTCCCACTGTCATCCAGGTTGTTCATGTAGACCCCTTCCATTTCTCTGTCATTGGGCAATCCCTGTGTCTTTCCTAGGGTCCCATTTTCTAGGTAGCCTCCCTGGAGTTGTGTAGCAGAAATCAACAATGATACATCCACTGTAAACTACTGGAAATGGTCGAGAGAAAGCCTGATCTGACCTAGTCTGGTGATCAGATGGCCAAATACCCTAACTGTCGTGCTGGAACTCTCATCCAATAACTGATGGAACTGGATGCAGAGATCCTTGGCCAGGCCCCAGGTGGAGCTCCAGAAGTCCAATTGTCGAGAAAGAGGAGGGACTGTAAGCATATGAATTGTTGAGACCAAGATTGGAAAAGCATAGGGACAAATAGTCCAGGGGCAGGAGGGGGGAGGACAGGGGCTAAGGTGTAAAATTAAAACACCAATATAGTAAATAAAAAAGGAGAAAAACAAAAACAAAAACAAGAAAGAAAAACAGGTTTTTGCAAACTATTGACTTTAATCAGTGTTAGTTACAAAAGTATAAACAACTTGTGGGTTACCATACCACTAATAAAATCTCCATTCTCTAGCAATTATAAATCACCCATATATCTTTGTCTCCTGTGCTCTGTGTGTTTCCTCCTCATCCATGAGGGAGTGTTATTAATCTCAATCAGGCAATATTTTCTTGTGGGTAATCATAACTGCTCTGATTTTTTGATCTGAAGAAAACAGCAGCCATGCTTATAGAGGATAGAGTTCTAGAACAGTATTAAATAATAAGGCTAGATTCTACTGTGTTCATGTGAAAATACCATAGCATCAAGACACAAAATGTGTAAATTAAGCTCCAATAAAGCAACAAAGGCAATTTTGGCTCAAAACTTAATAAGTGTGTGAGTATTATATAAAATATATTATTACTCAATCAATTCTAATTTGCTTCAAAATTAGTCAGACAGAATTAAGTAATTCCTATGCTTAGGTTGATGGAAGTCTTACTGTCTATTACATGAGTTCAACATTAGGAAATTTTATTTTGGTTTTGATGCATCAAAGCTTCCCAAATTTAGCCTTTAATTTAATTAGTTATATACACCTAAATATTTAAGATGGATTACATTATTATATTTTAGAAATATCTACTCACTGATCAAATTGTAAAAAAAGTTCTTATTGTTCTCTGTGGTTTTACCTAGTTATGTTTAAATAACGAGTACCTTTCAGCAAGATATTTATTTTGATATTTTGGGGGAGTAAAGAAAGATCTACAAATTCTTATTGGTAATGTTCATCACCTTATCAACAAACAAATTTACTGATCAGTTTAAAATTTGGATAAAATTGTTGAAATCAAGTATTCCTTTTAATAACTGAATAACTCTTAGGTCATTTATTACATAATATTGTACAGTCACAAATATCTCATGAAAACATTTGGATTGTGATCTTCCTGCTATTTGCTGACCATTTATTTATAAAATGTAGATGTTTTATACATTAAAATATAAATATAATACAAAAACAGCATGCTAATGTATTTAAAATTCTGTTTATATGAGAACTTGCCATGATATGACATTTGTAACAAGTCAGCATAAGAAAGTTAAGAGGGTACACACACACACACACACACACACACACACACACACACACACACACACACACACACACACACTCACACACAGAGAGAGAGAGAGAGAGTGCAATCTGGGGCTCAATATATTGTTTATTTTAAATTAGTTAAAATATGAGATACTTTGATAGTGATGGGGCAAATGTCTTTTATGTAATTTATACGTTTTAGATAAGAGTATATAAGGGAAAACTTGTCTTTTACAGAACTTTGAGATTCAGGTCAAGGGTTGGGGATTTAGCTCAGTGGTAGAGTACTTGACTAGCAAGCGCAAGGCCCTGGGTTAGATCCTCAGCTTAAAAAAAAAAAAAAAAAAAGAAAAAGAAAAAGAGATTCAGGTCAAATGTCCAGTCTTTGGGTAATGAATTTTCCTGTCATTGAATGGAGGTGTGAGAGAATATTAGGCTAGAAAAGTCTCCTCTGCTATCCGCAGCAACATGCCCATGATAGTAACTGTATCTGCATTGCACTCCCCTTGAAACTTGTGAAACATGAACATTAGACTGCCAGGACATCTCCTGTGCAAATATTTACATTTTCTATATTTAACCAGAAAAAAAAGAGATCCTTTGAAAGGTGATTAGTAAAAGTTTTAGTAATTATACAAGCATATAATTAGAATGATAGGAAATTATTGTAGTTATTAAAATTGTCAATGACAAAGATGTACAAAAATGTACAGTTAATTTTGTTCTGGGGTCAGTCTAAAATCATATCAAGTCTCACCAACATCCTGTTGTTCAGTACAAATTCTTTCTTTCTGTTGTTGAAAAGCATTGGAATGCATTTTTAAAGTCATTCCTGTCCATTTATAAATGTACTTTGAATTCTAGCCCTCTGCTTTTGTGTTTTGGCTGCTCAGCAATCTCCTCTGAAACCTAGAGTTTTGGTGTTCTTTTTACATGCAGACAACTAGAATACATTTTGTGTCCTTCAGTTCAGGTGGGTTTCTATCTTATCTCTGATTGGGAATTTCACAAATGCATCTTGCTACTTCATGTTAAGCCTTCTTGATGCCAAGAACAGACTCTTTAACAGAGTCTGTCCTAGGTGATAGTAATGGCATTATCATAATCATATTCTACAACACAGTTAAAGGATTTGTGCATCAAATAATGTTGTCAATTATAAGATAAGGGTTAATATAAGTTTTTATGAAATTGGAAGATAAATAACAGCCTTTTGTTTGCCGAAGAAACTAACAAACTGATGATTTCACATACAAAAGATACATTTGAATAAATAAAACTACAAAAATGGACACAAATGAGCTTGTATAATCATCTCTATCATGAATAAACTATCCTGAATGACTATTCTACTTGCATTAAGTTGGTCAGATTTATGTTTGCTGGAACCACCAATGTTTACAAAAGGTGATGGCATGCTTTACAAAATAAATATTTTTGTTGGAATAGCAGTTGATATCATCTCGTGTCACTACATTTTTCAGTACTTCAAAATCTGTGTTTGCTGTGAAGTTGCTGATGTTTAAGACATTTATGATGTCCAAGATTTTAAAAACTTGAGTGTATAATCCAGATATAAGTAAATATTTTATGATGCTCCTTAATTTGATAGATGATCTAATTTTCTTTCTATCACTTTATGGTGTTTATTAGTGTTTTCACAGATGTGATTTATGTTTGGTGAGCCCTTACATATGGATGTACAGTGGTCAGAAAGTCCTTAAATTCACATGGGAAGAGTGACATATTCTTTCTTAAGTGAGTCTTGTCTCATTGCACTGAGGCATAAAATTGCAAAAGTCCTGCAAATAGATTGAACTTCAATGTTTTCTCTCCCAGCAGTTTAATCTTCAAGTCTATGGTAAAGGTTTAATCAAGTCTAGATTCCAAGAGTTAAGTCCCCTTCCCTTAGAATCCATTGCTTAATGTCAAAGATAGTTTCAGGCAATCTATTTTTCCTCTTCTTAGTTTATTTGTGAGTCAAGGAGACCAAATTCACTCAGAAGGAGAAAAGTTCAGGATTTTTGGAGAAAGCTTTCCCTACACTCCCTGTGTTTAGCCACTCAGCTTCAGTGATTGTTCATGGCTCATCAGATATTACATAATGTGAACATAAAAAAGACTCATAAAACCTCAAATAATCATAACTGTTAAAATAGAGGCTGCATTTTCATATCTAAGTCGCCAAATGATGAGAGAAATAGTAAGTCTCTGCCTAGGAGAAAAGTATTTTTGGGGAAAATTAACATCAGGAGAATTTCCAATCACTATCTTCTGAGAACTTGAAAACTGATTTCAAATTCTTCTTCTTCATCATCAGATGGCTCTTAAGTAAAATTCTACTATAATGGTGAATTTTATTGCCAAAGGCGGAAGGCAGGGAACGTGATCCACCTCTTGCTCCCACTGCTAGCTCTTGCTTGAACATTAGCTTTGCATTGAGCAGGTGTTAAAAAGCTGATATACAGCTTTTCTCTCATTGAAAATGATTCAGGGTTCTAGTAGTAAATATTGGAACTCTAACTTTTCTTATGCAGATATGAAAACGCAGTTATGCTGAAGTCAATCTATGTTTTCCAGTCTTTGAACATCAAGAAACATAGCTTTTTTGTTTTCTTTATTGAAATAAACAGAAAGCATCATAGAAATTCTAGAGACTTTTTTTGTTTGTTTGTTTTCTCAAGACAGGGTTTCTCTGTAGCTTTGGAGCCTGTCCTGGACTAGCTCTGTAGACCAGGCTGGCCTTGAACTCACAGAGATCCACCTGCCTCTGCCTCTCGAGTGCTGGGATTACAGGTATGTGTCACCACTGCCCAGCAACTCTTTTTCCTCTCTGATGTCAACAGTATTATTGGATGAACAAATATTTTGGGAAATATTTATTGATTTGTTATAAGCTACTTAAAATTCACCAACCTAAAACTATAAAATAGGTACCAATATACCAAAAGGTTGACCCCAATTTGATTTTGAGATAACTGCTGCAAAAATGACTTTACTGCTCTTGTTTCTTTTATTTTTGAGAGTGTAATATAATGATATCATTTGTTCCTTCACTTTCCCCACTTCAAGCCCTTCTATATATCCTGTTTTCTCTCTTTCAAACTCACGAAATTTTTGACTGTTGTTATCAAACGAATATATTTATGTGCATACACATATATATGTCTAAATATAACCTGCTCAGCTTGTATAATGCTACTTATTTACATATTTTCAGGGATGACAGTTTGATATTGTGTAATATTTTGGTGTGCTCTTCCCTACAGTGTTGATTTGAAAGAAAATGGTCCCCCAAAGGGAGTGGAACTATTAGGAGGTATGACCTTGTTGGAGGAAGTGAATCATTGTGGAGGTGGACTTTGAGGTCTCTTTTGTTCAAGCTTCCATCAGTGTTGTAGAGAGCTGCATGCAGCCGCACCTTAAAGATGGCTCTGGCTTCTGCCCTCCACCATCCCAACTGCGAGTGCTCGAAGTGGTAAACAAATCCTTATTTGGCTGTGGCTGGAATCCAGTGTTGCTTGCCTTTGCATGGACCAATGGACAGCGCCCACGTGGCTGCTCAGGGTTGGCAGCCCATGCCTACTTAAGGGCTGGGAGAGGCTTGCCCGGAGAGACATCGCTTGTAACAAGGTCCTGAATAAACTGCTTAAAGAAGAGCTCCGGTGTTGTGTCATCCTTGCTGGTCAAGGCGGGCGCGACACAGTTGACTTCCTATTGCCTGTAAGCCAAAATGTAACCAGTATTACATCTGTCTGCATGCCACTATGCTCCCTGTCATGATGCCAATGGATTGAACCTCTGAAACTGTAAGTGAGCCCCCCTCAATTAAATGTTTCATTTATAATAGTTGATGTGGTCATGGTGTCTCTTCACAGCAATAAAAACCCAAACTAAGACAGAAATTGGAACCAGGGACTGAGGTATTGTGATATGCCTGACAATGTTTTTGTTTGGAGTGATATGAACTTTGGTACTTTGGATTAGGAAATCAGTGGAATGCTTTAAGCATTGAAGAAGTGAAAAAGCAGAGGCTGGCAGATCTCTAAATTTGAGGCCAGCCTGGTCTAGAGATCCAGTTTTAGGAATGTCAAGCTTAGGCAGTGAAGGACAAAATTAGTGAATATGTAATTGAATAAGGGGGCTATGTTCCAGCCCCAGTAAGCAAAAAACTTGGCAGCTTTAGCCAAGTGGTTCTGGTTTTAGAGTTAAAGATAAGAGAAATGGGTTATGGAATTTGTCTCCATGTGTGAAAAATGCTGCTGAAGCCAGAGAATTTCCTAACTGGAGGCCTAGTAGAGAGGCCATTGCACAAAGCTGTGAAGTTGAATCCTGGATTTCCTTGGAGAACACACGATGTTAGAGATGCCAGATTTATGGAATACCTGGAGAGGAAAGCTGCTCACAGGGAGTATAACAAACCCAAAAGGAAGAAGTATATTACAGTCAACAGAGCTGAATAGAATTGAGATATGAAGAGTGTTTTGACATCAGACATGGAGATGCATAGTTTGGAGTTTTCCCAATTAGTTTTTTATCCTGTTTTGGTCCAGTATTTCCTCTTTATGCTTCCTTCCCTGAGTTTTGGAACTGTGATATTTATCCTATGCTATTGTATGTTTGAAGTATGTGATATGGTTTTTGAATTTTATTTTACATGGGATTGTAGTTAAGAGATTCATGAGTCTCAGATCAGAAGAAACTTTGGAATTTGAAATAAGTTTGGGACTGTTAATTGATTATGGGGACTTCTGAAGTTGGACTGAATGTATTTTTGCATTATAATATGGCTACAAGCCTTTGGGGGACAGGGAGTAGTATGTACTGATTTGAAAGAAAATGGCCCCCAAAGGAAGTGGCACTGTTAGGAGGTATGGCCTTGTTGGAGGAAGTGTGTCACTGCAGGGGTTTGAGGTCTCTTTTGCTCAAGCTTCCCTTGGTGTGACAGGCAGTCAACTTCCTGCAAGCGGTAGTACTCAGCTCCAGCACCATGTATGCCTGCATGCAGCCAAGCTTCCCGCCCTTATGATGAGGGACTGAACCTCTCAAACTGTAAGTGAACCACCTCAATTAAATGTTTTCTTTATAAGAGTTGCAGTGGTTATGGGGTCTCTCTCCTCACAGCAATAAAAACCCTAACAAAGACACATACTTTCTCCACTATCAGTATTCCATTGTTTTCTGTAGTCAGTTCATTGTATAGGGTTGTAAAAGTTTCATGGCCTTTTCTTCATCCACTTCGACATGTGTATTGGTATCATCTTTGTTCAATTCATGGTTTGGCAGTCAATGTGGTGAAATTTTATGCTTGTAGTAGTTTTTTCTTCTACTAGGATATATAATCTCTCAGAAAATTCCCTGCTCCTCTGGCTCTTAGAGTTTTCCCATCCAATTTTTTCACAATGTTCCCTAAGCCTAGGTGTGGAGTAGACTTATTTATTTGTAGATTTATTCACTGAGGCTGGGCTCCACAGCCATGCAGTTTGATTTGTTACGGTTTTCTGTAGTAGCCTCCACCTGTTGCACAAAGAAGTTTCCTTGATGAGAGATGAGAAATGCAATTATCTGTGGGTATAAGGACACATGTTTAGGTTGTAGTTTAGGATTATAGAGGTATAGCAAAGTAGTGGTTGTAGGTTCTCCCCCAATGTCCATGATCTCACTAGTACTGAGTTTGCCTAGGTTTCCAGTACCAAGCATATTTTCCTTCTGTGGAGTGGGTCTTAAATCCAATTAGAGAGTGGATGCTTATTGCTAAAATATGTAACTACTGTCATGGAACATTCTTGTACCTTGAAAGCTAGACCTTAGGCAGGAGTCATTCAGGTCAGCTCTAGCTCAAGGCCTTGCTTCCAAACATGGTATCTTCAGCAATAGGGACTTAGATTCCAACTCTATGTTATACTGTTTGTAAAACTTGTAGATTTGACATTATATACAAATACAACTTATGACATTTTTCCATTAGAAAATTTGTATGCACTTTAGATACAAATGTGTGGTGATATTTATTTGTGCTGAGATGTGCTATTTTATTTGTATGTTAATAAATAAAGTTTGCCTGGAGATCAGAGGTCATAGTGAGCCATAAAACAGAAGTCAGTTGGTAGTAGCACATATCCTTATTCTGATCACATGGCAAGCAGAGTCTCTGTGTGGTCAGAGACACAGTCAAGTGTGCTGACATAAGCCTTTAATCCCAGTACCAACCATTGAGACCTGGAGGTCTGTATAGACAGGCAGTGATGAGGAAGTAATGTGGCTGGGCTTAGAGCCTATAAGAAGGCAGAGCAGGAAGGCAATAAAAGTCCAGTTAGACAGGAAGAAGCTCTCTGTCTGGGCAAGCTACTGGTGTGGTTGTAAGCTAAGGCTAGTTGTGGCTATTTGCTATTTCTCTGATCTCTTCAGCTATTACACATGTATTTGGCTCTATGTTTCTTATTTAATAAGACTGTTTAGAAATTGGCCTATGTAGATGTCTAATTTTATATCTCAATAATTGTTATCAAGGTAGCCACATTCTGTGTCTTAGTTTCTTGACATACAAAATATGTGTAATGTCATATGTCTCATAGGCTTCTGTGTTGTTGAATTAATTCATCCAAAGAATCCATTGTCTGCTCAATAGATATTTAACTGTTAATATTTTTGGAATAACATATACTACAGACTTTTAAAAGCAATATTAAATGATTTAGGGATCAGAATTGATACTCATGTAAATAAAATATTTTCACTAAACAGTTATACCTCATCTGAAACTCTGCCAGAATACTGAGTCTTCTTCCAATGAATAGCACATAGAATTACTAGATAGTGATTATATTTTTAGAGCTAGATTAAGCCCAAGTCGAATTCTTTCTACCCCTAATTTTAACCTTAAATGGAACTTGGGTCTAAGTTTCCATTACAAAGCACTGTCAGAGTTCATGGCAATAAGAAACTACTGAATGGGGCAAATGGTAAAGAACTGAATAACTTTGAACACCTGCTTTTCACATTGGAAAACATTCAACTATTCATAAGAAACTGAAAATTATTTGATATTCTTTACTAACTTGCAGAGCCACTTACTGTTTTAATTTACTTGCCTTCATAAGGATTTTCCCAATTTTTAAATGAAAGTATATGAAAAATAGCAAGTCTCTATCTGCTTGTTGGTTTTCAACAACTGTACATGATACTTTTGACAACTTTTTTGAACCACAAACACATGAAAACAAGAGTTCAGCTTCTGAACCTGCTTGCTTTGATATAGTGTTATGCTTCTACCTTGTTATACGAGTCCTATAATATCAGCCTATTTAGATTGTAATGAATAAATGATGAATAATTCATAGCATGTAGAAATTAATCAGGAACTCTGATTTTAGAGACTGTTCAGATAAGAAAGTGAAAGCTTACTTATTGATCACAAGTCATGCTTTTAAAATAACAGAATTATTTTAGAAAAAATTCTCTAAAATTCAATCTGTTCTATAAGTCCAAAAACAATCCATTAAGGAAAGGCATTTATCTGAATGGACACATTAGAAATATGTGTGGATTTATGCACAGAATTCATTATGGTGATATACAAAAAGACAATCTTGCTTTACTACATTTCCATCTAATTTTAAATCACACTGAAGAAAAAATCAGTAGAACCAACGAGTAGTATTAGGCACTGTGATCTTTGGGGAAATAACACTTTTTCATGTAAATGCTATAACCTTAGAAAAATGCAGCTGTGAAAAGCAGTGTAGGCGAGATGTTTTGGTATACTGTGTGTGGCACTCCAACTCCCCAAATTTGAAAGACAGTATTTCTCTTTCATAGCTAATCAAACTGTCACATCCCTGAAGAGATTCTTCCATACAAAGAGCACCCAGTAAGACCAATATCCCCTTAAAAATTCTCCTTGAAACTTAATTGCCACTGTAAGAAATTAAACGGGGAGGGAATTAATCTGACTATCTTATTAGTAGGAGAAGTTTTTGGTGGGCAGTTAATGTCAATGCAGCTGTACATAGAGTTGGACACTGCTATAATGAGACTGGGGTTTAGGAGAAGAGGAAAGCTCCAAACTAACACACTGTCTGACCATGTGAGGCACTTCAGTGTCTTGGGATTCTAAAGTCCCCATCAGGTAGAAAGACCTGAGCAGGTATGTCTGCTGAGAAACATTTCATGTCTTCAGAACTGTGAACCTAATGCACCTTTATTCTGAATAAATTAATCAGATGGTGGCCTCTAATTATTGCACCAGATAACTAAGAGTTTAACTTGAGGTGGAACTGTATAGTTTCTTCTTTTATACCCTTTTTTGCCCCTTTCATTTTCACATGAAGAATATTGCTTAGTGTGTTGCCTTAGTGACGTGATGGGGCCCTTTTTATGGTGGTGGGTGACACTCTCTGGTTAATAGTGGCAAACCTGCAGAACGCTTCGTTTATAACTGAAACATTCCATTTGGACTGGATATCAGCAGATTGCACTTGCCATGGAAGCTCCCCTCTGGCCTGGGTAAGATTACAGGAAAGAAGGTATGGTAGAGAAGGAGAGGTGACCAATAGTGAGCTAATGGGCAGTACAGATGGAGACTTTGAACAGAGATTAGCAGACCCAGGAAATCCTCTTGAAATGGCTTTGGGCCATAGTCTGCCAAAGTGAGTTTTTAATGTATTTTTCTGCATCTTTCTTGTTTTCTAATTAATAATTTTTTCATTTATGTCTCTGTCTTTTTGAAACTGGAATTAATTTATGCTATTTTATATTCAAAATAATGTTTGAAATGACTGTCTTGTAATATATACAGTTTGTATATTTGTTTGAATTTTCTAAGAGCTGTTATGAGGCAGCCTTGCTTTGAACACCAAAAGTCATGTCAACTAACAAAAAGAAATACTCCTGCAAAGAACTAAGTCTGAGCTGATTTCAGTATTTAATGAATCCGTCTTACAGCATACTGAACTTGGAGAGCTGTACTAACATTTTTACTCTAGTATTCACTTGAAGTAATAATACAAGACAAAAATCAAGACAGAGTACTTAGTCCCCATCATCCGGGTCAGCTTAGGTTACCTTTTTACAGATGCCTCTTATAATGATAAATGAAACATGTCTTTCAAAAACCAGGGAAGATGCTCATTTACAACCAGCTTTGCATCTCTTGGAAAAGCCTGCAAAACAACCAGCCATTGCAAATGATTTCTTCATTTTCATTTTACAAGCCAACTTAGCAGAGAAAGACAAATGTGACATAATTTTACACATCAAAGATTAAATGTGTTGGCCCAAAATAAGGAAGTTGAATGTTAGTCACTAGAGGCTGGAAAGGCAAGTTGAAAAAGAGCAATACGATGGGTGGTTATGAGGAAGCACAACAAAGACAGGAAGGAGCATTGATGAAATGCTAAGGAGGGGCTACTGTACTTTACCATGGTCTAATAAAGCTGGCAGGGAAGCTCTCAAAGTCTCTATGAGGAATGTTAAAGAGGTAGTGAGACTAGTTTTCCTGATCAGACACATGTATTAAAATATCACAGTTCCATTCATATTTGTATAGAGTCATGACATGTTTATTCAAAAATACAGTATCCAGCCTGTGAGGCCATGATGTGAACCACCTGTGGTGATATTATTTTATTTGTGCACCCCAATAAAGCTTATCTAAAATCAGCATAAAAAGTTAGCCACTATATTAAACATAGAGGTTAGGTAATGGTAGCACACACCTTTAACGCTGGCATTTGGAGGTCAGAGATCCATCTGGATCTCAGTGAGTTCAAAAACACACTGAGAACAGAGCCAGGCATGGCTTTGATCCCAGCACTAACCATGGAGGTCTGGAGGTCTGTACAGACAGACAGGAAGTGACAGAGCTGGGCAGAAAGAGGAAGTGATGTAGCTGGTTGAAGGGAGGAAGTGAGAAGGCAGGGACAGAAAGGCATATAGGTGTGGCGTGTATAGGAAGTAGTTCTCTTTTTGGTTGAGGATTTCTAGCAGTAAGAACATGGCTGGCTTCTTTCTGCTTCTCTGATTTCTCAGTATTTTACCCCAGTGTCTGGCTCTGGGTTTTTTTTTTTTTTTAATTAATAAGACCATTTAGCAATTCATCTTATAACCACTCTCTCCCCCAAGGACACTCTGGATTCTGTTCTTTATATTTGTGAATTCTTGTTTCTGATGCAGTATTTTTCTCTTCTTTTAAAATTATATGTAAGGTTTCATACATTTGAACAACAGGAATACTTTAAAATATATACAGAGAGAATGTGAAATAATTGTCAAGCTAATTGGCATGTGCATTACTGCACATACTTTTCTTTTTTATAGTAAGGGCACTTAAAATCTATATTCTTACCGTTTTTATAAGAATACATTATATTGTTATGAAGTCTACTTTCCATGATGTACTTTAACTTTTAAAAAATTTGATCTGATTTTGTTTTTGACAGCAGTAATTAATTATAGTAGCCTAAGTGAAAAATGAAGTATTACAATTATCAAAGAATTTTTTGTACCTCAAAATGAATAGACAATACATGGAATAGTAGGTTCAGTAGCTCGAGATTTGGAGGATGATTTATTAAGAATGCACTCACTGTGAGGATGAGCTTCCATCTGTGCAGATAAGCTTTCAAAATAGATTTTAAAGAAGGAAAGGCAATATGCTTCCTCAGAAGCAATGCAGATCTATTAAGTACTAACCTATTTGCATTGTTTGAGAAGGAAATATTTTAGAGAGCAGAGATACAAGAAAGAAAATGTATCTAAACATATTTATAAGTAAAAACATATATCAGCACGTAACACATCCAGCCGCAACATCTGTAGGAAAATAGTGGAGTTATGGAGGACTATTTTATCATGAACAGGGACAGGTTTAAGGGAAAAGTTCAAGATAAAAAAAAATTGAAAATGAATGTTATTTACTCAAGAAACTCTGTTATGACTGAATGTGGACAAATATAAGTCATTTTGGGAATGTGGAGATGTGTCAGTCAATAAATATTGCCCCAAACACATGAGGACTACACTTGGAATCCCACTGACTCACAGTGAAGTAAGAGGTAGAGATAGAAGCATCTCTGTGGGCTTAAGAGTCAGCTGGCCTGGCATACACACCACCAAACAAGGGATCTTGCCTCAAATGAAGGTGGAAGAGGCAGGCTTATTACAACTGAGAGCCAGTAAGTATAAGCCACCTAAATCAGTAGAGGGAAAACTCTTCAATTCACTATATAATGGATGAAGTTAAACTAAGAAGCTATCCCTGACTACAAAGTAAGAAAGGGAAAATATTTAAGAAAGTGTACAATGAAAAAAAAGGGGGGATTTTCTGTGTCATTCCAATAATATTTATCTAAATGTTAAAAGAATAACAAAATTTTTAAACTAAATTTATTTATTTATTTCACTTCCTGACCAGTTTCTCCTTTCTCTTTTCCTATTCCCTCTTCTCAACCTCCCACCCCCAATCCACTCCTCCTCTGTTTCTGTTTAGAAAGGGTTAGGCTTTCCATGGGTATCAACAAAGCGTGTCACATCAAGTTGCAGTACAACTAAGCACCATCCCTTGTGTTAGGGTTGGGCAAGGCGACCCAGTATGAGGAATGGGTTGCCAAAAACCAGCCAAAGCAGAATGGCAGTCCTGTTCCCAATGCTGGGAGTCCCAAAAGTAGACCAAGCTATGCAACTATAACACATAGGCAGAGGACCCAGGACAGTCCCATGAAGGCTTCCTGGTTGTTGGGTCAGACTCTGTGAGCTCCTATGAGCCCAGGATAGTTTCTTCTGTGGGTTTTCTTGTGATGTCCTTGAACCCTATGACTCCTAGAGCCTTCTTTTCTCTTCTCAGCAAGATTGTCCAAGCTAGGCCTAATGTTTGGCTATGGGTTTCTGCAGCCTTTTTCCAACAGTTACTGGATGAAGACTCTGAAAACAACTGGGATAGTTACCAATCTATGAGTATAACAGAATGTTGTTAGGTATTATTATATTGACATTTTTCTTCTCCAATCGTGTTTTGGGTTTATCTTTGGGCTCTGGGCTATTCAGCCTCTGGGTCCTGGCACTCCAGGTAGTGTCAGGGGCAGGCTCAATCTGGTGGCATGGGTTTCAGGCTGGACCAGTCATTTTTTGGCCACTCCCTCAATCCCTGGGCCACTGTTTACCCCAGCACATCCCATAGGCAGGACAGAGTGCAGGTCCAAATTTTTGTCCCAGTCTCAACAATGGAAGACTTGCCTGGTCACAGAAGATGGCCAGTTCAGGCTATGTATACCCTATTGCTAGGAGTCTTAGCTGAGGTCATCCTGTTGATACCTAGAAGTTTCCTTTGCAGCAGATTTCTACCTGAAATAAATGCCCCCACCCCTTTTCAGTCATCTCTTTTAGTATGCTCCTCCTCCATCCATCCCCCAATCTAATCCCTCAGATCCCATCCCCACCCACTCCCAGTCCACCTATAAGATCTCTTCTATTTCTCTTCTCAAAGAAGATTCAAGAGTCCCCTTTGGGCCCTCCTTGTTATCTTGTCTCTCTGGCTCTGGGGATTGTGGAATCCTTTACTATGCAGCTAATATTGACATATAAGTGAGTACATACCATGTTTGTCTTTCTGGCTCAGGGTTACCACATCCATTAAGGTTTTTTTTTTCTAGTTCTATCCATTTGTCTTCAAATTTCATGACATTATTTTTGACAACTGAGTAATACTCTATTATGTAAATGTACCACATTTTCTTTATCCATTCTTTGGTTGAGGGGCATCTAGGGTGTTTCCAGGTTCTGTGTATTACAAATAGAGATCCTATGAATATAGTTGAGCAATTGTCCTTGTAGAATGTTTGAACATTCTTTGCATGTATGAACAAGTGTAATTGGTATAGCTGGGTCTTGAGGTAGAATGCAAATTGATCCATATCTATCACCCTGCACAAAACATAGGTCCAAGTAGATGAAACACCTCTACATAATTTCAGTTTAATGAACCTGTTGGAAGAAAAAGAAGAAAAGAGCCTAGAGCGTAGTGGCACAGAGGACAACTTCCTGAGCAGAACACCAAAAGCTCGGACACTAAGATTGATAATTGGTAGATGGGACCTCATGAAACTCAAAAACTTCTGTAATGCAAAGGTCGGTGCTAATCAGACAAAGTTGCAGCCTATGGAATGGGAAAAGATCTTCACCAACCCCCCATTCAATATAGGGCTGATTTCCAAAATATATAAAGAACTCAAAAGACTAGACATTGAAAACCCAAATAATCCAATTTAAAAATGGAATAGAGCTCAAAATGGTGAATTCTCAACAGAAGAATATCAAATGACCAAGAAACAAAGAAATGTTCAGCATCCTTTGCTATCAGGGAAATGCAAATCAAAATGACTCTGACATTCTACCTTACAGCTGTTAGAATGGCTAAGATAAAAAACACAAGTGACAGCTCATGTTGGAGGAGATGTGGAGCAATGAACACTTCTCCATTGCTGGTCAGAGTGCAAACTTTGGAAATCAATATGGCGGTTTCTCAGGAAACTGGGAAAAGCAAAATTTGTAATGAAATGTAAGGGTAACAAAAGCTTAAAAGTAATATCAGAATATTTCTCAATTCTTAGAAGGCAATATTAAAATGTTAAAAATCAGAATAAAACTATAATTGAAATGATTTAATGTATTATTTGTGAAATTTTGTAAGGAACAATGTATTTACAAAATGAAGTCAAACATGCATTGGTCTATATATCTTTTGCTAATATCTGTTTATCTACAAATTTATCAGTTACACATTTGCGTAGGCCATAAGCTTTCACCAAAGAATAATGATGACAAATTGTTAAATAAAGGAATAACAGGCATTTTCTCCATGCTGGAGTATACTTGCTCTCATTACAGGATACAGAAGCCTCCTACTTAGAGGTTAGAATGAGTGGATGTGTACCTTCTGTCTGGAGAAGCTGGCCTGCTGACAAAATTGCCCTGTATTTTGGAAGAGCATTGAAATGTAGTGGTATTTCCCCTGACAATGACCTTCGGCTATTATAGTGTCTGAAGGAGATGGTGCTTCTTGCCATTGGATGTGACCTCTTAAAAGGAAAGGGAGATGGGTCACAAGGTTTCCTGCTTCCTGAAGCCGTCAAATTGTAAGGTGAATTTATTTCCTGTCACATCGGAGGACAACTTCAGCTCTCTCCTTGGTTCTGTAGTAGAAAAAAAAAAATCCCTGAGTTAGAAAAGAACCTGAACCCTTACTAACCCAAATGTGAAAATGCACCACAGGCCTTCTGGAGTAGCTTGTTATTATATTAGATTAAAGCCAAGAGAAGAGCCTTGTGTGAAATTCTGAACTAAATGAGATTTGCTAGAAACATAAATAGAAAACTTAAAATATTTTGATAATTAAAAAGTCAAACACTAAATTTGGTAACTATACATTTTCAAGCCATAGTAGTGCCAAGACAAAATCGTGATTAAAAATGAATGCAGGATTTTATTTTGATGGCAGGAAAATATAACTGGAAAAACACAATATGGGGCTGTGAAGATGACTCAGTAAGTGAAAACTTTCATGTAACAATCATGCCCACCTCAATTCAATCCCCAGAACTCATGGCAGAAGGAAAGTTGTCCTCTGACCTCTACATGGACACTGCAGTATATATGCTTCTTCATTCATATGCACATATAACACATCAGATACACAAATACACACCATAATTGCAATTAATGTTATAATAAATATTTCAACTAAAGAAGAAAGAAAAGAATAATTTACAGCCATTTTTACTGATTTTTAGTTCAAATAATTGCAAAATTTATTAATAAAGGATATAAACAACCCATTAGAGAAGAAATGAATAGAAGAATGTATCTATTGAACAGAGGAAACTCAACCAAATATATGTAAATGCTGCTGCTTAGATTCCAATTTATCCTTATCATCCCCTGCATTATAGAATTATGCATTCATGTCCTGCACTTATCTGCAATGTTGCTTACTACCATGGAAGAAAATCAAGTGTATTTCTTCACTCAGGGTTGAGTTTGGGCTCCTTATTGTGCCTTAGCACTAGCTGAACTGGTTATAATTAGGAATATATATGTATATACATATACATATGGTAAAAGCAACTAGTAAAAAAAAATGATGCCATGGATTTAAAGGAGAGTGATGAAGGGTATATGGGAGAGTTTGGCTAAAAGAAAGGAAAGGAAGATATGCAATCAAATTATAATCTCATAAAAAATTTTTAAAAGTTAAAAAGACAGTTTCAGATAAAAATATCTAAAATGTTATTATGAATTAGAATTAAAATTGTTGTTGTTAAAATGCCTTTCTGACTTGGCAGTGTTCTTGAACTGCTAAATTTTAAAGTGACAGTTCTGAAATAGTCATTGTATCAACACAAGAAGTTAAAGTAAAAAAGTGAATCTAGTCAAGTCTAGCTACACCAAGTTGGCCTTCAAAGCCTAGTACAATTAACATCTACCTCAGAACCACTTAGACAGAGCATGCTTTTTCTTGTTCTCCATTGTTTGGGACTGGAATAATATACATCAATAATTCAGCCATAGATTCATTATGCAAAGTATGGCATGGATCCAATAACTAAAAGTTAATTATTTTATATAAACTCACAAATCACTCATTATGTTGTGGTGCACTGAGAGAATATCTGTTTGAACCAGAGATTTGGGGTGATAACAATGTGATCTCTCTATTTACAATTTTCTATGATATGTTGTGTTATTTTATTCTATTTTTATATTTATTTCTGGTAGTAAACATAAATATTCACAAATAAATAAAATACATTTAGATACATAAACATATAAATACATGTATAACATGTATCTCATGTTCATATAGACTTAATTTTAAAATGAACCATAATAACCAAGGTAAGATGGCTCATGCCTGTTTCCTCAGAACTTGAGAGATAGATATAGAAAGACCAAGAGTTGGGAGTCATTTTTTCCTACACAGTGAGTCCATAGCAAGCCTAAATTACAATCCTAAAAAATAAAAAGAACAAAAAGACGGTGAACACAACTTATGGATTCTACAATAAACACTTTTTGTTTTGTTTTGTTTTTCCAGACAGGGTTTCTTTGTGTAGTTTTGGTGCCTGTCCTGGATCTTGTTCTGTAGACCAAGCTGGCCTTGAACTCATAGAGATCCACCTGGTCCTACCTCCTGAGTGCTGGGATTAAAAGCATGCTGTAGATGAATTTCTAAACAGTTTTAGTAAATAAGAAACACAGAGCCAAATACAGAGGTAATAGCCAAAGAGATCAGAGCAATAGCAAAGAGCCACTGACTACACTTTAGCTTACCACCAAGCCATAGTTTCCCACATGAGAGAGCTTCTTCCTGCCTAACCTGTGCTTTTATTGCTTTCCTGTTCTACCTTCTCATTGGCTCTATGCCCAGCCACATGACTTCCTTGTCACTGCCTATCTATACAGACCTCCAGGTCTCTATGGTTGGTACTAGGATTAAAGGCATGTGTCACCACAGTTGGCTGTGTCCTTGACCACACAGAGACTCTGCCTGCCATGTGATTGGATTAAAGTTGGAGACTACCACAAATTGACTCTGCTTATGGCTCAATATGTGACATCACTATGCTCTCCAGTAAATAAAATTACATTTCAGCACAATTAAAATATAACCTCAGTGTGTGCCGCTACCAACACCCAGCCAATAAACACTTTTTTATTGTACTTAATTTTATATACTTCCCTTTTATATTTTAAGACAGACATTTTATAATGATATTACTTCAAATATTTATTATTTTAAAATATCCAATATCCATTTGCATTAAATCACTTATTTCAAAATTATTTAATACATTGCTTAGTAAAGAAATCTCAAAATTATGAAATTTCAATTGAAAAGAAAATGAATGTTATAGTATGTACAAGGAAAGTACCAAATTTATTAAATTTTACTGTTGTATTTAGATACTCTATTTTTCAAAATGCTAAAGACAGTACTCAGGCTTTAAAACATGATATGCAATTCCTCTATCACTGAATTGCTCCCATACAATTAAACAATAATGCATAAAAGAAAAGGAAAACCCAAAAGTGAAATACAAAGAAATTTTCCAGATCTATCTGAAAAGAATATGATACTGAAAATCATTTAATAGGTTTGAAAAAAATTACAAAAGTGTTATATTGGAGAGAAAAAGTATTATTATCTTTAAGTCCAGGGTTTTCAACCTTCTTAATGCTATGACCATTTAATACAGTTTTTCAATGTTGTGGAGACCCCAAACATAAAATTGTTTTCATTGCTACTTCATAACAGTAACGCTGCTACTATTATTTATCCTAATGTAAACGTGTGTTTTCTGTGTTTCAGGTGATCTCTGTGAAAAGGTAATTTGAGCTCCCAAAGGTATCGTGACCCACAGATTAAGAACTGCTGTTTTAAGTACTTGATTATTATACAAAATAAAAGATAAGAATAGTCTTCAAACTACACCAGTGCAGGCCTTTGTCATTGGTGAGTTCTTGCTTGCCCACCAGAACGAGTTGATAACACCCTATATTTGAATACACCATATGTTTTGAATATAAAATGTACAGAAAACAAGGTGGAAACAGATTGGAAGCTTTCATTCAGAAAGCTAACTTTCACAACTCCAGATGGCTCCTTGCAGGCTTCAAGTCTTAGGCATCTATGAACTCCAAATAGCCAGCAAAATATTCCCAGGGTATAAACAGTGTTACAACTTATAGGTGAAACCAATCACTCTTTAAAACTATTTGAGACCTATTCCACAAGAAGGAATTCATGCCTGGTACTAAAAGACATAAAAACACGTAACTGATGAGAAGTTAGGCACTCATGGGGAACTGAATACTGCTGCATAACTAATTGTATTGCACTAAAACACCTTCTAAACAAACTGCTCATAACCTAGACAAAGACTAACCCCAGCCTTAGTCATAAAAGTTTGTCTTTGCAAATGGAGGGGAACTCAGTGACCCATGCCAGCACAAAATGCTGAGAATAATTGTCAGTTGAGGCTTTGCTAAACCAGACATTTTTCCATACACTTCAGGCTCAGGGTTTATCTCAGAATAGGAAGTAGAAAGAATATAAGAGTTGAAGAAGGGAAGAAAGGTTGCAAAATGTCACCTCTTAAACACAGGATGGCCACAGCAATCATGAATTTACTTGTATTAGGCCTGTACAACATGTTCCAATCAATAGGCAGCTATGGACAGAAAGAGCCCTATGGGGTCCTATCACTAAGTGCTGAACTATTGGCAACTAACAGATCCTTGGAGAGAAAACTTAGTACTCAGCTATGATGCCACTGATAATGGATAGTTCTGGAAAATGGTCACATATACATGGCTGGGTGTTGCAGGATAGTGTGGTATTTATATATTGTGTGAAGATATGTCATTGTGATTGGTTTAATAAAAACTGCATGGCCAGTAGCTAGGCAAGAGAGAATAGGCAAAACTTCTAGGGAAATATAGGAACTTTGGGCTAGAACTTGAGGCCCAGGGAGATACAGAGCAAGTGAGATACCATGGTACTGAGGAGAAGTAAAGAGCCTCATGACAAAATGCAGATTAATAGAAATTAGTTAATAAATTATAAGAGCTAGATGGAAACAAGTCTAGGCTGAGGACAAACTTTCATAATTAATAATAATTATCTGTGTCATTATTTGGTGGTTGGCAGTCCAAAGAAAGTTCAACAAGAAGCCTGACAACATTTGGAGTCCAACACATGGTGTAAAGAGGCATGACTGTTTTCCTGAGCACTTGAATGAGGTTTATGAACAGTCAGCAAGGTACATGGTGGCAGGAGACTAAGTAAAAATACCTACAACAGCACAGACCCCCCAAAACGCCCCAGATCTGGGGCAGGCAGTTGCAGATCCCAGCTGGGGCCTGCAGACATGAGGCTCAGCTCTCACATACCTGAGATGGTGGCAGAGCTTGCTGCTATTCACCAGGTGAATAGCCTGTCCCTTTAAGGCTTGGCACACATGGTCAGAGAAATACTGAAAATACATAGAAAAGCCAGATCCAGACCTAGAAAACCTCTTAATGGATACAGTATGTTTAGAGATGTACTTAGGTTCTGAAGAAATAAAAGAAAATGGATATAGACAGTCATAAAAAAGTAAATAGTTAAAAATAAAATAAAGTCTTTAAAGAGAGTAAAATAATGTAAGTAGAATAAGCCACATAAAGATAGGGAATATTATAAATTTGTGAGTCTGAATCATAAATCATGTTTTATTAATTTTTAAAATTATAAATGCTAATGATAAAAAACAATCCCTGAGAGACATTGGATAGTGGCATAAACTGCTAAATCACATCAGCTTATATATTTTAAGAATGTCTTAAATGGAAATGAGTAATGTTGGGAGAGAGGTTATACTTTCTTCCCCACAGGAAATAAAAAGCTGTGGATTTCCTCAGAATTAGTAAAGTTAAGAATTGACCAGGGGAGCTCTCCTTAAAATCTTGGCTACAGACTTGAAGAATGAAAGCAAGGAAAACTGAAAGACAGGTGCTGATCCCTGTACATGGAAACAGCTCTGAGACTGGATGAGACATGATAAATCTTATTGGCTATAAAGTCCTCATGACAGTTTAGTTATGAAGTCCAAACAGACATAAAGTTGACAGATGTGTTTTTACCTGATCAAACATAAAACAAAACTAAACAAAAAACAATGTTCTTTAGCTGACTTATGCACATAGCACATTCCATACTGTTAATGTACATATGTATGTTACCTTTCAATGTTAATGTGTTTTTAGAGAAAAAATGATCTGAAACCAATGAAGACAAGTAGTCCACGTGATTCAGCTTCTCAGAATGCTTCTGTTGCAGTTTCCTCAAAAACCTGCATCCAGAACCACTTCAACACTGCTGGTTGAGATGGTCCAGACTCATAAACTACTCCAGCCAGGACTTCAGATAAGCTCTTCACTTCTCATAACATTATCCCAATGTTCTTTGGATCCCTGAAGATGTCATTATCATCAGACAGTAGAAAACAGTCTAGAGAACATGACACCCACATTCCCAAGAGATGGGTTGGGTTGGGTAGTTTTTGGTTATTCAGTGGGTTATAGATGTTTGTCATTATTTAGGAGAGAGTAGTTGCAAGTTGTCATTCATCATGGTCAGGGAGAAAACTAAGCAAAGGTAGTTAGATACAGGGAATGACAGAACAAAATAATGATAGGATAAAAAGGGTAGATTATTGACTCTACATTTAAACTAAAAAGCAAATACTAGTCAAGTATTTTACATTGGTATGGATTTTTGTATATTGATATACTAGGACACGAAAGAAGGCAACTGCCAAACATTGCAAAGACAAGGTAGGACAGACTTTCGAAATCCCTACTTCACAGAAAAGTTTGTCAGATATTCTAGGCCTGAAGGCTAAAGATGGGTATTCCAACATTGCAGAGGAATGCTGAGTGACTGTCCAGGCAGGCAGATGTTTCTGTCATTTTTATAACTTTGGAAATTTCTTGCTTTGCACTTTCTGTTTACTTGGGTAATATTGTATCCTTCTCAGGTCTCTGATGGGGTTGAAGACCAGATACTTATACTAATTTGTTTGTTACCTAATTCAGAAAAACTTACAAAAGAGATGTAAAGTTTATAAGGTTGAGAGAGATTAAAGCTTAGGTTGTTTTTCTAAGAAAATGTTTTAAGGTCTAAAAGAATATTTATTGAATGGTAATGCAAGTTGTAATAGAAAGTTGTTTAGGTTTAAAACATTGAACTTACCAAGAAAGCTTATATAATACAGTATTTCTCTGAATTTGCCAAATACTAATTGGCTGGACATTGTAAATGAAATTCTTATGTGATAATTGTTCACATTATATATAGTTTTACTATGTTAGAAGCAGATCTTTCCTTTTTATTTAAACAATACCTAATAGTTGTTATTATTGTATATAGTTTTACTGTATTAGACTTAAAAACCTTTATTTTTTATTTAGAAAAAAAAATGTGGAAATGTTGTGATATATATGTACACTAAGTAAAAATATGTCCTTTTGATTGGTTTAACAAAAAGCTGAATTGGCCAATCTGTAGACAGGAGAGGATAAATGGGACTTCCAGACCAAGATATAAACTCTGGGCTAGAATCTGAGGTTTGTAGATTTCACTAGCAAGATGCAGAGCAAAAAGATGTCACAGAACTGAGGAGAGATAAAGAGCCACATGACAAAATGCAGATTAATAGGAATCAGTTAATTTAAATTATAAGAGCTATTTGGAAACAGACCTGAGGCCAAACTTTCATAATATTTAATGTTTCTGTATCATTATTTTGGGGCTGGTTGTTAAAAGAATGTCCACCAAGAAAAACCTCCTACAGCCTGGGTTTAACTCAGTGGGACACAATATGAAATAAAATGTATTCAATAGAAGACAGAGATTTGTAGGGCAGAAGTAGATGAGGGTACAGGAGCTAGCGTATACAACTAAAAAAGGAAAGTGTGTTTGGATAGTAAAAATTATCAAATATGTGTGTGAAATTGTAAAAGAGTAAAAATATATTAATAAAAATGGAAAGCAAAAATAAGAGTATCACAAAGAAAAAAGAAATATTTATGCACAAGTAGACATGTGTTTATACCTACTAGCTGAAAAATGACAAGAAAAATCTAATGCAATGGAATGACAGTTTGAGGAAGGAGTAAGTCAGTTACAAATATTGATCATTATATATACATAGAAGCATCTGGAGCTGCCACTGTAACTCATAATTGCATTCAACTATAACATGACTACTCCATTATAAGCTGAAAAAACAGAATTTTAGACTCACATTTTAGTTTTTATGATTAAAGAAAAAATTGCATTTGATTAAAATAACATATATGGTTATAGAGCCAAAATCTGAGAAATAAGTTCAAGAGTAAGATTATGACTATATCATTTTTCAACAAATTTATTATTAAGGATTTAAAGTACTCAGTGATATTAAATATTACTTATTAAAAGTGGGCATTAAAATTTTGACTAACCAATGGTGAAAATTACACATCCATGTGAAGTTGTACTGCTCAGTGGTGATCATTATAAAAATCAATGTATAAAGACTACTCTTTTATATATTTTCTAATTCTATTTAATATAGGTACATAAAACTCATAAAATTTTATTGTTAAAAAGTACATATGCATTTAAACTATTATGACAATGTGGTCAAATAGGAAAGATTTGTTTGCTACTCTTATGTATTTTTAAACATTACACTTTAGAAAGGGTGTCTACAATTAATTTTAGTACATTAAGAATTTTAATAGGTAGGCATGCCCTAATTACAATTAGTAAATAGCATATGAAAGAAATGTTTACACAGCAAAGACTCATTAAATAAACTTTAATTTTTTTCATACCCATGAGAGTTGAAATAAACAGTACTTAGGATATTAAAGCAACTGAAGAGATATGCCACCCTCCAATTAAACATTACTAAATAAAAATGCATCAGAAGCTTGGGAGGAGATATAATTAATAAAGATTGGTCTGTAAGTGTAGATTGCAAAGAGGAAATTTTTAACAACACTCTAAGGAGGAAATCTGAAAAATATAGACAGAGAGGGACCTATTAAGTTATCCCTGCTTTGACACCAGTAAGGAAGAATGTTACTCGACAGATTTAGATCAGGATACATCATTCCCTTCTTATTGCTAGCCATATTCTTACTCTAACAAAGTCCATTATATATGAGTGCATGTATATATGTATGTATGTGTATATATGTACATATAAATTTTTAACGAAATATACTAAATTAAATCTTGCAGAATTAAGACATTCCCTTTAAGAACTGAGTCTCACTTCAATCAAGGTTTTCATTCCCTCAAGTAATGCTTAGAAGAACAGACTCCAGTAGAATGTCGATGCGTCTTTGAACAGTATTGGAAAGAGCTTTCTTCACTTTTTCTACAAAGGTAATGTTAAAGTTCAAATTTTTTATGCCTTTCTCTTAGAGAAATTACCTTATAAAGTGTCCAGGCAAGCAAAAAATAGTAAGTGTGCAATGGTATGGGCAGAGGATTAGACATACTAAAACCTAAAATAATTAAGGCAGTGTGTGAAAAAATGAATTAGTACAAATGTTCATTGTTCATAAAATAAAAAGGATGACAGACATTTGATTAATTTTATGTGGAGGCCTTTGATTAATTTTATGTAGAATATAAACCCCTATGGCATAAGTCTTTAATAATCTAATAGACATGCTTCAAATATTTAGCAGAAACATGTTAAAAGGACCTCATTTAAAATCTGCTTATGATATCCTTAACATTATATGAACATCATACAGAGAAAAGACATGAAAAAAATGAAGAATATTAATAAAAATTGCTAAAATTATAATTAAAATTATAAAGTTATGGAAAAAAAGCTAGATCAGGAAGAAATAAACATCACATGCAGACCTTATAAAATATCAGTGTCTAGCTGGGCCGTGGTGGCTCATGCCTTTAATCCCAGCACTCGGGAGGCAGAGCCAGGCAGATCACTGTGAGTTCGAGGCCAGCCTGAGCTACCAAGTGAGTTCCAGGAAAGGCGCAAAGCTACACAGAGAAACCCTGTCTCAAAAAACCAAAAATAAAATCAGTGTCTAAAAGGTGCAAACTATTAATTACAATGGTCCTTACAATCTTATAGAAAATGGTGAGAAATACAAAATGCATGGGTTCATTCAAAAAGTACAATAGTATCTGGGTATCTCTTCCACCCAGACTTTCTGATTAGCCTGATTTTTGTTCATTTTTCCTCCACCAGTTGCTGAATGCTTTGAATATTACCACATAGGCAGACACTCCACAGATTAGAAACATTATGTGGCCAATAAACAGGAGAATATAAGTAATGAGGGATACACAAACCCAAAACTAACGAGGCTATTCACAAACAAATGGATTGGAAGTATATGAATTTAAGTGCACTAAAGGATTAAGAGAATATACAATTAAGTGGCACATTTTATAAATGGCTTTTTGTACTTCAGATTAGTAGAGCACATGAAAAATGGTTTAAAATTTGAAATTGTCAATAGACTTCACAACCCATTATTGTATTCAGAAGTAGGTACAAGATAAATGCTTTCTGGTATAAGGTAGAATCTAACATTCTTTTCCTAAGTGTTGCTTGATATTACAGAGCTGGGTGACTTTGTTCATTGACAACACTTATCTATTAAACTCTAATTACCCTTTTGAATATAATCCATGATTCTGGTTATACAAAATAACTACAAGAAGAAATCATCCTGAATAAGGTAACCCAGACTCAGAAAGATAAATATCATATATTTTATAATTATGTGGACATTAGTCATTAAATAAGTGATAACCAACCTACAATCCATAGAACCAGAGAGGCTAAGTATAAAGGAAGAGACCTGAAGAACACATGGATCTCTATGGGAGGGGTTAATAGCATTGATTTTAGGGAAAGGGGACACAAGAATCAGAAATTAGCTGGGGAGGAGATTAAATGGGGTTGTATTAGAGAATGCAGGGAAAGACACATAAAATTGAGGAACATTTGAGGGATGGTAAGGAAAGATATTGCAGTGAAAACTTCTTAAAATATATGAAAACTATCAATACACTGCTATACTCATAGATCAGTGCCTTATTTAGCTATCATAAGAGAAACATCCTTCTGCAGCAGATGAGAACAAATACAGAGACTCATAGTCAGATATTACACACACACACACACACACACACACACACACACATGGCAGGGGGGGAAGAGAAAGGGACAGAGATCTTGGAACACACAGCTCTGAATAGGATGTCTCCAAAACTTTCCCACCCCCTCAGAGTTCAAGGAACTCCACAGAAGAGGAGGCAGAAACAATTTAAGAGCCATAGAGAATGTAGGATACCAGGACAACAAAGCCATCTAACCCAGTGGTTATTAACTTGTAGGTCATGACTACTTCAGCAAACTTCTATTTCTAAAAATATCTGCATTACAATTCATAACAGTAGCAAAATTACAGTAATCAGGTAGCAACAAAAATGATTCTATGGTTGGGGGTCACCACAACATGAGGAACTGTATTAGAGGGTCATAGCGTTAGGAAGGTTGAGAACCATTGCAAATCAACTGAGCCAAGTTCACATAAATTCACTGAGACAGAAGCACCAAGTACAGAGCCTGCATAGGTCTGCACCAGGACCTCTGTGAATATATTATACCTCTTGGTTTAGTATTTTTATGGAACTCTTGCATGTGTGAATGAATGAGTCTCTAATTCTTGTCTCTTCTTTGAAGGCTCTTTTCCTTCTGTTGGTTTGTTTTGTCTAACTTTGATGTGATGATTTTTTGTTTTTATCTTATTATCATTTATTTTGTTTTGTGTGGTTTTTTCTTATCTTTGGAAACCTCTTGTTTTCTAAAGAGAAACAGAAAGGGAGTGGACCTGGTTGGGAGGAGGAGTCAAGAGCAACTGGGAAGAGTAAAAGAAGATAAATCTTTAATCAGAATAAATTATGTGAGAAAAGAATCAGTTTTCGATAAAAGAGGGAGGGAAAAAAAAGAAAAATGGCTTTCCTAACCCTAAATAAATGAATAAAGTTAAAAGCAATTTCTAAATTTAACCCTTTAACTGAAGGAAATGCAAGAACTTTGAAAAGTCAACTATAGTTAGAAAACAAAAAGAAAGAAGAAAAAACCATAAATTCTTATATCAGTCACTTTTCTGGTCTATTTGATACTTACATATTTTTCTCAGTATTTGAGAATCATGCACTATACATGACACACATTTTATAAAGCATTTGCCATGGTTACCTTAGGATAATCATAGTATTTTTAGAAATCTTGAATATGGTTATTTTCCTTTCTTTCTTTCTTTCTTTCTTTCTTTCTTTCTTTCTTTCTTTCTTTCTTTCTTTTTTAAACCTGTTCTTGCTGTTTCTTTGGCTAGGTTTGAACTTACGCTCCTTCTGTCTGTATCTTCCTGCTGCTGGGATCACGGCTATATTTCACCATAATTGAAATTTCATTATTCTTGTCTTTGTTTTTAAGTTCACTTTTTTAATGTTGTACAAAAAATATATGAGTAGAACAAACAATTAATGAATACTGTCACATGTTTACACCACTATCTAGTTCATAATAATTTTACTCTTTAAACAGTAAGGAGGTGGCAATTTAGGGAACAAGAGAAAACCAAAAATTCTCTATAATTCTGTGTATAAGCTGTGCTCACAGAGACGGCTTTACTTCTGTGTGCAGGGATTCAGTTGTAGATAAAACTGAACCTGCTTAACAGCTGAGGAAGACTAGAAATAGCGGCTCCATATCCTGGTGCATTGTCATACAATTCGAACAATGGTGCAGCTACCAGCTTGTAATTTTTCAATACTGCAAATAAGGCTTTCTCTTGAAGCTGGACCAGAAACAACTTCTTATGTTCCCTGGGCTTTGTAATATGTGCAGGAATATATGGATACTGAGGAGGTTTAAAATTTGGTCTCCACCAGTTACCAATGCAGTCATCAATGACCCAGTCCTGCAGGATGCCATCTTGACGACCGAGTATCTCTGTCATTAAGCGTTTTAGTCCTTCAACTTCATCTTCTCCTGGGTTAAGTTCACCACCGGGTAATTTGTAGAAAGTTGTTTCCAGCTGTAGCAGTAACACATGGGGTAGCTGGTCCTCGTGTACAATCAGAACCCCTTCTACAGTCCTTCTCATCCCAATTTTATCAAATTCCTCCCGCATGCGCTGAAATCTGGCCGCAACGGAGCTGTCCTCATAGAGGGGCTCTTTTGTACGAAAGGTATAATTAGTAAGCGGGTAGAGGTTAATGGTGCGCTCCAGGGTGAGGGGCTTGGTCTCCTGGATGTACTTGTTGCTGAACTGGTTGACCCCGGGGCCAGCCCATCTGCGACTGATTCAGCAGCACCACAGACATGCTGAACAGCTCTGACACGGGCGACGTGCAGAAAGCAGGGGCCAGGGGAGACTTCTGCGGTATGGACAGTGGTTATCTGCGTCCCGCTCAGCACCTGCCGCCCGCCATTAACAGTCGAGAGCAAGAGCTCATTATTATTTTCCATAGAAAGTATTTTCAATAGATTAAGTGTCTTTGTTTGCTTCCTAACGCTATAATAACCACCATGACCTTTAGCAACTTGGGGAAGGAAGATCCATTTGAAGGAAGAAAGCTCCCTGAGAAAAGCCAAAGTAGGGACTCAAACATGGCAAGAACTTAAAGGCGAGAACAGAAGCTGGCCATGGAAGAATGTTGCTTACTGCCTTCTTTTCTGTGGCATGCACAGTATAGTTTATTATACATCCCAAAGTCATCCACGACAGTAGATTGGACCCTCCCACATCAGCTATTTTCAATAAATTGCCTCATGAAAATCAGATGGAGACATTATCTTGGTTTGTGTTTCCTCTTCTGGGATGACCCTAGCTTGTTGCAATTTTTTAAAAAATGAAAGAAAAGAAAAGAAAAATCTAGCATAGAAAGCTAAGTTAAATCACCCAAAGTATCTACAGCTTCTAAGCAGAACAGTGCTCCAATTCAAATGATCTAATTTTGTTAACAGCTTCATCAGACTGTTTGTCAAGGTCTGTTCCCATCTCTCAACACTGTCACTTGAGAATCACAAATTCTTATATATCACAAACTCAAGTGTATCATTACATAGTCCATTCTCAGGATGCTTCTATTTAGACTATGCAGTGGGGACTCAGAAGGTGTAAGAGGTTCTTGGCAAAACATCATGACACCTAGGTCTTCGGCTGATTATTAAGTGGTAGTTATTAAAATAGCACCATTATCTTTATTGGAAATAACTAATGTAAATTTTAGGAAATTCAACTTGATTTCTAAAATTTATGACATCTGTTAATAATATGCTCAGTCAACCAGCAGAATCTATCAGGTCTTGCACTTTTCAATATGTTGTTATTCCCATTAAGTTACATTGAATTTCAAAGGAAAAATAACTCTATTGCAAGATATTATTTGAGCCAAGTTGAATTATAGCTAATAACATGTAAATAGATTTGGGAACTGAGAGCTAGAGAATTGAAATCATCATCATAACCTATGTAAACCATTGCTTCAAAATTTAATGACATATAAAAATTACTGTTTTCTTAAAACATTCTTTGTTTTCATCTAAATGCAATTTTGTATTTACATATACTCACACACACACACACACACACACACACACACACACCACACACACACATATATATATCAAATTATCTTTCCCTTTGATTTGGCTACTACTATAAATGGTAGCTGACTGCATTTTATTTCTTCATATTAACTATAAAACATAAATTTATTTTCATGGAATAATACAGTATCTTAACAAACTAAACCTACTTAATGCAGAATATGACCCCAGGAAGCTTTTCACTGAGATAATGTACTAGATAGCAGAGAAAGTTTGATGGAGTTTATTCAGAGGGACACCATTCAGGCACAGCTCAGAGGCACAATTCAGACTTCACAGCATGATACAAATTTATTGCAACTCCACTCTGAAGCATGGAGGATAAAAAGCATTAAGAATTATTCTTATTGTTACTAGAGTTGCACGAAAATGCAGTCATCAGTAAAATGTAAGGATGTTAAAAGATACAAAAGATTACAATATTCTGTGCATTCATTTCACTCCCATGTAGTTTAATTTTGTAAATGTACCATATAAATATATGGCTAGTGCTTCCACACAGATTTAGTTAAAAAAAAGGTCTGTCTCACAAAAAATCTTCCTCAAAGTAGAGCTGAATGGAACAGATAAAAATTTCTTCCATAATTTAAAAAGACTATACTTACCTTAATTAATTAAGTGCATTAGTTAGTTAATTCAGTGTATTGATTAAAATTCCCAAAGGTTATATTATATACAGGCAACAAGTCTTATGCTAGGTGTTTAAAATATCTTAAAATCAATATAAATATTTTAAGTATTTGATAGAATTTTTTTTTGGTTTTGCTGGTTCTTTATTAGGACTATCATATGTATAAAACGTTTCAGACCCAGACCCTCAATTTTTTTTGTAAAAAAAACTTTCCATTATTTATTCTTTTCACTTTTTTATTATATTTTTTAAATTTTATAATTTAATTTAATTTTACATATCAGCCACAGATTCCTCTCTCCTTATTTTAAATTATATCTTTCATAAATGCAGCACATGAAATTTTCATTCTTATACTTTCAATGTGGATAAGTTTTCTTATTTTTAGACATCAACAGAGAATCTATTACTGATAATTTTCCTTTATTTAATATTTTAATACTATCTGCTCCTTTTAGCTATTTATAGACGTGTGTTTTCTTTTTCCACACATTCCTTACAGACAGAAAATAAGAGAGTGTGATAAACAATAAAAGAGAGAAAATAATTTAAAATTATTCTTCCTTAAGTACCAGGTAAAGAAGATATTATTTCCAATTTAAAATTTGAAATGTTATATTTCTATTTATATATGGAAGGATCACATAGAAAAACATTCTTTCCCTTTATGGTAATGCTAATGAGTTAAGGGTATATACACTGATCATGTTCATTGTTAGATATTAGTTGAGCCAAATAATTACAGCTAGTAGGGGAATTGTAAGATAGTTGAAAATGTTTAATGCAGAAGATCAGAGAAAAATATGACAGCAGATGTCTGGATAATCTGATCATGGAATAAGGATGTGAACAGCTGCAAAGTCTTCAAAAGTCAAGAACAGAGATTCTTTCCTTACCCCTCCAGAAGAAACCTATACACCATTTTATAATTTTGACATCCAAACTGCTCAACAGAATTAATTTGCCCTGTTTCAAGCTGATTGTAGTTAGTTATAATAGCAATATAAAGCTATATTAATTACACTTATTGTTGCTGTGATACAATACCAGCTTAAGCTACTTAAGAGAACATTTGATTTTGCCTCACGGGTTTAGGAGGAATGAATAAATATCATGGTGTCAGGAAGCCATAGTGGTTGTAAAGGGAGACAGCTGGCCACATTGCAGGGACCATCAGGAGACAGACTTGGAGGCTGCCTCCTTCTTTTACCTTCTTATCCTGTCTAGTTTCTAGTGCATGCCATGTCAACTCCCTCATATATGGTGTGAATGTTGTCCTAAGTTAAATCAGTCAACACGTTCTGGGACACACCCTAACATGCATCTGCTTCAGGCTTCTAATTCCAGCCACAATAATAATTAAGATTAATAAGAACAACTTACTAAAAAAACAAACTATTCAATCAGAAACTAAACTGGAATTAATCAAAGTCATTTTCATATTCCTCATTTTATCCAGCATATAGAAATTATTTGTTGTAAGTCTCCAATTATTAAAATTATAGCATGTAATCCTATGATGGTTACCCCAATACACTTAGGATGGATCAAAAACAAATATAATATTTTCTTCACAGTTTTTTTAAATATAATAGGTCAAATATATTTCATTATTTTAACAGCAAGCAGTTTGAGTGGAATATTTAACTTGATACACTTCAAAAAGTAGAATTCAGATGTATTTCCACTATAAAATTTCATAGACAGAGTTACGTTTAAGTATCTCAAAATCTCTTCTGAATTGCTTCACTCCAAGAAATGTATTTAACCAATTTAAATGTAATGGAGAAAAATGATTTGGGGCAGACTTTTAGATAGAAAATAATGACTGTAATCATAAGCTTCCATGACATGAAGGATGTGTCTTACACCCTCAAGACAGGGCACATGGGGAATAGCAATGCCTTCACTTTACTGTGTGAAGACAAGGTTCTTTTCTTTTAATTTTTTTCTAATTTAGACTTGATCTTGACTAGTTTCTTCAAAAAATACAATAGGATGATTCTCCTAGGTTATTTCACTGTCAGAATTCATTGAAGCCATTATACTACTCAAAGCTTTTGAGTTTAAAGCTGTCTGCTTGCATCCAGATTTATCCAAGACAAAATGGCAGCATGTGATACTTTACCTATTTATGAATGTTTTATGTGATGGATCTTTTCCTGAGGAGGTGCAACACTCATGCCTACTGACTCTGGATAGGGAGCCAACAACAAACTGAAATACAGATACCACCAAAGTCCAACCTGGTGAACTATGAGTTTCCTTGGGGTTACTTACAAGAATATGGATGAGTGCTTACAGGAACAGAAATGACTCAAAGAAAAAATGCAGCACCCAAATGCCCATGCCACACAAATGACAGCTCATAAAAGCTGGAAACCTGGAGCATACTGCACAGTCTGCCTGCAGCTCAACAGATTGGAGAATATCCTTTCAGATGCTTCAGTTGATTGAAAAACATCTCCCAGGTAACATGTCTGGTTTTTTTTTTTTTTTTAGGGGGGGGGTTGTTTTCTTTTTTCTCTCTCTTTTTCTTATTAAAAAAAATTTTTCCATTCACTTTATGCACCAATCAATGCTCTTTCCTCCTCCTTGCCCCCCCTTGCCCCCATGGGTCTCTCTGCACAATCCACCCCCAATTCTTCCCCACAAGAAGGGAAGACTTCCCATGGGGAGGCACATCCAGTAAAGGCAAGTCCAAGCCCTTACCCCCTGCCTCAAGGCTTTATGAGGTGTCCCATCATAGGTAGTGGGCTCTGTTTTTCAATTCTTCCATTCAGCTGGTTTGGTCTCAGATCCTTCTTTGCAACTTTTTTTTCCCTGAAAGAGATTCTCAGTTTTATTACTTCTCTAGCATGGAGAGTTTTAGTAGATCTGGTCAGTTTCAGAGACTTCCAGAAACTATTTTGAGTTGTTTACTTTTGTCCTTAAGGGGCTTCTTGAAGGATGCAATGTTTTAATATTGGAGAAAACTGTTACACAACAGAAAGACAATTCTGGTCACAAAATATTTGCTTTACTGTCTAAAAATCATAAAGATTGATTTTTAATTTTATTGTAGTTGCAACTGGTTAAAAAGTAAATGTATGTGTGTCAGAACTGACTTTTTAAACCTTTAATAAGAATAAATTTATTTCTGTACAAAAGTAAAAGTAGAACTATATTTCTAAGTTAAGGGTAAAAAATTACCAACATATTGATTAATGTGCAACTGACAGATAAAGGGAAAAACGAGGTATGTCACATTAAAAATGCTGAATGAAATGTATGGCATAATTGATGATCTCCTCTATGCCATCCAAATTGCTACCTAAATGAGAAATCTTGCCTGCCTCTTCTTAAATGTTTCATGGTATCCAATTAACTCAAGCCAAAGATTCCTAACACTCATCTGATCAACATTAAGTGTCTTTTTTTCTTTATGCTCTACAGATAATGCTCTAGCATGGTAGAGTGCATGTTTAATCACAAAGGAAGGAAGGGAGAGAGGGAGGGAGGGAGGGAGGGAGGGAGGGAGGGAGGGAGGAAGGGTAAAAAAAAGAAAAGAGAAAATCCAACTATACCATTTAACTTTAATTCTTAATCTTTATTCATCATCTTTTGACTTCACCTTTTCTTAAACTTATTTGACAGTTTAGGCACAGAGATGAAAATATGGTCAATCTGCTTTTGAGTAGAGAAAAATATATATAAATGAGTATGAATAGATGAAGATTAATAACAGCAAAAAACACCATAGAGCTTCAACTTCTCTCTCTTTTTTTTTTTTCTTCCTTTGTCTCTTTTTGTTTCATTTGGTTTTTCAATAATATTTATCCCTTTTCTTGAAAACAGATTCTTTTCATATATAATACATACTAATTAGAGTTTTCTCTCTCTTGTCCCCGCAGTTCCTGCTAACCACTCCTCTCATCTGGATCTACTCCCTTTCTGTCTCTCATTAGGAAAGAATAGGACAAGCTACACAATTGTCACAGACATGAAGAGGCTCTAGGAAATGGGAGTAGGGTCTGTCCCTGGTACTCTGATTGGTTCTTAGGATAACATTGCAGGTGGGAACCATCATATTTATTTCCATAGTAATTGTACATATTTTTGCTCCCACCTGCAATGGATGAGTGTTCCTCTTATTCTACATCCTTGCCAGCATGAGCTGTCATTTGTGTTGTTGATCTTAGACATTCTGACAGGTAGAAGATGAAATCAACAGCTAGTTTTAATGTGCATTTCCCTGATAGCTAAGAATGTGGAACATTCCTCTAAATGTTTCTCAGCTAGTTGAGATTCCTCTGTTGAGAATTCCCTGTTTATATCTGTGCCTAATTTTTAATTTGGTTATTTGGTTTTAGGATATCTAAATTCCTGAGGGTTTTTTTTTCTATATTTTGGGTATTAGTCTTCTACTGTATATTTTTATATTGGTAAGAATCTTTCCCCATTCTGTAGCCTGATGCCTTGTCCAAATGATCTGGTTCTTTGACTCACAGAAATGTTCTCATTTCTTGAGATCCCATTTATTAATTTTTTATCTTAGTGCCTGTGCTAATGGTATCCTGTTCAGAAACTCTTTTCTGCCAATGAGTTCAAGGCTATTCTGCATTTTCTCTTTTCCCAGATTTAGTCTATCTGGTTTTATATTCAGGACTTGGATCCTTTTGGAGTTGAATTTTATGTAGAATGAAAATATGAATCTATTTGCATTCTTCTGTGTGCAGACATCCACTTTGACCAGTACCATTTGTTGCAGCCACTGTCTTTTTTCCAATATGTATATTTGGTTTATTTATGAAAATACATGTATCCATAGATATGTGGATTTATATCTGGGTCTTCAGTTTGATTCTATTGATCAATGAGTCTGTTTTTATTCTATTATCATGCTGTTTTTATTACTATAGTATTGTAGTACAAGTTGAGATAGGGAATGGCAATTCATTTATTGATTAGGATTGTTTTTATCTATTGTTAGTTTTTCATTTCCCTATGAAGCTGAGTATTGTGAAGAATTTTGTTATAATTTTGATGGGTAATGCATTGAACCATAGATTAATTTTTGCAGACTGGCCATTTTTACGATGTTATTGCTACCGATTCTAAACATTTTCATTCATTCATTTTTATTTCTTCTTTTCTTAAACCCATTTGGCAACTTGGCACAAAGGGAAAAACATAGTTAATTGTCTATTGAATCTTGCAAAACACATGTAAAAATGGGTATGAAAAAGTCAAGATAAATAAAAGCCAAAAAACTACACAGCTTCAACTTCTTGATTGGACAAAGGGTGTACACACAGAATAAAATTTGTGATGAACTAAAAACAAATAAAAATAAAATGATTTTGTAGGGTGTATATTACCAAATACGGTGATGCATTTCATGTTTGAATTAGTAAGGAAATTGTATGGAGACATTTGATCCATCACAAGAATCTATATTGCTACTTTTAGGGAAGATTAATTTTTTAAAAAAATTGAGCATCAGATTATTCTCCATACATAATGGAGAAACAAGACAGACAGAGGGACGGGCAGACTGAAAAACCGAAGATAAGAGGGAGAAATTGAAGAAAATATATATTTTCCTTCTACTTTATTTCTCCCAACCAAATAAAGAATTCCCAGAGGGACAGAATTTCTAAAAGTTAATGTAGAAGCTTATGAGTGATGTTTAGTGAAAACACCAAACCTTTTTATACTATGTTTTGTTATTGCAATAGTGAGTTCAAAAATCTATGACTTCTGTAAGTGAAGAATTGCATTTGGACTAGCACTTGATCTGAGGAGACTGGGCTCACTTACAGATTCCTAATGTTCTGGTTTTGCTAGAAAGAACTGAGATTATGTTTTCTGCTCTGATCTAAAATATGAATGAAACTGGTGGGACAAAACTGTTTTTGTCTTACCTTCCTAATTTTATTCACTATGTTTTATTATACTCCATATAGATAGCAAACAGACAAGCATTATATTTTAACTTATTACTAATATTATTAAATGTTGATCAAGATTTTACAGTAATATTGATAAAATTGTTAAGAATATTTCAACTCCATTTTTTCTTACTAACAAGTGATTCAAAATCAAGAAAAGAAGTGTTGCAAAGGGAATAGCTCTGAAAATCAAAGGTTCATAGCTAGACCCATAATTTAGAGTTTTCTGATGACTTCCTCACAGAACACAGGTGCGCAGAGTGAAAGGAAATATAAGGTGTAACCATAATTTGTCAGTAAAAACAGAAGCACCAATCTTAACAACAGTGTGCTTGTGGACAAACCACAATTTGTCAGAAAGGTACTTATCATTAGTCGCTTTATGTAAAGTTGATGGTAACAGATATAAGCAGGACACCAAGAAGAGTGGGTTCACTGTAGAGAGAGTTCAAAGATTATATCTTTAAATATATACTTCAAAGAAAATAATATAAAATTTCTGATTATTCTCAAATATAAGAGAAGGATGTTTATTCTTTTTTGTGAGCAGGAAAATCAAAAGTCTATTTTAACATTAGCCCACCAGAACCACAGAAGGGCATTGATACTATGTTGATGAGAAGCTCAGTTCTTCATCCTAGCACCAGCTTAATAGATGAAAACATCAGAAATGCCAGAGATGCCTGTATGTGAAACATAAATTGTTTGAGTGGAGTGACATGTAAAGTTGAGAGATAAATACAAATAAAAAAAGGAACAAGTGTACAATCTATTAAGTTGTGTTTGAAGATTAGAATGCTGGCAGAAATCTGTGAGGAAAATTGACAAAGAGCCCAAATTATCTAATATTGATTGCTAAATTGAGTGGAGAAATTCATCTAATAAAGTATAGTTTAACTTTATATTAGGTCTGTTTTGTTCTCACTTATTGGTACAACAAATCTTTATTTAGTATCTACTCTTTGTTAGATGAGGGTATACCAAGGAAGCAAATAGGCAAAAATTCATACCTTCATGAAAAAATAATTTTATAGAGTTTTTAGTTACATATAGATCAATGTTTGTAAAATAAAAGGAAATAAGTTATAGAGGTGTCAAGAAGTGCTTGGAGGATTCATATGGATACTGAGTGTCATGGTCTTTATTTTCAATGAGCTGAGGATCTCTGGGGAGTTTGGTTTGGATTTGTATTTTGTATTTTATTTCTATATTCTTTTTATTACTTGAAGGTATTTACAAGTGTTTATATTTACTTACATGCATTTATGTAGTTTATTTTATTTCAGCATTGCTGCTGAGACTAGATTTCTCTAAAGAAAGTGAACTAAAAGAAGCCAGTGTTGACACTTTTAATATTGCAGATGACAACTGATGTGTGACCATAATTGTAGAAGTGGAGCACTTACTATGCTACTTTAGCACAGAGTTTGAAGACAAGCCAAAAGACAGGTTAAATAATTTAAATGAGATAATGGATATAATGGAGTATCAAAAGTGGATTTTGTAGTTAGAAGGATGGAGTTGCTATTAAGATATAATTTTGATTTGATATGATTTGGAGAAGTACAAAAAGCTAATATTTAAGCATTTAAAATTATAACCTACCCAATAGATAAAAACTAATGTGGGTTTACTTGACATTTTGGTTGTGACCCTAGCCCTTAACAGCTGAGTCATCTTTCTGTGCCCTAATGTAGAGTTCTAATTCACATTCAACTTATCAGTCTATAGTGTGTCTGATATGTAGAAAATACAATGATAAAAGAGTTCTATTTAGCTAAGATATAACAGAAAAAATACTACACTAAAATAATGGTAATTAGTTAAGCAGTAGCTGAATAGCAGCAAATATTAAATTTAGAGATGCTTATTCATATCTTACTATGAAAAGTTATCCAAGTAATTGATAGATGATGAAAGAATACAGATAGTCTAATTCTTTCTAAATGGGCAGTGTTTGATTTTTACTTCACTATAGTTTACTTTCAGCTTCACCATAGATAGTATAGTCAAATTACCATAGATGGGTGTGTATGTGTGTATTCACACATACACACACACACACACACACACACACACACACACACACACATCCTCAGTGAAATAATGCCAAGCAATCTCTATCACCCAAAAAATCAGTATCAAAAAGTTCACCATAATATGCGTTATGAGTATGTATTGAACTGAAATCACTATGTACTAACAGTGAGAGTGAAATGATTTTGAGACAGTTACCCACTCAAGGAAGAAATTTAACATTCTTGGTAGAGTGTGTGCTTTTTGACTAACCAGTTTTGTTGTTGAGTACATATACAAATAAAACAAGTACTCATATGGGCCAAAGAAACAGAATAATCTACACAGAATTCTTACCTCTAACAGCCTGGACCTATATATGCTTCTTTGTCATCAACAGTAAAATGAAATTATAAGTGTATAAAATAGAATACCATGTACCATGGAACACTGGGATTATAATACAGTAATAATAAATCTTACAAAAATAATTTCCACTGAAATAGTCCAGTCACAAATTCTGAAAACACAGAAAGCCTGCTAGATATTAGTAGTTATGCATTGGATCCTTTAAGATGGCCTAGTGCATAAGGGTGCTTGCTGTAAAGCCAAGTCGGACACCTCAGTTCAATCCCTGTGACCCACATGGTGGAAGGCAATAACTGACTCCTGAAGATTGTCTTCTGAACTACACAGGCATGCTGTGGGCATTTGAGCACACAATTAATACATAAGAAAATGAATAGGTAAATGTAAAGAGGGAAAAAAGCAAAATAACTGAAGAAATTATATCACTGGGAAAAGGAGGAAGCAGACTTGGGACCACTTGCCAAGAAAGCTTGGTAATGCTTTTTATTTCAACCATGGCTGTCACAGAAGAAGATTCATGCTGTGAAAACACATTGACTATGTGCATTTACATGCATATAGAATATATGTTTTATTCTATAAAGTGTTTATTTTAAATCATGTCAGAAATGCCAAAAAATGTAAGGATTACAAAATTCTAGAGGATAGCATCCTTGTAGACTTCTTAAACATTGGCTATTATCACCTAAGAAGAAAATCTTGCCAAGCTGTGATGGTGCATGCCTTTAATCCCAGAACTTGGGAGGCAGAGCCAGGCAGATCTCTGTGAGTTTGAGGGCAGCCTGGTCTACAGAGTGAGTTCCAGGACAGGACAACTACACAGAGAAACTCGGTTTTGAAAAAACAAACAAACAAACAAAGAAAAAACAACAAAAAAAGAAAGGGAGGGAGGAAAAAAGACAGAGAGAAATAAATAGAGAAAGAAAGAAAGAAAGAAAGAAAGAAAGGAAGGAAGGAAGGAAGGAAGGAAGGAAGGAAGGAAGGAAGGAAAAAAGAAAACCTTAGGACTTGCAAGCAGATAAGCCATATAGCACACTTCACACCTAGAAAACACAGGTCAGCTGCCCAGATGCCATGTAATGTAAAAGCCATGGATTGGGAGAGAACTATGAGAAAGAAAAGCCAAGACAGGAAGAGAAAAATATGTAGGCATGATAGTTGAGGAATTTTAGAGTGAGCAAATATAGTCCTCAGCCAAACAAATGTCAGGCATGATAAATAAAATCAGAGTCCGAATCCATGTGATCAATGTGAAACTGCCAAACAGCAGAAACAGAGCTCTTAGAATCATCCAGGAAAGAGAGAGAAATGGCCCACAATGGAGGTTTGAATAATAGCCTCCATAAATGGAGAGAAAGTTGCCATCTAATGAAAGCTCCACCATTAGTGAAAACTCTCTCTCCAGAAAGTATTTAAGGCACACATATGGCTCCACAAAGGAGGATGGAGCTGACAGCACTCTAATCCACCATCCATCTCAGCCACAGAATACCATGGCTACTAGATGTTCATGTTTATGAAAAGCAGAATGATAAACTGCGGAAGAGCGCCAGTGACAGTCTGACTCACCATTGTTAAGTTGTTATTATCTGTCAATAAAAGGAAAGAAAGAAGGAGGCAGCAATGCAAGCAACATTCCAAGGGGCAATTTGGAAAACCCAGGAGTACGATAATGCAACCATCAAAGCTGTTTAAGATCAAAGGATGCAAAGCACAGCACCAGATACATCGAAAGTTTCTAGATTTGTTCTGGTTTAGAAAATGTAGAGATAAAGGGTGTGTTTTAGGAATCTGAAAACTGAACATAAAATGGTAAATAGCTGACTTGAGGAAGTGTTATAACTCTAAAATATATGAAAAAACTATTTGGGTATATGAAAAATAATGCATATTTGATAAAGAAGTACCTGAAAGCTATTAAAAATAAACCAATGCATCCTGACCACAGTTACCCAATCCTCCCAGCTCTCCTCTTTCCCTCTCCCCCACATCCACTCTCCTTCCTTCTCCTTTCAGATAAGAGCATGCCTCTAAGAGACAACAACCAAACACAGCAAAACAAAATACAAGACAAGGTGAAATCCCTCACACTGAACCTGAACAAGATAACTCAACAGGAGGAAACAGTCCCAGGCAGAAGAGTCACTGTTAGGAATCCCACAAAGGCAACAAGCTAACAGCCACAACACGTACACAAAGGACTTGGTGCAGACCTCTGCAGGCCCCATGCTTGTCCTTCAGTCTTTATGAGTCTATATGCACCCTGCTTAATTGATTCAATAGGCGATGGTGTCTTACATCCCCTCTGACTCCTATAATCTTTCTGTTCCCTTTTCTATGTGATTCTCCAAGCTCTGAGGATCGTATGAAGACCTCCAAATTAGACTCTCTCTGAATAATAAGAGACCCAGTTGCGGGTCTCTGCATCTTCTCCCATCTGCTGCCAAAGGTAGCTGAATGGCAGGACAAGGCACAGATCTATGAGTATAGCAGAACACCTTTAGGAAACATTTCATTGATTTTATTTTATTTTTGCCAGTCATGTTTGGTTCTACCTTAGGTCTCTGTTTCCAGCCCATCCAGGCAGTATAGGAAGTGGGCTCCCTCTCGTGGACTGGGCCTCAAGTTAAATCAGACATTGGTTGGCCACTGCTCCAAGTTCTGCACCAACATTGCCCTAGCACATCTGGCAGTCAGGACAGATTGTAGGTCAAAGGTTTTGTGGCTGTTTTGGTGTCCCTGTTTCTCTTTCAATAGCTGCAGAGTACCTCTTCCTTCACCAAAGAGAACAGATGGTTGGGATGAAGGCACCTTGCAGGGACCAGTTCATCCTCCCAACATTCTATATATGGATGTTATTCTTAGGAATAGGGCCCTGCTGTCAGTATGTGGATGGCAACTATCTGTCCTATAATCAGCTTGAATTGTTTGGGGATCTCCATGGGACTCCCTTGGCCAACAAGTCAAGTGAATGCAACACAGTGCCCACCACTGGAAGCCTTGCCTGCCTTTAAGAGATGACCAGTTTAGAATCTATATCCCCCATTACTAGTAGTCCTCACTTGGGATACCTTCATATATTCCAGGAGTTTCCTCTGAACCTTGTTTCCATACCACCCTCGAAACGCCCTCCAATAACAGCCATCTCTCCTCACACTTTCTCTTTCCATCCCCAAATGATCTCTCCTTCTCCCATCGCCTCCTGCCCACAGTACACCCACAAAATCTATTATATTTTCTCTTCTTTTAAAGATCCATGCCTTCCCCCTTGAGCCATCATTTTTACCTAAATTCTATGGGTCTGTGGATTGTAACTTGTTTATCCTTTATTTAACAGCTCATATTCACTTAAAAATGAACACATACTACATTTGTCTGTCTAGTTATGGTTTACCTCACTTACGATGATTTTTTTCCTAGTTCTACCCATTTACTTGACAATTTAATGTTGTATTTTTTTTTAGCAGCAGAATAGTAATCCATTATTTAAATATACCACATATTCTTTATCCATTCTTCTGTTAAGGGACATCTAGATTGTTTCCAGTTTCTGGCTATTATGAATAAAGCTTCTATGAACATAATGGAGCAAATGTTCTTGTGGTAGGATGGAGTGTACTTTGGGTATAGGCCTAAGCATAGTATAGCTGATTCTTGAGGTAAATTGATTTCCAATTTTCTGAGGACTTGCCATATTGATTTCCATAGTGGCTGTACTACTTTGTACTTCCACCAGCAATGAAGTAGTGTTCACTGTACTCCACATCCTCACCAGAATGAGATGTCCTGTATTATTGATCTTAGTAATTCTGACAGGTATAAGATGGAATCATAAAGCAGTTTTTATTTGCATTTCCCTGATGGCTAAGGATGTTGAACATTTCATTTTTATATAACTTTTTAATTAATTGTTTTTCTCTTCTTTTACATACCAACCCCTGCTCCCCATTCCTCTCCTTCTCCCCACCTACCCCCATTCCACCTCCACCCCTCCTCATAGAGTGTAAGGCCTCACTTGGGTAGTCAACACAGGCTGGCATACCACATTGGAGCCTGATCTAGCTCCTCCCCCCTGCATCAAGGTTGAGTACGGCATTACACCATAGTTCAAGTACTTGGGATAAGTCCTGGTACCATTGCCACGGGATCCGCAAACACATCAAGCATTACCACTTTCATCCACATTCAGAGGGCCTAGTGTGGTCCCATGAAGGCTCCCCAGCCGTCAGTCCAGAGTCCATGAGCTCTCACTAGATTGGGTCAGCTATCTTTGTGGTTTTTCCCATCATGATTGTGACCCCAACTTGCTCTCATAATACTTCCTCTCTCTCTTCAACTGAACTCCAAAATCTTGGCCAAGTGCTTGGCAATTGGTCTGTGAATCTGTTTCCCTCAGTCACTGGATATAGGTTCTATGATGACAACTAGGGTAGACACCAATCTGAGTGCAGGGGAAAGCTAGTTCAAGCATCCTCTCTACCGTTGCTGTGAGTCTTACCTGGGATCAATCTTGTGAGTTCCTGGGGTTTTCCCTAGCTGCAGATTTCTCCCTATCCCTTTAATGTACACTCTGTCAAGATATCTCTTTCATTGCTCTCCCTCTTTGTCTCTCCCCCAACTCGACCATCTCTAGTCCTCATGTTCTCACCTCTCCTTTACTCCCCATTCCCACTTTACCCTTTCCCCTTCCTAGGGTGATCTGTGTGAGTCCCTCTTAGTTTCCTCTTCTTTACCTAGCTTCTCTGGAGTTGTGGATTGTAGCCTGGTTAGAATATTGAACATTTCTGTATGTGTTTCTCAGGCATTTGATATTCCACAACTAAGAATTCTGTTAGAACTGTACAACATTTTTAGTTGTATAATTTTTTTGATATCTAGTTTATCGAGGTCTTTATGTATTTTGGATGTTTGCCCTCTATCAGATGGAGTAGTGAAAATCTTTTCCCATTCTGTAAAATGTCTCTTTACCTGATTTATGGTTTATTTTGCCTTACAGAAACTTTTTAGTTTCATGAGGTCCCATTTATTAATTGTTGATCTTAGTGCTTGTACTATTGGTGTTCTGTTCTGAAAGTCTTCTTCTGTGATAGTGCTTTCAAGGTTATTCCCTACTTTTTCTTCTATCAGGCTCAGTGTGTCTGTATGTTGAGGTCTTTGATCTACTTGGAAATGAGTTTTGTATAAAATGATAAATATGGTTCTATTTGCATTTTTACATGAAGAGATCCATTTTGACTGGAAGCAGTTGTTGAAGATCCTGTCTTTTTTTCTCCAGTGTGGATTATTGTATTCTTGATGAAAAATAAGATTTCCATAAGTGTTTGGATTTATATTCAGGTCTTCAAATCAATTCCACTGATCAACATGTCTGATTTTTGGCCAATACCATGCTGTTTTTGTTAATATATCTCTGTAGTACAACTTGAAATCAGGGATGGTGATAGTTCTTTTCCTGTTCAGGACTGTTCTATCTATATTTTTTTCATATGCAGTTGAGAATTGTCCTCCAAAGGTCTCTAAAGAATTATGTTGGAATTTTGATGGGTATTGTGCTGAATCTGTAGATTGGTTTTGGTAAAATTGCCATTTTGATTAGTTTTATCCAACCAATCAATGAGCATGGAAGATCCTTCCATTTTCTTGTGGTGCCCCACCCCACTGGCTCCTACATGCTTCCTCCCCTTCTTTAGTAGGATTCCCTGAGCTTGACCTAATGTTTGGCTGTGAGACTCTACATTTCTTCACATCAACTGAAGCTTCTCTGATGGCAGTTGGGTTGGGCACCTAGTACAATGGAAACTCTCAGGAATCTTTGAGGGTGACCCTACCTAAGACCCGTAGCAATGGGGGATACTGAGACTGATCCAGACATCTCCTGTAAACAGGCAAGACTTCCAGTGGAGGATTGGGGCACCAAACCAGCCACAGACCTTTTCATTTACAGTTTGTCCTGCCTACAATATGTGTCTGTGTAAATATGGTGCAGAAATTGTGTGAGTGACCGACCAATCAATGATTGATCCAGCTTGAGACCCATACTACTAGAGGGAGCTCACCCCTGAAGGCCCGAACCCAGATGCAGTACACCCCAAACACCTAGGATAGAAGTAAACATGGCTGTCAAAAAAAATCAATGAAATGATTCCTAAGGATATTCTGTTATACTCATAGATTAGTTGGGAGAATTTTAATGACTGTTTCTATTTCACTCAGTTATCCATTTAAATTGTTTATCTGATCTTGATTTAACTTTAGTAAGTGGTACCTATTGAGGAAATCATCCATTTCTTTTATATTTTCCAATTTTGTGTTTTATGAGATTTTAAAATATGTTCTTCATGATTTTCTGGATTTCCTTGGTACTATTGTTATAGCTTGCTTTTCATTTCTGAGTTTGATAATTTGAATATTCTCTCTCTGCTCTTAGTTTGGGTAAGGTGTTATCTATCTTGTTGACTTTCTCAAAGAATCAGCTCTTTGTTTGACTGACACTTTGTATTGTTCTCTGTTTCTATTTTAATGATTTCACCCTTTAATTTCATTATTTCTACTCCTCCTGGGTGTGCTCACTTTTGTTCTTGTTCTAGAGCTTTCAGATGTACTGCTAAGTTGCTAGTATGTGAGATCCACAGGAGGCATGACTGCGGGGCAGGGGGGGGGGGACCGCAGCTGGTGTTCTGTTGAATAAAGTTTCATCATGAAGGATTTGGTCTGGGAAAGCAGAATTGGAGAAGGTCTATATATAGCCTACCTGGTCTAACAGCAGGCATGGCACGTGGTTGAGCAGTGGGTGTTCACCAGAGTTGGAGGCTAGGACACAACAACTATTTGGGAAGGGAGACCAAGAGTGGAAGGTCTGTGGGATTCAGAGGCAGCATAGACTGGCAGAAGGGAGTCTGTAGATAGTGTTCTGCTATAGTGCAATGAACAACCCTGAGTATCAGGTCTAGGGGAACAGAGGGTGTAGAGAAGCTCTCCCAGTAGCTTACCTGAAAATTATTATTTTTTTATTTTTATTTTTTTAAGGAATCTAAATACAAGCCTTTAGAATCTGCTAAGGGAGATGCAAGTCATGAGCCCAATTACTTTTAATCTAAAAGAAAAAAATAAAAGCAAAGGACTAAGAGGTCATAATATGGACATCTCATAAAGCAGTGGCTCTCAAACTGTGAGTCACACCCCCTTCAGGGTTGCTTATCAGATATTGCATTATACTTCATAACAGTAGTCAAATTACAGCTATGAAGTAGCAATGAAACAATTTTATTGTTGGTGGTCACCACTACATGAGGAACTCTACTAAAGTGCCACAAGATTAGGAAGGTTGAGAACCACTGTCTTAGAGATTCCTGACAGAGATGTGACTTTTGTCTCATTTCTATAGAACAGATTGCATTTATAAAACTATGGAAAGAAATAAAGAAATAGAAAGAAAAAAGTAATTAATCTCAGTCCCAGTTGTTCTATACTTTCTCAACTGCACTGTTTCAATTGAGTAAATATTGAAATTAACTGAGATTTCTTAACTTTTTAAATATTTTGTTATTTCAAAAACATGTATTCTCATAGCCATTTTTTTGTGTGTGTGTGTGTGTGTGTGTGTGTGTGTGTGTGTGTGTGTTCAGATTGATATAGATCTACAAATACCTGGGAGAGAGGGCTCATATCTGAGGAACTATATGCATCAGATTGGCCTGTGGACTTAGCATTTTCTTAAGTGTTAATTCATTCAGGAGAGCCCTGATCCTGTGGGCAGTACCATCTCTAGGCAGAGGGGCTGGACTCGTAAAAGTATGCTGATGAGTTAGTAGGAGAATCAGCCAGTAAGTAGCATTCCTTTTAAGACTCTGCTTCAGTTCCTGCTTCCAGGTTTCTTCTTTAGCATCCTGCCTTTGCTTCCCTAGATACAGCACCACAGATTGTAAACTAAAATAAGTCCTTTTCTCTCCAAGTTTCTTTGATCATGGTGTTTTTAGCAGCAGCAGAAAGCAAACAAGGACTTCCATTGTTTATACAGTAAATCTCTCTTGTGTGGATTTTGATACACAGAGGGAGAATCTCATTGGAAATTTTTGGTTGGCGGAAGGCAAACACTGGCAAATAATTTGGAAGCATGAAGACAGATCTCTACATCTAACCCTCATTATAAAATATAAGGACTAACGAGGGAACACAGTAACAGCTGATCTAAAGCACACAGCTTTTAGCTACTCAAACATTTTGTTTGCTGTTTAACAATCTGTCTATAGACGTGTTGTACGGTTGTTTGTTTAGTTTGTGATCTTTGAAATTCTTGCTTTTATTTTGGCCATCACATGAAAAGAAATCTCTGTCAGAACATTTTGCACTGGAGTAACTCAGAAGTGGCCATTATTCCTCAGAATAAAAATATCAAATATAAAGAAAGTAAAAACCTGGTAGTGAGTATTATATTATTTTATTTTTGTTTGTTTGTTTTTTCAAGACAGGGTTTCTCTGTAGCTTTTGGATCCTGTCCTGGACTGTCTGTAGACCAGGCTGGTCTCGAACTCACAGACATCCGCCTACCTCTGCCTCCCAAGTGCTGGGATTATAGGTGTGTGCCACCACCACTGCCTGACAAGTATTATGTTCTTAAAATGTAATAGGCAGAGAGTTAAATGAAAGTATAAGGCTATCCCTAGTACATGTAGGAAACAGCATACAGCAATACATATTTCAGTTAGAATTATTAATAATCAAAGTAAGAAATTAGGGATAGTGGGAGGCTCACAGAGTATAAGGTCTTTATCATCAAATCTGTTTACGCAAGTGTGATCAGTAATGATTACTAAAATATCGTTTTATAATATCAATATGTATGCAGGTGCACATATATACATATACATGTACATAAACACATAAACACATAAACACACATGTACAAATACATATGTGAAAATACACATACACACACACAACAAATATTATCCTACCCAAAAATGTGTTAAAAAATAGGAAATCACACTCATATCAGCTTGGTAGTTTTTGATGTAACATTTCAAGAAAGCCTAAACAGAGTGACAATATCCTTTGTAAATAAAATTTAGGAATTGTCTCAGTTAGGGTTTCTATTGCTGTGAAAAGACACCATGACCACAGCAGCTCTTATAAAGGAAAACATTTCATTCTGGTGGCTCAATTACAGTTCAGACATTCCATCCATTATTATCACTGTGGGACATGGTAGTGTGCAGGCAAACATAGTGCCGGGAAGGTAGATGAGTGTCCTATATCTTGCAGGCAAAAGCAAGTAAATTGTCACACTATGTGGTACCTTAAGCATATATGAGACTTCAAAGCTGACTCCACAGTGACACACTTCCTCCAACCAGGCCACACCTCCTAATAGTACCACTCCCTTTGGGGGCCATTTTCTTTCAAACTACCACAGGAATTATATGTGAAATGGATGTTGTATTCTATTTAACACACATAGCTGGTTAATTAGGCCCTTGAAGAAAGTTGTCTCTCAATAAAACTACAGATCATCACGTCTTTCAGGTCTAAACCATTAATTAGTGCAAGAAATGTAATTTCTTACCAGGACTTTGACATATAGTTTGTTTTTCTAGCTATTCAAGCAACATATGATACCAAAATATGAAATTAGAATTTCTCTTGTTCCAAGTAAGTTATTAAATTATGTTTATTTTATAATCACCAAGCATTTGTAACAGCTTGCTCTCTCTGGGAAGGCTCTCTAATTGAGAAACAGTATTCTAGATGTCATGTCCACTCACTGTAACTGGACTATCCCTAAGGTATGCCAAAGCTCATGAAAATTAGTGCCAATCCTCCCCATGTGTTGGGGATGTGGTAACCTGGTAGGAATATGGAATGACAGCTCCTAGTAGGTGTCTTCCCATGGGGTTCAGAGATGTCTGCTTGTTAACCGATATATGCAGTGGGTTTCCCATCAAGGGGTCAAGTTAAAGTTGCAGGAACAAGCAGTGTAGATGCAAACAGGTAACATGTCAAAAACCAGAAAACAAACAATAAAGCCTCACTGACACCACCTCCAAAACAGCTCGTTATTTATTCCCCATGGCCATGAAGATACACACAGGCCATAGAATATGACAAATCTCTACCAGTGTAATAAAAATTTCACTTCTTGCCTTCTAAATATTTCTTCCTTTCTACCTTGAATTTCTTATTTAGTTAACTTCTATGAGCAAATTCTTTATTTTCAACATGGTTAATAAAATACACTCATATAATACAAATGTCTTCATTACTGAAAAAAATTTTAAAAAATTCGAAACTTTCCTCATCTACATGTAGACAGCAAATGGATTTGGACACCAGAAATTCTCATCTGCCCCCTATTACAGAAAATCACACTCTCGAGTAAAAAAATAAATGTGTTAAATGTTCTTATGTGTAAGCTGCATGTTGTTGCAGAGCAGACTATGGGACTTGATACAAAGAGAAGGTATCGAGAAAAGTGGACACTGTGCTGTACTTGTCAGTTTGACATAAACTGAACTTCACGTAAAGTCTGACATCTGTGAACCTTAAAAGTTTTTCTTTTTATTTCTTTTATTTCAAATACATTCTTTTCTCACATAATATATCCTGATTAATGTTTTCTCCTCACTCAAATACTCCCCAGTTCTTCCCCACCTCTCCTCTCATCCAGATCCACTCCCTTTCTGTCTCTCCTTGGAAAAGAGCAAGCTCAAACTTCTAAGGTATAATAAAATATAACAAAATCTATCATATCATAGTTGGACAAATCAAACCAACAGAAAGGAAAGGAGCACAGGAAACTTCACAAGAATCAGAAACCCACTCATATCCCCTGTGACCATTTTTCTTGACATCTTTTCTTTGTATCAAGGCCTATAGTCTCATCCTCTGTCTAGGATGAAAGCCTGATGCCTTCCATGTATCCTGGCTGGATGTGCTACTTACATCTTAAGACTCTTGCAAAAAATTAAGGAACTATATTAAAAGTGAGCACAGAACTACATTGTTTACCCATAAACAGTGGCATTTTTTAAAATATATATAACAGAGCAATTCCCAAACATACAAGTTCACTACCTGATGAGTTCCAGACTAAAATAAAGTAGATGGTCTTCATTTTCCTCTGGATATGATGGAATGGATGAAGAAAAATGTGGTACATTTACACTTTGGAGTAGTACTCAGTTGTTTAAAAAAAATCATCATTTAATTTGCAGGCAAATGGTTGGAACTGGAAAATAACATGCCAAATGATGTATCCCAGATGCAGAAAGACAATAGGGTATGTATCAGTTAAACATGGTTATTAGCTGCTAAGTTGCTGACCTATTCAGATCTGTCTGTGAGACCTGAGATTTGAGGATCGTAAAGAATGGGGCTGGCTACAATCTAATTCAGTGGACACTCTTACTTGAATTTCAGTATACTTTTGTACAAAAATGTAACAAAGAAAGCAATGATCCAGGAAAGTTGCTTGAGTTCCGAAAACATGATCAGCAAAATATGTAAATAAATGCCAGGTATGCACATACTAAATATTAACAGAGCAGCCCTTTCCCAAAACTTTCTCAGGACAGACCAATTTAAAGACAATTGTCTGGCACCCACTGAAGATTGTATCGGGGAATGCACAAAAGCAAGGCAGAGCCCATATCCAGATTCAGGGTACAGTGGGGACACCGCTCAGCATATCATTTCACCAGATTGGGTTCTATAGCTACATTCTGACATCCAACAAGGATAAACACGGCTTATAAATTGAATGCTAATGTTTGTCACAGGAGGCATAAAATCACATCCAAGAACAATCCAGGGGACAAAATAAAGCTGAGATAAAAGGCCCTCAGCCTTTTTTCCTGGAGCCTCACAGTTGCCCAAGGCATTGTTCAACATAAGTCATTCCTTTGGCCCTGTTCTAACAGTTAAGTAAATAATAACCAAGCTACTCTGAATCCATTATATGTTTTTTCTAGAGTAGAGAAAATTAGATTCTGACAAAATAGAAATACATTCTTAAGGATCAAATCTGCATAATCCCAAGCAAGATTCTTAGTGAAAAGATTAGTAAATCTGGATAAAAAGAGGTTGTGTTTAAAGAATTTGACCTCAACAGCTATAGAGCCTGCATGAGACTGGACTAGGCCCTCTGCATAGCAAGACAGTTGTGTAGCTTGATCTGATTAAGGGGTCCCTATCACTAGGATCAGAATCCATCCCTGGTGCACAAGCAGTCTTTTTGGAGCCCACTACCTATGATGGGACACCTTGCACAGCCTCGAGGCAGGGGGAGGAGCTTGGACCTGCCTCTACTAAATGTACCTCCCCATGGGAGGCCTTACCTTCTTGTAGGAGGGAATGGGGGTGGGCAGGGAGATCGAGGTTGGAGGGGTGAGAGGATGGAAGAGGGAGACTTTGATTGATATGTAAAATGAATAAAAATAGTTTTTATTATAAAAAATAAAAAAAAGGGTTTGACCTCTGAAAGGTAACCCAGGGCTCAACATGGAAAAAAAAATAGATTTAATTAAAAGCACTGTTTCACTAAAGGCATGTTCAGTTGAACTTTTGATACAAATTCAGATTAAAATAACTGGATCCGAAGATGTGAGAGCAGGAGAACTGGTCCCTTTGCTTTCTGTTTGCTATATTAGATTGAACTAGCCGGGGCAGTGTTGGAGAGCTGGCCTAGTTGGTGAAGATGGAGGAATACTGCCAGACTGACTAACACAAGTACCACCCAGTCCCAGAATCAGGCCTATGAGTTGGCCCAGAATCAATATCCACCTCATCTGTGAGCTGCTGGAGAATATGAAGGGGCCACACCTGCAAATCCAAGGCTACAGGACGTCCATGACACAGGGCAACGATAGTATATCCGAGAGGATTCCCAGTGAAGGCCCAGGATCTAGAGTGTAACTGACACCAGAGGCCTCGAACCAGACCAGTGACTCATTGCAATGAACACAAACAAGTAAAGGTATGGGGACTGAAGGGTACACTGTGTCAGACACTAGGCCACACTACAGCTTCCACTCTTAAGATGTTTGCTTCTTTGGTTTTGTTTTTTGTTTTTACGTTGAAATGTTGGTTCATGTTGCAGGAAAGTTACAAGGGCAGACAGCAGAAGCTAGGGAGAGCGAGATGAGTGGGACTGGGATGTGAAGTCCACAAAGAATCAATAAAAAGTTAAAAAAAAAATAAGACAGTTAAACCATCACCTAGGTGTTTCTTTTCACTTGTCCTCATTATTATCAATACCAAACTCTAGAATTCATGTAGACCCTACATATCCACTGACTGTCATTTAAATGTGCTCGTTATGGCTGGATTATTTTATTTGTGAAAATTTATTTGTGTATAACTAATATTTTTATTATGTGAATTTTCACTTAAGCACATTAAATTGTCATTAATTTCAATATATTTTAAAATATGTTATTCACCATATGCTGAAGCCAAATGAATGTTAATATTTTTTTTTATATATTTTTTAATTTTTGTGTAAAAGTACGCCACATATGTGGATGCATATGGAGACATGGAGATGGAGTTACAACAGATGTGAGCCACCAAAATTCATTGCCAGGAACCAATCTTAATTCTTTGGAAAAGCAAGGAATGTTGAGCCATGTCTTAAAAAAAAAAAAAAAAAATGATTGTTAATCTTCAAACACAAATTACAAAAATTTAGAACTGTGCAACTTTCTGAATAGTATGTTGTTCTCATGTTTTGTTTTGTTCTACTGTATTTTATTTTGACAATCTTGACTGCACAGCACCAAAGAAAATGGGTTTAAGTTCAAATATCTTGGGCTATTTAGTGAAACTAAAATAATTCATCAGAATTAATAATTAGATGTCCTTCCTTGCTCTGGATATACTTTCATCCTTAATTATGCCTCTTATAATAGTTGACAGTATCATTTATTTACCTACTAATAAAAAATAGGTCAATAAATGAGAACTCTAAAGTTACACTCATTCTAAGGAAACATATTTTTGATTTCAAACGCTTTTTCATCTGTAGTAAGATATGTTCCATTTGATAGTTTCCTTAGGCTGGAAGGTAATTTTAACAAAATTTTACATAATATATTACTTATATAAGCAAGCAGGAGATTATTCATAAAGTCTATCAGTAGATTAATTGGAGTCTATGATTATAATAATTCTTTGCTAAAGTCACTATTAAGCAGCAGGTAGATGGACTATATCTCTGTAGCACTGAGTTTCATTGAAATTTTTGTGAACACTTAAGAGTTTATAACATGGAAAAGATGATAAAGAATACTATTATAAACATAATATACCTACATCATAGCTTCTGTCTTTTGAAACCCAATTACTGTGATTAAAATACTTAATAATTTACTGCAAAAGGACTTACTTCTCGATTTGTTATAGAAAAAGACAGCATATGCTATTATACTATTAAGCAGAGAAAAATGTTCATTTACTATGATACAACTTTAAAAGGAATAAATCCAAGAATTTACAAATTATTCAAAATTCAAGTGACGCTTAGAAAATCATGGAGATAGTTTACCTAGAAAAAAAAAAGATTTTGTTTTTAAAAAGCTTAAAGTCACATACCTATAAAGACTGTATATTTATCTGTCACCTATATGAAATTAGTACCTGATTCACCATGCAGCTTTTTCCTAGTGCCAATCTGTCATCATCTTGATATGCAGACTGATTCTCCCCACACCAATTGTAATACATCCCTAATTATTTGAAAGTCAAGCAGGTATCTCTCAGCAGTATACAGTAACAGTTGTGACCCATCTTAATACACAAATGTATATATAACAGCTTTTTTTTAAATCTTGCATCAATACAATCAGTGATGATGATATTAACACCTATCCATAATTGTCTAAGGCAGACTATATACAACTGCCATTAGTTATAGGTTTTCTGCAAGGCACTAACCTTTGTTTTAACCCAGAAACTCATTGTTTAGTAGAAAGAGTGACTTACTTACGATTAAAAGGCAACAAATCACTTTACAACAAGGCCTTAAAGGGCAGACATTATTGGATAGAAACATTTATTTGTGTTTTACATACCCTCCTGTTACCATCTTATTAACAATTTATACAACTAGAAAACAAGGAGAAATGATCTAAACTAAAGATCTATAATGAAAGCATATCCCTGTATAGTTTACATCTCTACAAGAAAGCATCACTAACAAGAATCCCTAATTATGAGTTTGAGATTATATTTTACCCCAAACCAATTTAAATAGTTTTTCATTGGAGTGCCTATTGTTTTAGGTACAATTTTTAAAGAAACCATGTGAGAGAATAAAATGTGGAATTAAGGGAAAAACTTTCAAACCTAGAGATTCTTTTATAAAAGTATTTCTTCTCAAAAGTCTAAATATTTATTTCCAATATTATTTCACATCACAATATGGAAAAATATATGATTTTATATAGGAATGTTCAAAACAATATATCCTATTATTTCAAATATATTTAAATTTTTCCAAAAGAGATAAATGTCCTTATCTGTAATGTGATATACAGAGGGGGTTAAAATATATTCTTTCATTTTATAGAACCCATATTCTCAACATTTAATGGGAATGAAGATCATACAAACATATGTAATAAATAAATTAAAAATGCCAAATCATTGTGCTTGAATATTGCACAATAAAACATTGTAGGAGAAAGCACTCAGGCTGGGGAGAGCAGGTACCTCTAGAATGCTAAAATGGATCTCAGTGCACAGTGAGGCCCTGGACATGTTATTGGAATGAGCATTCAGGAGAAATGACGGACATGAAGCTTGGGTAGCTGAGTGATGAGGCTGTGCTACTATGGACTTTGACTTGACTTAGAGTTTCCTTGAGTTGCAGTCCTGTTCATCTTACACTAAACACAGACTGTACACAAGTTTTCCTCAAAAAGGGTAATCTTCAGAAGCTGCCTTTCTTTAGCAGACAGATCAGGGTATAAGTAGAGAGTTGTCTGTAGAAAGCATATGTTGTGAGTACTGTAAATGCTGAGAAACAATTGGTTGCTAGGTAGCAATAAAAATAGTATACAGTACAATACCATGCATTATAAACTAATGATATAATGAAAAACCACTATCATCATCTGCCCCTTTTACATTAGGCGACAAACACTGCCTCGACAGTTGTAAATTCTTCTGTTACTGTGTGGAAAGAAGCAAATTGGCTCCTATACCACTCACTGCCCCTCACATTTCTGCTTCTACCAGTTTCTCACCAGAGTCTAACAACAATTAAATTAGATGCAATTTTTAAAGATCATTTCTAGTTGGATTCTTCAAATCTATGACCCAGCAACTTTATCAGGCCTACTTGGTTTACAAAATGAGAATTTCATTGGTAGTCACAGAGTATCACCTTGTTTATCTGCCTTTCAATGATTCTTTTGTAAAAGATATTCCATTATTTATTAAAACATCTTCATTCACTTGGCCCATTTTGAGAAATGCATTCATATGCTTTGATAAATCTTCACCACTCTCCAAAAATGTCTTTCTAAATTCCCTATAATTTATCAAAATCACTAACCTCTGAGTAACTAATTGCTATAGCTATAATTTCAGTAATAAACCATGTAAGATTCACAAAAGTGTGCACTCTTGTTTTGCCACAGTTTTGGAAGAAATGTTTTCAGCTTTTCTCTACACAGACCATTGGTTATATCTTTGTCATAAATAACCTTTAGTATGCTGGTATATGATCTTTCTATATGTATTTGTAGAGGTTTTATTATATTTTATTATGTTTAGATTTAAAAATATTTATTCATATTTATTTATTTTATTTGTGTGAGTGTGTGCATATGTGTGTGTGTGTGTGTGTGTGTGTGTGTGTATGTGTGTGTAACAGTATGTCTGTGTTTTTACCTCATGAGCATGCCCACAGAAAACAGGTGATGGTATCAGATATTCCTGGATTAAAATTGCAGCACCTAATTTTTGTGCTGGAAAAGATGCCTGGGTTATATGGGAGAGCAATAAGTGCTCCTAACCACTACCACTGCATCAACACTCTAAGCTCTGTATTTCATTTATTGAAAGATTTTTTTCCTGCATGTATATTCATATGATTTTCATTATTCATTTTATTGATAAGAAACATATGTTCCTTTTCACATACTGAACAATTCTTACAACTTTGGGATAAAATCTATTTGATAGTGGTGAATGATAATTTTTATATTTGCTTTTGATTTGATTTTCTAATATTTTGTTTATAATTTTTGCATTGGTGTTCATCATAGGTATTGACTTATAGTTTTCAGGTTTTATGTTTTCTACTTTTGGTGTCAGAGTAATTTGGAAACATTTATTTCCCTTTCAAAACAGTAGGGTAACTACTAATAATTATTAGCTGATATACTGTTAATAAGTGCTATAATGAAGATTGTAGCCAAAGAATCTACTTGGGTGAGTTCTGTAGAATGTGTTTGCCAGTTATGTTCTGTGAAGTTTCAGTTGAGGTCAGATATCTGAATTGCATATTTGGGAAAGTGGATTGAAGGAGTACTATGATGGCAGCCCTATGTTGAGTGATTTGGTAAGAGAAAAGCGAAGAAGACCCAGAGAATGCCAGTAGGCGATCTGATCATTAGAATCAATTTAGCTAATTAAACACAGAGACCAATGTGTGACATTCTCAGTGGAGAAGCCTATAGTGACAGGGCCTTATACTCTTAAGATATTTTATTCTGGTCATTTCAAACAAAGTTTCAATTAAAAAAGAAAAAAGGGAACCATTGTGAGTGTTTGTTTATTTCACTTTATATCTGATTATGTTTGGAGTATGGTTATCTAATTTTTCTGTAAACTCCACACATTAAATTAAAATTTTCTAGGTTAAAGGGTGAGAGGCTCAGAAAATTAATTCAATAAATTCAATCAGTGGTTATCTTAAAATAAATTTACTAACAAAATTATTGGCATTTGTCTGTGTGAGCAATATTAATATTTAACTGTGGGAAAGTCATTCTTAAGCTCATCTCTGTTGGAAACTGCTTTTCACCTCTTCAGCAATCTCCTTTAAATCAGTAGCTGTGTTAGTCCTACTTCATTTGTATTTCTAAATTATCGATTGAAAAACCCAATGCACAGAACAAATATGCTCGCCCCTAAGTGCATTTAATCAAGTAAGATATAACATAAGGACACCTGGATTCTATGACTGTTCACTTGCTTAAAAAACACAAAGATGCTATCACATACACAATGAGTATGAGCAGTATCACACAGTAAGTTATCTTGAAGGCATATTCTTTAGAAACCAGCTTTGTAACACCTGAAGTATGACTTCTTACAACTTAACCTTATATCAAATGAACTCAACCCAGCTACTCCACACTATATTCTCCATCTATAGACAGAATGAGGTAACACGCATTTTAATTTTCCATCCTATTTATAGTTGGCAGATGATAATTATATATAATTATGGAGTATGACATGATGCCTCAATTTATGCTTAAAATGTGGAATGATCAAATTAGACTAACTAACAATTCCAGCTCGAGGGTGTGAGTGTGTGTGTGTGTGTGTGAGTGTGTGTGTGTGTGTGTGTGTGTGTGTGTGTGTGTGTGCTGAAAATATGCCAAATTTTGTGGTAGGAAAGAAAGTGTGGAGAGTAAAAGATACAGTGTTACAGTGTTTTGGTGAGATAGAGGGGTTTTACATGCATATGCGCGCATACACACAAACACATTATTTTAGGTTATTCTATTCTCAATTACTCATACAACCATAAATAGTAATAAGATCTGGTAGCTGATGCTTTCTCAAGTCCTGCTTGGCCCACAGTCAGGACAAATCTCTCTCACCTGCCAGTCCTGTGTCTGCTCAGACCCAACCAAGTAAACACACAGAGACTTACATTGCTTACAAACTGTATGGCCACATCAGGCTTCTTGTTATCTAGTTCTCATATCTTAAATTAACCCATATCTATTAGTGTATAAGTTGCCACATGGCTCGTGGCTTACCAGTACCTTATAAGATCCCAATATAATAATAGAAATATTTGCAAATACTTTTACCTATGTTGTATTGATTGTTCAATGTCACTTTGAAGCTGTCATAATTTTCTCCCTGAATGATGTTATTCTCTGTGTCCAGTCTCTTGCATTGCATTCAGGTAATAAGGTATTTCTCAGAGATCAGATTTAGGCCACACAATGTGACATCACACTGACTGCAGCTCATTGTATTTCTTTGAGAGGATACACAAAAGAAAAGTGCACATAAGCAGAGTTGCTGTGAAGACTAAATAAACTCTAACAATGAGTGGGAAGTTATAGATAGCATCACTTGAACCAGTGTTGCTTAGTGATACTGCCAAAAATATGTGTAGCATATCCAAGGACACTATTAAGGTAGTTCAGAACAAATATATTGGCTAACCACACTTGAGATCTACAAGTAGCATCAAAAGTCACCATACTACTGGTCATGAGCATTTTTCTGCCCACCTTTCTCCTCCACTCTTGCACTTGAACACATTAAGGGGTCAGAATAGAAGATGAGGCTAGCTACATTTCTTCCTCCCAAACTTTGGTGTAGTGGGTCAAATAAGGAAATTATGGGAGCTTTGGCTTTGAATCAAGTACAAAGTAAAATTCTGACATGGCATTATACTTAAATAAATGCAACTTAAACCACAAAAATGTGATAAAATAAGCTATAAGAAAAAAATACTACATTTTATCCAGGAGCAGTGGAAAAGTGAGCTCCACTCTGTCTATGAAATGGAATAGTTAGAATGCAAAATAAAATTGCTTTTATGAGCAAATCCCCAAAGTTGTATGTTTTGCTATAAAAGTATGATAGGAAATATGCAAAATTACTAGACCCCCCAAATAGAAAGCAATTTGATTAATGCAACCAGCACCCTAAACCTGCAAGCTAAAATAACTTTTTCTCTAAATATAAATAAATTGAAATAACTTATTTTTATCAGACTAAATAGCTGTTTGTATTCTTGCTTTATTTTGTAAGTCTGTGTACAACCAAAAGAAGGAATGTTTTGCTTTCTTTCATGAATATAATTGGTGGAGTTTGATAACAAGACATAAAAAGCTTTGTAAAATTTTTCCAGGCACATTTCACTTTGCTACATTTCTTTAGAGTTTTCAGTTAAATTCCAAGGGGAATAAATAGATGTCTTACCCCATTTGCATAATGGAGCATGGATTCAGCATAGCTGGTGCTCTAGCTAGCCTGTCACTGAGAGTTTTAGAGCCACAACAGAGGTTTAAGAAGAGATCCCATATGCATTCAAATCAGTTCACTGTAGAGACACTTTAAAATTTTTCAAATAACAACCTAATGTTTGAAGTAAATTGATTTCTAGCCTAAGCTGACTTGTCTAAATTGATAGAACCGAGGAAACATGTGACATGCATCATACTTATTTCAGGCTTTTTCTCAGTTTGAAAGGTAATTTTATAATAAAAATTTTATGTTAATATAGAGAAATGCAACATCTCTGCATAAATTAGACCTAGAGTCAGTAAATAGCTATGTTTTCATAATTTTAAGAAAAGAGAAATAAGTAATAGTGTGAATATGTTTATGACTAAAATTCATTTGTTTAAGAGATCTTGAAAAAAATTTGAACAAACATGAACTTCCAAAATGAAGAAGAATATAATTCTAAATTTCCACTATAACAAAACTTTCACATGAACAAAAAGAAAATAAAGTCTAAGAAGTAGACTGATTTACTTCTCTCTTTCTTTTTCTTTCTTCTCTCTCTCTCTCTCTCTCTCTCTCTCTCTCTCTCTCTCTCTCTTTCTCTCTCTGTCTTTCTCTCTCTCTCTCTTTCTCTCTTTCTTTTTGAAACAGGATGTGTTGTTGCATAGGCTGTCCCATGCTTTGTTATATAGCCTACGTAGATACACCTAGAACTCCTATCCTGCTACTTGAAACTCCTTCCTGCTATGATTACAAGCATGCCTTAGGTTTCCTGAATGCTTGCCAAGCAGTCTTGCAATTGAGCTTACTACACAACTATGAGGTTTCTGTTTTTGTTACACACACACACACACACACACACACACACACACACACACACACACCTCCTTGATTGAATGGATAGTATTTTTAAACAAACATACAATTCTCTCCAGCTGATAATTATGTTTGATAGATCAGTGAGAGTGAAAAATGTTTTTAAATTATTTTTACCATGAAGAAAATTTCCATCTTTACAAGAAAACTGAAAAAAATTAAATTAAAATGCCTGCTCAAAAATCTTTGCAAGTATCTCTGAGCAAATTCCCATTATTGTTTCTTTATGCACAGCTGATTCATTTAATTTAAGAAAACCTCTACCTTTACCTTCTGTTAACCTCAGCCCAGTCTTTGTTAAGCCTTACATATTTCTTTAATTTTAAATTTCATATAATATCAAACAATAAATTTAAGTCTGTAATAAAAGTGCTAACATGTAGATGCAACTGTAACTTTTGTTACTTTGCTTGAATTTAAATATAATATACTTTATTCTTTGTTGGAACTTGAGCTACAGGGTAAAACAATTTACATGATTAGAGATTTTGCCCCATATTTCTGCTCAATACCTAATCAATGATGTGGGGATTAGATCACACAAGAATGCAAAGTTACTGTATGTATCATTCACTTTCAGCACCACACACTACTTGATTGTTAAATCATGTTTCATGAAGATGGAGAGTTAGTGACTCTTAAATCATGAAGATGCTAGAGCAAAGTTAAGGCCTACAACATACATAGCCAACTTCCTGGTCATTCATAATTTATGTTCAGTTAACAAGAAGTTGTCTTCAATTTCATTATAAAAGCATCAATACTTCTCTTAAGTGTTTTAAAACAGTTTAAGTTAGTTTCCAGGCATTTTTATTTTTTATTTTTTTTCTAATTTTATAATTAATTTAATGTTACATATTAGCCATGGATTCCCCTGTCCTCTGTCCTCCCACTCCCCACCTCCACCCTCCTCCAATCTACCCCCCATTCCCACCTCCTTCAAGGCAAGGACTCCCCTAGGGATTCAGCTCAGCCTGGTAGATTCAGTTGAGGCAGGTCCAGTCCTTTCCTCCCTTCACCTAGACTGAGCAAATTGGCCCTAGGTTCTAAAAAGCCAGCTCATGCACTAAGAACAGGTCCTGGTCCTACTGCCTGGGGGCTTCCTAAATAGTTCAAGCTAATCAACTGTCTCGCTTATCCAAAGGGCTTGATCTAGTTCCATGGGGGCTCCTTAGTTATTGGTTCATAGTTTATGTGTATCCACTACGTCGGAAAAAAATTGCTTTTTCCAATCATGATCTCAATATCTCTTGCTCCTATGATCCATCTTCTCTCTCACTGATTGGACACCTGGACCTCCACCCGGGGCTTGGCCATGAATCTTTGCATCTGCTTCTATCAGTCACTGGATGAAAGTTCTATCAATACAGATCTGATCACCAGAGTAGGTCAGTTCGGGCTTTCTCTCAACCATTGCCAATAGTCTATTGTGGAGGTATCTTTGTGGATTTCTAGGGACCTCTCTAGCACTTTGCTTCTTCTCATTCCCATGGGGTCTTCATTTATCATGGTATCTCTTTCCTTGTTATTCCTCTCTGTTCTTGATCCAGCTGGGGTCTCCCACTCCCCTAAGCTCTCTTTCCCCTGACTAATGTAGATCTTATCCATTTCTCTGTCCTTGGACGATACCTGTGTCTTTCTTAGGGTCCTGTATTCTAGGTAGCCTACCTGGAGTTGTGAGTAGCAGTCTATTCATCCTTTGTTTTACATCTAGTATCGACCTATGAGTGAGTATATACCATGTTTGTCTTTCTGAGTCTGGGATACCTCACTCAGGATGCTTTTTTCTAGAACCATCCATTTACCTGATAACCTCATGATGTCATTATTTTTCTAGCTGAGAAGTACTCCATTGTGTACTTTTTAATTTTATTTTATTTATCCATTCTTTAGTTGAAGGGCATCTAGGTTGTTTCCAGGTTCTGGCTATTATCAACAATGCTGCTATGAACATAGCTGAGCAAATGCCCTTGTGGTATGATTGAACATTCCTTGGGTATATGTCCAAGAGTGCTACAGCTGGGTGATATGGGTGTTCTGTATGTTACATGTGTTGCTCTGATAGGGTAATAAATAAAACAACGATTGGCCAGTAGCCAGGCAGGAAGTATAGGTGGGAGAAAGAGAAAAAAATGGGGGGAACTGGAAGGCTGAGGTGGAGAGACCTGCCAGCCTCTGCCATGACAAGCGAGATGTAACATACAGGCAAGCCACAAGCCACATGGCAACTTATCGATTAATAGAAATGGGAAATTTAAGATAGAAGAAGTAGATAACAAGAAGCCTGCCATATTGATTTCCAAAGTGGCTGTACAAGTCTGCATTCCCAACAACAGTGAAGGAGTCTTCCCCTTGCTCCACATCCTCTCCAGCATAAGCTGTCTTCTGTGTTTTTGTTCTTAGCCATTCTGACAGGTGTAAGGTGGTATCTCAGAGTCATTTTGATTTGCATTTCCTGGATAATTAGGGATGTTGAGCAATTCCTTAAATGTTTTTCAGCCATTTGAACTTCCTCTGCTGAGAATTCTCTGTTTAGTTCTATAGCCCATTTATTAATTGGACTGTTGGGCATTTTGATGTCTAATTTCTTGAGTTCTTTATATATTCTGGATATCAGCCCTCTGTCAGATGTGGGGTTGTTGAAGACTTTTTCCCATCCTGTAGGCTGTTGCTTTGTCTTGTTGACCATGTCCTTTGCTCTAAAAAAGCTCCTCAGTTTCAACAGGTCCCATTGATTGATTGTTTCTCTCAGTGTCTGTGCTACTGGTGTTATATTTAGAAAGTGATCTCCGGTGCCAATGCGTTCAAGACTACTTCCTACTCTCTCTTCTATCAGGTTCAGAATAACTGGATTTATGTTGAGGTATTTGATCCACTTGGACTTAAGTTTTGTGCACAGTGACAGATGTGGATCTATTTGTAGACTTCTTCATGTTGGCATCCAGTTATGCCAGCACCATTTGTTGAAGATGCTTTTTTTTTCCCACTGTACAGTTTTGGCTTCTTTGTCAAAAATTATATGTTCATAGGTATTCAGGTTAATATCAGGTTCTTCAATTTGATTCTATTGGCCCACATGTTGTTTTTCATGCCAGTACCAACCTGTTTTTATTACGGTACCTCTATAGTAGAGCTTGAGGTCAGGGATGATGATGCCTCCAGAGGTTATTTTATTGTATAGAATTCTTTTTGCTATTGTGGGTTTTGTTTTTCCATATGAAGTTGAGTATTTTTCTTTTCAGGTGTGTGAAGAATTTTGTTGGTATTTTGATGGGGATTGCATTGAATCTGTAGATTGCTTTTGGTAAGATAGCCATTTTTACTATGTTAATCCTGCCTATTCATGAGCATTGGAGATCTTTCCATTTTTTGACATCTTCTTCAATTTCTTTTTCCAGGGACTTAAAGTTCTTGTTGTACGGGTCCTTTGATGTTTGGTTAGAGTTACCCAAGGTATTTTATATCATTTGTGGCTATTGTAAAGGGTGATATATCTCTGATTTCCTTCTCAGCCTGTTTTTCAATTGTATGTAGGAGGGCTACTGACTTTTTGCAGATGATATGATAGTATACGTTTCCAGTTTGTATCCCCTTAATGTTCTTATGTTGTCTTATAGCTCTGGCTAGAACTTCAAGAACTATATTGAATCAGTATGGGGAGAGGTGACAGCCTTACCTTGTTCCTGATTTTAGTGGTATTGCTTTGAATTTCTCGGCATTTAATTTGATGGTGGCTGTTGGCTTGCTGTAGATTGCCTTTATTATGTTTAGGTATGTTCCCTGTATTCATAATCTATCCAAGACCTTTATCATGAAGGGGTGTTGGATTTTGTCAAATGCCTTTTCAGCATCTAGTGAGATGACAAAGACATAATAACTAACACTGAGGAAATCCAGAGAATCTTTAGATCTTACTTCAAAAACCTCTACTCCACAAAACGGGAAAATCTAAAAGAAATGGATAATTTTCTAGATATGTTCCATATACTTAAGTTAAATCAAGACCAGATAAACTCTGTAAATAGTCCAATAACCCCTGAGGACATAGAATCAATCATTAAAAGTCTCCCAACCAAAAAAACTCAGGACCAGATGGCTTCAGTGCAGAGTTCTACAAGATATTCAAAGAAGGGTTAATACCAATACTATTTAAATTGTTCCACCCAATAGAAACAGAAGGAACATTACTAAACTTCTTCTATGGTACTATAGTTACCCTGATTCCCAAGCCAAACAAAGATGCAACAAGGAAAGAGAACTACAGAACAATCTCCTTCATGAACATTGATGCAAAAATACTCAATAAAATACTGGCAAACAGACTCCAAGAGTACATCAAAACAATTATCCCACCATGATCAAGTAGGCTTCATCCCAGGGATGCAATGTTGGTTCAGCATATGAAAGCCTGTCAATGTAATACACCATATTTAAAAAAATAAACCTGAAAAAAAACCCTGCATTTTTATTTTTATTACCCTTTCACCTCCAGTGTGCATGTGCATATGCACATGTAGAAATCTGTAGAAATTTGCAAGAGGGGTTCTCTCCTCCTACCTCGTGTGTCCTGGGAATGGAACTCAGATTTCTTGGCAGCAAGAAATATCTTGGTCTGAACCATCTCATTGGCTATATGTTGGTGTCTATTTATTTATATGTGATCATTTTCTCAAACAATTTCTTGAGGAAGAACCCTCTTTTCAGCTTATTTTCACCTTGACAATTTTCATCAAAGAGAAAAATTAATAAGATTTGTAAACATTTGTTATTATAGGGAAGAACTACTTTAATAAAGTAAATATTTCTAAACTTTAGAATTAAAATGCTTATATCATTATATGTTTGCTATTTACATTTGAATGTAATTTAAGGGCTTGAAAATAGGAACTAAATATATTATGTCAAACTACAGCTATCAACAATGACAGTACCATTAATTCAAATAGAGAAAATAGCTGTACTGTACAGTAACCCTAAAGATCCATATAATGAACTCTTATGAAGTAAGATTAATTTTGTGTGTCTGTTTTAAAACTCAATTATGCATAACATTTTAAATTAATTAAAAACAGTGTAGTTGTATATACTGTAAACATAAACTGAATGGGATAAGATACTGAATTTGAGTGATGTGAGGGGATTTTTTTTTTTTTAGTTTGTGTGTGTGTGTGTGTGTGTGTGTGTGTGTGTGTGTGTGTGTGTATGTTTGTATATATTAATAAATAACCTGAGTTAAATAAAATAAATGGAATGAATATCCATGCTCATTAAAATAAAAACATTTTTTTTATTCCAAGGCAGATGTTTTTCCACACAGACAGCATAGAAATATTAGATTTCTCATGTTATCATTATAGCAAACATATTTCATACAGTGACAGTTCAAAAATACAAATGTGCACACATAGATTCAACTATTACAAACAAATGCAATTTGACAATTTAGTTTTCACTTATGGGTATATTTTTAATCCTGCCTATCATTTTCTTCTGTTCACCACTGGATAAAAATATAACATTGTGTAGCTCTCTGTTCACCATTTATTCTGCTTGGCAATAACTTAAACCACAAACAGATTTAGGTTCTGACTCTGTCACCTGTAGAGTACCATCCTGTCTACAACCCACTCCTGCTCTCATGAAATCTTGTAGGAAGCTGCTATTCTCCACTGGTGATCTTCACAATGTGTGTTCGTCCTCTGCTTCTGTATATAGACAACTTAAGTATATCTTTTACCACCTGGTTCAGCACTCTGCACTTTTACACGTTGACAATACACCTTCCATTTGCTTGGGCTTCATTGTTTTCAGTCTCACTTTTTGTGGAATACTAACACTTTTCAATTTTTTTTCCTCTACCACTCACTGTAGTTCACAATATTCAATAACGGCTGACCTCCTATATTTTTCTGAACTCAGAATTCTCTATTCTTCTAAAATATCCATTCATCTATTGGTCCATTGTACATGTCTGAAAGTCTCAGCTCACACTTTAAAAAAAGTCAGGTCTTAGTCCTAGATAAACTGGCATCCCTAAATGGCTCTGGGACTTCTGTGGCTAACCAATGCTTTAGTTTCTCAGATACATACAAACAAACAAAAGCAGGACACAGTCCTCCCCAAAGAGCTACATATCACTGCTCTTTCTAAGTCAAGGTTTTTCACCCTTGTTTAAAGAATACATTATACTTTTTTCTTGACCTGGCATTTGGATCACAGATTGCTAAATTTAATTTTGTTAGCTAGAAGTCAAAACTTACTGGAATTAATTGTTTTGAGAAATTCTTGTAAGTGTATGGTCTTGCAGTCAAATTTGAAATTACATTTCAAGACAGTTTCTGCCCTAGTACTCAGCAATTTCACACAGTTTCTAATTAGATTCTTTTGAACTCTTTGTTCCCCAGAGAGATGAAGCTTTTTTTCTTTCTGGTCAGTTTTTAGTCAAAGAAAGATTACATGAAGAAATTTAATTACAAAGCAGGAAAATAATACACATGAAGGTGTCAATTAGAACATGCAATTTGTTAATTAAAGTGGGTATATTTTATTAAACAAACCAAAATACTAAAAATGCACATTATTTTGCAATGTAGACATTTTTCCCTATCATCAGAAGTGACAAGGTAAAGTGGGTTAAGGAAACCATATTCACAATAATTGTTGTATCAAGTGAAAGCATACTCAGTTTTGACTTGTTAGGACATGGAAGGGACTTACTTGTATGGCTTACTCAAATGAGAACTAATAATCTAAAGACTTGTCCTCTTTACTGTCAGCAGATGCATGGTCTTAAGCATATAGGAGCTGAGCTAAAATATGTTAAGTGCTATTTGTAGAGCAACTCAGCAGGAACAATCTAGTTCTAAATAAGCCTGACAGACTCATTTCTTTTGGCCTTTCACCACTGTATTTATGTTTGAGTTTTCAGAGCCTTCTGTGTTTTCAAACCATAAGCATACTATTTACTATATAGAACAGAAGACAAATACAAATCAAGACTGTCAAAATATTCACAAACATTGACACTGAATGCTGTTATTATTAAAGCATGATTTCACTTCTCTTTTCCCCTAATAATAAAAATGTTTTTTTTTTTATTATCTTCTGTCCAATTATCTAATGTCTTCCAATTTCTGGCTAATTCCAAGCATGTCTCTGTTTCAAAGCAGGTTCTGTTGGTGAGGACGTGTTTCAAATAAGCAGAAGGCCAGCTTATTTTACCAATAGCTTCTGAAACCAAGGCCAATGAATTGGACCTTCCTTTTCTGCATTATAAACTGCTTCTACAAATATGATCAGAAAAATTAATTTCACAGTATTTTAAACCCAATGTAATAATATAGTCTTGTAAAACCAATTTTAAAACCAGCATTGTAAACACGAATTTATTTTGTTTCTAAAACTCTAATTAGGTAGGAGGTTTCTTTATTTATTCAGAACTCATTCAAATCAGTACACCCTAGCTTAGGACTTATGATCATGTGGTCTTTCAAGCCTCTGTGAACATGCTGAAAACTGACATTTTGTGTGTGGTGAATCATAAATTCATGTTTCCTATTGAGATGGACTACACCCTTAAGCCATTCAAAAGAAAACAGGACTTGACCTACTTAAGATCTTAAAAAGATACTGTGGATGATATTTTTAAAACATGATCTCACAGCTATCTGAGCTTATAGATTGCTGTTAGCTGAATGCTCTGACCTTAGAACACTGATAACCCTCTATCAAGAAAATGGCAAAAGTATTTTTTATCCATCTGGCATTAGCAGTCCTATGTGAATAAAATAAGATTAAATCTATTGAAGTACTTTAGAAATAAGTAGTCTTTGTACCTCTCAGGTATTATTAGATAAAAGAATCACAAGATAATCTTCTTATACAGTAACATCATCCATGTTATCCTCTTCTCAGGAATCTTTCAGTCTCTTGGATTTTCCAAATTCAGGAGTGACTCCTTTATCTGGCATTTAATAACATCAACAATAGAGTTAAAAACTATATTCTGGACATATCTACTATTATTACCTAGACAGGTGTACTATTGCATTTGTTATACAAACTTCAACTGCATGTCTCACAATTTGTCATCTCAGAAGCTCATTGTCTTTCCTCTATTCTGGAATGAGTCTTCCACCTTCAACCAAAAGTCACTATCCCCTCGCTCTAATATTTAGTAAATCTGGAAACATGGGGGAATTTCGGTAAACAGAATAGAGCAAACTTAAGCTATTAGTAGTAGTCATTTTAACACTGCATCTACCTTTTGAATTACTGAGGTGCCCAGAGACTGTAGAGTTTTCAACACTAAATCGGACATTTAAATTCGAGCCCCTCTAAGCAAGCCAGAGGCAGTGAACTCCTGCAGTGAAGCAGTATTTACCAGACATACCTGGGTAACGTTCACATCTAAAATCCTAATGCCTGTAACTGTATACATAAGATGTTGACAAGGGAGCAAAATTCACAGCCTGCACAGAAAGGGGTCATAAACTCCCATCCATACCTGAGGAAAGGCACTTGATCTTTAAAGCTCTGAGTTCAGTAGGTTCAAAATCAGAAAACACAAGAATTATTAAGAACAAATGGAGAGAGGCATGGGAAGAGAGAAAACTGGAATGTGGGTTTGATCAAAACATATTATATTCATGTGTGGAAATTTCAAACAATAAAGTATTTACAGCTAACAATAAAAAATACAAAACAAAACAAATGAAACCAAAAGCTCACCAAAAAAATCCTAAGACCATAGAGTTCATTTCTTTTGGTCAACTGGGAAGACATAAGACCTGCTCTGGATTGTAGTTTATATGTATATGTATATATGTATATGTATATGTATATGTATATGTATATATATATATATATATATATATATATATATATATGTATGTATTTGCTTCCCACTTATCAATTACTCATCATTATGTATGAAATCTGAGACAATGAACATTCTTCAACATAAATCATTCCTTAATGCTGCTATCTTGGCTAACTAAGTTTTTTATCATCTTTAATTAATTCAATTAGTCATTCATTTATGTAATTATTTGAGGATGTATGTATGTGCCAAGGCACATGTGTGGAGGTCAAAGGACAATTTATCAGAGATAAAACCTAATTTTGCTGGCTTGGTGGCTGTTCTTACCTTCTAAGCTATCTTGTAAGGCCTTCCATGTTTTTGAATAATTTGTTACCTCTACATGGTTTGTTTGTTTCAGTAAGCAACTGATTGAGACCTGCATATTGTTCTCAATCCTTTGAAAACACTCCACTATCTTCAGTTTAGCACAATAATTGCCAAATGTCTCCACTTTAGTACTTGACATCTTTCTCACCTATGATTCCATCCTTCTTCCTCATAACACTTGAGCAAATAGAGAAGGTGCCACATAATTTGATTTGTTTGGTATTAGCTTATCATTGACATGTTGTTTGCCCTTGTTGTGAATCTACAAATTCATTGCTTTTAAAAGTATAATTATTGCAACATCATATTGTTATTTTCATAGGCTATGATTATAACATTTTAAATCATCCCACTGAGTTCTAAGTATTTTCTAGATGACACTCAGCATTCCTTATCTCTGTGTGCTCCAGAGCTTCTGGATGATTTTTGGAATTTACTTTCTTACTCCACTTCACTTTAATGTGTTTTATATTTTGAAGTTTAGCCATTGAATTAATTTTTCCATAATTAAAATTTAGAAATAATACAGAATAAGCTGGGCAGTAGTGATACACGCCTTTAATCCCAGCAGTCAGGAGGCAGACACAGGCGGATCTCTGTGAGTTGGATGCCACCCTGTTGTAAAAAGTGAGTTCTGAGAGAAGAAATGAACTTATAGAGAATAAATAGATGGCTGACAGAATGGGCGAACATCATTGACATCTGTACATTTTATAGAGAGTTAATATCTGAAATATATAAAAACTAAAATAATAAATAAATACTAACCAAGAAAAATTAAAAATGGAGCCTCAAACTAAACATAGAGGCCTCAAAAGGTCAAATACAAACGAGAGACATTTAAAAGAAATGTTAAACATCCTTAACCATTAGGGAAATGCAAATTAAGTCTACTTTGAGATTTTGTACCTACTCAGAATGGCTAAGATCAAAACTATCATCATTTTATACATAGAAATTCTGTAGTCTTGACCTTATTACAGAATCTACAACCTTGGAGGTATCTACTTATTTTTCTGTAAAATCTCAATACCCTCAGTCACTCTCTCCTGTTTCCAATTACAGTTTTTAAGAACTATATGCTTCTTTCTGTATCTGAAGATGTCAACAGAAATTATATTGAGTCTTGGGTAGTTCTTTTCTTCATTGTGGATAGTTTCTACAGTGTGGCTGTTGAAACTTGACATGACACCAATTCCACAGTGGTCAGGACTCAACCCTGAATCTCATCACTTGGAGGCTATCCTTGTGATCCTTCCCTATGGTAACTTCTGTTATTTGACCTATGAAAAGCTCTTTTCTCTTGAAAACATATTACCAATTCATTTGCCCCTTTGGCCTCATTTCATAAATAATGTGTGTATATTTTTGAGGTTTTATGAATATAAATGAATCACAAGAACATCTAGAGATAAGCCCATTTCTACCTGTGCAAGAACAGAGTAGTCTCTAGTGGACCTTCCTTTCTGTGGTTTTATTTTATATATTTCCAGAATCCTTTGAAATATCTATGTGGCAATGATGGTAAAATTAGACTTTTGCACCGGGCGGTGGTGGTGCATGCCTGTAATCCCAGTACTTGGGAGGCAGAGGCAGGTGGATCTCTGTGAGTTAGAGGCCAGCCTGGTTTACAAAGCAAGTTCCAGGACAGGCTCCAAAGCTACATAGAAACCCTGTCTCAAAAAAACAAAAAACAAACAAACAAAATAGACTTTTTCTGCTTCTGTGGTCAATATCCTCATATTTCCTTAATTACCTTACCCACATTACTTCATGAAAATTAACAGTAAGTCAATGGTGTTCAATTTTGTGCCCACAGCTTAACAACTCCTCTTAATTGTGAGGTCAGGTGTCTAACTAACTGTCTGTCACCATTACTGCATATTTGATACAAATCTAAATTTACGTATGTTTGCATATGAATATTAAGAAGAACCCTTCATATTTTATCCTTTCCCTCTGAAAACAAACAACATCTTAGCGAACTAACAGCTTTCCCATATGTAACTCACACCTGCCTTTTTTTGTTTTATCTGGCTCCATACATCTTGGTGACTACACCTTTTCTGTCACATTACATTCCAGCCACTAGCCAGCATAGCTTATTTCACCAACTCAAATCAAGTTTCATAGCTCACTTAATCAATTACACTCCTCTCCCTCTTGTTAATTAATAGAATTGTGTTGAAGCCCTTATTTCTTTTTAGTCTATCCTGTGACTTTCTTTTCTATACATAGGAAAAGCCAGCCCCTAACATGTATTGACTGACTCAATCTTGATTCTCCACTGTAATCACTCCCCTCTAGCTACACTACCCCACTTGTCAGGGCTCAACACGAAGCAGTACCAGTTTCCTCACTACACTCTTTTGGTGGACTGCTTTTCTCTTAGCTAGCTCCATAACTGATACTCCAACTGATTCCTTTGTGTCCTGGCTAAAACATTTTGTTTTAAATCATTGAAGTATTAAGGCCTTCATATTCCAATAAATACCATATTTACATACAGTGTTTATAAAAGCAATTGGTTTCTCTCAACAAATCTGTTGTGGATAATTTAGAAGAAATTTGATTCTTATAACACATATGATTATATGACTAACTGAATCATAGAAATAGATTATTGCAAGTGAAACGGAAGCATTTGTAAGCTCTATCCACTGCATAACAGATCCAGTTATTATGGGCTTTCATCACATTCTAAATGCTATTAATTTTCACAGTGGAAGATGGAGGACAGCTCTGAAGCTATTTGAAGTTAGATACTTAAACATGACTTTTTAAAAAGATGACAGCACCATTACAAATATTTTGTGACCTATAGTAATCACTCAAAAAAATCATGTGGACTTTATAACACACTTGTTTGATATCTTTTACAATCAGGGTTATTAATGAAAAACATACAATCATCTTAATTAGTAGACAAAATTTGTGGTAAGAAATTGTTAAATTTTACCTGTAAAATCATGTGAACAATGGACTTCTTGTAGCATATGCTAGTGAAACAAAAATGATGACTCAGAAGCGTTGGCTTAAAGGTTAACACAGTTTTTAAACCAACGTGTGGTATTGTAAGAGGCACATGAGGTAAACACTGATTCATATGACTCAGTTAACAGATATATGACTTCATTTAATTTAAACTAGTTTAATTTTCTCATGTTTTATGCTAAAGGATCACAATAGAGTTCAAAGTATATAGCGAATATATTGATGCATAAAACTACAAACTGTGAATACATTTTGCTTATACACTTGAATTTCAAGGTTAGCAGTAAGCCTGTACCTAGGATAAATTGATTCAAGAATCAAAGACTGAGACTTTCTTTGGTTTTCAAGGTTTTATTGTTGATCTTATAAAGTATGGTCAGTGATTTGTCTTTTTAGATTAATAATGTTGCTGGAAATTTGTTCCCTATTGCCATTTGTGTATGGAAATATTCATAATAAAACATTAAAATTAATAAATGGAATGGCACATTGGCAAGGAAATAAACTTAGCAGCATTACCAACATTCCTTCAGGAGTACATTTTTATCACTAACCATGCTCTGGATATCCTTAGAATTGCATACCTAAAGTCAAAGCTACTGTTGACTGTCTAGGAAACCATGAAAATATAAATATAAACCATAAATATGTAAGTATATAAAATAAATTGTCAAAGAATATATTTAGTTTAAAATATTTTTGAACATCTACCAGTATAATATAGCAGCATATCCAATCAATGGAAATAGCAAGAAATAGTTCATATGTCAAATTTTCTTTAATTGGTGGTACAGGATATGTTTTTCTGTTTTCTTATATCACAATTTCGGACAAGGTTTTCTGTTTAATGTAAACACCAGAAACACTTAACTATCTCAAGGTTCCATTTATTATACTAATTGAAATCAATGAATGTGGACTGAGCATGAATCTTAGTGGTAGAATACTTGCCTGGTATTTTTTTCTTTATTTTATTTTACATACCAACCATAGTTTCCCCTGCCTCCTCTCTTCCCATTCCCCTCACCTTCTTCCCCCTCTCCATTCACTCCTTCTCCTTCTCCATTCGGATGGGGTAAAGTCACCCTTGGGAATCCACAATGCATCTTGCTTGGTGTCTTAGTGGTCCACTTTGGATTCAGAGCACCCCACATACACAAGCAAACATACACACCCACACTCCGCACACACACAGAGTGTGTGTGTGTGTGTGTGTGTGTGTGTGTGTGTGTGTGTGTGAGAGAGAGAGAGAGAGAGAGAGAGAGAGAGAGAGAGAATCACACAAAATGGTTACAAATCTGTAATTTTATTATTTATAAATGACTATCAAATCTGGGGATATCATTTAATGTGAGAATATTTGTTTAGCATGCACAAATCACTTGGTTCAATAACAGTTGGACTGTATTAACTAAAAAAATTACTATAAAGTAAATTTTAAGTAACTGTATGAAACTGGCCTGGTGTTTTCATCATTCCATAAACTATCCTAATTGTTATTTCTTGACCAAAAAACATTATTACAGCTTAATTAAATGAACCAAGCATTCATCTATATTTCTCTTTTTTATATAAACATGATATATTAAACACACTGGCTTCATTCACAGATAGATAGATAGATAGATAGATAGATAGATAGATAGATAGATGTGTGTGTGTGTGTGTGTGTGTGTGTGTGTGTGTGTGTGTGTGTGGTGTGGTGTGTGCTTGACTTTACATATTAAGTAATTTAACCATATATTATTAGTCAACATGATGTGTATATAATGTATGAGTCATGTTTTATGAGTTTGTCAATGGGTGTCACAGACGATTTCTTAAATGTCTTAATTCTGACTCTGATCTATTTTCTTTAAGTAAACATGAGAATCAAGAACAAATTATCGGTAAAGGGTTTGGTAAAAAGTGGCTAAAAACTGTTTAAGTTATGACTGCCAGTTGATAGGCATCTTGAAAGTGCTTGGACCATAAAAGGATTCATATTATTCATTCAATAATCTGTACTGGTAACTTCATGTTTAAATGGACTACTAGGAGGTAGGGCCTGTTTGAAGGAAGAAAGTCATTATTCTAACTTAGAAGGGCATAACTATGCCCTGACCCTTCCTCCCTGTTCTGTTTCTTGTGTTGAGCAGTTTTGGTCCAACACATTCTTCATCCATTGCACACTGCTTCACCATAGTCCAGACATTATGAGGCCAGTTGAGAATGGACTGATACCACAGATCAAACAACTATACTTCACAGTAAAAAAAAAAAAAAAAAAAAAAAAAAAAAAAAACTGGTTGAGACACTGCTAGAATTCAAAACACCAGCTTAGAAAAATTGATCTTCTTTGTTACCTTGGACTCCTAGACTCTTATCAAACTAGTGCAATTGTGGTAGCATCTTCAAGGGCATGTACATGGATGACTAGGAAATGGGACATTTACATTTACATTTACATTGAAGTATAAATTGTTCTGTAAAAGTGGAGTGAACCGTCCAGCACATGAAGAAATTAATGTAACAAAAAACATCAATTGTCCATGTTGAACAATTCTTAAATGTGTGTATTTTTTTTATGATTTGGCTACTCTCATGACTCACAGACATAGAATCCAGATTTTTTTTTTAGGTTTTTTAATTTTTTTTATTATTATGTGTTTTAATTTTATACATCAGCCATGGGTTCCCCTGTCCTCCCCCCTCCCACCCCCACCCCCACCTTAACCCCAGCCCCTCCCCTCCATTCCCATGTCATCCAGGACCAAGACACCCCTGGGGATTCATTTAAACCTGATGGATTCAGTACAGGCAGGTCCTGTGAGAATCCAGATTTTTAATTATTTAACTGTGAACTCACACACCAGGGCACTTTTATGCTTCGTCTTATCATTCTGGAGAGCCATGAGTAATAATACAGTAGGATTCCAGGGTAAAGCCCCCTAATGTATACATTCAATTTCAACCTCCCACAACTCTAACTAATTTAATAAAACAAAAAATATTATCTAAAATCCAGCATGCTTATGCTCTCCTAGAAAAAATACCCCAATTTGATTGATAATTTAATTATCTTACTCCATCTTTACTCCATTATTAGCTGATATTAATTTGTCAAATTTGCCCAAAATATTCTTACATACAGAACTCAATTCACTATTACCATCCAAAATTTCTAATAAATAAATCTTTTAGTTATACTTTAGGATATAAACAATTATGAATAGTCTATAAATTTTTCAATGTGTTCTGCACAACTGCACAAATTCACTGTTAAGTATAGGTACCCAAAGAATGATGTCTCTGAGGAACAAAGATAGAGCATCCTTTGCCTTCTGGTAGACTGGAAAGGGCTGAGGAAGAAAGGGCTTCCTGTACACATGGATATCCTGCTGAGAGTTACCACACTTCACAGGCAAGCCAAGTTTTTATAACAGATCCTGAAATAGCTGATAACATTCCATTCTTCAAAATACATAAGTAGGACCCTTGTACTTATGGTTTTTCAAAATGTAAGCCTTTTGATCAATTATCAACAACTTTGTATAGCCCCATTGTATTTTCAATAACCTAGAGAAATATTATAGCCTAATTTGGAAAAAATTCTTTCCACTTAAATTTCAAGAGCAGAGGATTGATTATTGTAATCACAAGTGATTTATTCTTCCATGTTGAGATAGCTCTGAAGATATGTACTTTTGTTTAAAACAGAATTTTTCATAAAGAGTACCACAAACTTTGGAATATAAAGTTTTCTCATTATCTTTGAAAGTGTGCAATATATACAAGTCTCACATTGTGCATAGAAACAATGGAATGAGAAAAGAATAAAATGTATTCTGCATACTAAAGCTTTTATTGTTTTATTACTGTTAGAAACTCATGTTTATTCAGTGGTAATTTGCTTTAAAGCTTATAGAACAGAGAACTAAACTAATTCCCTTTGGGTTGTTTGTTTTCCAGTAATTAAATATTAGTATTTTAGCTCTGCAATAGTTACATATTATCAATTCACCTTTAAAATGAAATTGCTTCACTGTGTAATTTTTCAGAGAATAAAAAAAATTACTAAGTGATTAAAATCTTATATAAAAATTCTCTATCAGAATTAGCTATATTGACATTGACCTCTGTGTTTCCACAGGAATGCCAACATCATGCTTGTACAAGTTTAGTTCTCTTTGCCCACTTATTTTAATTCTAAATCCTTTTTATTAAAAACAACTACTAAAATGTATTTTTCTCTCTCAGCTTCAGAATGAAAACTGTTTTACATTTATTTGTGTTGCTAGCATTACACTCAAATGTTTTCTGGTCTCATTCTGGGCATTTAAAAACTGACTGGTATAAGAATGAACAAATGAGTTAACAATTTGTCTTAAAATTGTAAATTATCATACTTTATTAACTTTGCTTTTTGTTTACACTAAGCATAATCATAGCTAGTAGACTAGTTAAGTATGATAATAATAACTTTCTTTTCTTAGCTCTGTCTTTGATATTCTCCAACTGTTCCAAAGATCATATATACCCAGAGAAATCTTGAGGAAAAAAATGACATTAAAGCCATCACAATAATTGATTTAAAAATATGCATCACATTATCCTTATATTGATGATATAATTTTGACATTAAAACAAATATTAGAGGGCAATTTTAATACACAGAATGCAAGAGACTAGATAATCCAATAATAAGTTCACCCAGATACACTGTAATTCTCAACAAGTTGGAAATTTTTTTTATTAGAAAAAGATCACCTTTTTAACAAATGGTGCTGAGAAAACTAGATAAGCATATGTAAAGAATGACAAACATCAATATCAAATTTTATATATATATATATATATATATATATATATATATATATATATATATATCTTGGAAATCACTAGAAGAAATGTAAAACAAGCATTTCAAGGTATTAGCAATGATTGTTTTCTGAATACCACTAAAGAAATGATAACAAGAATATACAAGCAGTAAGGAACTAAAATGTGAAGGAACCTGGGAATAGGAGCTGAAACATAGAACATGGAGGAATGCTGCCTACTGGCTTTCTCTTCATGGCCTTCCCCACCTGCATTCTTACACAGTCTTGGGCCACCACATGTGCAGGGATTAGCCACCCAGAGTAGATTGGGCCTTCCAAATGGAAATAACTAATAAAAAATGACACACAGATTTGCCTACAGTCCAGTCTAATAGGGGCATTGTTTTCAATTGAAGTTTCCTCTTCTGAGATAATCCTTCTGTGAGTAAAGCTGACAGCAAGAGAACAGACCAACACAATAGATTTCAGATAAATTATTTCATATGTTTTAATAAATAAACACCAGTGAGTGCTGAGACCAAGGGCTAAAGCTGGGAAGTAGAAACATGCACACTACCAAGGCATGGCTTGTTTCTTTTCTCCAGGTCTGATCTGTTCCAGTACCAGGGGTTTAATCAACCCTGTGTCTGCCTCTCTCTTGAGTGGACTAGAAGTCCCATCTAAACAGCCTTCCTGCATCAGCTCCCCTCTCCATGTGGCCAGACAGAAATTCCAGACCAATGTTGTCCCACTGTTCCCTGGGCATTGGAACAGCAGACACATTTATTGTTGCTGGGGCTGCCATAGTTGGTGTGGCTGGATCAGGGGCTGACATTGGAACAGTGTTTGGTAGCTTGATTATTGACCATTCCGGGAACCCAAGCAATAGCTCTTCTCCTATGCCAATCTGTGCTTTGCCCTGTGTGAGGCCATGGGGCTCTTCTGGTTGATGATTGCCTTCCTTATCCTCTTTTTCATGTGAGGTTCTGTGGGGTCACCCAGCCATGCCTGATGCTTCAACTCTGTGCCAATCTTGGTGCTGGAATGTGCTAAGCTTCATGATTAAACACCACTGTTTTTTCTAAAAAACAAACAGGCCAGGCAGTGGTGGCACACGCTTTTAATCACAGCACTCAAGAGGCAGGAGCATCTCTGAGAGTTTGAGGCCAGCCTGGACTACAGAGTGAGTTCCAGGAAAGGCACAAAACTACACAGAGAAACCCTGTCTCAAAAAACAAACAAACAAACAAACAAAAAAAGAAATAAAAATTTAAAAAAAACAACCACAACAAAATTCTTTCATTTTGAAGTAAGATTTTTAAGGAAGACAGATGATGTCCAGGCAGCTGGTGGAGGATGAGGGGCAATGGGTAGTGTAGAATTTTTATGATCTTAGCATCAGATGTGCATTTGTGTAAATACTACATTGAAATCCACATGTACTCTTAAGTTAACTTCATCATTAAGCTTCAAGAAATTTTATACAAATAAGAAGAAATATCCCTGATGTGACATTTTAATGTATTTATTGGGTCAAAATCCATCAGAATCTATACTTTAAGATGTGAGAAATATGAGAAAATCATTATTTTATGATTTACTTAATAAAGAATGTTTTATCATAGTTAATGCTATCAATTTGTACCATTAATATGCATAAATAATTATAAATATTTTTATATGAGAAAGGACAAAGATAATATAACTAAAACCATAATTACTGTTAATGAAATAATCATTATTAGTAATATTAAGATTATCTCCTTTAATCCACAGATAAGAAAAATATTTACAATGACAGAAACAGAGATATATTCAACTGGAATTGTGACATTGTATTTTAGATACACTTTCCACACATACTCTAAGTAAGATTAATCTGGGAAGCTTTTGTATTATTTCATGGCTCATAAAATAAGAAATACCAGCTACTTTAGGGATTATTGTTTAGTGTCAAGTTGGTTATATTCAGACACAACTAGATTAGGGAAGCACACTTGTAGATCTGTTCATGAAGCCATTTCCTGAGACTACTGACTAAGGGTAGAACCTGAAACTCAATGAGTAAAGTACCCTACAGGCTGGAAGGGATAAATTGACAAAAGGTAAATGCCCTTGAACCTAAGCAGTGTCCCAATTTGCTTCTGCTCTGCTTCTTATCAGCCATGATGTTAAGAAAACCCTTCACCATGTGATCCTAACACCAGGATGTTTCTCCAAAATGAAAAGGCCCAAATACTCACAGAATGAACTTTCTAAAAGTGTGATCTAGAATAAATATTTCTCCTCTTACCTAATTTCAAGCATTTTATCACAGCCAGGAGAAAATTGATACAAAAAGCATGGAATAAAGAATTAAATTATTGCCTTGACTAACCTTAACCATAGTGCTGATACCTTTGGAACTGGTTTGAGAGAAATTTTAAGGATTTGGAGAATGAGGCTAGATAAAGCTTAGAATGCTCCAAGAGGAGCACAGTTGTTGATTATGGTGGGGAAAATATCATCAGTAATGGGGATGATGTGGACCATGAAGTATTAGAAGACAATGAGAGCTAACTTAGGAATTGGACTACATATTGCCAACATTACAACACGAGAAAGAAATTGTCTATATTTTATTCATGTCCTGAGGATTTGGTTGAGGCTGAATTTAAGAGTAATGAACCAATTAGTTTATCAAGCACATTGAAGACAGCAAAACATTCAGGTTTGGTGTGCCCTGCTGCTTGTTTTGATGCAGGTTTACAATCAGAATTGGTACACCCACAAAGGAACATTTCAGAATCAGTGAAAATACTGCAATACCTGTGTCACCATGCTTGACAAGACAATAATTCTGCTTGAAGAGTTAGTGTTACATATTGTAAGCTGTATTTCACTTTTCACAATATGTTTTGGTTTCCAGACAATGAAATAAATGCAACAATAAAAAAATATATATACTAATAATATGTTTCTAGTAATACCTGGATTAAATTTGTTTTCCCTTTATTTATACTGCTTTTTTGTTTAAATATCTATATATTCTTCTTTTGTAGACAGAAGTAATATGGAAGTTATATTACTTTTATAAATACAAAAATATTTAATAGTGTAGGGAATTTTCTATGATATCATAATTTATATCTTCCCAGTCCTAGCTTCTGGTTCCCATGCCACTATGTCATACTGTTTTCCATAACAAAGTCCCTCATTCAAAGAGAAAATGTTTGTTTAAATCCTTCAGTCACTGACTCAAAATAATAAAATATGTTTGGTTAGTAGCCACAAGACTATGTCATTTTTAATATAAATATGGATTTTTAGGAAGTTTAGAAGCATTGTCACTTAAAATTAATCATATTTGTTGAATCTTAGAGTAAGTGAAACCATATGTGTTTACTTTAACTTTTTTCCCCATATTTGTTTTTACGTGTATGAGGATTTTACCTGCATGGATGTGCATCACTTTTGTGCCTGAACCCTTCAGATGTCAGAAGGATCCAGCCTCCTGGAATTGGAAGTATGGATGGCTGTTCACCACTATGTGGGTTCTGGGGACTGAACCACATGTTTTTGACTTATTAGCTATCTCTCCAGCTCCTGGGTTTGCTATTTAAAAATTCTATACCAATTTTCTTTTCTTTATCCTAGGGGAAAAATAGTGGAATGATTTCACTAGCTCATAGCTGGATATTTTTATTCTGAGGAGTTTAACTTAAATATAAATTTCTTTAAATGAATTTTTTACAGGACTTTATATAATATGATTGATTTGTTTTTATTTATCTTTAAGAAAGCTTTTATTTATATTCTCAATGACCTTTTCCTTTTCATTTCTCTCCAAGAATATAAATGTAATGAGAGCAAGGTATAATATTGGGTACACATTCCGGAAACCTAACACAGTATTTCCCTGATAAAAATTTAGAGGAAAGATACATGAAAGCAAATTCTGCCTTCCTACTATCTCAAGTAAAGAAACTTCAGAGAGTATTTCTTCCACTCTTACTTATGAAAATTTTTCTTCAATATATTCTGTAGCAATTATTTAAATTAAAATGAATCTCCCTGCATTCCATTTGAACTAGCTTCATGTTTCTCCTAGAATTAGTTAGATTGACTATTAGGTTTAGTAATAGAATGTTTTAGCTGGATGGGTGACACACACCTTTAATCCTAGTGCTCAGGAGGCAGAGCCAGGCAGACCTCTGTGAGTTCAAGGCCAGCCAGTTGTATGGAGCAAGACTCAGGACAGGCACCAAAACTACATAGAGAAAACCTGTCTTGAAAGAAAAAATGGAATGTTTTTAGAATATGAATTTTCTTTAGATCACTTATTTTCAGAAAGCCAGACATTATGTCCCAGTGTTCTATAGAGTAGGTGGATTTTCTTTTCTGTTCTTTTTATCACAGATGCAAGATAAACAACTATGAGAAAAGATACTTGGCTTTATCTGAATTTTTAATAAAAATACATATATGAACATAGTTTCTCAATAAAAAAGGTAAATTAGTTCACTTGAGATTTGGAGATTTTTACAAATGATCTGAAACAAAAGATATATGACATGGGATGTCAATACAATTAAGAAAAATCAGTGTATACAGATGAATTTCTTCTAATATTTTGTTGTTATAAAATGTACAACACAATGAAATCAATGTCAGTACCTCGATTACTCCTTATTGTCTGTATACCATCTTAACAATTCAGAACCATACATTTTACATTTCGTTTGTATAACACAGTCTCAGTTTTAACAGTCCTTGCAAGTTCTAAACTTACCTCATTGGAATCTAACCTCCAGATAATAATCTAACCTCCAGATAATATAACATCATAATCTAAAAACCAACATAAACTTGAGACATCTGTGGTAGTTGGAAAAAGAATGGTCACCATAGGCTCATTTGAATGCTTGGCCACCAGGGAGTAGCACTATTTGAGAGATATTAGGAGGTGTGGTCTTGTTGGAGTAGGTTTGGCCTCATTGGAGGAAGTGTGTCACTGGGGGTGAGATTTGGGCTTTCAAAATCCAAGCTAGGCCATGGGGATCTCTCTTCCTATTGTCTGAGGATCCAGATACAGAATTCTAAGCTACTTCTCAAGAACTATGTTTTCCTACATACTACCATGTTCCACACCATGATAATGTGCTAAACCTCTGAAACTGTATGAAATCCCCCAATTAAATGCTTTTTTTTTTTTTTATAAGTGTTACTGTAGTCTTTGTGTCTCTTCACAGCAATAGAGCACTGGCTAATACAACCTCTATATGAAATTTTTAGTAACTTGGTTTAAAAATTATAGTACATTGCAATTATTTATGAATACTCTGTAACACTCAAGGTAATTTGATTATTATTTACCTTGCCACCCCAGTTCTCACTAATTCCCCCTACTCATTCCATACACTTTATCCATGTGTGTATTCTCTGTATTATTGAGAAATAATTGCCTTTCTACTTATTTTTATGTTCTGTGGAAATTGTTCCTTTATCATACTTGTTTGTTTTCTTTCCAGTTTTGTATAGCTCTAACCACATTTTTAAAATCTCTCCTGTAAGGTAATTTTATGAGACCACTGTAATACAAAATCTTACATCACCACCATATACCCATTTTATGAAGCTGTTAGTATGTATTCCTTCAATTTTGCCTTTATCCTTTACCTCACTAGGATTGTCTTCTTAAGGAAAGACATATTCAGGGTTTATAATTTTTAAAAACTGCTTTAACTGTTCAATGGCTGTCTGTGAAATGACTATTTGTAAACACAAATAGCTTTTATAATATTGATAATTTTGTTATTATTAGGACAGTGCTTTAAATGTATCTCTCCAGATTCTTATTTTGGAACATCCATGTCTAATGCAACAATGGTGAGATGTAAAAGTTTGTTGAGATAAGAGGTTCAACAGTTTACCTCCATACTTGAGAGCTTGAGTTTGATATCTGAGACCCACATGGTAGAAGCAACAACAGACTCCAAAATGTCTACTGACCACCACACATGCACATGCACACACTTATATCAAATAAAAATAAAGTGTTTAAAATTAATGTGGAGGGAAACACAATAAAATTTGTTTAAGTAATGAGGCCCTGCCCTGATAACTGGGCTAATTCTATCATCCTAAGAATATCTTCAGCATGGGAATAGAATCCTTCAATAACTATTTTGAGAACCTACCTCATTATTCCTACTATCCCATGTGTTTCTCTGTATTAATGAGGTGACAAAAATGTTTGTGAGTTGGGGCTCACAACCTCTACAGCTGTGAAGAAACAATTTCTGTTGTTTATATATTATCTAGCATAACACGTCTTATAATAGCAGCATAAAATGAAATGAAATTTTTATAAGATATAACTGAAAACTATTTTTGTAAATATATTTGTGTGGAGATAAAATATTTTGTTTCAATTTAAGAATGCCTGTACATAAATCCACTCAGCATTTAGGAATCACACTGAGTATATAATTAGCTTGTATAGGATTGCCTTTAACTTGATGATTGTCTTGGTATGCACAGAGATTTTTCGTTATGTCTTTATTGTATTGTATTATCCTAGTTCATGTCTTCATCACCAGTCAAAATAATGCCAAATTCAGCTGCAGGATATTAATAATCACCAGCACACTTACTTACATGTGACATTTTTATTTTAATAAACAGATCTTTAGCTTTTCACTACATTCAGGAGGAACTACTGATAAAAATAGGGCATAGCTTGGAAGCTGAAGGCTGAGAGTATTAATATTTCATGGAGGGATATTCATTTCCTGAATGGAAGATTAAGGGAACAGTAGCTTACAGTCTGTGCTGATACACAGTCCTGGTCAACAATAAAGAGAGTCATTAAACTGGATGCAATGTGTAAGTTGATACTCTCAAAGACTTATCTTCATAATAAGCAATAAGAAAAGCTCCAAACAGATACTCCTAAAAACACAATATCATCATTTGCATCTCTAGTGTCTGCTCCTACGGATGAACATTAATATCTGACCTTGAACTACTGAGTTTGCTATTTTAATTTCCTCTTTTGCAAAGTCCACTAAATGTTAGACATTAGAAATGAGAGTAAATGTTATGACCTAGACTCAGAAAAATCCTCTATCTGTAAAGAAATAAAAGAAATGAAAAGTAAGCAAGGAAATAAGACACAAAGGAAGGGAAAAATTTATACTTAAAAGAAAAATGATGATGATAATTAGTATACAACTGCTTCATGATAAAACTAGACTAAGAAATATAACTATATTCCCCTCATTAATTTTAAAATATACTGAAGTAAACTGGCTTCAAGTGTTTCAAAATTATATTTTCTGAAGAAATTCTACTTATCTATCTGGAATAATCTGTTGGGCAATCTGTTCATTGTTCCAGATACTAGGGATGAAATTTTTGCTTTACTGAAAGGAGAAATAAAACAAAAATACAACGGAAAAAAGTAATTTCTGATATGCATAAATGTTGTGAAAAGTAAGAGAGAATTGCAAATAGAATTCTTAGTAGAATACTGGATAAGTAAGTTTTACATTGGATGCTCAGGAAACTTTTGTAAAAAGTGATTTCCAACAAATGCCAGAACTGTAAAACATCATCAGGGAAGGATATATCAGAGAAGGAATTAATTTAACAGCAATGATCACATAAATGCCTGCAGTTCTATATAGTTGATTTTCAAACAAAGTAAATACCTGTATTTCTATGTGATGTTTTTTCATATGCCGACAGGAGCAATACCCCTGCCTATAAATATATGAAGTAAACAAGACACCCTCAAAGAAAGGATTACAGTGTGAATCATTTGGTAATCATGTAAAGGTCTACATGATTTTCTTTTATCATTGATTTTTAAAATAAGCCTATATTTTTGTAATATGTTTTAAATAACAGATTTATTTCACTTTGTATCTTCATTTCCTCCCTCCAGCCCCTTCCAGCTCCCCTCTCAAATGCTTCACATGCCTGCCACTCTCAAGTTTATAGACTCTTTTCTTATGTCATTATTGTTACATATATGTATGTATGCATAAGCACACACGCATACATATAATGTATTCTCACACACAACCTTTGAAGTGTCTTTTTGTTGTTTTTGTCTATATGATTTCAGAGCTGAGTACTCTGCATTTAACAGCCAATAAGGAGGCATATCCTTGGGAGAAGCTAATTTTCTTTCTCTCAGAAGTCATTAATGTCCTGGTGTTCTTTGTCTAAGGGTGGGACCCTACAGATTTTCCCCTTCCATATTAATATAACCCATTCAGTAATATTGCCTTTTCTAGGGTATTGTTTATGCAGTGATTTCTAGGGAAGATGTTCCAAAGCTGACTTCCTTGTACCATGGTTCTTACGATCTTTCCACACCTCTGTTCATGTTCCCTGCAGCATAGATGCAGGGTCTGGGATGGTCTGGGCTCCCCATCATATTGTGCTCACTGCACTGTATTCAATTGTGGTTTTGTATTGTTTGCTGTAAAGAGAGACTGTTTTTATGAGAGGTGGTAGTTATACTTATCTGAGGGTATAAAGGTGAGATTTAAAGGGTAATAAGGAATTAAGCTTGTCTATAAAAGTAGCAGTAGTAGCTTTTTTCCTAATGTCTATGATATCACAAGCTCTAGGAAGCCAACTAGGTTTACCATACCTGCATTATTCCATCCTGTTGAATCACCTTCAAGTCCAGTTAGACAATGGTTCTTGCCTGCTAATGTGTCAGTGGAGTTCTTACACCTTTTCATGTTTTTCCTTACTGCTAATTGTCATGGCTGTAATATTAAGTTTTAATCATTCAAATAACCAAGTACCTTGAATAAGCTCTTTGAAACTCGTAGGTCAGTATTATTGCAATAATTCTACTTTTAAAAACGTTTTACACATGAATCACCATAATAAATTTTGCCAAATTTTGAGAAATATTTTTTCTTCTTTTTTAATTAATTATATTTATGTTTTAATTTTACACATCAGCCATGGGTTCCCCTGTCCTCCCCACTCCCGCCACCACCCCCAAGTTCCCCCAGCCCCTCCCCTCCATTCCCATCTCCTCCAGGGCAAAGACTCCCCTGGGGATTCAATTCAACCTGGTAGATTCAGTACAGGCAGGTCCAGTCCCCTCCTTCCAGGATGAGCAAAGTGTCCCTGTGTAAGCCCAAGGTTCCAAACAGCCAACTCATGCACTAAGGACAGGTCTGGGTCCCACAGCCTGGATGCCTCCCAAACAGTTCAAGCTTTTCAATTGTCTCACTTATCCAGAGGGCCTGCTCCAGCTGGGGGCTCCACAGCTTTTGGTTCATAATTTATGTGTGTCCATTAGTTTGGCTATTTGTCCCTGTGCTTTTCCAATCTTGGTATCAACAATTCACACTCTTACAGTCCCTCCTCTTTCTTGACAATTGGACTCCTGAAGCTCCACCCGGGGCCTGGCTGAGGATCTCTGCACTCACTTCCATCAGTTATTGGATGAGAGTTCCAGCATAACAGTTAGGGTGTTTGGCCATCTGATCACCAGACTAGGTCAGATCAGGCTTTCTCTCGACCATTGCCAGTAGTCTACAGTTTCTGGGGACCTCTCTAGCACTTTGCTTCTTCCTGTTCTCATGTGGTCTTCATTCATCATGGTCTGTTATTCCTTGTTCTCCCTTTCTGTTCTTGATCCAGCTGGGATCTTCTGCTCCCCTAAGCTCTCTTCCCTCAAACCTTGCCCTTCATTACTCCCACTGTCATCCAGGTTGTCCAGAATACATAAAGAACTCAAGAAATTAGACATCAAAATACCCAACAGTCCAATTAAGAAATGGGCTGTAGAACTAAACAGAGAATTCTCAACAGAGGGAGCTCAAATGGCTGAAAGACATTTCAGGAATTGCTCAACATCCCTAATTATCTGGGAAATGCAAATCAAAATGACTGTGAGATACTACCTTACACTTGTCAGAATGGCTAGGATCAAAAGCACAGAAGACAGCTTATGCTGGAGAGGATGTGGAGCAAGAGGAACTCTCCTCCACTGCTTGTGGGAATGCAAGCTTGTACATTCACTTTGGAAATCAATATGGTGCTTCCTTAGAAAATTGGGAATCCATCTCCTCCAAAACCCAGCTGTAGCACTCTTGGGCATATACCCAAGGAATGCTCAATCATACCACAAGGGCATTTGCTCAGCTATGTTCATATCAGCATTGTTTGTAATAGCCAGAAGCTGAAAATAACCTATATGCCCTTCAACTGAAGAATGGATAAAGAAAATATGGTACATATACACAATGGAGTGCTACTCAGCAGAGAAAAACAATGACATCATGAAGTTTGCAGACAAATGGATGGATCTAGAAAAAATTGTCCTGAGCAAGGTAACCCAGACTCAGAAGGACAAACATGGTATGTACTTACTCATAGTAGGATACTAGATGTAAAACAAAGATGACTAGACTGCTACACAACTCCAGGGAGGTTACCTAGAAAACGGGACCCTAGGGAAGACACAAGAATTGCCCAGTGACAGAGAAATATTTTATCATCTTTAAAATATAAAGAACACAACCATAATACAAGAGTACAAAGTATAATCAAAGCTCTCAGTTAAAACTAATTAATAAAAAATTTGTATGCATACCAATAGGTAAGGTTTCTGAAAATATTATATGCAGAAAAAAATGAATATATAAATAAAATACATTTCATCTGGTGCTCTCTAGTTAGGGACACATGTTTTATTCACTGTATTTTCTGAAGCATGGGATTGGTATTTCACAGAAATACATGTGTTTGATAAGTGGGGTTTTGTTTATTAAATAAGATGGTATAAGTAGCATAGCTTGTATACTTTATATTATGTTTACATGTGGTGGGTATTGTGTTCCCTGAAATATTGTTTGTTCCCCGAAATAAACATATCTGGGGTTAGAGAACAGACAGCCACTAGAACAGAGCCAGAAATGGTGGCTAGAAATTGAGAAGAGTAAGCCATAGCAGAAGTTGGTTGGTGGTGGTACACACCTTTAATCTCAGCACTTGGGAGGCAGAGCTGGTCAGGCTCTCTGAGTTCAAGGCCACTTTAGAAACAGCTAAGCATGGTGACCCATGCCTTTAATCCCAGGGAGTGGGGGAAGAAAGAAAAAGGTATATAAGGTGTGAGGACCAGGAACTAAGTGAGTGAAGCTTGTAGTTAGTTAAGCATTTGGCTGGAGAAGCATTCAGGCTTTGGAGCAACACAGTTCAGCTGACATTCATGTGGAGGAGGACTCAGAAGCTTCCAGCCTGAGAAAAAAGGATCACCTGAGGAACTAGCAAGGTGAAATAGCTATGGCTTGTTCTGTGTCTCTGATCTTCCAGTGTTTACCACAATAACTGGCCTCGGGTTTGATTTCATTAATCAGACCTTTTAAGATTCCTGCCACATTTACATCTAAGAACTCTAAGGATTCTTTTTAAAATTAAGAATCACTTGCTCTGTCAAGTTTTGGAGTACCGGTAACCAAGAAAAAAGTTAAAGTTTATAAAGATTGGAGGTGTCTTTGGGATCCTACTGACCAACAATTTTTAGAAAGGTAAGTCATTTCTGCCACTGTGCTTTTTGTCTGATAACTATAGTGGTTGACAGAGGCATTTTCCCTGTTTTTAAGTAACTTCACTTAATCCATTTAAAGTCTTACACGTGCACATGCACACACACATGCACACACATGCTTTTGCAGTATTAAGGTGCCATATGTCATTTTCAAAGAATTTCATGATATTTATCCCTCTCCATACTTTCTCCTCTTCTCTGCTTACCATCTCCCATCAAATTAGCCTTCCTTCTTCCCCTTTCCCTGTCAAATCACTGTCCACTCTACTCTACCCCTTTAAAATCCCCTTATGAACCCTCACTAGTTTGCTGCCCTCTATGGCATGTAAACTTTTATATTCTTTTGGTCCCTCTTCCCCAGAGCTGTGAAAGCTACCCACTACTCAGCAGACAAGGAGCTTTCATGCCAGTTCAATCTTGTCGTTTCTATATCTTACAACCAATGTTTGTTTTGTCACAAACACTAAGATTTTATCATAACTTCTATAATCCACTTCAATTTGCCTTTAAATTTTGATGGCTAGTTCGAGGAAATTGTAGCTATTATAGACTAAGCATACACATCTAACAATGTTCTTTTCTTTCTCTTCTTGTGAAGCATGGTGGCTACATGCCAGGCAGATTGAAAACAACTTTTATGTTGGATACAGTTGCTGCTCTGTTTCTTAGATATTCTGGTGAATATCCTGAGTTAGATAAGCCCCTTGATGATTCAACTAAGGAAAATACAGAATTTTTTCATAAATATTCATAGCAGTCTTTTCTTGATTCCTGATCTTCTCTATTTTCCACTGGCGTCCTCACTTTCCCAGTCACAGAATTTACGTGGAAAATTACATATGAGGAGGAAAAGAATTATTCATATTTTTCAAGTTGTATAGAATTTATATGAGCTAACTCCTTGGTGCATTGCCATTCAAGAATGCTGTTTATTTCAGGATTCTTCCTTTAAAAAAACTGCTAAGGCTCTCTGGACATTCATTGATCATATTCTTGTCTACATGGGAATATGATAAAGTTCCCTGGAATTTTATTTAGAGAATATGCATAATTTAGGTGAGTATTGGGTAATGAAAAACTCACAGTCATCTGAAGGCAACTTAGGTACTTTCTTTCATCAATTATAAGGAGATTGTGTTTTTGGGATAGTGAGACCAGTGAGAGCCATTAAAGATAATTACTTCCATCAAATTTTGTATTAAAAAATCCTTGCAGTGAAACTGCTTCCAAACTTTAAAAACTCACCAACTGTAAACACATTAGTAGCACAAACTAAAAGCTAGAGAAAGTACAAGAGAAAGATTTAGAAGTGAAATACTTGTCTGAGGCCAGGTGGAGTGGTGGAAGTCTTTGACATCAGGACCCTATAAGCAAAGGTAGGTGGATCTCTATTCACTCAATGATGCTTGGTCTGTAGAGACAGTTATAGGACAGCAGGAGCTGTAGGGTGATGCTCTGTCTTTAAAAATGTTTAAAATTGTAATATGGTTATTGTAGGAAATGAGGACAGAAGAGTAAATGTCTATCATCTTTAATATCATAGGCTTTTATACATGGGACATTTAAAGTGTAATCCATCTTCTAGGAAAAAAATGTTAACATCTAACATAATTATTTTGAGAGAAGTCTGAGAAATAAAATGTATCTTGATGTTCATACTAAGGTAAAGAGGTTAATAAAACATCATTTGCCTATTTTATATATGTGCATATACATACAGATAAGTGATCAAATAATAAAAATGTGAAACAAGAGCATTGGTTATTTACACAAAATTACAATTCTATTTGTTTCTGTAAAAGAAGGGATCAAACTGAGAATGAGGCTGGCAGTGGTGACACACGCCTTTAATCCCAGCAACTGGGAGGCAGAGGCAGGGAATCTCTGTGAGTTCTAGGCCAGCCTGTGCTACAGAGTGAGTTCCAAAAGCTACACAGAGAAACCCTGTCTCAAAAAACCAGCCAACCAACCAACCAACCAAATAAACAAACAAACCTGAGAATGAATCATGACCCAATCACTACAACATGGAATATTTAAAAAATAATGTTTAAAGTTCGTTACTTAGCTATTCTTAAACTCCTTTAATGAATAGGGTACCTACTGTTACCAACTTTCATTCAGGAGCAAAATTAAAATAGGAACTTAGAAGTAACTGTCTTAGTAAATGCAAGAAGTACTTGCAGTATTTTTATATAAAAATTTAAAACAACTACATAGGTATAAATATCATCTCCATTTTATGAAAGTAAAAGTTGAAATTTAGAACTTTTAAAGAAATGATTTAGTCTCTCATGGTGGGAATGCTGGAATTAGAAACCCTTCCTAGTTCTAACGTGTTATTCCAATAGCTTAGGTTTCAGAAAAGTAAACATCTTTGGTATGTTACAGTAATGGTTATGACATAAACCCAGCTTCTTTACATGAGACAAATCCTCTTTCTGAATTTACTCTCCTAATTGCATTCCTGTGGTAATTCATAAGTTATTTTGTCCTGAACCGTAGCTGCTTCCTAAGATTGCATTTGTTGTCTAAACATTTCCTTATGAAATGGAAAAGCATATGCAACTACTTGCTGTCAGTGCTTGGATATAAGGATAATTGTGCTCAACATTTTAAAAAATACAAATAAAAGCACCTATCTATCTGTTTGTATTTATATGATAGAAGAAAATACTTCGTTTTTATGAGAAAGAAAAGCTAAGGGAGATGATACATTAATCCTAAAAAGTATGTACATGTATCAATATAAACAAGTATCAAATTATGGGCATTTCCATAGTACTTCTCATAAATCTTTGGGTTCCTAAAAATATTATTATTAATTCTTTGAGATTTTTATCTTGAGTGTATTCACTCCTTAGGTTTCTCAATTACCACTATCTTCCACCCTCCTATTCCGTCTCTACCCAACTCTGAGATTCCTTCCTTTATTTTCCCCCATGGAGTCCAATTTGTATTGCCTGGCTAGTTTGGGAATGGGTACTACTCTGGTATATGTTCAACCTAGCCCTACAAGAAATCAATGCTTCTCCCAGTAGCTATCAAATGACAATAACTCCAATCTTAGTTGTTGTTGGTTTTTTTGTTTTTGTTTTAGTTTTTGTTTTTGTTTTCTACTCTGATGATAAAACATTATGACCAAAAGTATTTTGAGTAGGAAAAAGTTTGTTTGACTTTTTGTCCCGAATTTAGTCCATTGTGAATATAAGTTATGACAGGAGCTCAAAGCAGAAACCAGGAGGAAGGAACTGAACCAGACTATGTGGAGGAACATACTTACTGACTTGCTAACCATGGCTTGTTCCATTGCTTAGACAATTCAGGGCCACTTGCCCATGGATGGCACCAACCCACTGGACTGTGGCCTTTCATCAATCATTAGTCAAGAAAATGCCATACAAACTTGCATATAGACAACCCAATGGAAGCATTATTTTAATTGAGATGCCTCTTCCAGGATAACTCGCTTGTGTTCAGTTGACACAAATTAAAAATTAATAAAAATTAAACCAACTAAGACAACTCCTTGGCTAGTAGTAGGATCTCCCCTCTATTCTAAGATTTTTGTATGGTTGGAGCTTGCAAAGGTCTTGTGCACACTATTACAATTGCTGTGTATTTATATGTGTGTCTATCCCATTGTGTCTGAAAAACACTGTTTCCTTGACATTATACTACAATAATGAGTGACTGGACAAAATATCCCATTAATACAATATATGAGAGTAGCCAACAACTATCATATGTAATCAGACTTCCACTAATGAAACAGAGCTCATACCTGACATTATTACAAGTTGTAGGAACCTGTGGCAAGACAAGGCATAGGCTCTGGGGGAAAGCCTATGCATAGCATTAAATGGACATAGCATTAATATAATTCCTGATGACTTCTTGCTGTACCCATAAACCAGATTATTGCTCAACACTTATCAGAAAAGTTTCTTCTTGCAATAATTTGCAATTAACACACAGACTACCATAGCAGCAATCCCCAGAGTTGATCAACACTGAGAGAACAAAAGACTACAAATTGTTTAGCACTAAATTAGTCATTCATGTCAAACCCCTTCCTTCAAGGGTCAGGAATATTTGTGATAAGGGGTACAGAAAGTTCATAAGAGGTACAACGTGCTTTTATGTATCAACTAAAAATAATATCTTTATACAGAATCTCACATACCCAAGGTTGACCTTGAAGTCTCCTTGTAGATAAGTATCATATAGAATGTATGTTCTTCTGTTCATATCTCAAGTGAAGAAATTACAGATAGATGCTACGATACATGGTTAGTTATAGGTATCAAACCCAGGAATCTGTGCATGCTGAGCAAGCATTCTTCCAATTGATGCAGACCAGTGTTTGTCAACCTTCTCAATGTTATGATGTTTATTACAGTTTATCATGTTGGGGGGTGACCTGCAAACATAAAATTTGTGTTGCTACCTCATAATTATGTTGTTGTTATCACAAAATAACTGTTATAAATTGTAATGTAAATATCTGATATGCTGGATATATGATATATGAACTCCCAAAAGCGTCATGACCCACAGGTTGCGAGCATCTGATCTATACCTTCATCTCAAATTTAAAAAAATAGAACATAAAGATATAAATTATGACTGAAAATATAAATAATGAGAATCCCAGTTGAAAGGTTCAGAATTATTTAGAACATATTTAAACTTATCAAACATCAGTTTCTCACCTGTAAAATTAGGTCAGTCAGCATCAATTAAAGACTGTCATGTGGGCTAAATAAAGTATTATATAAAAACTAGAAGAATTTGTTTCAAACCTTGGAGTGAGTGAGATGAAGCTCATAAGAAGAGAATGGTTCCAGGCTTGGGGATTTAAACATAATGAAGGGAAGACTCACAGAAGGAACAAAGTTAAACCCAGGCCTTTGGAATGAGACAGAAGATTGAATGGTTTATTAGATGATATAAAATGTTGAGCAAAATGTGACATAGTTGGGGGGCTATGACCTGAACTGTACTTCCGGAGCTTACTGTGGAACCCCAATAAAGGTGAAGAAAGGACCTAGAGTTACTGAGCAGGTGCTTACCTCTGTGATAAGTACAGAAAAGACATTCAGACGGGAAAAACATTTGCAAGGATCAGCATGGAACGAGGGAGATGGCTCTTTTAAGTAAAGTGCCTGATTTGAGATCTTTAGAATGCACACTGGGAGCCACCCAGACTATGTGTGCCTGTAACCCTGCTTTGGGGCAGCGGAACAGCTCATTGGCACCATCCCTAACTGAAGCTGTAACTTTTAGGTTCAAGGTCTCAAGATATAAAGGTGGAAAATCTCTTGAGTCTCCAACCTTCATACATATGCATATCCCCCACTTGCATACACACACACACACACACACACCTTAAAAATTACTGTAAAATATTAAAAAGGAAAAAGATGGATTTTGTGATATGCAGAGAGAGGGCCAATTATGGTTTGATTTAGCATTCATTTCATGGTAGCTTAGTTGGTGGAAGGATGAGCTGTCTTTATATTTTCTGTTTCTACTCTGTCCCAAGTCCACCAGGTAACCATCTCTGCCTTTCTGCTCTCCCTTACATACTGATCTCCCTGGTCTTTACATTCCCATCTCCAGAACATCATCATAAACAAAGAAGGAATTTTCCATTTTTCTAAGAGGGGTTTTTGTTTTGTTTTATTTTTTCTTCCTAGTTAATAACTTTGGGTCTTACTTGAAAATTAAAAAAATAAATAAATAAATCTTGGAGTGGGAGGAAATTGAGCCATAAGAGGCTGCCAGCAAATGAATTACAAAAAGTTCATGAAGCAAACACTATCTCTGGCATCAAAAATCTCAGCTGTTTTTCCTTCTACTTACATATATGTGGAGGGAATTTTGCCAGATACAATAAATTTGAAAAGATGGGAGTTTCTAAATTTGCTGCTGAGGTGAGGTAAGTACAGTCTGTAATTCATCAATGGTCTCCTGTGTTCTCCTGATACCCAGTTCACTTTCCCTCTGAGCAGCCTTAATCTTAGATCTTTTGGAGAGCTGCCTCATCCCAGGGCACATAATCAGAAGAGCAGCAGGTGAAAAGTCTATCCTGCAGGTGGTCATAGCTTTTCTGTTCCTCCAAACACATTCCTCATTCTCAACACAGCCTGAATGAAGATGTGAGTTTCTGACAGGTGGGGGTAGGGGGTAAAGAAACTCTTACACAAGAAATCACAGGAGGAAAGCAAAGAGTTTCCACCTGAGGAAACGTGTTTAAGTGTCAGTGTGTTTAAAATGGTTTGGGCAGGGGGAAGGGTCAAGGCAGGCACAATGACAAAAAGTTCCAATGCCAAATTTTCAAGTTTCACCTCAATGGAAAGGTGAAAAATAGCGTATAAACATGTTTAATAGTTTTTATGGTAACTAAGAGGTAAATTGATCAGAGTGCTCAGGGCAATGTGAAGGCTTCAAATACTGACAGCATGCTCACTCTGAGGAGCAGAGGGAAATTTAACAATAAATGCCTAGACCAGATATATTGAACCCATTGACAAACAAAATACTCACTCACACAAAATACATGCATGCATAATTAACAATAATTAAGGGAAAAAGGAATGATGAATTTGAAAGAGAGCAAGAGTAGAGAATACAAGAGGATTTGGATGGAAGAATGAGAAGGAGAAATGATGTAATCATGCCATAATCTCATTTTTTAAGCCATGGATAGAAGAGAAAGTTTCAGCTCTATGTAACATTTCCCACATTAAAAGATACTTTTAGTGTTACATTAATCAATTAGTTGAAGATGATCAGATAATGATGTGTTCTGATCTTTCTTTGCACTAAGTCTGAGTTCATCTGAGTTCCACAAAGTAAGTAGTCTAAAGTCTAGGGAACTCACAAACTGATTAGGAGACATAGAACAGTGATTGGGAAGTGGAATTTTGAGTCACAGAGGCCCAGTGACAGAGCAGTGGGTGAGAATGTTGTGTCCACAAAGGGATGTTGGAATCAAGTTATCTTCCATATTTTTACCAACCCAACTCCAGCATCTTTTCTCCCTTTATTGGTCATAGACTTGCTTGAAAATTTCTCTTTATATTTTCTTCTTTGACTTTGCTGTTTGATTTCTTTGTCACAATCAAATCCCATGTACCAAAATACATTTCTTTTGTGTGAAGATGAGAAGAAATATATAAAGAAAATGTCTAAAATAAAGTGCTAAGTCTTAGAAATTGAAATATCATTAATAGTATAAATAATGATAATAATTAGTATTGGTTGGTACTCTCAATGACATAGAGTCTAGGTCTTAGATCTTAGGGCTAATCATTCTGTGAACTATAGTACTTGGTATTGAAGCACATATGTCACATAAGAACTATTATTATCTCCATTACAAAAACAAGGACACCACTGGCTTTCAGAGATAAACATAGGGTACTTTAAGTGGTGAAACCACCATTCAAACCAAAGTATTTGGACTCTTATAGTTTAAAGCATTATGCTCCTCTGAGCATGTGAGTACAGACCCTCTCCATTATCACCTTAATACTGACCCACAAGACAGAAAACACATGAAGAATTAGGCTAGAAGAGGCTTGCATAGGATTTTAACAGTTTTCATTAATATCTTTCAATCTAAAGCATTAAATTTAATAAATATATGACTAAATTTTGTAACAATATTAATGTACTCATTTAGTGTGTTCACTACTTTGAACATTTTAGTGTTCTTGTTATTTTGTACATTCACTTAGTGGTTTTTTTTTTTTTTTCCTAGTGCTAGTGTTTTTCAGATGATCTGAAAACTTTAGCACATTCCTTTAAAGGTATTTTGTCTCCTGTAGGAAATCTTGGTGGAAGAAATCACAGCTCCTCTTAACAGTGTCTCCCACTGCACACTACTCTATGTGACAGAATTAAAAAGGAAAATGGTTGGATTATTCCTATTTTGACTTTGTGGTCATGAGACATGGAATGAGAAAACCCAAGACATCTTTAGAACAACCGAACACAAAATATGTGTACATATAGATTCTCAGATGTTGCAGTGAACTTTAGAAACATAGCAATATGATCCAAGTCATTTTGAAAACACCATTACAGTGGATAAGTACTTAAACCACTTAGTGGTTTTATAATTTATTTCTCTTCAGCTTCCCCTTCTTTGTATCACATTCAACGTTACAATATTAAAGTATTTTTAAGAAAATAGTATCATTATTTTGAAACCTGTAAGTCACATACTCTTCTCTGTTCATTATTTTTTTTTTTTATAAATTGAGGCAACTCTAATCAATACTATTCAAAAGATTACAATTGATTCATTCTTCCATTAATAGCATAAATGAATAACATCCCTGATCCTTCCTGTGGTAGAGGGTGGGGCTCTGATTTTACTAATTATCGTCTGTTATTATATCACTATCTCCAATTTTCTTCCTATGTCTGACAAAACATCTTTTACCATTGGCATCTTAGAGTTTATTCATTAATTTCAGTTTAATTTGATACATAGAATGAGACCAGAGAATACATTGTGTTCAATTTCAAAAGGAAATTCTCTAGTGGCATAGCCCCTCCTGTGGGTTCTTTGGCAGCTAGCCCAGGTCAGCTCCCAAATGTCTTTGTCTCCTGGCTTCCACTTGCTCAGTTAATCTTCCTACATACTATAACACTGTGAGGAGATGCTGTATCTGTTTTTAGTAAAGTATCATAGGGTTCATCACACTATTAACTCATCACTTCTCTTATTGATGGATTAAGTCAACATTGATGAGTTCCACAAAAGAAGAAAACACAGGCTCACCGCAAGCCTATGTACATTGTGACCCCTGTTGTAACAGAACAAAATGTCCTCTAAGTGATCCATAAGGAACTATTATGCTATCCACAACCATGTGAAATGGGTGGAGATTTTTCCTTGGTTTGGCATTCACACATCATAATTCTGTCTAAACTATGATTCAGTCATTAGTGAGAACTCATGAAGATATAGATATACCCAAGTTTTGTTTTTGTTTAGTTTTATTTGTTTTTAAAATAGACTATATACAAATATATGTAAGTGTGTGTGTGTGTGTGTGTGTGTGTGTGTGTGTGTGAGTGCACGTGCACGTGCAAGCGCACGCGCATGTGTTAGAGTGGTCTCCAAGTCATGATTTTCCTACCTCAGCATCTTGAGTGCTGGAATTTTTACAGATATATGTCATCACATGTGCTCTAAATGACTCCTAACTATAAAAGCTATGATAGGCCATTTAAACCACTACATATGTGGTAATCTGAGGCTCAACAATAAATAACAAATACATGTATAACTCATGACAGCCCATTCTGATTTTTCCGGCAAGCTTAAACTTGAAATTACTATAAGACATTAAGTTCAATATGCCTGAGTAAATAAGTACTAGTGTAAAAAAACAAACAAGCAAGCAAAAAGTTGTTCTACAAGACAAAACAATGGACCAGTATGATTTTTACAAACCTGACAGCTCTCCTGATTTGTATATGTGTAAAAGAAAATACATAATGCAGTTGTGGGGTAAAGAAAATTATTTGATTCAGATACAGGACTTATTCTGTATCCTACAATTTTCAGTGAAACAGGCCTTTCCCTTTAAAGTATTTTGACCATAACATGATATGAGACTTTAAATAGTCACTTCCAGGATATACTTCAGTGGGTTTCTCCATGTTTCCTTTCATAAAATTATTCTTTAGTGATGTAGTTTCATTCATGGAAAAACCTCCTACAGCACTATCCTTGAAGATTCATAGACCAAAAGTCCATTGAATTCCTGCATACAGAACCCAAATTCCAAGCAAAGCTTTGTCAGTAGGAAAGAAGGGTTCTGTGCTATTGAAACAGTCTTACTGATGTAAAATTGAGTGTATTCCTTTGTTTCTTATAAGAAATTACAATTTGGACAAGTTGGGTTATCCAGTCTCATAGAGTCTGAGGACTGCCATCCTTAAGGATTACTTTTTAAATACATGATGCTCTGGTCCTTAGTAAAGACACTCCTAACTTTTAAATATGGCAAAATATTTTATACTTACTTTTTTTCACCTAAGTGCTCTAAGGAGATGGGCTATCTACAGAGTAAGGAAGAAGCTTATCTAAAATTTATTCAAGTTTGATGAGAAATATTAAGTCTTCTGGCTCTGGAGCTGGGTCTATGCGACTTGGAAAATGGCTCTCCAAACTCCTTGCTCTTGGTAGACCCACTAGAATGAAAATTACTCACAGCTTTTTCTCAGTGTAAAGAAACTGCAGAAGGAAGAGCCCCTTTTCCGACTCCAACAATCTGAGAACACAGACACTGGGCCCTCTGTGTCCTCTCTGGTGATTCCCTAAATTCAGTTCTAGATTAAGTCATATGGACAATTGTGTGTTCTTATGGGGAAATACTATGATTTTCATACCTGTTGACTTCATTTGGACCATCACTTGACTGTGAAAAGGAAAGGCTCCTTTAAAGAATTTGCTGATTTTAATCAAGGATTCCTTGTAATAATAGAGATGGAGGGGCTGTACCATACCCATTCAAACCTCTTAGACTTCTTTTTTTTCACTCTTCAGACTAGTCTTTACCAGGGAAGTCTTTAGTACAAAATACCAACCTATTTCATCATTTACCACCACCTTTACTTTCATATTTGTATTTGGGATAAGATTAGTCAGTTGATGCTCATTTAGCCTGCTTTCACAATGAACCTTTCTGTCTTGTGCTGTGTAGCAGCAGTTCTACTCAGATCAAAACATTCCGTTCTGAAGGAAGATTAAGACAGAAAGTTAACAATGCAAAATAGTGTCAGAAAGTTCTGAAACTGACCAGGTTCATTAGCTTCCTCCATCCCCAAAAGTTATACACAGTAAAGACTGCTGGAAGTCGCTTTCAGACAACCCAGGGCTTGTAAGAAGTACCAGCAAGGAAAGATACAAAGAAGTCTCCCAGTCAAGACCAGTAGTCTCTCAGAAGAAGAGACCAGCTAAACTTCCTGGAAGCAACATATATCAACTGAACTGAGTAGAGAGGCTCAGACCAACTGAACCATTTGGAAAGGGTACTCTCTAAACAACTGAATTGTACAAGCTGTGCAGTGTGCTCCAGATTCCAAGCTTTCACAAGCTGTCACTCATGCTGGGATAGGCTATGGTGATTCAGCTGTCTTTGAGGCATTTCTGCTCATGTACATAACCCCTCATTAATATTCCGGGAAGCAACTCCAGTAAAACTCATTGGTTTAGCAAGTTGGACTTTGATGCACCTGTACTTTGGTCTGCTCTGAGCATCAGGCCTAGGGACAGTAGATATGTGTTTTGTCTTTTGTTTGTCCTGGATGTTATTCTGTGTGTGTTTAAGCTAGCATCTAGGGATCTGGGTTTTGGGATGATTCTTGTTCTATATGCTGATATCAGCACATAGAACAAGACAATATGTCTCCACTAGAGCCTAGAAATCCTACTACTACAGGCCCTGAGACATACAATATAACTGAAGCATAAGAACAGGACTTGAAAATAGTTATGGATATGCTCTAGTAACTTAAATATTATATGAATAAATCCATTAATGAAACCTATAACAATACAAATAAAAATGTAATGAAATGTTGAAAACAATTTGAAATATGAAAGATAAAATAAAATCACTGAAGAACACCCAAACTGTAGAAAAACTGTAATGAAATATTTTGGAGCTTGAACAGGAACCTTGTGGGCAAGCCTCACTAATAGAGTACAATAGATAGAAGAGAGAATTTCAGGCATTGACAACGCAGTAGCTGAAATTAATACTCTGGTAAAAGAAAATGTTAAACATAACAAAATCCAGGCACAGACATCCCAGAAACTTGGGACACTATAAAAAGACATAATCTAAGAGTGATGAGAATAGAAGGAGGAGAAGAAATCCAAGTCGAAGGCACAGAAAATATTTTCTAAAATACCATAGAAGAAAATTTTCCTATCAATGTAAAAGACATATACACAACAGCAAATTGACTAAACCAGAAAAACTGAAAGTGAAACAACCAAGTAAAATATAAGCAGACCTACTAGAAAGTAGAATTATACATGGCTTCTCAACGGAAACTCTAAAATCCAAATGGGCCTGGCAAACTCTAAGTGAACATAAATACCAGCCCAGACTACTATACCCAGCAAAATGTTAAATCTCAGTTGAATATGGGGTACAAATTTAAGCATAATCTGTATCTACAAATATAACCATATTGAAGCCCCTAGTAGAAAAACTTCACATTAAAGAGGTTAGCTACACCAAATAAAACACATAGAAAAAAATATCTTAGACAAGAAGAAAGGAGAAGGAAAAAAATCTTTATCTCAAGTCAAAATGATGGCCAGCTGGGTGGTGGTGGTGCATGCCTTTAATCCCAGCACTTGGGAGGCAGAGCCATGTGGATCTCTGTGAGTTCAAGGCCAGCCTGGGCTACCAAGTGAGTTCCAGGAAAAAGACACAAAGCTATACAGAGAAACCCTGTCTCAAAAAACCAAAAAAAAAAAAAAAAGATGAAAAATTAACAAATACCATTCATTAATAACTCTCAACATTAATATCCTCAATTCCCAAGTGAAAAGACACAGACCAACAGATTGGATACTAAAAAAGATCTGTCCTTCTGTTGCATCTTAGAAACATAACTAGGAATCAAAGGAAAACATATCTTGATGTAAAGGTTTGAAAAAAGATATTCCAAAGTGGCTGTATAAGCTTGCATTCCCACCAACAGTGGAGGAGAGTTCCCCTTGCTCCACATCCTCTCCAACATAAGCTGTCTTCAGTGTTTTTGATCTTAGCCATTCTGATGGGTATAAGATGGTATCTCGGTGTCGTTTTGATTTGCATTTCCTTAACGATTAAAGATGTTGAGCAATTTTTTAAATGTCTTTCAGCCATTTGAGCTTCTTCTGTTGAGAATTCTCTGTTTAGCTCTATACCCCCCCCCATGTGCGCTTTTTTTTTTTTTTTTTAAATTGGACTGTTGGGTATTTTGATGTCTAATTTATTGAGTTCTTAGATCTACATGAGCAAATTGGGGGTGGGGGTAATGGAGGGCAAGGGTTGGGGGTAAGAATGCTTAGGGGTGCAGGAGGTACCAGCTGGATCAAGAGCAGAGTGGGGGAACAGGGAGGGAGATGCCATGATAAATGAAGACCCCAGGGGAATAGGAAGAAACAGAGTTCTACAGATGTCCCCAGAAATCCACAAAGATACCTCCACTGTAGACTACTGGAAAAGTTGAGAGAGTGCCTTAGCTGACCTGCTCTGGTGATCAGATGGCCGACGACCCTGACTGTCATTATAGAACTCTCATCCAGTGTCTGACGGAAGCTGATGCAAAGATCCATGCCCAAGCCCCAGGTGGAGCTCTGAGAGCCCAATCGGGGAGAGAGAGAGTGAGAGATATTGAGACCATGATTAGAAAAAGCACAGAGACAAATAGCCAAACTAGTGGAAATGCATGAACTGTGAACTAATGGCTGAGGAGCCCCCGTGGAAGTGGACTGGGTCCTCTGGATAAGTGGGACAGCAGATTAGCTTGAACTGTTTGGGAGGCCACCAGGTAGTGGAGCTGGAACCTGTCCTTGGTGCATTAACTGGCTTTTTGGAACCTGGGGCCTATGCTGGGACACTTTGCTCAGTCTTGGTGTAGGGAGGAGGGGAATGGACCTGCCTTGGCTGAGTCTACCAGGCTGGGCTGACTCCCCAGGGGAGACCTTGCCTTAGAGGAGGTGGGAATGGGGAATGGATTGGGAGGGAGGACTGGGGGTGCGAGGAGGGAGGATGGGGAAACACGTGCCTGATATGTGAAATCAAGTTAATTATTAAACAAAAATGTATTTAAAAAGATATTCCAAGCAAATAGACTCAAGAAGTAAGCCACTGTAGCCATTTTAATATCTGACAAAATATATTTCAAGCCAAAACTAATAAGAAGTGATAAAGAAAAAGTTACTACATACTTATTAAAGGAAAAATCATGAAAAGGACATTGCAATTCTTAACGTTTATGTCCCCAAACAAACGAGTATCCAAGATTATCCAAGAAACAACACTACAACTTAAATCACACATTGACCCTCATGCAGTGATATTGGGTGATTTCTATACCACACTCTCTCCAATAGATAAGTCATTGAGACAAAAACTAAACACATAAATGCTAGAGGTAAATGGCATCATAAATCTAATGGAATTAACATATTTATAGAACATTTCACCCTAATGCAAAAGAATATACATTCTTTTCAGCACCTCATGGAACTTTCTACAAACTCAACCACATACTTGGACACAAATTAAGATTTTAAAGGACACAAGAAAATTGAAATAACACCTTGCATCTTATCTCACCACAATGGATTAAAACTGGATAACAATAACAAAACAAAGAGCAAAAAGCTTACAAACTGATAGAAACTAAAAAATTCACTGACTAAAGAATGTATCATAAAAATTAAGAAAGAATTAAAACTTTTTAGTATTAAGTGAAAATAAAACACAAACCTAAATTATAGGACATAATGAAGTTGGTTGTAAGAGGTAAGTTCACAGTACTAAGTTCCTAGAATTTTTAAAAAAGGAGAGATCCCATTTGAAAACTTAATGTTGTAGCTTAAAGGTCTAGAATAAAAACAATATCACACTCCCAAAAATTGATAGTAAAATAATAAAATAATAAAATTCAAGACTGAAAACAATAACATAGAATCAAGCAAATAACAACCAAAAACAAATAATCAATGAAACAAAGAGTTGAGCCTTTGAAAAAAATCAATAAAATTGAAAAATTCTTAGCTAAATTAATTAAAGTGTAGTAAGAAAAGACATAATTAATAACATTAGAGACAAAAGAAGATAAAGTAACAGATACCATGGTAATTCAGAGAATCATAAGAGCAAACTTTAAAGCTATGATATTTGGAAAATCTAAAGAAATGGATAATTTTCTTAATATATACCCCTTATCAAAGTTAAATAAAGAACAGATAAACAATAAAGAATAGTCCTATCTTCCTATTTAAATGGTAACAGTCATTAAACTCTCTTATCACTTCACTCCCAAAAAAGCCCAGTGACAGATGATTTTAATGCATAATTCTAGCAGAGCTAATATTATTCCACAAAATAGGAAGATGAAGACTATTGTTTAGTTATTTTCTACAAGGACACAGTTGGCCTAAGACCTAAGTCACATAAAGACCCAACAATGAAAGAGAATTCAAGACTAGTTTCACTTATAACACAGATGCAAATATTCTCAATAACGTACTAGCAAATCAAATAAGATGACATCAAAAAGTTCATCCACTATGACAAAATAGGCTTCATCTCAGAGATGCAGGGATTGTTCAACATAAGTAAACTAATAAATGTAATCCACCATGTAAGTAGACTGAAACACAAAAGCACAAGATTTTGAAAAGGCCATTGACAAAATGTAATGCTACTTCATTATAAAAGTGCTGGAGAGATTAGGGATACAAGGAACTTGCCTCAACATAATAAAGGCAGCTTATAACAAGCCCATAGCCAACATCAACCTGAAAGAAACTAAAAGCATGTCCATTAAAATCAGGAAGAAGACAAGGTTGTACACTTTCTCCATATATACTCAATATAGACATTGAAGTCATAAAGCTAAATAAGACACCTGGAGGATATCAAGGGCATACAAATAGAAAAGGAAGAAGTCAATGCATCTATACTTTCAGATGATATGATTGTATACATGGTAACCATTAAAATTCCACCAAGAAATTCCTATAGCTGATAAACACTTTAAGTAAAGTAACAGGATACAAAATTAATGCACAAAATCATTGATCTTTCTATATACAAATAACAAATGGACTGAGATAGAAATCAGGAAACCAAAAATAAATATATCCTGGGGTAACTCTAACCAAGCAAAAATAACATCCTACAACCAATCTATAGATTCAGTGTAGTCTCCTTCAAAATTACAACACAATTTTTCACAGATCATGAAATAATAATTTCAGCTTCATATGGTAATATAAAAACCTGACAAATGGTTCAGCTTAAACAATCCTAGATAATAAAAGAACTGCTGGAGGTATTACTATCCATGGTCTCAAATTGTGTTACAGAGCTAGAGTAACAAAAAACAAAAACAAAACAGTGTTTTGGCACAAAAACTGACCCGTTCATCAATGAAATAAAATGGAAGTCCCACACTTAATTCCTCATACCTAGTGACAACTGATTTTTGTAAAAAAAAAAAAAAAATCAGAAATACACACTGGAAAAAAGACATAATATTTTAATGAAGCTAAAAAATATAAAAAAATTTAAGAAGATGGTGTCTTTAACAAGTGGTCCTCTCATAACTGCATAAAACTTAACTCTCAGTGGATCAAGGACTTCTATATTAGGAGAGGTACACTGAACCTAATAGAAGAGAAAGTGGACAACAGTCTTGAACTCATTGGCACAAGAAAAGACTTTCTGTACACAATGCTGATATCATAAGCACTAAAAAAGTTAATAACTGAAACATCATGGAACCAAAAATTTTGGTATAGTAAAGAATAGCATCATTCAAACAACATTATGGGCTACAAAGTGGTAAAAGATTTCTACCAACTACATATCCTATAGAGGTCTAATTTCTAAAATATGTAAAGAACTAAAGAAAACAACCCAATAGAAAATGGGGTGCATATCTAAACAGAGAACTCTCAGAAGAGGAAACTCAAATGCTGAGAAGCACTTAAAGACATCTTCAACATTCTCAGTTACCAGAGAAATGAAATCTCAACTGCTTTTGCTGACCAGTCCAAAATGACAAGATCAGTAAAACAAATGACAGCTCATATTGGAGAGGATGTAGAGTAAGAGGAGCACTCATCAATTGCTGATGAGACTACAGACTTGTCCAGTCACTATTTCTGTAGTGGAAAGATCATTGTAGGGATTCTTCAGGCAGTTGGGAATAGATCTACCTCAGGAGCCGTTATACCCAATTCTTGGGCACATACCTAAAGAATCTTTCATCCTACCACAGATTTGCTCAACCATGTCCATTGGTTCTCTATTCATAAAATACAGAATTTGGAAACAGCCAGGATGTCCATCAAGGAATGTGTGGATAAAGAAAATGCAGTACATTTTATAAAATTGAATATTATTCAGCCACTAAAAATTGATGATGAAATTTATGAGCAAATTGATGGAGCTGTAAAAACAAGTCATCCTGTGTAAAGTAATTTAGATTAAAAAATGCAAACATATAAGTTCACTCATATTTGAATGTTTGCTGTTAAGTTTTCTGTAAGCAAGCTATAATCCATGTAACAATACGTGTTAGGAATAGAGTAACAGGCTGGGAGATGGGATGTATCTCCTTAGGAAGGGGAAATTAAATAGATAATTATGAATGGACCTGGATGGGCCTGATTGGGAAATTAGTAAGTATATATGTGTAAAGCATGGGGGACAAAAGAGGAAAGACCTAGGGCGAGCTAAAACTAAAGGCTTCTAAGAGGGGCCTTGGGGAACCTAATACAGTGGAAGCTTCATAACAAATACAAATGTTTTAAGTTGATCTAAATCAAGTAAAGAAATATTGGGGGATGGAGAGCCCCAACTAGACTTCTTTCATCATCAAATGAAGCTTCCAGAGCCAGGAATAAGTTACATCTCAACCAGTTGTTGTCCAAAGAACCCCCAAAGAATATAGGCTGTTGCAAAGCCTATCAGGTGCTCTCCACAAACTGACTGTTAGGCTCTATTGCTGAAGACAACACCTACAGAACTCACTGGACACAGAGAAGTCAAGCTGGTGCCTACATATAGCCTTCACCCCTACACATTACTCTTCATGATACTGGAAGTTACTCTTCGTACTACCAAAGTAGAAAGATAAATACCAAATCAGTTATAAAACATTTGATGTGCAATAACAATCTGCCTGCAAGATGCACTAGTTAGGACTATAGTAGCACAAAGCTTATGCACTAGTGCAGTGGATGAAAAAACTAATACCTGGATTTAAGGCCTGGTAAAAAATCCATCCTTGACACTGCTCTGTGTCTATGTCTACATGTGTTTCTTATGCTTTTTAAAGCTATTTTTCCTGTTTGTTTTGTCCTATACCAATTTGTTTATTTTAGTTTTATATTACAGTATAATAAAAATAAAAATTATTATTATTATTTAGATACCTGTTTTCTAATGAAAGACAGAAAGGAGGTGGATTGGGATGGGAAGGGAACTGGGGGAAGATCTTGGAGGAGTTGGGGCATGGGAAACCATAATTAGAATATATTAGAAGAAAAACCTATTTTAAATAAGAGAAAAATAGAGGAATACAAATACAAATAACATAAATAAAGATATACTATCAGAACTGTTAGCATAAATTTCATTTTGTCATTATGTCTGACTTTTATGGAAAATGAAAGAGAGCAAGAAACTGCCAAGTCAAAACATAAACAAAAGAAAAGAAGATCAAAACAATATAACCTTATAAAGATGCCCATGTTCTAGAGTATTCCCCCAAGGTGAAAAAGTCTATTTTGGAGAAAACTGATTAAGACTCAGGAAGTTCTAGAATTATTCTTTTTTTAAGATTCAGGTAATAAACAACTCAAAAGTCTCAGAAAATCCCATCCTTAAATTTCAGAGATATGTAAGATCCTTCCTTTCTCAAGGTTACAAAAGCAGTAAGGATTGCTGGGAACAGACATTCTGAAGTGTCATGCTGTCTGAAGATTGTGATATCTAACACTCCAGCATAGGTAAAAAAGTCAAACCTATTCTCTCTTAAATATCCTTTTGCATATGTATAAAATATATTTACTTTCAACTTTGAAACAAAATAATTTATTTTGACAACAAATTGAAGCAAAATAAAATTTGATGTTTCTTAATGTTTGGCAGAATAATGAACTATTTATTTTAAAATTTAAATATTGAATAATAAATATGTTTATAAAAAATATACTCAGCTTGAAATATAGTGAAATCTACCTAGCTAGAAAAAAGTAAATTTAAAATAGCTACATGAAAATATTCTGAGGTTGGTTCTGGTTCTTAGATTTTTTTTTTTTTAGATTGTGGGAGGAACTTTCTGTGTGCCATGGTATAAATATAGTTTGTTGGAGGAACTTACTGTTTTCCATGTTGTAAATATAGTCTGTGAGAGGAACTTACTTTGTGCCATGGTATAAACATAGTTTGAGTGCATCCCCAAATTTGACCAGGGTAGAAAAGTAACCCAGAATATGGCAGTTGTGCTGGATAGCTCTATGCAAACTTGATACAAACTAAAGTTGTCTGAGATGAGGGAACTTCAATTAAAAAAGAATCTCCATAAGATCATTCTGTAGTCAAGCCTATAGGTTATTTTCTTAATTAGTGCATGATAATGAAGGAGCCAATCCATTGTGGGTCATCCCTGGGCTGAGTTCTATATTAAAAAAAAAAAAAAAAAAAAAAAAAAAAAAAAACCAGCCAGCTAAGCAAGTCATGAAAAGCAAGCCAGTAAGCAGCACTCTTCCATGGCCACTATATCAGCCTCTACCTCCAGATTCTGGCAGTGTTTGAGCATAAGTTGCTTTAGTCATGATGTTTTATCACAAAAATACTATCCCTAACTAATCCAGCAGTGCCGAGGGGTGATAGGACTTTCAGTAAGGTTCCCTCTTAGGGTATCAGTAGGTCACTCACTGGGGAACCTGACATTATAAGGGACATGGTTAGCTTTGTTAGAACATATGAGCTCTCTACAAGTGAGTTTTTATTAGAATCAAGCTTTCTGTCAGAGTCTATCTTTGTAACATAGTTCTCTACCATGAATTCTTGCAAGTGTGACATCTGCAATTTTGTCGTTACCAGAGACAACAACAAATGTTCCTGTCTCTACTGGCTCTTTGACATAGGAAGACAGTATTTTCTTTTTAACTGAAGTACTGTGCCTTCATTCTTTTATTATAACAATATGAAATGGGCTGATACACAAGAACAAAAATCAAATTTTGGAATTAAGGAAGACCTCTAGAGAATACTATAAGACTGACCTGCCATTATCCTTGGCCATCAGTATGTCTCTGTGTACACAATTAAATGAATATGCCTTGAGGTGTGTTTGTACCCAGAAGATTTTCAATATTGCAGGTATGTGAATCTCTATAGATGGTAATATATGGTCTTTTTCAGCATATAAGGCATTTTTTCATATGTTCATTGATATTTTGAAGGGAAATTTTAAAAATTTTATTTTGAAAATAATAATATTGTAACATTTCTTAAAATACCTACCCTTCAAGCATTGTCACTTTTCTTTTTTCTCATTTATTCTCATTTACTCTCATATTCATTCCTTATTTTATTTTTTCCTGAATAAAGCTTTAATCTTAGTAAAAATGTAATTAAATAATTTTCCTCTACCCTTTCCTTCCTCTTCCTCTCCTACCCACCTCCCCATTCCTTATTGTCATTATCATCACAGTTTTATATTACCTGTTGTACTTGGGTATTTCACTCTCTTTATTATTGAAACTTTAGAATTCAATAGCATTAAGCATGTATTGTAAGGTGCTCTTTCCAACATTATGATAACATATGTCCTTGCACTTTCAAGATGTTCTCTAAAGAGGGCTAAACCTGAATCATGATTACTTCTGTCTTAACTATTTTTAATGTACAGCAGCAGAAGGCTGTAGAAAAAAATAAAATTAAACCTTAGAGTAACACATTCTCATGTCATTGAAGCTCATGGTCACTCTTCAGCAGATACCTAATATTGTTTAACCTCAATCTATTCATTTCACCCACTCAGTATCATCTATTCCAAAAAGTCTCAGAATCTATGAGGATCAATCCTATAGAAATTAGAATCCTGGCAACACTAAAATGTTCCATATATAAAACAAAATCCATTAAGTGTTCCATATTGAAATCATTTCTCTGCTCCCCGAAAGGCTATATCTGCTCATGATTCTTTTCTTAATTTCTCAGTAAATATTTTTCTATTGCTTCTTGAACTGTGCCACAGTTTACTCTCAAAATATAAATGCATTATATCATATTTGGTAGGTTATATATAAGGAAATCTATGATGGGCTAAGATCAAGATATTGACACCATATGTTTTTTTCCTTCCTTTTTCGTGGTCCCAATGGAGAATTTGTTTCTTCAATTACTAAGATCATTGGGAAATAATTACTTGTAGTTGTGAAACTGACTTCTCATATTTTTAAAAATATTTGCCAGGTAATGGTAAATCCTAGGTATTGAAAACTATTCAGATCCAATGTTCTTCATCCTTTCATTCTGTCTTCGAAGCAACTAAGAGTGAGTCAACTACTCAAATCTGTTTCTTTCTTATCTCTTCTATTTTGGAGTTTCTTTGCTAACAGCTCAGAAAGATTTGTCTTATTCTATCTTTTAATATATTATCATTGTATGAGCACCACACGCCATAGCTTGTATATGGACACAGGAGACAAGTCTGTGGAGTTGGTTTATCTTCTCATCTTTATGTGGGTGTTAGTGATCAAGCTCGAATGGTCCAGGTCGGCCTAAAGTCACCTGAACCAACTTTCTGAACCACCTTTCAGGTCTGTCTATGTTCTTAAGTGCTCACATAAATAAACTGAGACAACTTTGGTAAATTAAAGCAATCTGTTGTTTGATTTTGCTTTTGGGGGTCTGTCCACCCAGCTCCCATATAAACACACATGGAGACTTATTATTACTTATGAATGTCTGGCCTTAGCTTGGCTTGTTTCTTTCCAGTGTTTCTTAAATTATCCCATCTAGCTTGTGCCTCTAGGACTTTTCCTTTTCTTGTTTTTGTGTATCTTACCTTCACTCTTACTCCACGGCTCACTGTGTGGCTGAGTGGCTGCCCCTAGCATCCTCCTCTCCTTGTTCTCTTACTCTTTCTTCTTTTCCTTCCAGGACTCTCCTTCTATTTATTCCCTCTGCTTGACAGCCCCACCTATCCTTTCCCTGCCTTGCTATTGACTATTCAGCTCTTTATTAGACCATCATGTGTTTTAGAGAGGCAGGGTAACCTAGCTTCACAGAGTTAAACAATGCAACATAAAGGCATGCAACATATCTTTATATCATCAAATGAATGTTCCAGCATATAAAAAATGTAACACACCTTAAAATAATATTCTACAACAGCAATCTCTCTCACAGATCTATACTAGCAGTCTCATTTGTGAAGTCTTTGTGTCAGGTAAAACTTAATTCAGATTTGTGAAATTAAGAAACAAACTTGAATGGGAAAAGCTGCAATACACATGTGTGATCTGAGCCTCACAAGGGAGAAAGACTCATCAAAACTAATGCATCCTTCTCTCTTTTCTTCCTCTCTACACACAGCTTGCTATTACTTTCATTTTCTCTGAATTAAAGTAAATTCCCCATCAGTTCTCATGTATATTTATACTATATTTTGCCTTAGGCACCCATAATTAATTAATGAATCTATAGATAAACTTCTCTAGTAAATTAGGAGCCTATTTTCTGGTCAGATACTGTTCAATTTTCACCAAGAAAAGTTCTTCAATGCAATTTAACATGAACTTATTAGTGTTCCACAATATTTTCTTTTCTGATTCTTCTCCTAGTGAGTGAAAAATCTTTACTAAAAGCAGAAATTTTTGGATTCTATATATCGCTTATTTTTATAACATGTAATTGTGCACAGTTAGCAATACTGTAGTAAGCTCCTCTTCAGATAGGCCTTCTTTTTGTTGCAAAGATTTAATAATTCTAAGTGTGCTTTCAGCCTTACAAATAACACAATTCTTTTTTGTTGTTGTTGTTGTTTTGGTTTTTTTTGGTTTTGTTTTATTTTGTTTTGTTTTGTTTTGTTTTTTTTTTTTGGTTTTTTCGAGACAGGGTTTCTCTCTGTGTAGCTTTGTACCTTTCCTGGGTCTCACTCTGTAGGCCAAGCTGGCCTCGAACTCACAAAGATCTGCCTGCCTCTGCCTCCCAAGTGCTGGGATTAAAGGTGTGCGCCACCAGCACCTGGCCCAAATAACACAATTCTGAAACTTTACCTAGAGTAATAATGTGTGGAGTATTAATCTCCACTATAAAATTGCATTTTTTTGAAGGGAAGAAGAAAAAGAGGATTACAATTACATAAAGGATTAGATGGTAACTTTTAACTTGTCCTAGGTCTTTTACCTCGGTAGATGGTAAAATGGTAGATATTTAAAGATCTTAGAATCTAAAGAGAGGAAGATATTATATAAAAAATTTATAATATAAACCAACAGATTATAATAATCATATGTAAGAAGATGTTTAAGAACATATGATAAATAAATGTAAAATACAAACTTAAGGTAGACAAGCATAAAAGATGGACAGTAAAATAAATACTTAAATGCATAAAAAAACTATGAACATTGGTATTTGACAAAACTCTAGAATCCTGTATTTTTTTAACATGTCATTTTCTTGGTATAAAGTAGCTACTTATTCAATTAAATTATATAATTAAATAACACTATGTCCATAAGTAATAAATAAATTTAGATAAGAGGTATTATAAACATACATTGAACTTAATAAGAAATATTACTATTTACATTTTTATATTATCTTTGCAAAATCAGTGAAACTCAAACAGGAAAGGAAAACATGAAATATATTATGTAGAGAAGGCCAGATGTATATCAAGCATTTAGCTAAGTGAACAAACACCAGGTTTTCTCAACTATGTTTGATTGTTACTTTGACAATTTTAGGATATATGTCAATAATCAATTTATATTTTATCATATTGTTAAGTTTTTTTAGAGCTGTTCTCAGGTGATAAGTAATTTCATTATGATAATTTAGAACAAATATTCGCTACATTCAATACTCTACCTTGGAAGTTTAGAAACGCTTGTGGATTTACATATAAAATATAAAATTCAAATTGAACCCAGATGCAAACCTTGTGAGCTAAAACAATGACTGACCTGGAAAGATATGTCTACTCATTGTAGCATGAATCTTAAAGGTACTTGTTAATAAAATCAAACCTGCCAGGTGGTGGTGGCACATGCCTTTAATCCCAGCACTTGGGAGGCAGAGCCAGGCAGATCTCTGTGAGTTTGAGGCCAACCTGGGCTACAGAGTGAGTTCCAGGAAAGGTGCAAAGCTACACAGGGAAACCCTATTTCAAAAAAACAAACAAACAAACAAAAAACCTGAGGCCAGGTATTGGGGTGAACGTTGGAAGATCAGAGAAGCAGAACAAGCCACAGCTACCTCACCTTGCCATTTCCTCAACTGACCTTGTTTCCTCAGACTGGAAGCCTCTGTGTCCTCATCCAGAATGGATCTCAGCTGAATTCTGTTCCAAACCTAGTAGCTTAACCAGACAAATGCCTCTAGTTTCTAGTCTTCACACCTTATATGTCTTTCTGCTTTCTGCCATCACTCCCTGGGATTAAAGGCTCACTTTTTGGGATTAAAAGCATGTGTCACCGTGCCTGTCAGTTTCCAATGTGGCTTTGAACTCACAGAGATCCAGAGGAATTTATGCCTCTGGAATCCTAGAATTAAAGGTGTGAGTGCCATCATTTTCTAGTGTCTGTATCTTGTGGCTGTTCTGTGCTCTGATCCCAGATAAGTTTATTAGAGTGCATAATATTTGGGGGAACACAATACTACCATAACTCACACAATAATGACATAGATATTATGGGAGTAACCATATATCTCATTAATTTAAGGTTTGCTTTTCCATATGAAACACACCCTTGACACTATTACTAGATGGAGAACCTATGGCTGAACTGGCCCACAGATAGAACCTTTAGTATTGTTTTGCTAAATTAGCATAATATTAAACCTATAAATTTCAATTTTATATACAAAGATTAGAACATCTCTTTAACCTCCTATGAGAAATTGCTTTTTGAAGTGCATGGCAATTAACAGAGAGAATTACAACAGGACAATGTGCATAGAATACAAGACTGGAATACTCAGCTCTAAGTGGGTCATATACATCATCATCCTTCCCCCAAGGCTCAGTGATCACCATGGAAGAGGAACAGAAAATTGCAAAAGCCAGAAGTAATGGTTGTCGGCAATGAAACATTATTTGTTGGACATGACAGGGCTATTGAATCCATGAACTCACAGAAGTTGCGACTGAACAAAGTCTAAGACATGAACAAGATCAAGCCAGCCTTAATCATGGCCTGGACAAGAAGGCTAAGAAATTCCTTCCCTAAGCCCAGGAAAGAAATAGTCAGTTTACTTCACATGTATGGCAGCTAAAAGGTTATCCATGATCCACTAAGTAGATGGGTTATAATTAGAGAAAGACAGAGACAGAGAGTGAGCAAGCATAAAGTTCAGTATGAAAGATGGTGGGGGTATGTAGGAGGAATTGAAAGGAAAGGAACAGGGAGGACATTTAATCAAAACATATTATTGTGATGGTATTGTGTTCCCTGAAATATTGTGTGTTCCCCAAAATAAACTTATCTGGGTTCAGAGAACAGGACGGTCACATGAGTATAGGCAGTGGTAGGACACGCCTTTAATCCCAGCATGCAGAGGCAGAACCAGGTGGATCTCTGTGATTTCAAGCCCACATTGGAAACATCTAGGCATGCTGACAAACACCTTTAATCCCAGAAAGTGAGCCTTTAATCCTAGGGAGTGGCAGCAGACAGAAAAGGATTATATAAGGCATGAAGACCAGAAACTAGAAGCATTTGGCTGGTTAAGCATTTTGGCTGGTTAAGCTTTTAGGCTTTGGAGCAGCACAGTTCAGCTGAGATCCATTCTGCATGAGGACTCAGAGGCATTAAGTCTGAGGAAACAAGATCAGCTAAGGAACTGGCGAGGTGAGGTAGCTGTGGTCTGTTCTGCTTCTCTGATCTTCCAGCATTCACCCTAATAACTGGCCTCAGGTTTGATTTTATTAATAAGAACCTTTAAAATTCATACTACACATTATATATATATATGTATATATATATATATATATATATATATATATATATATATTACAAAATTCTCAATTAGAAACAAAAACAACCAAACTTACAAAATATTTCACATGAGAATAATAGCAAGATGATTTTCATAACAAGTTTATGGAATGCAATGATATGCAATTCTTTTGTGAAAAGCAAATCTATATTTTTAATAAGTAAAATTTTTTTCACATTTGTAACCTCCTTGTTAAAATTAATCTCTCATTTCTCATTGTGAACAATTTCATAGACTAGGGCAATGAAGATATCCCTCATTCTTATAACTATGTAGTCTGTGCTCACAGAGATTTGGGACATAAAAGCCTAATTCTCCAATCTGCATATTTGTTAGTCTGCTGAAAATCTGTACTTGGAAATTCTCATGTATATATGTTGAATAGTTAATTATTTCCAGAAGGAAATCTTTCTATATTATAATGTACAAGTATATATTGTACTTCTTGTCACATAGATATAATTAGTGATTATTGACCTCATAATTACTGATATATCACTTAATAATAATGTAGGCTTAGACATTCTTTCTACGTTTGAAATGATTTAATAGAACATGGTGACAATGATATCAGAGCTCAGCTTTTGTAATTTTCTTAATTGCAAAGAGATTGAAGATGACAACATACCATTTCCACTACAGTCATGAATGATCATGTAACATGACTCTTACTCATTTCCTTGTCACGGTAATTTATGAGGTCATTCCCATATCAATACATGTAGTTTAAGAGGACTGATGTAAAATTAGAATATTGTAATGGGTTCTAGAGAGTCACAGTTTTAAAATATAACTATCTTAGTGTATTTCAGAATTTAGACTTTTCTCTAAATAATGGACAATTGAGAATCTGCTTGTATTTAAAGATAATGTAAGGTAAACATTGTATACTATCTATGAAGCTATATTTGGTGATTTGAATAAGAATGGTTCCCATAGGCTCAAATAGTTCAGTGTTTAAGGAATGGCACTATTTGAAAAGATAGTAGACTTGTTTGCATAAGTATGTCACTGGGGACAGGCTTTGATGTTTAAAACCCCAAGCCAGGTCCAGTGGTTTTTCTCCCTCCTTCCTATAGATCTGGATATTAAATTCTCAACTCCTTTATCAAAATACTTTCTGTGTGTGCCACCATTCTTTCCATTATACAAATCATGAACTAAACTTCTGAGACTGTAAACAAGCTCCAACTAAATATTATCATTTTATATGAGTTGCCCTGGTCATGAAATCTCCTTATAGCCATAGAACATTCACTAAGACACTGTGTTGCTTAAACTTATTTGGGTTAGTAGGCTACATGTCCTGCATATTTATAGAGAAGTCTGGAAAGGTTTAAATACGATGGATTCCACTTTGGAAATCAATATGGTGCTTCCTTAGAAAATTGGGAATCCATGTCCCCAAGACCTAGCTGTAGCACTGTTGGGCATATACCCAAGGAATGCTCAATCATACTACAAGGGCATTTGCTCAGCTATGTTCATATCAGCATTATTTGTAATAGCCAGAACCTGGAAACAATCTAGATGCCCTTCAACTGAAGAATGGATAAAGAAAATATGGTACATATACACAATGGAGTACTACTCAGCAGAGAAAAACAATGACATCATGAGGTTTGCATGCAAATGGCTGGATCTAGAAAAAATCATCCTGAGTGAGGTAACCCAGACTCAGAAGGACAAACATGGTATGTACTCACTCATAGGAGGATACTAGATATAAAACAAAGATGACTAGACTGCTACACAACCCCAGGGAGGCTACCTCGAAAATGGGACCCTAGGAAAGACACAGGGATCACCCAATGACAAAGAAATGGATGAGATCTACATGAACAACCTGGACGACAGTGGGAATAATGAAGGGCAAGATTTGAAGAAAAAAAGAAAGCTTAGGGGAGCAAGAGATCCCAGATGGATCAAGAACAGAAAAGGAGAATGAGGAACAACAGACCATGATAAATGACGACCACATGAGAACAGGAATAGGCAGAGTGCTCGAGAGGTCCCCAGAAATCCACAATGATATATCCTCTGTAGACTGCTGGCAATGGTTGAGAGAAAGCCTGATCTGACCTAGTCTGGTGATCAGATGACTAAACACCCTAACAGTCATCTTGGAACTCTCATCCAATAACTGATGGAAGTGGATGCAGAGATCCTCAGCCAAGCCCCAGGTAGAGCTCCAGGTGTCCAACTGTTGAGAAAGAGGAGGGACTGCAAGAGCGTGAATTGTTGAATCCAAGATTGCAAAAAGCACAGGGACAAATAGCCAATCGAAGGGAAGCATATGAATTATGAACCAATGGCTGATGATCAGGCCCTTGGATAAGTGAGATAATTGAATAGCTTGATCTGTTTGGGAGGCACCCAGTCTGTGGGACCAGGACCTGTCCTTAGTTCATGAGCTGGCTGTTTGGAACCTTGGGCGTACACAGGGACACATGCTCAGTCTGGAAGGAGGTGACAGGACCTGCCTGCACTGAATCCACCAGGTTTAAATGTATCCCCAGGGGAGTCTTGGTCCTGGAGGACATGGGAATGGAGGGGAGGGTCTGGGGGGAAGGTCTGGGTGGGGGTGGGAGGGGGGAGGACAGGGGAACCCATGGCTGATGTATAAAATTAAAACACATAATAATAATAAAATAAATTGAAAAAAAAAAGATTGATTCATGAAAGTCTTTTCCATAACAATGCCCACTTCCTAAGATAGTACCAGAATATTCAATGACACTTATGTGGGTAATTTAATGAAGGCTGTTTTGTTTTTAAATCCTACTTTTCATTTTACATGAAATGGAGAATCTTCAGATCTTTTTATTTCATAATGAAGGGCACTGTGCATTTTAGCATAGAAATAATAGCTCTTATCTAGCCACCCTACCTCCAAGTAAAAGGCTTTCCAAGTTACTTCCTTCATATTTGATCATTGTATTATGCTTGTGCTTCTGTCTCCAGCTTGACTTTACATTTCTTATTAAAAGTCAAGGTTCTTTCCACGAATGATTTATATATAAGTTTGGATGAAAGTAATAATGGCACACCTCTTCACAGAGCTGAAGTTAAAAAGAGTCTTAAAATGAATTAGGACCCATTCAGAACTCTTTTGATTAAAAACTTCTATGGACCTTTCAGACTTTCAAGTTACATATTTTGAGTCCAGATTTTTCCTATTAAATCTCAATCAAAACTGTTTTAATAGAAAAATACTAGAGAAAGGAAATATTGAAAAATTTAGGAACAGAAATGTGAGTTAAATTGTGAAATCAAAAACTGGAATTAAATTTTAAAAATATTTTGAATAGCTAACTAAATATCTTTTAATATAAAATTGATTCATCAGATTGTATTCTCCTACCTAAAAATATATTCTTCATTGGTGTAAAAACAATAGAATAATAAGTAATAGTTTTATTTTTGACACTATCAATAAAGCTATATTGAGCAAATGTTTTTCATAGTAGAGAAACAAAATCAGTCATGAAATTTTATGTTAAATATTACTGTATTACATATCACAGCTACAGAGGTACATTTACAAAAACACATTATTGGATAACTTCATGAGCTTTATTTGAAAAAAACCTGTGTTATATGCTTCTGCATAACTAGGATAATATGTTTTTGTATGTATGTAAATAATATAAAACATTAGTCTTACAGCAGTGATGCTCATAAAACAGGAGAATATTATATCAAGCACAAGAGAGAATGACACAGACATTAAGTAGGATGGAATAGGGCATTTAGGAAGCTGCTGTGCACAGCACAGTATATGAGACCAACACCCTCATAGTGGCTCCTTGTTGATTGAATCATCTTGACCCAGTAGAGAACTCCATAACAGTTCCTCTACAGTCCGCTAAATACAATTGAAATACCATTTAATTGCATGCTATTTTTCTTAGGAAATTATGAGAATATTTTAAAAATGAGATAAGATTGTAATCATGTAACTGGTTTAGTAAAATAAAGGCTCTTAATTATAATTACTAATTAGTTTTTAAATTGCAACTTTGAAACAATTATTAAGACAGTATCTTCTATATAAGTTTACCTTATGGTATTTGAGAAAGAAGAAGAGTTGTACAGAAACAATTTAATGTTCTGTATGTGACACAAGGGTCCACATTTATCTTTTACTGGTGAGTTGAATTGGGCATTTTGCTTCTGCTGCTACTTCCTCCTCCTCCTGCTTCTTTTCATATCTCTTTTTCTCTGTGTCTCTTTCTCTCTATGTGTCTGTTTCTCTCCTTTCCTCCTGCTCCTTCTCCATCGTCTTTCTCTCTCTCTGTTTCTGTCTATAACAGTTTTTCATCACCATCACATGTCCCTAGAAGGTCTGGAACTCACTTAGCTATGTAGACCAGCCTGACCTTGAAACCAGAGATATTTGCCTGCCTCTAGAATGGTGGAATTAAAGATGTGTTCCACCACACTTGGTATATGTTTTCCTTTAATGGGACAAACACTTTACTTTATGCTTTATCTCTGTGGCACTCACTCATCCTCCACCATACAGCAGGCTTCTCTACATATACATTTCCCCAAAATGAATTTGTAGGTTACCTGGATTAAACAACTTAGAAAACAAATGTTAAGTACTATTTCCAAAGATGAATGCATAATTTTGTATGTGATTATCATGTATGAAGATTTGATGTGCCTGTGTATTATTCAGTTAACACCACAATCATACTAGTAAATACTTCTATACTCCACAGTATTCTCATGTAGTACACATGTGTATGTATAGTTCTAACCCATTATTATTTTACTAGAAATTTTGATACTGATTTCATTAACTGTGTTCATTGTGATATTCATTAGACTCACAGAACTCATTCCTTTTATCACTGACTTTATTTACAGTTGACTTTTCTCTAGTTCTCTCATTTCCACCTCCTTGCAATAATCATTCTCCTGTTTCTTTTAGTGCTAGTTTTATATTTTACCAGGACCATATCATATTTACCTTCCTCAGTCTAGCTTATTTTCATTTTGAATAATATTTTCCTACAAGTTACTCCTCATCTGTGCTTCTACACATGGACCTCTTAAAATCATCCATTAGTGAGCTGGGATTGAGTAGAATTAATTTTTGTTGTCTTTGTCCCTTCTATCTTTAGTGGATAAACATAGACTTACTATGAAAAGTTACTTTCCACATGGTACCTGAATACATGATATTATCAATAATGAACTTGGTTATAATTAAACCAAATCTGAGACTGAAGATAGAGGTGCAGAGGCAATATTAATATTGCTTTCCTTCCTTGTGGGTTATATGATGAATCTTATAATAGTAGCTGTATGGTTTCTTTTATGGGAACAAAAATACTGATACATCTGGAGATTGTGGGAAGTCAGGGAGGACACATTTTTCTAAGACTTCTTGACAAAGAAGAGCCTACCAGCCAAGTACAAGGATTACCTTGTACTGGTAATGATGGCTGATGAACTAGAGAAAGAATCTCAATAATAGAAAGTGGTGTTTATGTGATAAAGAGGCAAGATATGCCAGTAATACTTGGTTTCTGTTGCAGACGATAAGAAATACAACTAAGGAAATCAGTTGTGCAAAGGAGGGGTTACAATCAGAAAAGACACAAAATGACATGCTCTACTGTTCATTAGGTTCTGAAATGACAGAAAAAGTGGTTAAAAAAAAAAGATGAGGTGATTTTTTTTTTAATTTCTCATGGCTGGCAGACCATAAGGAAAATAGTATTTAAATTGTATTTGTGTCTAAGTACCCCTCTTGAGATCTAAAAGTTTAATTCTATGGGAAAAAATAGGACAATGAAAGAAAGGAGAGAGAGAGAAGTCATAGACAATCCTCACTGTCAGGACCAAAAGAAACCCTCAGCAAATGGCCAACAATGGTGGCTGTTAGCATACCAAAGTATATGCTGGATTCCAAGCAACACTCATACCTGTGGCTTTTCTCAGGTCTTCTACACTGCCCCCTACACTAAACTGCAGCTCATGGGCTTCCCTTTCCATCTTTCCATAGCTGCTTATTCTTGGTCTCTTGGTCCGCCCCCTTGGTTTCTTTTGCCCCGTCTCTATTGCTCAAACATTAAAAAGGCTTTTAATAAAAATCCTAAAGCCAGATATTGGAGTAAATGCTTAAAGATCAGAGAGATAAAGGAACAAGCCACTTCCATGTCTCATCTCACCAATTCTATGAATCTTGTCACTGAAATCCTCTGAGTCCTCACCCTATAGGCTCCAGCCAAAAAAAAAAAAAAAAAAAAAAAAAAAAAAAAAGCCTCTAGCTGAAAAGGAAAGTTCTGCTGAAAAGCCTTTAGGAGTTACTATCTCCTCACACCTAAAAGTGTGTGCCATGACTGCCTGGCTTTGTTTCTCTCCTAGGCTGAATCAATCTCATGTAGACCAGGGTAGATTTGAACTCACAGAGATCCAGGTGAATCTCTGCCTCCTGAGTGCTAGGATTAAAAGTCCGTGCCACCACTACATAGTCTCTATGTTTAATCTAGTGGCTTGTTCTAATCTCTGATCTTCAGGCAAATTTTATAGGGTACACAATAGATCACCACATCTCTCTCCTCTCTTCTTTCACTCTTTGCCCTGTCATAACCATGTTCAGTGTGGGAGTACTTTTTCATCAGGACCACCAGCTCACAAATAACAACACAGATATCTTAACACTTATGAAAACTTGGCCTTTAGCTTAGGCTTGTTCTATTACCTCTTATTACTTAAATTAACGTGTTTTTTATTTATCTGCATTCTATTAAATGACTTTTTACTTCTCCTTAATTCTGTATGGTTGTCTTGCTCTGAGTCTCTGGCAAAATCCATGCCTAGATTCTTCCTCCTCTTCCTCTCTCTCCCCTGCCTACTCTTTCCTGACTGGCTATTGGCCATTCAGCTCTTAATTACACCAATCACAGCAATACTTTTCCATACCATGTACAAATATCCCACAACACTTCCCTCTTTTGTCTAAATAAAGTTTTAACTCTAACATAGTAAAACTATATACAATAAGAACAATTATTAGGTAAGAATAATATTTGCAATATCCAGTCCATTTGTATTTGGCATTTTTTGGGGGGGATACTCTATTATCTATCTTATCTTGATGAAACCAAAGTTTGTACCATATTTACTTCTTATTATAACTAAAGAAAGCTATAACTATAATTATCTAGTATTCAAACACATCAGAGACTCAAGAAGAATATAATATTAGTTATGTAAACAGGAAATGAAGAACAAACAACTACCAAAACTATGCAAATGTCAGAGACATCTGGCTGTCTGGACAATCTCCCCAAGGACCCTCTGCAACACTGAGGCATCTATCTTTGTCCTACAGGCCTGGAATATCTGACATATTTTTCTCTGAACCAGGAATTTTGAAGGACTCTCCTACCTTGTCTTCAAAAAGTTCAGTACTTGCATTCTTTTGTGTCCTGCTTATCCAATTTGGACAGCATACTGTCAGCAGTTGAGGCAAGGGTAGTTTCATGCTCAGATGTCTAGCTTTGTCACATTGAAAGAAACTCCATATGGAATTACTTTAATGTCTATCATCCTTTCTTATAATAAGTTGGTGCTGCCATGAACAGATATGTCTCATTGTCATGAAAGCCTTAGGTTATTAAAACATCTTAAGTGTCGTAATATATAAGTCTTTGAAGTGCTTAATAACCACTTTTATATATAAAATACAAAATATATTTAACCTTGAAAACATCCCTAACATGCTCAGGGATGTCTTTCTCTATGCTGTGAATATATGTTGTTCTCATTGGATAAAAATTAAGCTTCTTTGGCCTCTGGCAAGGCAGCTTAGAAGCTGGTGGGAAATCCAAGAAGAGAGAAAGGAAAGAGAAAGCAGAATGGAGGAGAAGCCAGACTGCCATACTAGGAACAATATGTAATGGGATATAGGAAAAGCCATGGAACACATGGTGATACATAGATTAAAAGTTATGGGTTGGGTTTAACTATAACAGCTAGCTAGCAAGAAGCCTACCACAGGCCATACAGTTTGTAAATAAGTTTAAGCCTCTGAGTGATTATTTTATAAGTGGCTGCAGGACTGGGAGGCTGGGCAGGACCACAGGGCAAGGTGGGACCACAGAAACCTTCCAGCTACAATAACATGAATACAAGTATGATTGTTACAGATAACTAACTAATAACCTACATTTTTATTATCCTAAATAGTTTATAATAATAGCTTTTAGGGACTAGAACTATACATTATGTTTTTAAGTGAGCTGCATAGGTACAATACCTTAAACAAGAGTATATATATATATATATATATATATATATATATATATATATATATATAACAAACTTCAATATATATAATATATAATAATAATAATAACCTTAAATTTATATAAACATACAAAAATACCAATGTAAAATATTTTAGATTAATAGCTGTTTTTAGTCTAAAAGTAGATTCAATAATTCAGCTACAGATGGGCTTGGGAAACTCTCTGGTAATATTGCTTCTTGGAATATGTTAAAGCAACTGTAAGGAATACTTCATCAATAATCACATAATGTTCATGACATCTGAAGATAACCTCAGAAATCTCATTTATTTAGTAAGCTGGATTCATATGTAAACATTTTTTTCATTTTGTTGCTGACTTTCCTATTTTAGGTGAGTAGACCACAATCTCCAGTATAAATCATGCAAAAATTCTGTATTTTGTGTTCCTTTCTGTACTCTATATTCTGTTCCATTTTAATGTGTGTTTGTGAGCCAGTACGATGTTTAGATCACCATAGTTTTGCAATATAATTTGAAATTAGAAAGAGAATACAAGTAATTTAATCTTTTTCTTTCTTATGATTACTTTGAAGACTTGAATTCTTTGAGTACCATGAAAATTTCCTGTCTTGGATCTCTGAGTGCAGTTTTCCATATATTTATTTATTTATCATGTATGTATTTATTCATTCATTTATTCGTTTGTTTGTTTGTTTGTTTGAGGACAAGTTCATATTATGCTATCTGTACTAGTCTTAGTATCCTGGGCCCCAAAGTTCTTATCTCAGTCTCCCAGTTGCTTGGATAATGGATATGTGTCAATCTGTCCATTGAGAATACAACTTTAAAAGCTCAAAACTGATAGGCATATTATCATATAACTACAGAGAAAAATTGATATTGAAGAAATAAGATTTTTCTTTGGGATATTTTTATTATTCATGCATTCTCTCTGGACTTTCCTGATCTGTCACTTTTCACCTCACTTCCAATCAATGGGTTTCTGAGTCAGGTAATAAAGTCAGCACTGTACAGACAGAAAGACTGCAGGGCCACAGAAAAGGAATGAGCAAATAAGAAATAAGTGAAAGGACATAAATTGGCTCTAACCATATACAGAACATGAATCAATCAATAATGACAACAATTTAGTAAATTAAACAGAACTTTTTAGAAAAATATATGAAGTCCGCAGCTATGGTTTCCTTCTCTTTCTTGGGCCACATGGGTATGATTGTGCCTTCATATCCTTAACTGGAGATACTCTTTTCACAATGACAAATTAAACTTGAAAAATGTGCCTTGAATGATAGCAAAATGAGCTTGACAGGATTTGAATTATTTTATTGCATATGTAGAAGCAGTAACTTTTAAATAAATAATATTCTACTTTTATATCCATTAGTGCATATTACCATATACCATTATTTAGAAGGTACTAAGGGGACAGCAAGGTGGCTCAGAGCATATAAGTGCTCTCTTCCAAATCTGAAGAGCAAAGGTCCATCTCCTGAATCCATATAGTAAAAGAAAACAGACTCCTAAAAATTGTTCTCAGACTTCCATACATGTGCCCCACAAACACACATAAAAGTAAATAAACAGCAGCAAAAAAATGTAAAATTAAAATAGAGTATTTCATGATGTCTGATAAAAGTTGGGCTGACCAGAGACAGAGATAAAAACAACAAATAAACACATAAAATAGACACTAATATCCTGTGTGCTAATATTCTTATCATTACATTACTAAATTATCATTAAATATAAAATATTTAATTGCATCCAATGTACTATAGTGAAAAAATATGTGAATAAGTACAGTTTGTGGAAAAACATCAGCATTGGTAGGACAATAAAAGAAGTTAATGATCAGTGATACACATAAACATGCCAATTTACATATATCTGAGCTGAAATTTCTGTGGGTTGCGTTAAAGTAAGAGTAGAAACATGACAATGTAAAAGTGTTTGTGCTTAAAATAGTAAATAAAAAATTCAAAAGTAATTGCCATTATTGGCCATGAAGCTCAACAGTCTCCTCTCTCACTGTCCCCGAAGACATTTGTATAAGAAAACACTGTATAATTGGAGATCATGTTCTTCACAGTGCCATTGTGATAAATAAATCTTAAACCTTAAGTTTTATATGAATTCTAATGTGTATGTATTTCACAACATCAAAACAATGAGAAAAAATCCAATTAAATAATGGCAAACACCATTCAGACCAAAAGGCTGAATAATCACGATTTGAAGCACTTTATCAGTTGGCTTGTTCAAGATCAAAGCTATGCAGAAGACAGATGAGTGTAGATTGGTAATAGATACATATTAGATGACAGATATAAGTAGATAGTAATAATGTATATATAGACTAAAGATGATATGTAGTTAGAGTTTTCCTGCCTGGCCCAGTCAGGACAAATCTCTCTCACCCACCAGTCCCACAGTCTCTCAGACCCAACCAAGAAAGCACACAGAAACTTACATTGTTTAGAAACTGTATGGTTGTGGCAGGCTTCTTGCTATCTGCTTCTTCTATCTTAAATTAACCCATTTCTGTTAGTCTATACTTTGCCACATGGCTTGTGGCTTACCAGTGTCTTTACATGTTGCTTCTCATGGCAGTGGCTGGCGGTGTCTCTCCAGCCTTCTACTTCCCAGAATTCTCTTCTCTCTTGTCCCACCTATACTTCCTGCCTGACCACTGGCCAATCAGAACTTTATTTACACAGAGCGATATCCACAGCACTTCCCCTTTTCTTTTTTTTTTAAGGAAGGTTTTAACTTTTACATAGTACAATTACATATAACAAAACAATTATCAAGCAAGAATTACAGTTACAATATTAAAGAAGATATCCTATCTATCTTATATTTATGAGTCTAAGGTTTTATATCTAACGTATCTTTTATCATAACTGAAGAAATTATAACTATCTAGTCTTCAACCATATCAAAGGCCTCAGAAGGATATAATATTACCTGAGAACCGGGAGAAGGATGCAAGCATTTTTCGGGAGTCTTGCAAGAGTAGACAGAGACAGCTGGCAGCCTGGAAAGTCACCTAATGTTCCTTTGTAAAGTTGGGGCATTTGTCTTCAGCCCACAGGGCTAGAGTCTCTTGGTCACTTCTCTCAATGTCCTGTAGAATGTCTGGCAGTTTCCTCTGTGAAGCAGGAACCTGAAGGACCATTTTGTCAAACAAAGTTTAGTGGTCACCTTTCTATGGATCCTGCATGTCCAGTCGATCAAGCAGTCCAGGCAAAAACAGTTTCTTGCCCAAATGGCTATTTTTGCCAAGGTGAAGATAAGATATGAAGTGTCTCCAATGCCCATCCTCCTCTCTGAAGTAAATCGGTGCTGCCGGGAGCAGACATGTCTCACTGTCCAGAAAGTCTAAATTTTAAAAGTATTTTAAATGCCATATTCTGTAGGTCTTTGAAGTATTTGAAGATTACCTATCTATCTGAAATATCTCTATGTATATCTAGAAGACTTAACTAACATGGCTACAAGTATGATTATCATAGATGACTAATCATTAATCTATTTTTAATTATCCATTTCAATTTAAAATGAGCTATACAAACATAATACCTTAAACATGATTAGAAATATACACACAGTATAACAAAATTAACTTTAAGTTTGTATCAATAGACTAAAATCTATACCAATGTAAAATATTTTAAACAAGTTGTTGCTCTTTAGAAGTAAGTTCCTTAATCTACCCTTCCATCCTATTATATCTGTATCATATTCCCTTTTCTTCTTTAGAAAGAGATCTCATTTATAATCAAACTGCTTTAAAGAAAAATATTGGTTTTTCTCTGTCCCACACCAGAGGGCTCTTCTGATTTGGAACACAAGAATCTCTTAACCTTTTCTTTTAGCAATATGTCTGGGTTTAGAGAAGGAGTGAGCCAATTCCATCTCCAAAGCCAGCTTGATAATTTTGGGAATGTGGGCGTAGTTTCTCTTACTACTTCCTGCTGGAGGGGTGCGCTGTATCTTATGGGGACACAAAGAAAATTTTAGGATTATGGAGTAGTCCATTAGGGTTAATCTCTGAGCCAGTTGCCTTGAAACCATTCTGGATGTTGGATCATCTGGGCCATGGTGTCATCGGAGACATTTCAGGTGGTCTTGGCTGATCAAACCTGATGTATCTTAATCTGGAACAAATCCACAGCCTCTGGCTTTCTGTGGAAACAAAAGCAGAGACTCTTTTCCAAAGCAACATATCCTTATATCCAAATTTTGAAGTCAAGTTACCTTTAAAATTTAAATATTTATTTAACTCAACAGCTTTTACGATCAAATCTTTTTCTGCAGTTAAAAGTCCCAAAGACAAGACAAACCAGATTCTCTGTGTAATATCCATCTTTGTAAGATTGAAACGCCTCTGTGGCTGCTGGCTCCACCCACCTCAGCTTCCCAATATGGCGGTGGTTCAGTTTACCACCAGCTCTGGGTCTGGAGCCATGTGTACCATCAACTATCAGAAGCAGTTCTATTAAAGCAGCACATAGCCCAGAAATCTTTTTTTTTTTTTTTAACTAGCTAAGGCTAAATCCACCATGCAGCAGAGTAAAGTGTTGCTTATAAATTCCTCATTCCTGACACACTGCAGGTGAGACACACAGCTCAAACTGGCAGGCTGTCGCTAACTTGAGAGAGACAACTAGGAAGCTGTTTTTAGCTCCGTTTTAGAATCTTTTTTCTCAGGTTTTAGGTGGAAATTCTTGCCCCATGTTGGGCGCCATTTGTAGTTAGAGTTTTCCTGCCTGGCCCAGTCAGGACAAATCTCTCTCACCCATCAGTCCCACAGTCTCTCAGACCCAACCAAGAAAGCACACAGAAACTTACATTGTTTAGAAACTGTATGCCCGTGGCAGGCTTCTTGCTATCTGCTTCTTCTATCTTAAATTAACCCATTTCTGTTAGTCTATACTTTGCCACATGACTTGTGGCTTACCAGTGTCTTTACATGTTGCTTCTCATGGCAGTGGCTGGCGGTGTCTCTCTAGCCTTCTACTTCCCAGAAGTCTCTTCTCTCTTGTCCCGCCTATACTTCCTGCCTGGCCACTGGCCAATCAGAACTTTATTTACACAGAGCGATATCCACAGCAATGATATATAATGAATAGTTTTAAAGTTATATATTTGGATGATTACTATTAGTAATGTACTGACACGAAGGCTTATATATTTTATCCAAGAAACAACTGTCAATAATCATAAAACAGATTGGGATAGTGTGATGCTGGCACTGTGGTGTAGAAAATAAAACAGAGTCCAACAATCTTCCAATCCACTCTCACTTTTATAATTTTCTTTTGTATTCATTCTTTAGTGACAATTTTAATTTTTTAGTGAAATCAATAATCTTTTTAGAGTTTGACTTTATTTTCTTCAAATAAGAACACCAACTAACTCTGGTTGTTGCTCAAAAAATACTAGAACAGCAATGACTATTGTTTGAGCTTGATACCAGATAAATTTTGGCTAAATATGTGAAGTATGGGGACAGAGAGATGGCTCGGGGGTTAAAAGCATTCACTACTCTTGCAGAATATCTAGGTTGCCACATGGTACCTTACAATTACCTTTAGTTCAAACTCCAAGGGACTTAATGCTCTCTTCTGGCCTCTTCTACACTAGGCATGTATGTGGTTCACATACATATATACAAGCACAATAGTCGTACACATAAAAATAACAATATATATCAATTAAATACGACGTACTACCAAATAAAATCCTCATACCAGGAATAGGTTATCTCTTTTTGAGTTATCCAATGGATTCTTTTAGACTCCTCCCTAAATAATATAGGTTATTGCCAATACTCTGGTGAGAGTCTCCAGAACTTGGTTGTATGACCTTATTCTTAAAGACACCAGAATCTTTATAGTATTTTAAAACTTGCCACATTAATCACTTAATTTTAAGTATTAGCATGCATATTTTACAGTTTCCTGAGCTACACCTTGAAAGAACTCTGGTGCGTAGAAGAAGAAAATAAACAAAAACCTGTCATCACAAACAGGAAAAGAATAGATTACCTGGTCCCCACCTAGTCATAGCCTAGCATTCTAAATTTGTATGTTAGAAAAAACTTCTTTTGCTTTGCATTTGTATCAAAGTAAAATCAAGGGAGTGCATGGCAACACATTTTAAACAGAGGCTTATCTGAAGATTAGAAAGAATTGAAGTAGCTCTATCCAATATCGTTTCTGGTTTTCTATTTGTATTCAGTGGCTTGAACTTATTAGATCTTTTTCAGTGTCTTCATAGATGATTGTGTATATAGACCCTTGGAACACCAAAAATCTTTCAATAACATTTGAGAAATTATAGGCAGTTACATATAAGATTTAACATATATAGAAATGTGTTTTTCTCTGTACTTATCTAGCAAGGAAACTTTATAACAGTTAATGTATTGGTAATAATTTATTCATCATCCCATTCCTGATGACAGTCACTGGATATGTCACTTCTATGAATTCAGCAGTTATCTACTGAATTGTTTTTCAAGTTACTGCACTGGATAAAAGTTAAATCACAGAGCAAGAAAACATCTGTAAGCTACCTTCCATAAACACATCCTTTCCCAGGTACGTGACCTGGAAACATTATTTTTAATTTGGATAAAATATACACTCTTTGTGTTACGGGAGAAAGAACATCTTATTTTTAAGTTTAAAAAAAGAGGATTATTTCATATATTTCCTCTAAGGAAGCTTTCCAGGAATCAAGCTATGGTAAAGTTGATGGAAAAGCCTGGGGTCCCATTTCTGCTTTCCAGACCTGTGACATTTCTTCATTGAATGCATATTCCTAAAGAATGAGCACACAATTATGAGGAACACAAGGCATGTTGTTACCTGATGGGTTACCTTAAGTTTGCATTTTCCTGGATAAAAGCTTTAAATCAAAGAATTTTCTAGGTAGGCAGTACAACAACAATCACTGCTGAGAAATTAAACATATACTTCCATACCTCAACAAAATTAAAACAAACTTTCATGTTATCCTCATATGAAATTGTAATGTTTATACAAGTATATATTAGAGTATATTTCATTCCAAAGATTCTGAAATTTAAACTATCACACAAAAATAGCAAGACACAATTTGAACATTTTGTTTACTTTTTCCTATCTTCATTGCCCAAATGGATTTATTTAGTAACTATCCATTATTTTAAAATGCCATAAGAGCTTGAACAGGCCCATCATCAAAAACATAGTTTATAAACTGCTAGCTGCTAGCTTCTGGGATATTGGGAGATCAGATCCTGGCCTTTAATATTTGTCTTCTCTTAAAAACCACACAATGAATTTTCTCCAAAATTATTGAAAATGAAAGGGTTCACTGAAAATGAACATATGTAAGAAATTCGTGCCTTTGCACTCTTATGTCTATGAGTTGAATTCGTCATGTCTATGCAACAGTTGTTAAACAATCCATGAATAATTGGTTTACTGTTGGGCATTTCAGATTCAAAAATCTTTAAAATGAGAATAATAAATATTGGCCTTGCATATAGTAAGCTAGTGTGGGAATAGGCTGTAATGTCTGATACTTTACTAGTAAATATTATCTGTCTCTCATTTTACACAACCAGCATTTGAATGCTTAATATATATTAATCAAGGCTCTGATATGCTCAAGGTGAAGATGAGAAAGCAAAATAAAATCTTTACTGTGAGAGTGAGTTCAAATTTGATTCATATTAGCAGTATGGCTTTGAGCCTGTTAGCCTTCTGACTAATAAACTAAAACATAGATCCAATTTTGCCGATTATATCCTTATGTTCCACACTTCACTTCTTATTATTTCAAACATTAAATCTCTTACAATCTTCTTTCACTGTTCAGTCAGTCCCTGGAACATTGGACTGATAAAGAATAAATAGTCAAATCACAAACAGAGTTTATGCATGCTTCAGTTTTTAATATCAAAAAATGTATACCAAAATAGTGTATAATCTATGAAAATTTTAAACATCACTTACAACCTCAGAAAATGTTATTACATTATTAAAATATAGTGGCATTTTCTTGCCATTAATTATTTTATTTTTGCTTGCAAATTCAGTCACTGGTTTTAGTCAATTCTATTTCTGAGAGGAAATAAACAGTTAAATTTTTTAGGGAAATGTGGAATCCATAGACAAGAAACATCAATAATTTGTTACTAAGAATTACAATGGAATGGCACACTCATTATATCACTAAATAGTAGTCTATTGCACTGCTGACATCTTCTAGTAACTGTCACACAGAGGCTTTGCTCTAATTTTCAATCTATGTGGTGTTAATTACTAGGTACCTACAACCAAGTATATTCATCATTCAATACCATTCAACATTAGCTTCCCATCACTCAATATTAGATTCATGTCATTCAACAGCATTCATTATCAACTTCTCTAAAAGGTGGATATTATTACAGTTCCACAGATGTTTCAAATCATCCTCTGAAAAGTATGTCTGGAATGTTTCAGTCACCATGATTCCTCCACTTCTCTTTTCTAATCATTCTTTAGCAATCCTCAATTTACTTCTTAACAATTTCTTCCTCCCTTTTCTCTTTTGGTCAGTGCTCAGACTTCTTCTGGGACATTTTTTATGGTCATGTGTCCTTAATCATAGAATAGGAATATATCCTTAGAATGTATTCTTTGGAAACTCTGTCATCCTAACATCACATACATAGACTGCTGATATAAGAAAATTTTCTATGCTGTTATTAGTTCCATCCATGGGACCACAACTGCACATGCATTTCATCTTTGATCAAATTCACTGAGGCACAGTGTGTATATTTTCTCCTTGCCTCCTCACCTTGAGCTCTTCTGTCATTTTTTATTAAAAGAACAAGCCACCAATGGCATGTTTACATGTCATGATATTTCTTGTGTTCTGTCCCTAAGGAAATTCTTTCAGAAACGTAATTTCTGTTGAAAAGAAGACTAAACCAAACTCCTTCCACATGAGCACTATGAAATACCAGATTTCCTGTTATGAAGAGATCTATGTTGGGTTTGGTGATCTACTGTCTTTGTTTTGACATTCTTAATGTTTTATTTTAATCTTCCCTCAGTCTTACATCTTATGTGACCACAGCTAATACTTAATTTGATCTATTTTTAATTTTGTATATTTCATTCCTATTTTCATTTAGTCTAAGTTAATCAAGGTTGCTATAGTTGTTCTTCTGTGTTCATTGTTGTGATGGTAACTTTATGACAGTTTGACCAGACTGAGGAATGCCCAGATAGGTAGTAAATATTATTTCTAAGTATGTCTTTCAGGATTTTTTTGAAGAGATATTTATGTGAACTTGAAGATTGTTAAGGAATATCTGTTCTGAATGATGTTGGAAGGAAGTAGTCAGCTTGCTGAAGGCAAAAGGAAAAAGTAAATGGAAGGTAGCAGTCCTCTGTTCAGACCTTCTACCTTCAGACATAAGGGTTACTGTTTACACAATGTCACACTTCTAGAATCCCAACCACCACTTCTCCCTTTTCCAGGCCTTTGACTTTACATTAGGGCCTAAACCACCAGGTCCCTGGTTCTCTCAAAATTTGGGATATGTGCTGAGCAGTGGTGGCACACAACTTTAATCCCAGCACTCAGGAGGCAGAGCCAGGTGAATCTCTGTGAGTCTGAGGCAAGCCTGGTCTACAGAGTGAGATCAGGACAGGCACCAAAACAACAAAGAGAAACTCTTTCCCAAAACAAACAAACAAAAACAAAAAAAAATGGGATATGCACTAAATTATTCCACTAGTTTCCCTGTTATTTCCCTTGCAAAAGATAAATATAGAATTCCTGAGCTCCATAGAAATATGTAATAGCTCTCATATAAAGTAAATATTTTATAATGAAGCTCTCTATTATAGTAGTGAAAAATGTTCCAAAAACTCAGTGGGTGTTTGGGACTTTGAAAAATACTGATCTATATATATTCATACATATTAATAATACACATGTGTATATCTATATTTACCCCACATTCCATTATACCATATCCATACATATCATATAGTGTATATTAGGTACTATAAAATACTAGTAAAAAATAGAACAAATATAACAATGAACTAATATCAAATTAAGTGAGATGTTCTAAAAGTATTTTCTGGTAATATTAATACCATCTACTACATCACACATGTTTTCATTTTCCCTGTGCGACAGAAAACTTTAACTTTTCACTTAAAGGATGTGTCTAACAGCTTCACTTTGGCTTTGTTAAAATTTCATCAAAACTAATCTTCTTCTTTAGGGGCATTATAAAGTATGGATACCTGAAACACCAAGACTGGGCTACTGAGAGAGGCTCAAATGATAGCTAATGAATAGGTAACCCATCCAGCATAGAGCAGTGACACAGGGGAAAAAGGATAGAATTCCATGGCATGAGACTCCACCACAGTTTTCACAGCACAGCACAATTTAAAACTTAAAAAATTGTATTTCATCATAAAATTTGCAGGCAAATGAATGGACCTAGAAATGATAATATTGATGGAGATAACACAGGTTCAGTAAGACAAACTCCACATGGTCTCAGTCACATGCAGTCCCTATCTCTAAGACCTCAGTTGTTAGTATGTAACATGGAGTAACCACAGAAACCAGAAAAGTGAAAAGGGACCACGGTTGGACAGGGGATTCTGAGAGGGGATAGCAGGATACAGGTGATATGAAGGGGGAATAAAACAATGGGGAGGGAATTCACAAGTAGGAAATGAGGCCAAACTGAAAAGGAGAAAAGAAAGTTGAAAAACACTAAAGTCGCTTATTAAATCCTTAGTGAGTCTTGTGATTTTATATTTACCTAAATTATACACAATATACACAATTTTACACATATATGCATATATTGATGAAAGTAACTTATGCCACTTGGGCTGACAATGCTTCTCACAAAAAGCATAGCCTAATACAAACCCCAGTATCAGGCATGAGAAGTCTCCTATAGAATAATAATCAGGGTAGTACAAGTGACTCCCAAAATAAAATAGATTAATGTTCTTGCCTTTGGTTGCCTCTCAGATGTTGAATGTAAGTCACATCTATTGAAGACACTACTGTATACTTAGGACACAGGACTTAGAGGATTTGAGCTGTCTCTATCCTAAAAGCCATCTTTCCTATGATCTAGCACCCATGGTAGAAAATATTTTTCATGCTGGCAATGGAGGAAAGTAATTAATTGCTGGGGATGCTGTGAATGTGTTGCTCTGATTCGTTGATTAATAAATAAAATGCTGATTGGCCAGTAGCCAGGCCGTAAGTATAGCATAGGTGGAATAAGCAGAGAAGAGAATTCTGGGAACAGGAAGGCTAGAGAGGAGTCACCAGTGAGACACAGAGGAAGTGAGATGTAAAAGTATCAGTAAGCCACATGCCACGTGGCAACATGCAGATTAATAGAAATGGGTTAATATAATGTATAAGAACTAGATAACAAGAAGCCTGTCATGGCCATACAGTTTATAAGTAATATATTTCTCTGTGTGTTTATTTGGGTCTGAGCAGCTGTGGCCCAGGCAGGACTAGAGATAACTCGAGCTACAATTAATAGTTCTACCCATCAGTGGCACCATGAATCATGACAATGACTAGCATTGCAAGGTATCTGTAAAGGTTCAAAGTGATATTCACATGTTGATATGATAGTAAACATCTCTCTAATCAGAATTAAGGCCCACTCAACAAGAGGTAAGCCATGCCTATTACTGGGAAACTAGCCAATTTCCTAGGTCTTTTGAAGTCATAGACTTAGAAGAAAATTGACTACTGCCACTATTGACTAGATCAGCCTAATTCTTAATTATGTCCTAAGTCTTATCTTTACACCCAAAGATAAGTGTAGCTATACCTCTCATCATAGCAACTTCTTACAGCAAATGGACACACTTGGACATAATACAGAAATCAATGCATCACAGGGCTCCTAGTCCCACTGGATATAACTGCATTAAAGCTGCTGAACTGATGGCTGAAATAATGTCATGGAAGAAGGGTCTAACGGATTGTGAGAATTGAAATACTAGGAAGTCTGCTGTGGAACAGTCTTTCCTAGAATGTACCACATAAACAAAACTCAATAAATAAATAAAACTGGTAGGTAAATAAAAATAGAAGTTGAAACCACAAATAAGGGAAACCATTATACATCCATTCCTTTCTGTCTTTCTGTAGAACACTCACAAATAAAATGATATTCTCATCTTAAACTATAAGTTTCAATCAGTATGAATACGTATCCACACTGAATGCCTATTTCAAAGCAGAACACTACCAAACTTGATAAAGTTGACATAAATGTTTAGACACAAAAATTGACTCTCTCTCAATGTCTACATTTTTTACTTCTTACATGTTATATACTTTTATTGTAATTTTCTCTTGATGGTTCTTATTGATACCTAACTTAGAAGTTCCTTAAAAATGGGAACCACTGATTGTTAGATGGTTTACATAGGTCTATCACAATATACTATCAGCTATGAGAGACTGTCAGAGAGTTTTAGTTCAATTATTAAATTTTCAGAATTGTAAGTAATTATATTGTTCTTCTATATTTGCTTATAACAATATAAGCTACATGAAAATAGCCTAAGATGTTCTACATTAAATTTTTATTTCTTAGAAAGAAGAGAAATATTTACGTGGGATAGAATATGGATAAAAATATAAAATATATACACAGAAAGTATTGTAATAATATCAGTTTTTGACATGCTGAGTTTGCCTTTATACCTCTAAGAATTTATGGTGCTCGTTAGTTTTAACTCTAAAAAGTCGTGGTTCTCACTACTTTTTTTATGGAACTATGCGAAAAGGAGCTACATTTTCTAACACCCTCTTTAACTTTCTCAAATGCCATTCATTTTGGTTCAGGAAGGTCATTTCAATTGCTTCAAATTCTTTTGTCCACAGGGCTAAAGAGTCTTAATGAATCATTAGGGAAGCCATGGGCAGTACAAAGCCCTTTGTTCTACCCAGATCTCTGTTGTAAGAATCTGCAGACTATGTAAAGCCTCATGAAGAAAGAAAAAGTGCAGCGAGGGATTCATGTTACTGTTGTGTCTAACTGACCCTTATAGTACATCTTCCCAAACACAGCTTGACTTTATACATGGGATCTGGCATCTTGTTCTACTGTGTCTAGATCTGAACCCCAATTTATCTCTCACCTCCTGAATAGTGGTTAGAGCAAAAACAATATAACATAAAGATTAAGCACAAAATATATGTTTAATGTTTAATAATATTCATATCGATGCTTTTAAAATGTATGCATTTTATATATAGTTCTATTCATATGACCTTAAATTATTTATTGAAATATAAAATATAAATGCTATTTGCATTATTAAATTTTCTTGCATATTCCAAGAGAAATACCAAACCAAAAAGCTTTGAAAAGTCTTTATGCCACACAGCAAACATTGTCTCTTTCTCTTCATGCCCCTCCTTAGAATCATCCTTGGCAATAACATTATTGGATTAGTGTTTTAATTGTGATGATTTTGACAAGTGGCACTACCAAGCATCTTATTTAATGTTGACACAATTATTAGCAAGAATCAATTTTTCTAAAATCTAATTCATTGATTACTTCTTCTTTGAAGAAAATAAAGCTGCAAGGAATGTAATTAAAATCTGATAGCTACTGATGACAGCTGAAGTTTGCTCTGTGTTGTATTACAAATGAGTAGAATCTTATAACTTACACTCAGATTGCATTTCTGTTACTCACCTTTGCAGAAAAGCCAATATTTAATTTTTATTGCTTATCTAAATTGCTAAATAGTTGTTTGCTTTAATTTGTTATTCTAGCAACACTGTCCCATTTATGTTAATTAATAATGACTTAAGCAACACAGAACACATGCCTGGTAAACACCCTTACTTTGAAAGTATGGCGGTGGTGGTGCACGTCTTTAATCCCAGCACTTGGGAGGCAGAGCCAGGCAGAGTTCTGTGAGTTCGAGGCCAGCCTGGGCTACCAAGTGAGTTCCAGGAAATGAACAAAGCTACGGAGAGAAACCCTCTCTTGAAAAACCAAATATATATATGAATTAGACATTCTATAGAAAGGCAAAAATACTCCCTCAAATAAATACACATGTTAGAAAAAATATATTTTCTTAGATTTGACTTGATTTAGATTGCTGTCCCATTTCAGGGATCTGTTTTGGCTGATATTTTGTTTGAGTAACATTGTGTTTTTTGTATGTTTATCATAAATGTTTTGTTAAAAAGTGGATATTTTAAATGACATGATGCAGATAGTCAGAATTTAGCATGTCTGTATGTATGCTTGTGTAACATGTATGTACAGTACCTGTAAGGGCCAAAAAAACAAGACAGAACCTCTGAGACTGGAGTTATAGACAGTTATAAACAGCTATGTTGGTGCTGGAAATAGAACCTGAGTCCTCTGAAAGAGCAGCCCATACTCTTAACCACCTCTAAGTATATATATTTTTATATTTGTGGATGTAATTAATGAGTGTTCTTGGTTTAGAGACTTTGCTGGACTATATATGTTTATGGTGTGTGTTCACTAATGTGTCTACTTAGTTATGTGCCAAAATTTTCTTAAGTGCCTAACCATAAAACTCCCTTCTTTTGCCAAGAGTGTAGGTATTCATGTAGAAGCCTACATGTTGCCACCTTAATAAGAAAACATGTATATTGGGAGATCTGCATGAGAAAGTCTGCATGTTCAGGGATGTCTAAATCACACCTGTTGCTTCTCATTGAGGCTTAGTCTTCATTCCTGATTCTATAGTGCTTTAACTCTAGGAAAAAGTGAGGTACTAGCAATATCTAAAGCTGTCCTTTATCATTAGCAAGCCAGGAATATTGTGTGTTGGCCAGTCTTATGTCAACTTAACACAAGCTAAAGTTATCTGAAAGGAGGGAACCTTAATTGAGAAAATGCCAACACAGATCATGCTGTAAGGCATTTGCTTAATTAATGATTGATGGGGGAGAGTCCAGATCATTGTGCGTGGTGTAATCCCTGGGCTGGAACTTCTGGGTTCTATAAGAAGCAAGCTGAAGTTACATTTGTAATACTCAGAACCTGGAAACAATCTAGACATCCTGAAAAAAAGTCTATGTAATAATAACTGATGGAAGCAGATACAGAGACCCACAACCACATATTAGGGAGAGCTCAGGTAAATCTGATAAAGAGGGGGAGGAAGGATTGTAGGAGCCATTGGGGCCAAGAACACTACAAGAAAACCTACAAGATCAACTAACCTGGGCTCATAGGGGCTTACAGAGGCTGAACAAACCACCAGGGAGACTGCATGGAACTGACCTAGGCCCTGTACATATGTAGTTGTATAGCATGGTCTTCTTAGGGGATTCCTAATAGTGAGATCAGGGCTGTCTCTCTTATGGGTTTTTAGAACCCTTTCCACCTACTGAGTCGCCTTGTACAGCCTTAATAGGAGAGGAGGTGCCTAATCTTAGTGCAACTTGATATTCTATGGCTGGTTATATCCATGGGAGGCCCGCCCTTTTTTGAAGAGAAAGAAAGAAGGAATAGATTGGGCCTAGAGTGCTGAGGAGGGGAGGAAGGGAAGCGGGAGAAGAGGAATGAAGGGAAAAACTTGTCAGAATATAAAATAAGTAAATAAATTTTAAAAAAGAAGAAAAGGAAGAGGAAGAAGGTGGAGGAGAAGGCTTAGGAAACCATGTGGAGTATGCCACTAAGCAGCACTCTTCCATGTCCTCTGTGTCAGCAGCTGCCTCCAGGTTAGTGCCCTGTTTCAGTTCCTGTCCTGACTTCCTTTAATGAAGAACAATGATACGGAAGCATAAGAAAATAGACCCTTTCCTCTCCAACTTGCTTTTTGGTTATGGTGTTTTATTGCAGCAATAGAAACCCTAATGTATACCATATGTATAGTCTTTGAAATCTGCTGAATATTTGCAGGTTTTTAAGTCCCAGATTTTACTCTGAAGATTGCTTTTTTGTAGTGGTATTTGCTCTGCCCATGACCTTTGGCTGTAGAGCACAAAGGAGGCAATGCTTCCTGCCATTGTATGTGATCTCTTATAAAGGGTCATGTGACCTTTCTCCAACTCCTTATAAGAGGTCAGTACAACAGCAGGAAGCACTGTCTCCTTTGGGCCATATAGCCCAAGGTCATGGGCAGAGAAAATACCAGTACCTTTTTTTAGCGTTGGTTTTGTTTTCTGTGTTTGTATGTGTTGGCAATGGTCTTATGTGTTTCAAATATTTAACTGCTGGAAAAAAAAAAAAGGAGAAAAATACAGTATTATTACATGCCTTGGGGAAAGAGCTTTCTTCACTGAGCTAAATGTCAGGTAAAATAACAGAAAGACCTGTGATTCGAGTTTTTTATTGCACAACAGGTCCCATTGTGACAATACCCAGGAATGGGATGCTTTATTTATTTTTTTTAAATAGTCCTGTCCCTTCCAATTATACCCTGCAGCTGGATCCCATTGTGACTGCAGGACCTCTGAGTTTCAGAGATTACAGGTCCACAGCAAATTAAACATTACCATACTTACTGTTCTGCCTGGGATACAGTCATACTTTAAATAAATATATGACAATTAGTTTTAAAATCTGAATATTTTCTAGAATTCTGAAAAAAAAGTTTAGAAATGATGTAATGTTCTTTTAATTTTGTGATGAAAGTTTTTAAGATATAGCATTCATTGTGGAAACATATTCCTTATTATAATAATTTTTAGCTTTGTGTGTGTGTGTGTGTGTGTGTGTGTGTGTGTGTGTGTGTGTGTGTGTGTGTGTGTGTGTGTGTGTGTGTGTTTAGGAGTAATGGGAATAGCCTTACATTGGAATTAAGAAATCCTTGACGCAGTGCTGGGGGGGTGGTCTGAAGTATGCATACCACTTTTGCTGATAACCCTAGTTCAATTGCCAACATTCATGTTTGGTGCTCACACAGCATGTAATTCCAGTAAGGAATCTGATTCTGTCTTCTGGCCTCTGATGGCATTTATATTCAGGTATACATAAAGATATACACAGTTTAAGATATAATAAGTCCCCTTATTTTTTTAAGAAGAAAAGTCCTGGATAGATTGTAGACAGTTCTTCATGGAACATGGAACATATTTTTATCCAACTTCCATCTTTTTTCTCTAGAATTTTAATTCATAAGTAGTTTTTTATTTTATTTGTGATAGTTATTTAGCTACAAAGTATCAATACAATGTAATTGATGGAAAATAGAATACATGAGACTGTAGGGAAAAGTGCTTCATTGAAATGCATTTGTTTTTGCAGTTACCAATGATTAATTGATGAGAGATAAAGATGAAGAAAATACTCTGACCCTTTGCTTTAGCTTCACTTTCTTTCTGTAACTTATTCCTTGGCCAAATTTTATCATAGTCTGTAGTTAGAGTTTTCCTACCTAGCCCAGAGTCAGGACAAATCTCTGTCACGCACCAGTCCCACAGTCGCTCAGACCCAACCAAGTAAGCACAAAGAGACTTATATTACTTATAAACTGTATGGCCCTGGCAGGCTTTTTGTTATCTACTTATCTTAAATTAACCCATTTCTATTAATCTATACTTTGCCACGCGGCTTGTGGCTTACCAGTGTCTTTATATGTTGCTTCTCATGGCAGGGCTGGCAGTGTCTCCTCCCAGCCTTCCTGTTTTCAGCCTTCTCCTTTTCCTTGTCCCACCTACCCTATCCTTCCTGCCTGGCTACTAGCCAATCAGCACTTTATTTATACAGAGTGATATCCACAGCAATAGTCAACTTTCACATTTTTAAGAAATCTGTCTGTGGGACCAGGATCTGTCCTTAGTGCATGAGCTGGCTGTTTGAAACCTTGGGCTTACACATGGACACTTTGCTCAGTCTGGAAGGAGGTGACAGGACCTGCCTGTACTGAATCTACCAGGTTTAAATGAATCCCCAGGGGTGCCTTGATCCTGGAGGACATGGGAATGGAGGGGTGGTGCTGGGGGGAAGGTGGGGGTGGGGGCAGGAGGGGGGAGGACGGGGAACCCATGGCTGATGTACAAAATTTAAAACACATAATAAAGAAAAAAATATTTATTAAAAAAAAAAGAAATCTAACATCCTGCACCTAGGTTCTGTTTCATTCTACTGTTCACTAAGCTGCTTTTACTGACCTCTCAGCTTCCTGCAACTGAAGAAGAACCCTGGGAGCACAGGATCTACTCAACAGTACAGCAAAAGACAGTCTCCCTTCACTTCAGTTTATTCTCAATCATTTTCATGTAATCTCCCCATCTCCTCTGAATGAGAGGAAAATGAGCTTGATCAATATGTTAAAACCTCAAAGTTGAGAGTTGAAGCTTTAAGAATCTGCTTGAGTCAAGAAGGAAAACCAAATATGGTATGAGCCGTTGCTTCTGCATAAGTGACACAGGTACCCCGGGCATTCCATTTGCACTTTGGTCCCCAGCTCATCTACCTTCTACAAAGGCTATATGCATTCAGTTCTACCCTTGCTTCATGGGAAGACATGGGGACCCATGTAAGCTAATAAGTTATAGAGACAGGCACAAATCCAATTTTGTGTGAATCTTGTCTATGCTGTTATGAGTCTTCCCCCTCCCAAATTCTTTATTTTAACTAATGTATACCCTCAGCCAACCATGTAGTTAAGCTCTAGTTAACCACTTGATTGTGTAAAAAGAAATAACTTTCTGTTTTAGTAAGTAATTTCTTCAATAAGGCAATATAGCTAATGTAAAATAGTTCAGTCTTCCAGAATCAAATTATTTAATAAACAAAACATAATATACACAGTGCCCACTAAGGAAACTAGAATTTCACAATTTATGCTTTCTGCTAAACAACTTACATTTTTTGGTTGTTTTTAATATGGTGCTTTAGGTTACAGTAACTTTAGGTAGTACTTACATGCTTTTGAATTTATTTTGCTTAAATTAATTGCAGAATAATATACAATGAGGACTGATTATTTTAATTTCACATTAAAGTTAACTTCATAAAACCACTTTAAGGTAAAGACAGGATATTCTAGACCTTACATAAACCTCATCAAGCAGGTGTACTCTTGACAAATAAGTGTGTGAGAAGTACCTTCAGCACTTGAGAAAAATACTGCCAAAATCAATATAACCAAGGATGGATTTGTTTTGGTTCATAGTCATAGGGTACAGTTTACATAGTAAGGAAGTCATCACAAAGAAGGCATGAGACAGCAGCTCACAACACTGCACTGATCATGAAGAAGTAGAGAGAGATGAAATTTGGTATAGCTTTCTTTTAATTGCTTTTAATTCAGTCCAATTCCCTAGTCCAGTGCAAGGTGCTACTAATTGCAATTAAGAAAGATCTGCTCAGTTCAATTATTCTAATCTAAACTATTTCTTATCCCCATGGCCAGAAATTTGTTCACTATGTAATTTGAAATCCTCTCATACTGAAGTCAATATTTACCAACAGAAATCACTTGTATCATATATCATCATGGAAATGACAATTAAAATAACAAACTACTCAGATCTACTAGGAAGACCATGGACCAGAACTGACAGCACCAAATGGCAGAAAGTTTGTGTAACAACAAAAATACTCATTTATTCCTGGCAGAACTGCAAAAGGGTAGCATGACCTTGGAAGTCTCATTGCAGTTATTATACCACTAAGCCTACATTTGCCACATGTTTCTTGATCTCTAGCAAGGATGCTAAAAGCATAACTCCACAAAAGCCTAACACACACTTAAATTGAGTTCATTCCCAGTGGCCAAAACTTGAAAGCAACCAAGATATTCTTTGATATAGTAGGCTATAAATACACTCTCATATATCCTGACAAAGGAATAGAGCTCTCAGATACTGAAAAGACAAGAAAGATATTTCAATGCATAATAGTCAAGTTATAGACTATCTTCTTTAAAGGCCTCATACCATGCAATTCTAGCTATATAAAGTTCTAGAAAAAACCCTATCCTGTGTGTCTTAGCAAGGGTTTCTATTGCTGTGATGAAAAACCATGACCAAAACAAGTTGTGGAGGAAAGGGTTTACACAGCTTGTACTTCCACATGACATTTCATCATCAAAGGAAGTCAGGACAAGATTCAAGCAGAGCAGGAACCTGGAGACAGAGACTGATTCACAAGCCATGGAGACCTGCTGCTTACTGGCTTGTTCCTTGTGGCTTGTTCACCCTGCTTTCTTATAGAACCCAGGACCACCTGCCCATGGATGTCTCTACTCACAAAGGAATAGGCCCTCCCCATCAATTACTAGTTTTAAAAATGCCCTACAGACTTGCCTGCAGCCTGATAGTAATCAGCCATTTTCTCAACTGAGGCTCCCTCCTATTTAATAACTTTACCTTGTAACAAGTGGACATAAAACTGGCCAGTACACTGTGGAATTCTAGAGAAAATTTATCAATTGAAAGAGTAGAATGATTGCTAGTTGTCAGGAATTGGTAAAAAGACCATAGAATCTGAGGGTAAAGAAAATATTAGGGATTACTTTGAAATGACAGGTATTCATTCTAATGTCTAGAATAATGTACAGCTTCAACAACTCTGCCTGTATAAGCTACAACACTGAGATGATAATGACATCAATAGCACATGCACTGCTGTGGTAGTGTTGTTATTTAATAATACAGGTTATACATATATGGGAGCAAGGGTTATACTGGAAATGTTAGATATCTCTTAATTTTGCTGCCGAATTGAAGGCATAATACAAATAAGTCTTAAGAAAATTTGCCAGTTGTGTTTTCCAGGTTGTACATTTTATACTCTGATCATCAATTTGTGGAGTTCTCACTATATGTCTACAAATGGTTCATGGTGTTCCAATTGTTATGATATCCTCAGACCAGTTAAGAAATGGACATGCAGCCCAGTGGTGGTGGCACATGCCTTTAATCCCAGCACTTGGGAGGCAGAACTAGGCAGATCTCTGTGAGTTCGCAGCCAGCCTGGTCTATAGAGCAAGAATCAGGACAGACACCAAAAATACACAGGGAAACCCTGAATCAAAAAATAAAAAATAACCATAAAAATAAATAGATAGATAAATAAATAAAAAATAATAAAAAAGAAAGATGTATAATTAGGCCTTTATTTTTTTCTGATAATGGTGAATATTTTAAAGTACTTACTATGTTTCTCAGCTTAATATTTTTATTGATTTATGAGTTTTGTTTGATTTACTACATTTGAACTATATTCATTCTCATTGTGCATATGGTTAGAATTTATTTTCTAGGTATATAAATCCTAATAGACCTAAATAATGCTGCTAGCCTGAATGACCATTCACTGTCAGTGTAGTGTTTGGAGAATTAGAAGTAATTAATATGAAGTCTAACATAAATATTTTGTTAATAAATATCACATTCAGGATTATGCAGATTATTTGTCTGTACCATCACCATAAACATGGCTATGACTCCTATAATTTGCTCAGGAAGCCAGGTATTTGGGATTTTGACATTTAGATTTATAATCTATTGAAGTTCATGTATATAAATGTTTTGAATGTTGATATCCTTATTTCTCCATCCTGAGTCCTATTTGTTTAAAAATCTTTCTTTCTTTGTTGAATTGCATTATAGCAAGGACTAAAAACAAACTGAACATATTTAGGGCTTTATCCTTTGTCAACTGTCCTATTAAAACTTTATCTTAAATAAAATAATGTAGAAAACTGGTTGGATAGGTCTCTGAAACCTAGTATTTTTATTATTTTTTTCTAATCTGAGTTGCTTTGTATACTCCAAATCATTCTTGCTTTCAGGTGAATCTTTGCGATGGTTTTTATAAATTTCTTTGTGAAATGAAACCCCAAAGAGCTTTTGTTTGCAATGGTTTTGGATTAGTGTAGAAATGTTTCTGAGAAATGACACAAAATAGAATATTCCAATCTATGAATATAGTAAACCATTAATAATTTGGATCTTAAAAGTCTCTTCATGAACATAGTCTATTTAACCATTTGAGTCTACTATGTCTTTCAAGTATAGCATACAGTATAGATATTTTTGGACATAAATCACTAAATTAATTCTTGGCTTTATTAATTAATCTAATACATTAATTTAGTTAAATTAATCCACTTTTGATGTCATATGGTAAATTTTATTTTCAATTTCCATTATGACAATAAAGCTTTTGTATTTTCTGAGCACTTAGCTAAACATCATTCTCTATTCTGTAATTTTTTTAAACATTGGATGAGCCTTTTAAGTAAACTGTGCATTTACTCATAAACTAGTGAAGATACATAAATTTACAGTAGCCCTTATTAATTTCAGTCATCCTTCAATGTTGACCTGCCTCTGATTCTGATTTGGATATTCCCTCTCGTGGGAAATGCCAATGAGCTGAATCAGAAAGACCAAATATTTATTTCTGTTATTTTGTCTTCTTTGATTGTTAGGGCATGGGCAATGATCAATGCTAAGTCAATTACTTTCAACCATGCAAGATTTTAATTTGAAGCAATTTTTCAAGAAGTACAAGAGGGTATGAGCGATGGATAATTAATTTTGCCCACAGGGACAGTGGCAGACAAATTAAGTTTGCAGAGCAAATGTCTACAAAAGCCAGCAATCATCCCAGTGCTACCTGCTGACAGAGTGTGAGTCAGGGGTCTAGGTCACACTGATCTCCCAATATGTGCTCTGTGAGGGGCTATGCTGTCCCTCTGTCCTCTTTGCTTAACAATTTCATAAACTTTATTCTCTTTATTTTTGGCAGGTTCTATATTCATTTTGTGTTGCTACCAAGTCCTTGGCTTCACGTTAACTATATAAAAATTAAATAAGAGAAACAAAAGCTCAGGCATAGTGCTTGTTCCAGCATAAGCTAACAGAAAAAAATGAAATCAGATGTCTTTCATTTTGTTAAAAGAACCTATTTCATTCTTAATTTTTGTTTAGATTCATATTTTGAATTAGATTGACCAATTTAAAGAATAAGCATCATGCACAATAAATTCAGAGTAATTAACATCTTTTAATGAATAATTACATCTTTCCCCTAATTAGAACAGTATTTCCTTTAGTTAAAACAGATATAAAGGGGTTTCCAAACTTACCTAACAATGTAAAATTTTATAAAGCCAAAATTTCTCATACTCCAAAACCTCTAAATATATAGCAATATCTGTAAAAAAAACAAAATAAAATGTCACTTCCTGAAAGGCAACTTTGAGAGGGCAGTAACATGGTTCAGTGGTAGACTTCTTTAGCACACAAAGGGCCTTGGATTTGATTTCTAGAACATTAAAAGAAGAAACAAGCAAATAACACATTTTAAGCTAAAGATTATTAGATGGAATACAAAAAAATTGTGCAGGACATGTTTTGTTCAATCACATTTAGAGAATAATTCAAAAATTCTAATAATATAATGCTTTTTTCTAGTTTTTAATTTTCTGATATTAACATTTTTAACCCTCTTGCTTTTACTTCAGTCTGCTGTTTATTTGAAAAGCTTTATGTGTTTTTATTATTGGTGGATACTTATTATTATATAGATTATATAAGGGGAAGGCTTTCATAATGATAATTTCATTCAAATACATGATGTCTTTCTATGATCATACTCCTCCATCTCTCTCTCCTATCACTCATATTCTCTTCTTCTAGTCCCATTTATCTTCTAAAAGAGTATTCTTTATAATCTCACATGTATGTGTTGACTAATCTTGACTGGATTTAAAATGATCATAGAAGCATAGCTCTACTTGTCTCCATAAATATCATTTCAGAAAAGGTATTTTTGATAAGATAAGAAAAAGCAACTCTGCATGTGAGTGACACCATTGACATGGATTAGGTCTCATTGTATTTCTAAAGGAAGAAGTTACATTAGCATCCACATTCCTTGCCTCCCCTTTGTTATTAACTGCAAATTCAGTGTGGCCAGCTGCTTCATACCCTGCTGTTTGCCTTCTGCACCATCTAGGACTGTACCTGTAAACTGTAACCCACAATAATCCCTTTCCTCCTTGTACTTTTTGGTCAGAATTTTTCACATCTTTGAGAAAATTAACTTACACATGAATACAATCCAGTTTCCACAATAAAAAAAAAAACACTATTTAGTATTTGTCTTTCTAAGTCTGGCTTAGGTAAGATTCTCTTATGGAAGTATTATGCATGTACTTATATGTGGAGGTATACATTCCATATATGTCCTGTTTTCTTTATCCATTCATTTGTTGATAAAATATACATATTTGAATATATACATGGTATCATAAAACAAATGGACACAAGGTTATGTTTGTAAAATCCTTACTTAGGTTCCTTTGGCTGTATACCCAGGAATGGTATAGCTGGAGCACATAGTCCTACTTTTCCCTTTTTTGAGGATCCTCCACACTGATATCTACAGTGGCTACACTAGTTTATATCTCTGTCATCACAATATCATGGTCTTCTTTCTCTTTGTAAATGCCTGCATTGCTTGTTGATTGTTTTGTCAATGAGTGTCATTCTAATTAAAAGATCAATAAGCTCTCAATGTATTTTTGATTTTCATTACCATGATGGTTAAGGATGTTGAACATTGTTTAGTATTCTTATAGATTATAGATATCAATCTTCTGCCTGAAGTATAGTGCAAAGATTTTCTCTTATTCCCTTGATTTCCTCCTTAGTTTGTTAATATTTCCTTCACTATAAAGAGCTTTTCAACTCCATGCAATATTGGTCACCAATTCTTGCTATTTTTTTCTGAAACTTCACACTGATTTTCAGATTTCCTTGCCAATTCCTAGTACTGTGGATGATTGATTGATAAATAAAACACTGATTGGCCAGTAGCCAGGCAGAAAGTATAGGAAGGACTAGCAGAGAGGAAAATTCTGGGAACAGGAAGGCTGAGGCAGAGGAGATGCTGCCAGCTGCTGCCATGAGAAGATGTTAAGATACCAGTAAGCTACAACCAACATGGCAACTTACAGATTAATAGAAATGGGTTAATTTAAGATATAAGAACAGTTAGCAAGAAGCCATACAGTTTGTAAGCAATATAAGTCTCTGTGTGTTTACTTGGTTGGGTCTGAGAGGCCATGGGACTGGCAGGTGAAAGAGATTTGTCCTGACTGTGGGCCAAGCAGGAAAACTCTAGCTATAGCCTAGATCTTGTAGTGTTTGAACTGTTCCCTCCATCACTTTTGGAATTACAGTTCTTATATTAATGGGTTTTGTCCATTTTAAATCAACATAGAGTGAGACATTAGAATCTAGCTTGACCCTTGTACATGTAGTTGTGCTTTGCCCAGCACTGTTTATTGAAGAAAGAGCCTATTGTTTTCTCCAGTGTATACTTTGGTTTCTTTGTCAAAGATCAAGGGACTAGAGTTTTATTGATTTATTGTTGTGCTCTTTATTCTAGGCCATTAACCTATATGTCTTCTTTGTGCAAATATGATACTGCTTTTGTTAATGTGGCTCTGTAGTTAATTTGATATCAAGAACTGTGTTACTTCAAGCAATGCTGTTTTGACTTAGAAGTTCCTTGACTACTCAGGGTCTTTGAGGCTTACAAATGAGTTTTAACATTTTCTTTTCTGTTTTGTGAAGAATTTCAGTGAAATTTAGATACAAATGACAGATATTCTGTAGATTATTCTTAGCTACATAACCATTTTCACAATAGTAGATCTGCTGATCCATAAGTAGTGAGTGCCTTTCCATCTTGTAGTGCTTTCTCCAATTTATTTCCCAACTATTCTAAAATTTTCATTCTACAGGGCTTACCCTTCACCTCCTTGCTTGGGTTTAGTCCTCCATTTTATTTGCAAACATATCGATATCACTGAAAATTAGACTTTTCCCCTGATTTTGTTCCTGTGATGACCACTATTTTTATGTAGGTATATAAAATGGCTGCTAGTTTTGTATGTTGATTGTGTATCCTGCCAGTTTACTGACTGTGTTTATCATTTTTAAGAGTTTTCTGGAACCTTTAAATTGTCTTTAAGTCTTTTAGGTATCTAGATATATCATTTGCAAATAGAGTTAATGTGACTTATTCCTTTCCCACTTTTCCCAAGCCATATTGCTCTGGTTATTTCTGCTAAGCACTGTTATGAAAAAGAGTATAAAGAGTTCACACCCTGTCTCATTCTTTATTATAGAAGGACGATCTCAGTTTTCCCACATTTGTATAATATTGTCATAGTCTTGTCACATGCAAGCTTATTATATAGGGGTGTGTTTCTCCTATTTCTTCCTCCTTCAGGGATTTTATCATGAAAGGATATTGAACTTTGTTGAAGGCCTTCCTGTGTCTGTCTAGATGATCACATTACTTTTATCTTTAAATCTACTTGCTATATTACATCTATTTATTTGTGAATGTTGGTCATCTTTTTATCTCTGAAATAAAACCAACTTTTATTTTGTTAATTTTTTCCAAGTTTTTGTTCTTATGTGCTTATGTTCTTTTGTTCTATGTCTTCTTATTGGGTAATTTTCTCGTGTACTTATGATGTCTTCTATCCTTTGTAGAGAAGAAACATATAGCAGTAAGGAAAACAGTGACTTGACAAAAATTCAACTGATAAAATGTGGTAAAAAGCAATAGAATATCTCATCTTCACTGTCAGAAAGGTTAGATAGCAAATTAGCAAGGATAATGTTAAGATAAATGAGGAGCTCAAAGATTTTTAAAGCTAAACTTAATAAGATGTAAAAGAAAATGTAGTGAATAAAGAGGGGCAACTAAGGAGAGAGTAGTAGAGAAAGGAAAATATCATAGTTCAGTAGATGAGAGAACAGGAAATAGATAAAATTCATAAAATTTTATTGAAAAATGTAAGAACTGAAACAAATTTGTACCCACTTAAAAAATAGGTGTATGTATGAATGACCTGGTAAACATAATGAAAAAAACTGTCCATGAAATTGAAAGAGAGCAAGAAAGAATATATAGAAGACTTTGAGGAGGGATGAAAGAGAAGAAGAAAATGAAAAAAATTTTTCATGAGAAAGAAATAGGTAAAATTAATTTTAATAACCTATTTTGTTGAACCCATTTAATTGTATCGTCTTTCATTTCTCAAATTAATAAATAAAATTGTATCTATCTATCATGAAATATATAAATTTTAACCTGTATAGATTAGGCAATATTTCTTCTTTTCTGAAAGCTCATAGGAATATGGTCCCATCCCTCGGCTTATTTAAACATGACTTTGCTGAGGGAAAGTGGCTACATTCCTCTGGTATTCAACTAGGTAAGACGAAAGTGGACCACAAGCAATACTTATTCTGTCTGTTTTAACCATTGACCTTAATTTTGGAAAGCAGAGACCCTCAAGGTGTTTTGTCCCAGTGGCTGCAGTGCTATCCCTTACCATGGAGGCCCCAAGTCACATTTCTCACTGTTCTCACTGGTTGTGTCAATGTACATAATTAAGAAAGTAAATTTCTCAGGTTATGAAGGAGTCCACCCCTAACCCTGCACTGCCCAGCTCCATTGCTAGTCACCTTTGCATATTGATTTTCACATCTAACTTGAGTTCAGCCTGTTTTTCTTTTTCTTTCTTTCTTTATTTTTTTTCAGTGCCAGAGTCTTTGGCTAGTGTACTCACACCCTGAGTTTCCACCCAGATGAACTTCTATCCTGAGGTCATGATGATTCTTTGGATACCACTTGCTTTAGCAGTTGTATCACAGGGATCTTTGGGTTTTGGAGACATAATAATGTTGAAATTTCTACTCTCTAATAAAGTGATTAGCTTATAGATTGTCTCTGAGTTGGATCAGGACTCAAAGGTGGGGTCAGTTATTACCCTTACAGTCCTTATGTGTGGCCTTTCTGGGTCTTTCTGGATCATTTGGATTCTTCGTTATGTCTGAATGGATCCCCCATTTGCTGTTCCAATGTTTTCACCTCACTCTGCAGTCATAAATCTGAATTTTTTTCAAAATTTATGGGGAAATTGGGTGGGGGCTCTCCATCACAACTTTGCCTTCTGGGAATCACCTGCAGCTGCCTGTGAGGTTGTTCCTTCGCCTCTACTAGAGACCAGGCCTCCGAATGATCAACTCTAAATTAGTGGTGCTCCTGAGTCATTCTCTATAAACAGATCTGATTAATTTTTAATATGTTTTACTTTATTTTTCTTAAACAAGCTCTATTTCTTCCAGGGTGACCTGAGACTGCACAGCTCAGATTTATCCTCAGTTTATTGGGATTATAAAAATATTCCTCAACCATGGAAATAAAGCTTATTTTTTTCATTGTGTCTTACATAAAGTTAATATCTCTCCATTCTGCTTTCTGTATGTTTTAATATCTTCATTGAATATATGGCTATGAACTACATATGGAAAATAGATCTTTGTACTATTTACCAGATCTCACAATTTTTTTAACACACTATTTTCTATTCATTGTACTATAGCCGTTTTATTAAACATTATCATTTATATAAACATAGTGTTTTCTCTCTAGACTGTTTCCCAAGCACAGAGTATAATTCATATCCAGATTTCTGAAGTTGCTGGAAATGAGATCTGAGCTGTGAGAAATTAGTTAGCAGTTCAAATATATCCACTAGATCTGGCAAAGGTTGACAAATAAGACTATCACAAAATGCAACACTTTTATTGTTGTTAAGTTATATTAGAGAAATTAAACATTTAAACCTGATGACTTGTCAGATGGCTTCTGTGGGTATAGATCCTTGACACCAAGTCTGATGACTAGAGTTATATGTGAGAGTTTCATGTGGTGGAAGAAAAGAACAAGACTACCCTGTCCTCTACACACATGCAATGGTATATGCACACACAAAATGTTCACATGGAGACACACTAGAATGAATAATGTAATAGAAATAATTAAAATTTGAACCTAGGCCCCTCCCCCTGAGCCAGTGCAACCCCAGAGACCAGGAAGAAACTCCCTCCCCCAACCCCTAGTCAAGCCAACAATCCCCTGTGGCATCAGTGAACACAGGAGCCATATGTCCACCTTGCACAGAAAATATAATCAACAAAATTATAGAAGAAAACTTTCCCAACCTAAGGAAAGACATGCCTATGAAGGTACAAGAAACATAGAGAACACCAAATAGACTAGACACAAAAAATTCCCATTGTCACATAAGAGTGAAAACACTAAACATACAGAATAAAGAAAGAATATTAAGAGCAGCAAAATTAAAAGATCAAGTAACATATAAAGGCAGACCTATCAGAATTATACTCAACTTCTCAATGGAAACTCTGAGAGCCAGAAGGTTCTGGACAAATGATCTACAGATACTAAGAGACTACAGATGCCAGCCCAGACCACTATTCCCAGCTTAGCTTTCAGTCAATCTAGATGGAGAAAACAATATACTTCATGACAAAACCAGATTTACATACTACATATCCACAAATCCAGTCCTACTGGAAGTACTAGAAGAAAAACTCCAATCCAAGGAAGCTAGCTGCAACCACCAAAACAGAGGCCACAGATAACTCCCACCAGGCAAACCCCATGCACACGACCACCAAAAGATAATAGGAATTAACAATCAATGGTCATTAATATCCCTTAAGGTCAATGGATTCAATTCGCCCATAAAAAGACACAGGCTAACAGAATGGAGGCCAAAACAGGATCCATCCATCTGCTGCATACAAGAAATACATCTCAACCTCAAAGGCAGACATTACCTAAGAGTAAAGGGTTAGGAAAAACTTTCCAATCACATGGACGTAAGAAACAAGCTGGTGTAGCTATTCTAATAACTGACAAAAGAGACCTCAAATGAAAAATCGATCAAAATAGATGAAGAAGGGCATTTCATATTCATCACAGGAAAAATCCATCAAGATGAAGACTCACTTTTGAGCATTTATGCTTCAAATACAAGGACACCTATATATGTAAAAGAAACATCACTAAAGCTCAAATCACACATCAAACCACACACACTAGTAGTAGGAGACTTCAACACCCCTCTCTCACCAATGGACAGGTCTCCCAGACAGAAACTTAACAGAGAAATAAGGGAACTAACAGATGTTATGACTCAAATGGACCTAAGAGACATTCATAAAATATTTCACCCAAATACAAAAGAATATATGCTGTGGATATCGCTCTGTGTAAATAAAGTTCTGATTGGCCAGTGGCAGGGAGTATAGGTGGGACAAGAGAGAAGAGAATTCTGGGAAGTAGAAGGTTGGAGAGAGACACCGCCAGCCACCGCCATAAAAAGCAACATGTAAAGACACTGGTAAGCCACAAGTCATGTGGCAAAGTATAGACTAACAGAAATGGGTTAATTTAAGATAGAAGAAGTAGATAACAAGAAGCCTGCCACGGCTATACAGTTTCTAAACAATGTAAGTTTCTGTGTGTTTTCTTGGTTGGGTCTGAGCGACTGTGGGACTGGCGGGTAAGAGAGAGGTGTCCTGACTGTGGGCCAGGCAGGAAAACTCTAACTACAAATGGTATCCAACATGTTGGCGATATTTCCACCTAAAACCTGAGAAAAAAAGATTCTAAAACAGAGCTAAAAACAGCTTCCTAGTTGTCTCTCTCAAGTTAGCAGCAGCCTGCCAGTTTGAGCTACTGTGGCGGGTTTCTGGCCTGTGCGTCTGAACTGCAGTGTGGCGGGAATAAGGAGTCTACAAGCAGCATTTTACTCTGCTGTGTGGTGGATTTAGCCTTTGCTAGTTAAAAAAAAAAAAAAAAAAAAGTTTTCTGGGCTACACGCTGCTTTGATAGAACTACTTCTGATAGTTGATGGCTCTAGACCAAGTGCTGGCAGTAAGCAGTAAACTGTACCACCGCCATGTTGGGAAGCTGAAGTGGGCGGAGCCAGCAGCCACAGCGGCGTTTCAATCTTACAAAGATGGATATTACACAGAGAATCTGGCTTTTGTTGTCTTTGGGATTTTTAACTGCAGAAAAAGATTTAATTGTAAAAGCTGTTGAGTTAAACAAATATGTAAATTTTAAAGACACCTTGACTTCAAAATTTGGATGTAAGGATATGTTGCTTTGGAAAGGAGTCTCTGCTTTTGTTTCCACAGAATGCCAGAGGCTATGGATTTGTTCCAGATTAAGATACATCAGGTTTGATCAGCCAAGACCACCTGAAAGGTCTCCAATGACAGCATGGCCCAGATAATCTGACATCCAGAATGGTTTCAAGGCAACTGGCTCAGTGGTTCACCCTGATGGACTACTCCATAATCCTAAAATTTTCTTTGTGTCCCCATAAGATACAGTGCCCCCCTCCAGCAGGAAGTAGTAAGAGAAACTATGCCCAATTTCCCAAAATTATCAAGCTGGCTTTGGTCATGGAATTGGCTTGCTCCTTCTCTAAACCCAAGCACATTGTTGAAAGAAAAGGTTAAGAGATTCTTGTGTCCCAAATCACAAGAGCGCTCTGGTGTGGGACAGAGAAAAACCACTATTTTATTTAAAACAGGTTGATTATAAATATAATCTCTTTCTAAAGATAAAAAGGGGATATGATATAGATATGATAGGATGAAAGGGTAGATTAATGAACTTACTTCTAAAAAGCAACAACTCGTTTAAAATATTTTACATTGGTATAGATTTTAGTCTTTTGATACAAACTTAAAGTTAATTTTGTTATACTGTGTGTATATTTCCACTCTTGTTTAAGGTATTATGTTAGTACAGCTCATTTAAAATTGTAATGGATAATTAAAAATAGAGTAATAACTGGTCATCTATGATAATCATACTCATAGCCAGGTTAGTTAAGTCTTCTAGGTATACACAGAGATATTTCAGATAGACAGGTAATCTTCAAACACTTCAAAGGTCTACAGAATATGGCATTTAAATATTTTTAAAATTTAGACTTTCTGGACAATGAGACATGTCTGCTCCTGGCAGCACCAATTTACTTTGGAGAGGAGGATGGGCATTGAAGACACTTCACATGGAGTTTATCTTCACCTTGGCAAAAATAGCCATTTGGGCAAGAAACTGTTCTTGCCTGGACTGCTTGATCGACTGGACATGCAGGACCCATAGAAAGGTGACCACTGAACTTTGCTTGACAAAATGGTCCTTCAGGTTCCTGCTTCGCAGAGGAAACTGCCAGACATTCTACAGGACACTGAGAGAAGTGACCAAGAGACTCTAGCCCTGTGGGCTGAAGACAAATGCCCCAACTTTACAAAAGAACATTAGGTGACTGTCCAGGCTGCCAGCTGTCTCTGTCTACTCTTGCAAGACTCCCAAAAAATGCTTGCATCCTTCTCCCGTTCTCAGGTAATATTATATCGTTCTGAGGTCTTTGATTTCATTGAAGGCTAGATAGTTATAATTATCTCAGTTATGATAAAAGATAAGTTAGATATAAAACCTTAGACTCACAAATATAAGACAGATAGGATATCTTCTTTAATATTGTAACTGTAATTCTTGCTTGATAATTGTTTTGTTATATGTAATTGTACTATGTAAAAGTTAAAACCTTCCTAAAAAAAAAAAAAAGAAAGAAAAGGGGAAGTGCTGTGGATATCACTCTGTATAAATAAATTCCTGATTAGCCAGTGGCCAGGCAGGAAGTATAGGCGGGACAAGAGAGAAGAGAATTCTGGGAAGTAGAAGGTTGGAGAGAGACACCACCAGCCGCCACCATGAAAAGCAACATGAAAAGACACTGGTAAGCCACAAGTCATGTGGCAAAGTATAGACTAACAGAAATGGGTTAATTTAAGATAGAAGAAGTAGATAACAAGAAGCCTGCCACAGCCATGTAGTTTCTAAACAATGTAAGTTTCTGTGTGCTTTCTTGGTTGCATCTGAGCAACTGTGGGACTGGTGGGTAAGAGAGATTTGTCCTGACTGTGGGCCAGGCAGGAAAACTCCAAATATACATTCTTTTCAGCACTCCATGGATCCTTATCCAAAACTGACCACATATTCAGTAATAAAACAAAAACCAACAGATACAAAAACAAATTGGAATAACCCCCTGTATCTTATTTAACCACCATGATTAAAAGCTAGTATTCAACAACAATACAAAATGCAGAAAGCCTACAAACTTCTTGAAGCTGAACAATGCTCAACTGAATCACCAATGAGTCAAGGAAGAAATAAAGAAAGAACTTAGGGACTTCCTAGAATTCAGTGAAAATGAATGCACAGTAGACTCAAACTTATGGGACACAATGAAAGCAGTGCTAAAAGGAAAGTTCATAGCACTAAATGCCCACATAAAGAAGTTGGAGAAATCTCACATTAGAGACTTAACAACATATCTGAGAGCTCTAGAACAACAAGAAGAAAACTCACCTAAGAGTAGTAGATGACAGGAAACAATCAAATCGGGGGCTGAAGTCAATAGCATAGAAACAAAGAGAACAATACAAAGAATCAATGCAACAAAGATTTGGTTCTTTGAGAACATCAACAAGATAGACAAACCCTTATCCAAACTCACCCAAAAGCACAGAGAGAATACCAAAATTAACAAAATCAGAAATGAAAAAGGGGATATAATAACAGACACTGAGGAAATCCAGAGAATCATTAGATCATACTTCAAAAACATGCACTCCACAAATTGGAAAATCTAAAAGAAATGGACAATTTTTTTTATAGCTGCCACATACCAAAATTAAATCAAGATCAGATAAACAATTTAAGTAGACCTCCAACCCCTAAGGGAATAGACGCACTCATCAGAAGTCTCTCCCCGCTCCCCCTCACAAAAAAAAAAAAAAAAAAAAAAAAAAAAAAAAAAAAGAAAAAAAATCCCAGGGACAAAGCAGAATTCTACCAGAATTTCAAAAAAGAGCTAATACCAATACTCCTCAAATTGTTCCATACAATAGAAACATAAGGAACATTGTCAAACTCTTTTTATGAGGCTATAGTTACCCTGATACTCAAACCACATAAAGAAACAATTAGGAAAGAGAATTACAGACCAGTCTCCCTCCTGAACATTTTATGCAAAAATTCTCAATAAATATTAGCAAACCAAATCAAAAAACACATCCAAAAAAGTCATCCATCACAATCAGGTTGGCTTCATCCCAGAGATGCAAGGATGGTACAACATATGAAAATCTGTCATTTTATCTCTACTATATAAACACACTGAAAGAAATAAAAACACATGATCATCTCATTAGATGCTGCAAAATCCTTTGACAAAATCTGACACCCCTTTATAATAAAGGTCTTGGAGAGATCAGAGATACAAGTAACATACCTAAAAATAATAAAGGCAATATACAAGTCAACTGCCAACATCAAACTAAATGGTAAGAAACTCAATGTGATTTCACTGAAATCAGGAACAAGACAAGGCTGTCCACTATCTCTATACCTATTCAATATAGCATGCAAAGTTCTAGCTAGTGCAATAAGAAAATAAAAGGAAATCAAGGGGATACAAATTGGAAAGGACGAAGTCAAACTTTCACTATTTGCAGATGATATGATAGCATACATAAGTGACATCAAAAATTCTACCAGGGAACTCCTACAGCTGATAAACAACTTCTGTAATGTGGCAGGATATGAAATTCACTCAATAAATCAGTAGCCCTCTTATATAAAAATGATAAGTGGATTGAGAATGAAAATAGAGAAATATCACCCTTTATCACAGCCACCAATAATATAAAATACCTTGAGGTAACTCTAACCAAACAAGTGAAATACCTGTATGACAAGAACTTCTAAGTCTTTGAAGAAAGAAATTGATGAAGATATGAGAAAATGGAAAGATCTTCCATGTTCTTGGATAGATAGGATCAACATATTAAAAATGGCAATCTTACCAAAAGCAATCTATAGATTCATTGAAATCCCCATCAAAATCCTAATACCATTCTTCACAGACCTTGAAATAACAATACTCAACTTCATATGGAAAAAAAAAATGGAAACCCTCAGGATTGTCAAAACAATCCTGTACAATCAAACACTCCTCCACTGCTGGTGGGGATGTAATCTTGTACAGCCACTCTGGAAATCAGTATGGCAGTACTCAGAAAATTGGGAATCAACTACCTTAAGACCCATCAATACCACTTCTGGGTATATACCCAAAAGATGCTCAACCACACAAAAGGACATTTTCTCAACTATGTTCATAGCAGCATTATTCATAATAGCAGAACCTGGAAACAACCTAGATGCCTTTCAACCAAAGAATGGATAAACAAAATGTGGTGCATTTACAATGAAGTACTACTTACTCAGTGGTAAAGAACAAGGAAATAATGAAATTTACAGGCAAATGGATGCAAGTAGAAAATATCATCTTGATTGAAGTAACCCAGACCCAGAAAGACAAACATGACATGCAATCACTCATAAGTGAATATTAGATGCAAAGCCAAGTATACCCAGGCTAAAATCCACAATCCCAGAGAAGCTAGGTAAAGCGGAGGACACTAAGAGGGACACCCATGGATCACCCCAGGAAGGGAAAGGGTTAAGATCTCCTGAGTAATCTGGGACAGAGGAATACAGGGGAGGGAGTGGGAGAAGAATGGAGGTGGGAACATGGGGGAGAGACAGGGAGGGAGAGCGATGAAAGAGATATCTTGACAGAGATTGGAGAGGCACAGGGACAAATAGCCAATCGAATGGAAGCACATGAATTATGAACCAAAGGCTGTGGAGCCCCCAAATGGATCAGGCCCTCTGGATAAGTGAGACAATTGAATAGCTTGAACTGTTTGGGAGGCACCCACCCAGTCTGTGGGACCTGGACCTGTCCTTAGTGCATGAGCTGGCTGTTTGGAACCTTGGGCTTACACAGGGACACTTTGCTCAGCCTGGAAGGAGGGGACTGGACCTGCCTGTACTGAATCCACCAGGTTTAAATGAATCCCCAGGGGAGTCTTGGCCCTGGAGGAGATGTGAATAGAGGGTAGGGGGTGGGGGGAAGGTGGGGGTGGAGGTGGGAGGGAGGAGTACAGGGGAACCCATGGCTGATGTGTAAAATTAAAACACAAATATAACTAAAAAAAGTTTAAAAAAATTTAAATGACAATAAGAATGTCATATTACTAGAAATATAATTAATACCATAAGTTATGTTGCTTTCACACTTGTGTTGCTTATTATATTAAAACAATTAAATTCTATTCCTAATATTTTAAAAGTTTTGGCTTGTTTATAAAAACAGGAACATTAATTATGAAAACTCTGGTGTCATAGACAATGGAACCCATGTAACAGAACTGTTCCCAGTAGAAACATCTACAAAACACTCACAAGAAGGCTCAGGGGACACAACAAAAGAGGGAGCAGACAGACTTTGAGAGCCAGAGAGGAGAGTTTGCTGCGATTCTGTGTCTTTCAGTAACACCACATGCTATCCTCAGAAAATTTCACCAATCTGACTATCCAAATACGACCTGAGCAAAGAAAACACTAGACATGCTAAAGACAACAGCTGAAAAAAATGAAGCATTAACCCTTCACAGAGAACTACAGTCAACTAAGAAATGCTGAGAGCAGGAGAAATATTCTCCCCAGGGAAGAGCACAGCATTGGATCATCCAGTACCAAATTGTTAGCCCAGGCATATACAGAATGAGCAGGCTGTATTTACATATTTAAGAATATATATGTCTATGTATATAAACATATGCATATAATAGCAATCAGTAAAATGGTTATGAATTGAAAGCAAGCAAGGGTGAGTATATGGGAGGGTTTGGAGGAAGGAAAGGGAAGGGAGAAATGATGTAATTATATTCTAATTATGAAAAACAAAATTTAAAATGTCAAAAAAGAGAACAGCTGTTGTATATAATTAATAACAGAAAGCAATGATTTTAAACTTTGCTTATTTAATTAAAACTGCTAATATTACTTCAACACCCATTATAAACTTTAATTTACTTCAGCATAGTTTTATAAGCCATATATAGTAGTTTTCATTATATTGAAAGACATTAAGGCCAAAAGAACACTATGCAATTTACAATGGAAGAAAAGAAGTAATTTCTGCATTTGTAATTATAAATGTGACTTCTCTTTGGTGCTTTAAAAGTGCACAGAAAACACGTATCGAAACCATATGTGTTTGTTTTTATTATGGGATGTTGAAATATGTCACTGCCTAATTATTTTCAAGATAATTGGTATTATATTTTGGGATATGGTAGAAAAAGTCTTTGATTGTAATGAATAAAGTTGGATGGGAATATAATTTCTCTAGTTTACTCTTTTGCTTTTGAAAGAAAAAGTGACTTTTAGGGTATAATGAGAACACTATGTTAAATTACCAAATTATATTATTAACAAAAGTGGCTAGGAAAACTTCCAAAACCACAGCAGGAAGGTTCAGGGATGGAAACACAGGGAAATGTGAGGATATGGTGAGTCCTCCTAATTTCTGGCTCTTTGTTAATCAAATGGTCCTTAAATATAATTTGTAATGTCCACTGTGTTAGGCATTAAGATTCAAAGTTAAACACAAGAATTCTGAGATCTTGTCTCTGCAGATATAAAAGGCATAATGAAGTTAACAATTGGTTTAAGACAAACATAGCCAGACTCTCTTGTGAAAAACAAACAAAAAAAAAAATTATTTGAAATGCTAGAGTCCTCTGGAGGAATCCCAAACTCTTCACTGTAAGAATTTAGATAAGTGTTACTGCCAATTTTACCATTCAGCACTGATATCATAAACATAATGAATGGATCCTAGAACTTCAGTCATAGACACATTTGAAATCCACTCTTGTATTCTGCTTTTTATTTTTGCAAGATGCATTTAAAATAAGAGTTCTCTAGATTTTTGTGTGTGTGTGTTTCTCAGCCTATACCATGTTTCTTTGATTACTATATATTTATGGTGTAGTTTGAGGTCATGCAATTTGATGCTTACCTGCAATTTTTCACTCTTTGCTTGTGACTTCTTTTGCTATTCAGGATTCTCTACTTCCATATCAATTCCAGGACTGATTGTTTTCTAATTCATCAAATAATGTAATTTATAATGGAAATTTCATTGACTGTGCAAGTTTCTTGAGTGGGATGGATATTTTAATGATGCTGATTCTTTTGATCTACTTCCACTTTGTGAATAGTAGATAAGAAGTTTAAAACAATAGTTAATTTAAAATTGTCTTTAATTGTTTGTAGATGTTCACTTGATGCAGAAAGAAGAAATATAAAATACTTGAAGCCTGGTTACTTATTCATATGGAGCCCTGGCTTGACACATTTTGTGTTTCCTACAAGAAATAAACATCCTCCACATTCCATTGTTTCCATTTATAAAACAAGCTTAATAATGCTACTTATCTGTTAGGCATGAACATTGTTCTTGTTTTTATGTTGAAGTGTTCCTTGAGATGTTTCTATGTGTAAATCTAGGTTTGTGCCTGACCCTGAGTGAACACTGAAGGAATTCATACAAGAACAGAATTTTCCATATCAAAGTTACCTTCCAACACATAGAGGTGAACTAATAGGTAGGTGCAGAAGAGAAGAAATCAGCTGGCAACTCATAGAATATAGAATCCTGCAGGGGAATGGAGATAATGACACTAGCAGACTCATGTATCATTTATTACAATATCAGCTAGTACTTTCCAAAAAGATTAGATTCTGTTTCTGAAGTGTCCTTCTAAACATCATGGCTTCTATCATTTTATAATAATTGTATAAATTAATATTTCACAATAATATTAAACCCAAGACAGGGCCCATCTAGATTTAAAGAGCAAACTCAAGGTTACTGAAATTTGACAGAAAATCTAGTAGAAAGGCACAGAAAATGCTATAGTGTAATATTAGAGCACCTTGGAGGAAAATTGCCAGATAGAATTCAGACTACAAGTTTTCACTTAACCTTGAACAACCAGTGCAGTGCTAAAACTGCTCTTATTCTCTCACAACTCAAAGCAGAATACAGACAATTTGCAAACCAAAAGTGGTCAAAGGAAGTTCAACAGTCACACTCACTGGAGCAGAAGTGACTTCTTCAAGTGGCACTAAGGCACATTTATGTTGAGTTAACAATGTGGAAATAGTCGTACTTGACACAGAAATGAAGAAGATTAAAGTCTTTGTGCTCAGGACACAGGCAGTGACAGAAGTCCATATTATTTTTCAGAGGAAGCCTTCCCGAGTGCTAGCGATGCCGCAGAGGGAACACAGCCTATGCCCACATTATTTTTTGGATGAAGTGTAGCTTATTCTTTGCTTTAGTAGATGTGTTACTCATACTGGTGGTATGGAATGTATGGTTTTCCACTGACCAACCCTTTTGGGCTATAATTTTAAGTAGCACACAAAGCACTTCTGTACACATCATTCTCCTTCACTGTATGATCAGTTCGTTAACTATAGGCAAGAGCACACTGTACCCTTGTGTGGGATCCTAGACACCAGTGGGCAGTGCACAGTCATGGCCTGACTTTGATGAGCAGGCACGCGCACTTGCTTACTGCCTATCCTGGTTCCAAGTGTATGTTCTACAGTTGCTTCATTTGCCTTTTAACATAGCCTTGTCCAGGGCACCAGTAACTTTCCTCATTTCCTTTTGGATTTCTGTGTGATAGATTTTAGGAAAGTAAAATGAATGGCAGCAGCATCAAACAAAAAGGATCCTGTCTTATTTTATTAATACTGTACTTCATAAGTCCCTTCCTGTGTTACTTCCTCTTTCTGGAGCTTCTTTCTTGTAATGGTTTTGGTCATTGTCAGAATGATACATTTGGAACATTGTTTGTAAAATTCCTGTTGCTTTAAAATCCCCTTCCTTCTCCTTCCACAGCTGAAAAAGATACCATCACTTCTAGAATAAGCATAAAGTTTGTCAAACATGTTATCCTACAGTTACCTTAGGAAAACCGATCAGGGAAGCCTGCACTGAGTCCTCTTTCACCCTTGTGTGATTTCCTTACAGCTTGCACTCTTGGGTTTAGAATATGTGGATGGGCTCCATCTTTTAGACATGGTTTATGTTCACTCAGTCTTCATAGAAGAAAGACGTAGATTATATCACATTTTAACATTTCTTCTAGTTCAGGATGTTAAGATCCTTTGGAGATTCATAATTTCTAGTATCTATGACATCCTTTAGAATGGGTTTTTCTAATTTACAGCACTACACTGAATGGTGCCCTAGTGGTCTGAAAAATGAACGTTTGCGCCCCACCCTAAAAATGATATTTAATACACTTGCCACCATCTCTCTCCTCTATACACATTTGCATCTACATTTATCACTTGCAAGCAGTAAAATGCAATAAATATTGTGGAAAAGTGAACTGAACTGTTTCCCACATGTGCAAACCACAAAAGTTCAGGCCTCAGTCTTCTCAATATAAAAAGAGGAAAATATATTACCTTCCAAGGTTTTATATAATGCAAATAAAACTCCTAGAATACCTGGAATGTATAATGAGAACTGGTAAATACTAATACTATATATATATATATATATATATATATATATATATATATATATATGTGTGTGTGTGTGTGTGTGTGTGTGTGTGTGTGTGTGTGTTATTTTATTACTTACATACATGTTATCTCTGCTCACACTGAAATTCCATTTTGAGTTAATCTTCATATCAATACTGTTGCTCTTTGTCTTATTTTTCTCACCTAGGGAAACCCAATGTCATTTTATTCTGTAATGTATAACCCCAATTCCTAGTGCAGTATACAAAGTAAAATATTTCTACTTCATTATCTTTGATTTCCACTCAAAGTGCTCACAGTGTGAAATTGAACTTGCTTGGCAAGGCCAGCAAAATCATCCCAATCTTGTCTCATCCAACCTATTTTGAAACTTATTCCTCACAGCTCTCCATCACTGATGCTCTCAAACATCATTTGCCATGGTCATATTTGACCACACTTGACTAATGAGAAGTCTTAAGTAGCTGTTTAATTGTGTCACCAGTACGGTTACTACATATCTACAAATGTTCCAGATAATATTTTATCATAGTCTCTTCATTGTCCTTTCAATTTTGATAAGATATTATGTGTCTAAGGCTCCTAGGCAGAAAGTCTCTTCCACATTCCCATGGAGTGCTATTAACCATATTTTAGTGTATATCTGTGTAATAATTAGTTGTTTTTGGACACACAGCTCTTGGCAATTTGAGAACATGTGTCTCCCTCACAAAGAAGCATCAAGATGTATTCTATCTTTAAGTCTCCACTTTGGATATGAATACTGACTTAACTATTTTGTTCTAACAAATACTTCTTGGTTAACACAGTTATCTCAACCTCCTTCATAGTCCTGTTCTTTAACTGAAATTACAAAATACTAAACTATCATTTGTATTGATTATTTACCAATAAAGGTAGTGTAAGTAATCAATTGGTGTTTGACTTTTGGAATTCATTTAATCAAATATTTATTTATTTAAATCATTTGTGTTTGATCTTTAGAGGTTTTTTGTTTTTTTTTGTTTTTTTTTTTTCCTAACTAATGTTCATATTTAGTATGCTCCTGATCTGAGACTGTCTATTCAGCTTGGATGGACATGGTTACTATTGTAAACTCTACATTCTCAGTCTTTTGGTGCTGGATATCTTGCATTTTGAGTGACTTAAGAGATAAATAATTTTTGTTTTTTACTTTGATTTTATATTTAGACCCTTCGAATTGTTGAGTAGTGCCTGGCTTATTATCTTTGTCATTCCATACATTATACATGTTCTCAGTGCTTACTTCATTTTTTGCTGCTGTCTGAGACAGTTATTAACTTTGTCACTAAGAGAAAGTGTGCTGCAACACTGACATGCTCATTGTATTATTTCAATTTTTACAAAGTAAAACGTGAAATAGATTATCTATAGTAACCACCCTCCAGTAGCTAATAGAGAGCCAGAAAGAGAGTGGCATTTATGAACAGAAACAGTGACATTAGTGTTGTGGAATATTGCTTTTGTACACTGGTTTAATAAAATACTGACAGGCAAGAAGTATAGGGGGGATAAACAGACAAGAAGAATCCTGGGAAGAAGAAGGCTGAGTTCAGAGATGCCAGCCCCCATCCAGGGTACAGCATGTAATGGCACACAGATAAAGCCATGGGACTTGTGGCAACATATAGATTAACAGAAATGGGCTGAGTTTAAGTGTAAGAGCTAGTCAATATTTAGCCTGAGCTAATGGCCAAGCAGTTTTAATTAATATAAGCTTCTGAGTGATTATTTTATAAGTGGCTGTGGGACCTCTGACCGGGTAGGAGCAGAGAGAAACTTTCTGGCTATAATTGGCACCCAATGTGGGCCATTGATCCACGTCGACCTAAGAAAGTTTAAAGATTCTGAACACATAGAAATGGAGCCACACTAGATTTCCTAGTCTCACAGTCTCATGCTAGCAGCAGCACAGACTCATCTTCCGACAGCTGCCTGCAAGATGGAGCTGGCTGCCAGTTGTCATGAGCTAAGCTGCATGGCTGCGGATTCCCACTGCAGTACACAACAGCATCTCCAAGACACACAGTGTGGTGTGTAGTGCATTTAGCCTTTGCTACTACAAAAATAAGATGGTTTCTGGGCTACACATTGCTTTGATGGAGGCATAGACCCACTGCTTCACAGAGTCAACAATGAGCATGGTTCTCCCAGAGCTGGCAGTAAACTTAGTTCTGCCATGTTGAAAAGCTGAGATGGACAGACTCAGCAGCCAAGTATGTCAGTAATAACCACTGCAGTTTAAAGCAATAGATTTACAATAAGGCAGCTGGAATAAGACTTTAAATGTTTTACAGTGTGTATAAAAATGTATATAGGCTTGGAAGAGAGAGGAAAAAAGAATATATACAATAATATAAAGAAATAGTATAAAAAATAAGCCATGTAAAGATGGATATTAGGATATTACACAGAGAATTGGGCTTGTCATATATATATATATATATATATATATATGTATGTATATATATATATATATATATATATGGTTTTTCAAGACAGGGTTTCTCTGTGTCATTTTGGTGCCTGACCTGGATCTCACTCTGTAGACCAGGCTGGCCTCGAACTCATAGAGATTCACCTGGCTCTTCCTCCTGAGTTCTGGGATTAAGGGTGTGTGCCACCACCACCCAACCATTTTTGATATTTTTAACTGCAGAAAGATTTTTGATTGTAAAGGCTGCTAAATTAAGCCTACAAATATATACATATATGTATATATACTTTAAAGGTATCTCGACTTCAAAATTTGGATCTAAGGATATGTTGCTTTGGAAAGGAGGCTCTGCTTTTGTTTCCACAGGGAGCAAGAGGCTATGGATTTGTTCCAGATTAATATACATCAGGTTTGAACAGCCAAGAAACCCTGAAAGGTCTCCAATGACACCATGGCCCAGATGATCCAACATCCAGAATGGTTTCAAGGCAACTGGCTCAGACAATGCAACCTCACAGATTACTCTAGTCAGGACTTGACCATAGGTTCTTAATTTTCTCAGGATCCCCTTAGATTGCCAGCACCCTCATCCATCAGGAAGTAGTATAAGAAACTATGCCCAAATTCCTAAAATGTTGCTTATGAATGTTTGTTTTTTTATTTAAAACGGGTTGATTATAAATGCAATCTCTTTCTAAAGAAGAAAAGATAGGATAGGATGAAAGGATAGGCTAATGACTCTAATTTTAAATGTTTTATACATTGCTATAGATTTTAGTTTATTGATACAAATTTACATTTGATTTTGTTATATTATATGTATATTTCTATTCTTGTTTAAAGCATCATGTTTATGTAAGTCATTTAAATTGTAATGGATAATTAAGAAATACAGATTAATAATTAGTCTTCTAGGATAGTCAAATTTATAGTCATGCTAAGTTTTCTAGATATACATATATATAGTTCAATTATGTAGGTAATCTTCAAACACTTCAAAAACCTACTGAATATGGCATTTAAAATGTTTTAAAAACTTAGACTTTCTGGACAATGAGACACAGATTCTCTGTATAATGTCTATCTTTACATGGCTTATTTTTTATACTACCTTTACTGTCTCTTTAAATACTTTATTTTTTAAAATCATTTCTTTATATAATTGTGTATATTCTTTTTCCTCTCTCTTCCAGTAGTTCTTGGCAGCACCAATTTACTTCAAAGAGAAAGATGGGCACCAAAGACTATGGAGTTTATCTTCTTGGTAAAAAATATCCATTTGGGCAAGTAACTGTTCTTGCCTGGACTGCTTGACAAAATGTTGTGTTGATTGGACATGCAGGACCCATAGGAAGGTGACTACTGAACTTTGCAAGGCAAAATGGTCCTTCAGATTCCTGATTCACAGAAGAATCTACCAGACATTCTACAGGACACAAAGAAAAAAGTGACTGAGAGGCTATGAGCTGAAGATAAATGCCCCAATGTTACAGAGGAACTTTGGGTGACTGTGCAGGCAGGCAGCTGTCTCTGTTATTCTAGATTTTTGGAAGTTGCTTCCAATGCTCTTCCTGCTTATCTAGGTAATATTGTATCCTTCTGAGGTCTTTGATGTAGTTAAAGACTAGATACTTATAATTTTCCTTTGTTATGATAAAAGATAAATTAGATATGAAACCTTAGACTCACAAATATAGTATAAATAGAATATAAATATAGTATAGATAGAATATTTTCTTTGAATTTTCCAATATAAATGGAGTATATATTGTAACTGTAATTTTTACTTGATATTTGTTTAGTTATATATAATTTTACTATGTTAAAATTAAACTCTTCCTTTTTAATTAAATAAGAAAGTGGAAATGCTGTGGAAAATTGCTTTTGTACACTGGTTTAATAAAATGCTGATTGGCCATTAGCAAGGCAGGAAATATAGGCAGGATAAGCAGACAAGAAGAATCCTGGGAAGAGGAAGGCTGAGTCAGAAGATGCCAGCCTGCCATCCAGGGAGCAGCATTTAACAGCACACTAGTAAAGCCATGGAACACATGGCAAAATATACATTAACAGAAATTGGCTGAGTTTAAGTGTAAGAGCTAGTCAGTATTTAGCCTGAGCTAATGGCTGAGAACGTCTAATTAATATAAGCTTCTAAGTGATTATTTTATAAGTGGCTGTGGGACTGTGGGCCAGGAAGGACTGGAGAGAAGCTTTCCGGCTACACATTAGAACACTAGTCTGGAATTAGTTTGTGTCACATTTATTCTCTGTTAAAATATAACTTGAGCACAGCTTAAAATATTTCCTATCTGTTTTCATTTAGAGTTAGATATAATGGAGAATATAGTTTAAATTCATGTAAAATAAAATAAATTTTATATGTACCAACAGGAAAAATTGGACATTGCTTCTGAAAAATACTATATAATCCAATGTAGAATCTTTGCGGACTATGTATAAAGTGGTATAGAGGTATCACGATGTGGACATATAGTTTAGCTTTTTAAGGAACCCCCCACATTGATTTCCAGATTCCTTCCCATACCAGCAGGGATTAAATATTCCCTCTTTCCCACACCTGTGGCACTATTTTTCATCATTCATTATTTTTATCTTAGCTATTATTCCTAGAACAAGATGAAATCTCAAAGTAGTCTTAATTTACAGTTTCCTAATGGATAAGGATGTTAAGAAATTTTATAAATTTCTCAGCCATGTTCATTTATTCTTTTGAGAACACTCTGTTTAGTTGCATGCCTCATTTTCCACTGGGCTGTTTATATGCTGCATAATTCTTTTTGTTGTTGTTGTTGTTGTGTTATTTTTTCAGGTCTTTGTATATTCTAGATAGTAATCTTCTTTCAGATGTATGGCTGTTAAAGATTACTTTTTTCATCTGTAAGCTGCATCTTAACTCAACTAATGGTGTTTTTTGCTCTGCAGAAATATTTAGTTTCTTTAGTTCCCACTAATAACTACGTACACTGCTGGAGTTCTGATCTGACAGTTCTTTCATATGCCAATGACTTCGAGCATATTCCCTACTTTCTCCACTATGGGATTCACTCTTGTTTGGTGTCCTTGAGTTATTTGGAGCTCAGTTTTCTCCAGAATGAGACATAGGGATTTAATTTCTTGTTTAGCAGTTAAGAAAAATGTTAAAATTTGAAACAATCTTCTTGAGTGAGGTAACTCAGACACAGACAATGCCCCAAGTTTCACTCATTTGTTGGTATTAGCTTTGAATCTTGAAATATGTGTGCTCAGTTTGGAATATCCAAAGATGTCATGAAATTAGTAAGGGGCCTTGGAGTGGGGAATCCTAAGGAGGAGAAACCGAACTTAGGGGTTTAATATCTCAAAAGTATCTGATGGAATAGGAAGGATTCAATGGGATAGGGTATCCAGTAGCAGGGTAGAGGAGGAAATACTTGGTAGAACAAATGTTAAAGATATTTTGAAAAGTTATATGGAAACACACTACTGTAGAAGCTTACTAAAATATATACATAAAGAGTTAAAATGAAATTCCACTATTAGAGGTCAACAATTCCTCTATTAGAAATCACAGAATGACAAACAAAATGCTCAGTACCAGGAATTCCTCTTCTGGGCTAGTTGGTCACTGAGGTCTCAGAGATTCCCAAACACTAAAAGTTTGTCAATATGCTTGTTACCTTTTAGAAACTGTCTGTAGGGCCCTAGAGCTGAGAATACCACATACATGGAAAAATCAAGCTCATGTATAACTAAAAGATTCATCCTTAATGGCCAGCTTTCATAGTTCTGGAAAGTGTTATACACACTACTACAGGAGAATAGTAATCAATCACTAATCTTACCCAGCTGTGAAACAGCCTATGTGCTACAATAATTACTGGTATGACAAGACATGCCCACTGGTGTAACAAGCTTCAAAAGTTCAAACCCATACCTGGCATAAATATCAAGTCAAGAGCCTGTGAGTAGACAGGTTATAGTAACTGGAAAAGAAACTATTACTATTCATCTGCTACAAGGGCATAGCATTAAACCTACTACCATTGACATATCATTGGTAAAATTACATCTCATGACACTTACCAAATAACTCCTTTATGCAATAATAATTAACACAGAGACCCACAACTGGCCAACATGCAGAATAAAACTCTATAGAATGAGGTCATTTCTGAGGAGGAAACAAAAAAGATATTAAAAGCCAGAAGTGGTGGATCATCACAAGAAAACAGTGTTTTCTAGACACAGTCAAGCTGTTGCACATGTGAACTCACAATATGTGAGACAGAATACACAAGACCTGTGCAGATCAGGCTCACTAGAATCTGAGTGTGAATAATGGAAGTAGATACAAAGTCCCACTGCTAGCTAAGGAGCTATTGGAACTGATTGCTCCTGGAAAAGGAGTGTTGCTTTTGAGAGTTTAGTCTGTAGTGACAAAATGACTGCTAATTACATTCTGCTATGCAAAGAGACCAGTGTTGTTCTGCCGTCATCAGAGAAGCCTCCTCATGCTGTAGATGGGAGCAAGTACAGAGACCAAAGGACAGATGTTACACAGAGAAAGACCTTGGAACACTCAGTCATAAATGGAATGTCTCCATCAAATTTCTCAGAAGAGAAGGCAGAAAATGTGTAAGAGATATAGAGGATAAGAAGATACCAGGAGAACAAGGCCCTCTAAATCAACATGATCAATGTTCATATGAACTCACAGAGACTAGAGCAGCATGCACAAGGCCTACAGGGTCTGCACTGGGTCCTCTGCATATATATTATGCCTTCCAGTTTAGTGTTTTTATGAGTTTCTTAAGTGTGCAAACTAAAGATTGGGTCTCTAGTTCTTTTGCCTTCTCTTGGGTTCCTTTCCTCCTATTAGTTTGTCTTATGCAATTTCAATGTGATAGTTTTTATTTTATCATATTATACAATATTTTGTAATATTTTAATATTATCTCATAGAAGCCTGTTCTTTTCTAATAAGAGACAGACAGGAAGCTGATCCAAATGGGAGGGTAGATGGGGAAGTACTAGGAGGAGTAGATAGACAGGAAACTGTAAACAGGATATAGTATTTGAGGAAAGAATCTATTTTCAATAAAAGGGAAAAAAGTTAAAAATCAAAAATAAATAATTTAAGCAAAAAAAAAAAAGAATAGTTTTGTCCCTTTTGGGTTGAACTTGCTCCACTAGAGTTAACACATTTAAGTTTTATTGGCAGCATCAACTATACTTCAAGTGTTTGTAAAAATAAACAAAAAATAACAAAAAGAAGACACACTGAACCCAGTATGAGGAAAATTCCATAGCTGCCTAAAGAAAAAAGGGTGTGGATTTGAGAGAAGTTAGAGGAGAAGGTGAATATGATCAAAACACATTGTATGAAATTCTTAAAGAATTAGTAAAATTAGCCGGGTAGTGGTGGTGCACGCCTTTAATTCCAGCACTTGGGAGGTTGAGGCAAGAGGATTTCTGTGAGTTCAAGGCCAGCCTGGGCTACAGAGCGAGTTGCAGGACATTCTCCAAAAATTTACGGAGAAACCTTATCTCGAAAAAGAAAAAAAAAATAGTAAAAGCTAAGAACAAGCAAATTTTGAGTTTCTGACATCACTTTTGTATTTTAGTGTGTGAAAAACTATTCTGTAAAATGTTGTTGATTTGATTATAAATTAATTGTTTATTATAAAAACATGTTTATTCCATCCTTAGTGATCAAATAGTCTAAAAATGATATAACTAGTTACAAATTTGAAATAGTACAATTGAACACTCTTGGCCAGAGGAGAGATGTCCATGAGCTACCATACACAATTTTACATTTAAAATGTCTTGATTAATGTCTCATAAACTTCACATGTGAAATTAGTGAGATGGAAATACGATGACTGTTTCATTTCAGCTCTTCATAGATGCTCTTCACACCACTGTTCACATATTTAAGTGACCACACATGAGCTTTGGCTGTAATTTTCTTACAACTATTATTTGTGGGTTTGGGGTAGAGGAAATGGTTTCGTATGTTTTACAGGTTAGAGTCCATCATCAAGGAAAGGAACCTGTAGGTAGGAACTGATGTGGAGACCATTGAGGAATGCTGCTTACTGTCTTTATCTCTTTGGCATGCTCAGTTACTATCCTTATCCAGCCTTGAACCACTTATCCAGGGTGGCACAACTCACAGTGTTCTAGGACCTCCCCCATCAATTAGCAATTAAGACATGCCCACCGGCCAATTAGATGACTCCTCAGTTAAGATTCCCTTTTTCCTGGTGTGTCTAGGTTTGTGTGAAGTTGACAAAAACCATTTGTAAAATACCTCCAAATAACATTATTTGGGGAGCTGTTATAAGTTGTATTCACCCTCATAGGAAAAAAAAAAAAAGAAATGAAGAAATCACTTCACAATGGTTAAGAACAAAACAAGACATCAAAAAATATTTTGACTTGCTTCCAAATACTTACATTTCATGAAAGGCAAGAATAACTTTCTCTATTAAAACGTTAAAGCTGATTACAAAGTCTGCCAAATAACTTGGGCCATTTGTGTGAGAGCAGTTCATTCTCCTTAAGGTGAAATGGGGATAATCATACCTGTCCCCTACCAGTCACATTAAGTAACATTAAGAGGATTAGCACAGTCCAGTGCTCTGAGTTCTCTAGAACAGCACTCAGGAGTAAAAAGTGCCATCATTTAACTGGAGCCCATGGCACACCCCAGCCTCTTCCTCTGCTTCTTCATCTGTAAAATGGGGATACTAATAACCCTGCCTTACATAATTAACCTCTCTGTGGATTAACTAGTAATTGATGACTCCTTAAAAACCAGTGTAAGGAAAATCACAAGATGGCCTGAAAGCTCTGCAGTATATCATGTTTGTTTGTTTGTTTGTTTTTATAAATTCTGTCTTACTCCATAAAAGTGTTGTTTCAATCAGCTTAAATCTCTCTCTGTTTAGAAACCACCAACTGAATCTGAGTGCATTAAACACATCTGATGATTAGCAGAAATCCTAAGCAAAACACACTTACTTTCGTCCATGTGAAGAGAACATTCATCAGTCTCCTTCAGTACAGCCTTCTCAAGCAACAATGAACATTAACATTGTTTATTTACATTTTGTACAGTTTGTATTATTTTTATGTTCGTTTTGCTCATACCTCCAATTCAGGGATATTTAACTGTGGAATGAATTGTATTTTTAAATCAAACATACTTCTTTATAATTATGAATAAAACCTCAAGATAATGGCTATAATAAAAATAATAAGTATGTGTAAGTTGTGCATAGTTGTCACAAAATATTATGTAGAGACTAGATCTCATTTCAGCTGTGGAACTACCAGGAACACCAGAATACTGTAAAACAACACTCAGTGCCAACTGCTAAGATGTGGCATGAATTAACATTTTGCTATGCAAAGATTACTTTTTCTGTTTCTCCTCTAAAACTTATCTTTTTAAAATGAAAACTTCAACAACATATTAATGTAACAAATACATAATTCTTTCCAGTTTTTCAAATATTATTCTAAAATAAAGATGCATATACTTTTGAAGAAACAATTTCTGATGCCACAGCTTCTATCTTAGGATGCCTGTGGTTGTGTTCCCCAGGTGACACTATAGACATGTGATTTCATACGCTGATGTAGTCTCAAAGAATAATGTATTTATTTAGATTGATAGTGATATTACTTACAGGTATTTCTTGAGCTTCTTTGTGGAATGCTGTCCCTTTGGGCAGGGCATGGCTTTGCACTCCCAGAATACCTAGAGAACGTTCCCAAATAAAGGCACATGAATGTTCTCTTCTACATAAGAAAAGCTTCAAAGTCTTGCCCCTCACCTAGATATATGGACAGTTAATAGTTGCTGGGAAGAAGGGCTGCAAGGTGCATCCTGCCCTAAGAACATAAAAGCCTTTAACAGTTGCTGGCCAACTGAGACTTTTCTTCTATGGTTTAGCAACACAAAAGTTGAATATAGAATTGTGAATAACCTCTCACCCACATTCCTGTAAGTTACCCCCACCCATGCTTCTGTGATCACCCCTCATTCCTGGGTTTGTGTCCTTTACCCATGGTTCGGTGATTACTCCCTCACTCACACTCCTGTAATTATGCTCTCCAACATGCCCTATAAATATCCCACTCATGCTCCCATGAGTATACCATCAGCCATGCTGCTTCTTTGATCTGTCACTGGTGTTGAATTTGAAGTGAGTAGACATTTACTCATGATTCCCAGGAATCGTTAGCACAGCATGCTAATAAAGTACAGAATAAGCCACATATCACTGTGTATATATATATATATATATATATATATATATATATATATATATAAAGTAATTACGTTTATTTTTAAGAAAGTATATATTCTTGCACATCCAGTTCTGAAACTTGTTTTGGTCTAAATGTGTAAGCCCCTATGTTTTTAATTGTTACAGGAATAGATTCACTCAGGATGAAGTTTGATGTGCCAGTATCCCGTTGTGTTTCTACACTCACAAATTATTCCACATCAGCCTAATTGCATTACACTGGCAGTAGACAGGATTTCCCCCTTTTCTTTGAGTCAAACTGGTTCCATAATGAGCCAGGGTCCCTAGGCAGGAAGGCCTTCGTGCTGAATATGTGCTTCAATTTTCAACTGAGACGAAAGGATTTACCTGGGTGAAGAGCAATTTCTCCAGTTTTCTAATTTGCTCATCTAGATTCAGAACAAGGTCAGGATATGACACTAATATTCTCATAAATGGATACACCTAACTTTTAACTATATTCTGTAAAATAAGCAGAATGTCAAAAAATACATAAATGAGAACAAGTCTATCCTATGCTTTTGCCTATATCAGAGTGATAGTGTGGCTTAATACACTGTGCTGGCTAAATAAAACATTTCTTGGAGAATGTGCCAATATTCTGATTCATTAAAATTCCATAATTCCATATAGGTGAGTAACTTCTCCTAAGCTCAGGATACTAATATATTAGGGTCCATATAGATCTAAGAAACAAGAAAGTTCTGGCAGTGTGATCAAAGCTTGCTCTGTCTCTGCCTCCCTCCCCCTGCCCTCACTTTAGTGTGTGTGTGTGTGTGTGTGTGTGTGTGTGTGTGTGTGTGTGCCTATCTGTCTATCTGTTTATATGTGTATCTGTGTGAGCTTGCCTATACAAGGGACTATAACATCTAAGGCTTTGTTAAACAGTGAAAATCAAAATGAAAGAAATGACTGTCTCATGGTCCTGATGTCCAGAATATATAGAAACAAAGTAACTTGTAGCAGGCCTTCTTTGGGGACACCAACCATGTCCCAAATCATGACATGAAGACTTCTTATTAGTTATGAATGTTCAGCCTTATTTTATGCTTATCCCTCCAGCTCTTATAACTTAAATATTTTTCTCTTAATCTACCTTTTGCCTCAGGGTTATTTACCTTTCTTTCATTCTGTATGTCCTACTCTGTTTCTGACTATCTGGAGGCTGCCTGATAGACAGAAACAAAGTGTCTCCCCTTCTTTCTCCATTGTCTCTCTTCTCTTCTTTCTCTCAAGCCTAGATTTCTCCTCCTACTGCCTATCCCTCCTCTGCCTAGCTATTGGCCATTCAGCTTTTTATTAGACCAATCAGATGCCTTAGGCAGGCAAAGTAAAACAGCAACTTATCTCTACTAATTAAACAATTGCAGCATAAACAAATGTAACACATCTTTGCCTAGTTAAACAAATGCAGCATAAACAAATGTAACACACCTTTAAATAGTTAAGTAATATCTCACAACAGTTACTCCCTGTTCCCTCATTCTTCATCAGTCTCCATTGAAAATACCTAGGTATCATTCTGACTAGAGTGGTCTGCAGATGCACAGACCCGTGGTTAAGCAGCTCCATGTGGAGCCCTAAGTAAAGTTTTTTCATGCACTTTAAAAAGATCCTACAATTGTTACAGCACAAGAATTATTCCTTCAGGTTTGAGACTGTAGTCTGCATTAGAATTTATTTGTGTGTATCTATTGCCATTTTTTAATTCATTTACCTTAAAGTTTTCATTTCTTGGGGATACATTCCTACTGTATTTTTTACCATTATTAAAATCTCCTGCATTTGCCATCCTGTGTACCTCCCTCTACACCTAACTTCACTTCACTTCACTTTACTTCATCTTGCCCCCAGAATTGCGACTAGGTGGAGCAAAGAAGGTACTCTCATTGGCTTTGTGTGTACGTCAGTTTGTCATCTACTGGTTACTGGAGTAATGTTCCACAACACACTACTACACATTTCCACCTATGGAGCATAGCCATCTTGTCTGCACACGTTCATAATAGTCAGCCAGACAGTTTTGGAGCTAATGTCCTGACTTCACTAACTTCAGTCTGACTTGTTCATGAGTCCTTGGTCACCTGGAGAGTGAGCTGTGGAATGATTTTTTTTTTTAGATTGAGTGGCCCTAAATAATGCACTACTACATAGTTTTCATAAATCCCACTGGTGTAATGGGGACCTGGGTGGCAGTGGGGCTCAGTTTCCTCTGGGTTTTTCTTTTGGTCCAGTTCATACTAATGTTTGATCAGATCATTAGTCTTTCTCTGGCAAGCAGAAAACCTGTGTAAAAATACCAGATGGGTTTCTTTCATTTTGTCAAGGATACTGAAACACTTTCATTGTTTCAGTTTACTAAAGGGACATTAACTTCTCCTATGGGACTATTCATCCAAAGGCCACAACTTCTCCTCACTCTGCCCTCCTGCCACTGAACAGCAGCTGAGCTAGGAATGGGGAAGGATTTTCAAGTCCAGAGAAAGGATACTGCTTTCATCTAGATGCCATAAGGCAAGGTGCTGAGCAATTTCTGTATCACAGATTCTGAACCAAAACCAGCTCTGCCTCCCATGACCATGTTCTCAGGATTTGCAGATACAGAACTCTAACTGCTCTTTAAAGACTGCCATGGCTGTGGTGAACAGTCTAAGGAACAATAGATGAGAAGCTTAGAATTAAGATATATCAGCAAATTCTTCGCAGTATCTAATACAAGCTTTGTCCAGTTCCATTCTAAAAGGTTTTTCTTCGATACTTTGAACATTTGCTTTGGGAGGTAGTTCATTCTAAATCCTAGGGGCAAAGTCAGAAATGCAAGCACTTACTTAGCATGGAGATTAACCTTCTATACATTCTAGAGTTCAGCATCTCTATAATTTCTTTACTATTATCTAAAATAATACAGTTATATTGCCAAATATTCCCTAATAAACAGTAAAGAGACCTCAGAGTAATGCATATGAATTTGAGTAAGCATGCTAAAGTACTTTGAGGTGTCGGGACCACCTCGACAAGCAAAGAAGATGTAACACCGAGCTCTTCTTTCTGCAGTTTATTCAGGAACCTTGAACAATCTTCTGACCCCGGGGGGAGCCCTCCCTCAGCCCTAATAGCCTCTGGGCAGCCAACCCTAAACCGCCACATGGGCATCGCAGACAGGCCCAGGTATACAGAAGCAAGCCAGATCCTAAAGCCAAGCCTAATATGGAATTATTTACCACCGAGAGCGCTCACCATCGGGAAGACTAGAAGGCAGGAGCCAGCGCCATCTCTAGGGTGTGGCACGCAGCTCTCTACATTAAGGTGCTTCTTCTGAGAGCAAAGAGTTCTAAAGCTGCTTGTGTATTGTGTATCAGAGTTGCCAGTGGAAAGGAAGAAAATAGAAGACAGAGGGAATGTGGAAGGGATGAAGACAGAGGGAAAAAAGACATAGAAAAGTGAGGAGAGAGAGAGAGAGACAGAGAGACAGAGAAGGTCTGCAAACTCAGTAATTTATATGGTGTATTTTACTAAATGCAAGCTTAATGGTTGGTAAGACTACCCAGAGGATAGTAATAGAAAAAGAACAACTAAAAGCATGTCTGATCATATGTTTAACAATGGGACTAATTGTCTTAGTGTTCTATTGCTGAGAGGGGACACCATGACCAAGGCAACTCTTATAAAAGAAAGCATTTAACTGGGGACTTACCTACAGTTTGAAACAGTTAGTCCACTATCATCATGACAGGGAGCATGAGGCACAAAGACAGGCATAGGGCTGGAGAAGTAGCTGAGAGATTTACATCCTGATCTTCAGTACACACACACACACACACACACACACACACTCAAACACACTGAGAGACAGAGAGACAGAGAGAGAGAGAGAGAGAGAGAGAGAGAGAGAGAGAGAGAGAGAAGACAGGGCCTCCTGTGAGAGATTTTATTTTTTATTTATTTATTTATATTATTATTATTATTATATTTGTGTTTTAATTTTACACATCAACCATGGGTTCCCCTGTCCTCCCCACTCCCACCCCCAGCCCCACCTTCCCCCCAGCCCCTCCCCTCCATTCCCATCTCCTCCAGGGCCAAGACTCCTCTGGGGATTCATTTAAACATGGTGGATTCAGTACAGGCAGGTCCAGTCCCCTCCTTCCAGGCTGAGCAAAGTGTCCCTGTGTAAGCCCAAGGTTCTAAACAGCCAGCTCATTCACTAAGGACAGATCCTGGTCCCACAGCCTGGATGCCTCCCAAACAATTCAAGCTATTCAATTGTCTCACTTATCCAGAGGGCCTGATAAGGGGATACAAATTGGAAAGGAAGAAGTCAAGCTATCCCTATCTGCAGATGACATGATAGTATACATGAGTGACCCCAAAAATTCAACCAAGGAACTGATACAGCTAATAAACACCTTCAGCAACATAGCAGGATACAAGATCAACTCAAAAAAAAGTCAGTAGCCCTCCTATATACAATAGACAAACAGGCTGAGAAGGAAATTGTGGCCTTTACAATAGCCACAAATGATATAAAATACCTTGGGTTTACTCTAACTGAGCATGTGAAGGACCTATAGGACAAGAACTTTAAGTCCTTGAAAAAAGAAATTGAAGAAGATGTCAGAAAATGGAAAGACCTCCCATGCTCATGGATAGACAGGATTAACAAAGTAAAAATGGTGATCTTACCAAAAGCAATCTACATATTCAACGCAATCCCCATCAAATTACCAACACAATTCTTCACAGATCTGGAAAGAATGATACTCAACTTCATATGGAACAACAAAAAACCCTAGGATAGCCAAAAGAATCCTGTACAATAAAACAACCTCTTTGAGAGATTTTAAAACCTCAAAGCTCACTCCTAGTGACACACCTCCTCCAACAAGGCCACACCTCCTAATCTTTCCAAACAGTCCATCTGGAGACCAAGCATGCAAATATATGAGCCTACAGGGCCTTTCTTAACCAAACCACCAAACTAATAAATAGTCTGTTCATTTTCAGGCACTGGTCTGGAACCTCAGAAATGTGTTTTATAAAGAAAACTCAGCTGGGGAACAGGATGAAGGTCTCATGAACCTCCACCACATAACTATATATGAGCAATCTATTTAGATAATGCCTGTGTGAATCATAACAAGTAAGTTTACAAGTTTCATTACCAAACATGTCTTTTACAATGCATGTGAAAAGACAACATTTTCCTGAGAAAAACAAGGTCCAATAGTGTCTGAAAGGAACTATTTGTTACATGGAAGGGGAAAATCACAGAAACTGTAGGTCAGGGCTGAGATCTTGGGAGATCCATGTCATCATTGTTTGCACTAGCAATCTATCCAGAGCAAATCTTAGACGAATTACTTGAGTCTAAATGCAAAGCTCCTTCCTTGAAGTAAACTATCTGTGATTAATTTATGCAGCTACTCTGGTCCATTTCCTGTTAATAGTGTATTTATCATAGCTGTATTGTAGGGCTTAGTTTTTTATCTGATTTATAAACATATTTAATGCATTTTGCCAATACAAATTTTAATGTGTTTAATAAAATGCTCTATAAACTTTATTATTAATGTATAACTTTCATAGATAACAGAGTAGAGACTACATCTTCTATCTAGGTCATATTTTAAACAATTTATAATGATTTTAATGTGTTATTTAGTTGCCTTCAGAGTGTGGAATGAAGGGTTTGAAATGAGTCTGCAGAATCTTCAAAGCCTTCTTTGAAATCCAAGATTTTCAGTATATCTGGATGTATGTTGTATCATTCTTTTCTATGAAATAAAAACGATGAACAGAATGAAATTGGTCATATTTCCTCATAACACCTAAGTTACGACACACTTCTGCTCCGGTGCACTGAACTGTGATGTATTAAACATCAAACTTCATGGCTTGCCATATGTTCTAAGTATGAGAAAGATAAGTTCACCTATACGACAATCCATCTATGTTTACCTGTTGTATGAAATTCGTCACACAGCAAATCACACAAGGAATCTGACCCATGAAGCCTGCCTTATTGTTTGTGCTGAGATACCCAAGGGCATTTGTTTTTACACTGCTGTATTGGGGTTTCTCTATTAGTCAGCCAGTAAAGTACTGGGAGATTTAATCTAATAACCAGCTATTCTGTAACATTCTAGCCTCGCCACTTCCGCATAGGATGCATTCAGATAGCTCCATTTAGAGTTAGCAATAGCAGTGCTATCTTAAGTCTTTGTTAAAGCACATATATATTCTATGATGTCAGAGCAAACTACATTGTATGCCATATTTGCTTTCAGCGCTGTTGGCCATTGTTTCATTTGAGTCTTGTTATTGCATAGAGCTTTTCGACATAACAGACAACAGACTCATCACAGCAGACTGCATGGTCCTTTCTCTCCTGTAAGATTATTAAATTTGCCCCATTTCAACTTCAGGAAATATTCTGATTTGGATGAAAAACTGTTTAATACCCTCACTGTTGAACTGAAACACTTGCTCGTTCTCCGGCTGTGTGATAGACATGACACCTGAGGTTGACCTCTGACCTTCATAAGCATACATGTACAAACATAAATACACAAAGAAAACAGATGATTATTCTCTCATTTTGCAGTAAAGAAATTTAATTGCAATGTTATTATGCTACTACAAGAAATCCAGAGAGTCTACTTAATGAATTTATTTTTAAGGGAATTTATTAGGGAGTAAGTCACTATAGCACGGGTATTTATTGTAGGGTCTGGGAAAGCCATGCTATGTCCCACACTGATCTTCTTCCAACATCTGCCTGGTCATTCTCAGCATCCAGAACCATGAGGGAGCAAGGGAGCGAAGAGAGGGCTGAGTAAGTGCATTCTAGGACTTAAGGGTCCTGAGTGGCCATACCCCTTGGGCATGTACTTCAAGGTCGTAGGCAGGGGTAACAGTTACTTGCTCCCTCCCTAGGGGTGGTGCTTCAAGGTCATAGCTAGAACAGCTACCCACTACATTATGCCAGGTGCTTTTAGTAATTCTTCAACCTGGTCATTATTCCTGGTCATTATTCTTCCAATTATAATTTTCTGCTCATTTTAACATAACATTTTTATTAGAGTATGATAATATACCCACTATAATTTAAATTATTGATTGATTGATTATTTAATTAAGTCAGAGAGAAAGATGATTTATGGTACATGGCTTAATCTTGGCCACAAATGAGGACAGAACTGGGTCCAGAATGCCACAGGTCCAGGGCAGAGGGCCAGTGGAGACCTGTGTGGTTGTAAAGCATTCAGTCTCAGAGACAGTGTCAGTGAGCAGATGGTGAAGTTCCAGCTCCACTGAGACTTATTACCAACAGTAGTAAACAGTCCAACAGCTTGTCCCAGCTCCTCCAGCCTTCATGGGTACACAAGCCAATTAGGTGCCTCATCGTTCTTCTCTTCCGCACATTCCTTTCTTTCTCCCCTTTCCTCAAACAGTGTAGGTGTTTCAAGGAAGATGGCTCTAAGACTGAGAACAACCTAACTCCTTTAAATCCATTGCCATTATAACTTAGACAAGCACCATAAATATAGTGACTTTCCTCATATTTCCAAGCCTACTTATTTGATTGTGTTGAGCAAAGTCTTGCTGAAAGCATATCTTGGTAGAAAGGTGGTTGTGCTTATGATTCAAGATGCTTGCAATTTTATTACTTCTACTTGAATTAAAAATTTAAAACTACATGGTTTTTCTCAAAGTGAAATGCACATGAGGAAAATGAGCTATTCATCTTTAATGTCACTACCTGATTTTCTCACTCTAAAGTATAACATAAGATTATATATCACAGACTATCTGTGACCAAGAGGCATACAAACTGTAATTAGCATCTTTACATATCCTTACTTTAAATCAAGAGGAAATGGTCAGGAAAATCTCATCCTGATGTCCAAGAGCAGAACCTGATTAGGCGTGATACATACTTCAAGCAGTGGGAGCCGCACAGCGTAGCTCACTGGTAGAGCGTAGAGTGTGTATAAGGTGTGAGGATGGGTTCTGAGAGCTGCAGAAATACCACAGACAAGAAAACGAAATATCTCCAGATTATAAATCCCTATTTTTCTTAAACCACATAAAAAGAAGTATTAAAATAAAAGACCCTTTGGTCAGACAAGTCAAGATTGCTCTGTTCATACTACAAGTTAGACTAAGTTTGAAAAAGAGTTGAAATCAAGTACCCTGTTTTCCTTCAGCCCCTGAACGTTTCTGGAAGAATAAGTTCTACTTATCTATGGATTTTGGATGGGTTACTTTTTAATGGTGGGTGTGTGTGTGTGTGTGTGTGTGTGTGTGTGTGTGTGTGTGTGTGTGCGTGTTCATTAATATCTGTTCTGGTACTATGACATATGTGTGTCTGTGAGTGGGAAACAGAGGGCAACTTCAAGTTCTGTTCCTTAATTAACCACATTGTTTTCTGACACAGGTTCTCTGTGTTTTCTGACACAGGAACCTTGGCTCACTGATTACACAAGTGTGTCTGTCATTAATATCCAGGACCCACCTCTCTTCTCCTCTTGAGAACTGGAAGTACAGTTCCTTTGCCTTTCAGATGAGTGATGAGGATTAAACTCAGTACATTATGGTTGGCCTTTAAGCACTTAAGAGCCCTAAGAAAGTCTTATGAACTATTAATCTGTACACACATTTAAAATTCTTTGATCATTATTATTTCTTTTTATTTCTTTTTTTTTTCTTTTTTTTGTTTTCAAGACAGTGTTTTTCTATATACCACTGACTGTCCTGGAACACACTCTGTAGACCAGGCTGGAATCAAACTCAGAGATTTGCTGGCCTCTACCTCTGGAGGGCTACCATTAAAGGTGTGCACCACTAACATCTAGTTTGATTATTAATATTATCTCATTATTCAATAATGTTAAGTAATTTTACTGTGGCTAGACTGATATATAAAAATGATGAAAATTGTGGTAATGACCTTAAGAATTGATAATAGCAGTATCTTCATTTATATAAAGTAGATACACATTAATATAATGCTGAAGTCAAATGTAAATTACAAACATGGTTTGAGATTACTTAGTAGCTATGGATAAGCAATAGAAATCTGTGAAATTGTATATGAACACATGGGAATTCTTTAAATGAAGGGAAATAAATGGGATTAAATATATGATGAGAGGTAAAGGGCAGTGAATTAAGAAATAAGCTCTTGACTTAATTGAATATATCTCTATCTCACAGTGGTAGTCGATGAAAACACTGAAATTAATTCATTTTTATTTTTTCTTGAAAATCTTCATGTCTCAGTTGTACAAGGTTGTAATTCCAGAAATATATATGTAAATGTTGTTCAAGTACATTTTTTTTTCTTAAAAGGTCTTTTTCTTTCCTTTCACATAGAATAATAATGTGTGACTAATTTGGGGACATTAACTTTTGTGGAAAATTTAGTAGTTTTGTCAAATTTCAAGCAAAATGAAACCATTAGAACTTTTTGTATCAAAGATGTAAATGAGAATAAAATTTATTACTTTAATTCAAACATTAATTCTTGTCAACATACCATCATTTTGAATATTTACTTCACATTTCTTTCCAAAATGTCATTTCTACCTTCACAATTCCCCATAAAGAATGTCCCCAAATGTTGCCAGTACTTAGAAAAAAATATTTATTTATTAAATATCATAGTATTTCTGTTCCTTCTCCAAACTTACGCAATAGCCAAGCATAACTGTTCTATTTATAAAATTTACTATACATACTCATTTATTTTTAACAGAGAACAGTATTTATATTAATTCCCCAATATAAATTATCATATTATTAAATTATTAAAATCATCTAAAATACAAATAATAAATTTAAATAAATTCATATAAAATATTATATAAATATATGAATAAACTAAACTGATTGTCATTAATTTTTCCTTGTTCTCTTACTTTTGATTCATCATCAAAAATGCAATTTTGCATCCACTCTTGTAAAAATTGTCAAGGCATAACTCTGAGCACTAGGCTTCTTAAACAGGAGTGAAAGTTGGGGCTGAAAAGATTGAAATAATGTTTCCTATTTATATTAATATCTTTTTTACTTGGAAAGTTGAATTTCAATGAAGTTGGGGGTGAAATTTTTAGAAGCATGTTACATGTAAAGTAATGCAGGCAAAAAAACAATAAAGTTCAGAATATACAGAAAATGTCTAGCCTGTAATTATGGTTCATTCACATGTACAGAGACTTTTTTTTTTTTTTTTTGGTTTTTCAAGACAGAGTTTCTCTGTGTAGCTTTGTGCCTCATCTGGATCTCGCTTGGTAGACCAGGCTGGCCTCGAACTCACAAAGATCCACCACTTGCCTCTGCCTCCTGAGTGCTGGGATTAAAGGCATGCACCAACACCGCCTGGTCTGAGACTTCTTTAAAAGCTTTAAATATGTTGTATCATTTAGTCATGAAATATTCCTGTGGTTTTATCCCTACTATTCCAGTGATATAGCTGAGATGTGGGGATTTTACCATACTTGCTTCATATTATTCACTTAATACTGGTAAGTCTTAATCTGATACAGAGGCCCAGTTCTGAACCCTGAGTAAATCACTATCAACAAAATGAGAAGGTTAAAAGTGATCTAGTAGTACAGATGTCTATTATGAAAACTCAGATCAGGAAGGAGTCCAGTTAAACTTTAGTGTTCAAATTCAAAACAACTATGTGGCTCCAAAGCCATGGCCTTCCTACTTTTCCACAAGTACAGTCCTCAGCTCAAGAAATAAGAAGAAGAAAAGACAATTTCCTCTATAGGTTTGTCCATGATCCCCTATCACCTCCAGTTATAAGACTGATAGATATTCTTTCCATGACTCTGTCCCTAACCTGTTTCTAAGGTGCCACATCCCCCGAAGTTTGAGCAACATCATGTTCCTCATTATTTCTTCTTTCTGTGGTGTAGCTGGAAGTTTTCTGGTGTCCTGACTGGCTGGTGGATGGGACAAATTCTCACCCTTGCATCCCCCAAGTAAACACACAGAGGCTTATATTAATTATAACAGCTTGGCCATTAGCTCAGGCTTATAACTGACTAGTTATTGCACTTAAATTAACCCCTAATTACTATCTATGTTTAGCCACATGGTTTGGTACCTTTTCTCTCTTTTGCCCTGTTATCTTGCTTCCTCTCTTTCTGGCTGTTGACTCCTGACTCAGCCTTCCTCTTCCCAGAATTCTCCCTGTCTGCTTATCCCGCCTATATTTCCTGTCCAGCTACTTGCCAATCAGCATTTTATTTATCAACCAATCAGAGCAACACACATTCAGAGCATACAGAATGACATTCCACAGCACTCTGGCCTTCCTTATCTGACTTAACTAGATTTAGTTTTAAATACATCAAACTTGGGATCTGTTCAAGTATCTCACACCAAAATGACATCAATGAAAATGCCCTTTTCATCTACACCATCCTTTGAAAGCTGTCACAGTCACCTCTCTGCAACACTACTCCTTCAGGTGTATGCCAGTCTTTCTTCACCCCCTTCTTCATAAATTACTTTCCAATCAATGCTAATATGGAGTGTACCACACAGCATGTCTCAGTGACTTCTCCAATGTGTTGCACAGTGTTGTGTTTTTAATCTTGCTCACAAATTTTTAGCATTGTGTTCCTCACAAGCTTTCAGCACTGTGTTGTGATTACACTCTGACTTGTGTGACCCCCTTGTTCTCATTCTCCTTGGCTCTTTCCCTTTAACTCACTAGAGAACATACAAAGCCCTTCAGACCTTAGTACTGAGCATCCTGTTCTCAAATTATAAACATATAATCTGAATTTCACATCCAAGTACATTCTTCTGAGTATCAAATATGAATATCCAAACACATCTTTGATGTATTTACTTGGTTAATATTAATGACAGTGGAAGTTGGCCCATCCACATGCTGGATTCATACTCTCTCCCAAGTCTCAAGTCACCAGTATTCCAGAGGTTTCACTAATTCACTAATATCATAGGAACACTTTTGGTGGCATACTTTTCAAAAAATACCATTAAGAAATCATCTTCCCAGTTGGGCAGTGGTGTAGCACACCTTTAATTCCAGCACTTGGGAGGCAGAGACAGGAGAGGCTCTGTGAGTTCAAGGCCAGCCTGGTCTACAGAGTGAGATCCATCCAGGACAGGCACCAAACCTACACAGAGAAACCCTGTCTCAGAAAAAAAAAAGAAAGAAAGGAAAAAAAAAGAAAAGAAATCATCCTCCCCTAGGCTTGCAGGTTTTCTGGGCTCTATAAACCATGAACTATGTTCAGTGCTATTTTCTCAAATCCCATGTTAGGGAGATAGCCTATCTGACAGAGACTAAAGCTTGCTTTTTGTCACTTACTCCTCAGTCTCCAAAATGCAGCTGCTCACCACGTTTGTTGAACTGACAACACTGATGAAAATCTAGCATCAGACCACACAAGCTGCATCTCCTCCGTCACAGTCACAGGGCCCTGACTGTCCTTGCTGGGGATTTCTGTAGCTATCTGCCATCCTTCCACAAACACTCTTTCTTCACACCCATTTGTTGATTTGCTAAATCTCTGGACACATGTAAACTGCCCTCAGTGTTAGACTATTCACTTATACTCTACTTTTGCTACATGTTTTCCACAAACCTTCACATAAAAATACCTTTATACTAAGGTGCCACACATATGAGGAGAGATATTGTTTTACTTCGCATCCCTGGTTATTTTATTTCAGTGTTTAAGGAAGCACATACACCCAGTCATGACAATGAACCTAATTAATCTAAACTCCTTTTTCAGACTTATTGGCTACACTTCTACAACCTATATTTGTGTGCAAGTTAAGGACTTCAAATAGAGCTGTAACAAACAATCCTCAGCACATCACATCACCATAGACTAGGGAGGACACTGAGGGGCTGCTTAGTAGACAACAGCGTTCTGTGCTGTGTTTGGTTTCCCTATGGTTTTCTTCTTGACTCAAAATTATAGAAAAATTGCTGAAATCTAGGAACATTATGTAGTTGACCTACTTCTTATACAACCGAATTGAAGTTATCAAAAATCCACCTATCTTTATTGGAAACTACCCAACACTGTGTGGTAGATGAAGATTGCCATTACTCAGTTATTCAGTCACTCATTCCATTTTTCTAAATCTTTTTTTTTCATCTTGGCTTTTAGCATAAGAGTCACAAGACTGGATTGATAAAAAGTATCTCCAAATACAAGTGAATCAGGGTGGGAGAGAGGATGGGGGCCCTGGGAGGGGTAGAGGGAGAGGAAACTGTAATTAGGGTATATCATGTGAGAAAAGAATCTATTTTTCAATAAAAGGAAAAAACTATATATGTATAGTTATATAGTGAACTATGTTCATTATATATTTTTTGGTTAACAGTTAACAATACGACTCCTGGTATTTTTTATTCATCCACATTGTTATATTTTACTGACTTTCTTCTTTCTTTTGTACTTGTCTCCCTCCATCTCCCTAAGAAGACTCCTTCCCATTTCCCCTATTAGATCACTTGTATCCTGCTAGTCTCCTCTACTCTTTTCTTATCTTCTTTTGTATTACCTTCCTCTTTCTTCCTTGTACAAAAATCTTCAAATAAAAATAAATAAGCAAACACATACGATATATACATACATACATACAAGCATACATATTATGGAAACTCTAATCCTAAAAATTATGCAACAAAATACAATTATAGCACTCATATCCCTGTTTCTCACAAGCCACAGATAGATATTTATGGCATGGTCAAGTGGCCAAGTGTCCTATTTTGAAGAAATCAACATCTGGTCAGAGCAAGAAAGGCAAAGCAATAGAACAGCTCACAGAAGACCCTAGTACCATTCACTCTTTTCAGTGCTTGAAATTTTTGCACCCAGTTTTGGATGCCATATAGCTAAAATACCAACATCTAGCAAAGCAGTTTGTCTACTAATTACCTCACCTGATGTTCCTCTTTACTTTTAAGAGCAGGGGATATGGATGTGTGCCACCATGTCTAGCTAACAGACAATTTGTTGTTGTTGTTGTTGTTTTATTTTTGAGATTACAATTTAATTACAATGTCTCCCTTTCTTTTTAGCCCTTCAAATCCTCCCAGATATCTCTCCCGTGCACTTGTTTATTGCCTTTTTTTTTTTTTTACCAACTGTTATTTAATGAATATATGAATTTGTATATACATATATAGTTCTAAATATAACCCATTGATTCCATGTAATATTACTTGTATGTATGATTTCAAGATCGAATGCTTGGTCCTGAAAAACTAATTGGTATGCTCTTCCCTGGGAAGAACCACCTCTCCCCCTCATAGCTTTTCCTCAGTTCCCTGAAGTTATTCGTGTAGAGTTGAGGCTAGGCATGTTTTTTGGTGTTCTCCTTGTTAAGTTATTATTTGGATAAGGTGTGTTTATGGAACTGGGACAGTCTTAGGATACAATCTCACAGAAAATTCTCTGATTCTGTGTCTCTTAAAATCACTCTTTCCCCTCATCTATGATGTTTCCTGACCATTAGGTACAGAAGAGTTGTGTAGATTTATCCATGCACCACAACTCTGCGTTTTGATTGATTGTGGTATTCTGTAATGGTCTTTGTTGCAAAAAAAAGAAAGGTTTCTTTGAAGTGGGGTGTAGACTACATTTATCTGTGGGTTTAAAGACACATGTTCTTATAGATTATTGTTAGGGATTATGCTGCTTTAGTAAATAAGTAGTTGTAGTTTCTCTTCCAGTAATTATGATTTCATTAGCACTAAGTAGTTAGTTATGTTTCCAGTACCCTGCATGGTATTCCTTTTCTTGAGAAGGTCTTAAGTCTAATTAGAAAGCTGTTGGTTACTCACAAGGTATGTTTGCCACTACTGCATCCATATGGTTATGATGCCAGCCTGGTCATTTATGTGATCTACTGGTATCATAATTGGGTAGAACAATTGTTTGCCTCCCTCTTGTAGAATTTGCATAGCATCTTCTGGTAGAATGAGAGGTAATTCTTGGAGAGGGGACTCTCAGGTCAGTTCCAGCTCAGGGACATCTGGGCCCTGTTTCTGAAGTACACAGTGTCTTCAGAAATAGGAGCTTACCTTCCATATCTTGGGGTAACCACATGGAATAATAATAGACTATATATTTGAGGAGTCTGTTACACAGCCCTGAATGACAATTCAAAAGTGGGTATCTCAGGTCTGATGTTAGAGTTTTTGTTGGATTGTATTTGACTCTTAGAAAAAGTACCATCTGTCCATATGAGAAAAGTTTATTACAGCTATACATGTATAATTTGTACACTGAATTACATTCATTGGAGGGTTTTTTAAAAAAATAGTTAATAGTATGATTCCTTGTGGAATTTTCAGTCACCCATACTGTTATTTTACCCATCTCCTATGTTTCCTTATTTATCTTCCTGCTTCCCCAAGGACTCCATTTATCATTCCTCCTATGAAATCATGTTTATTCTGTTATTTCCCTTTATCCTTTTCCTATTGCCTTCATTATTTATCTCCCTCCCCATCTCTAACGAGTCCCCTTTTTTTCCCATTACCCTTATCAGAATACTTACATATTTCTGCCTTATTCACTATTTTATTCCTGTAAAGAGACACCATGACCATGGCAATTCTTATAAAAGAAAACATTTAATTGTGGCTGGCTTACAGTTTCAGAGATTTGTCTGACATGATACAAAATCTCTGTATCATGTTTGAAGAGCATCCTGATATGGGACAGAAAGAGAACCAAAGTTAATCTCATGATCCTTTGGTTTTATTTTGACTCTTTAAAACTCTTCTTAAAGTATTAATTTTATATCAAAATTTATAAGATTTATATATATTTTTAAACTTTTATCATGATATTAATGGTCACAGAGAGTACTAGCTAATTATAGAAAAAAGGCTTTATCTAGCTTCCTCTACATGATTTCATGTTTGAGTCTCCATCTGTTTTCTGCAGTGAACCATGAACATGCCTAACAGCGACTTTAAAGTCTCCAAAAAAATGATGGGACCCCACAACCATGATTACATTAGGACTATGATAATGCCATTAAGCTGACAAACACCACCCAAAGATTGGCTTTGGACAACAAACTGCTCAGGACAATATCAAGATGGTTAACTGAGATGATAGAGCCTCACAGACTACTACAATCAGAACCATAATGTAAATTTTCTTTGTGTCCTCATAAGACTACCAATACACCCAGTCAGCAGGAAGTAGCCTAGAAAACTACAGCCACATTCCCAAAAAATGGATTATGGATGTTTGTCTTTGTTTAGGAGTTGGCTAAAAATTGTAATTGATCCTAGTCAGTCTCTTTCTAAAAGAAGAAAGAGGAATGTAATATAGAAATGTATTTATATATAAATGATAAGATAAAGGGGTAGATTATTGAATCTACTCTGAAAAAAATTTACAGATAGGTTAAAAGGATAGATTATTGAATCTACTCTGAAAAGAAAAAAAAAAAACAGGAAAACAGATAAAAAGGTACATTATTGAATCTACTTTGAAAAAAGCTACTACTGGTTTTAAATATTTTATATAGGATTGGATTTTTGTATATTGTATACAAATTTTGTATATTGATATAAATTTGAGATTAATTATATTAGAATATACTGTACATACACTTCTAATCTTGTTCAAAGTATTGTACCTATACAGTTCATTTAACTATGTAATGCAAATTGCTAGTTCTTGAAAGTTATTATTACCAACAAATTAGAACATAAAGAAATGAAAGTTAGTAATTAATTATTACAATCAAACTTGTAGTCAGGTTAGGTATGTTTTCAAGATCAGACAGAGATATATTTTAGATAGAAAAGTAATCTTCAAACACTTTGGAGATCTACAGAATATGGCATTTAAGATGTTTTAATATCATAGATTCTCTTTTATGACAATGCTCCTGGAAGCACCAATCTACTTCTTAGAAGATGATGGGTATATGGAGCTTACCTTCTTTGTGGCAAAAGTTAGCCACTGGGCAAGAAAGTGCCCTTGCCACAACTGCTGACAGTATGCTGCCCAAATGGGCAAGCAGGACACAAAAGAAGGGACTGCCAAAACTTTCCAAGACAAGGTAGGAAGACCCTTCAGAATATCCTGCTTCACAGAAATGTCTGTCAAATATGCTAAGCCTGTAGCTGAAGATGGATGCCCCAATGTTGCAGAGGAAACTTGGGTGACTGTCTAGGCAGCTGGCTGTTTCTATCATTTCTCATATTTTTTGGAAGTTGCTTGTTTGCACTTCCTGCTAACTTAGGTAATATTATTTCCCTCTTGAGTCACTGATAAAGTTGAGGACTAGATAGCTATACTTATAGCTTTCCTTGTTAGCAAATTCAGAAAAGAAATTAACTAAAGAGGTATATAGTGTGTAAGTTTGAAAGACATCAAAAGATAGTTTTGTGTTAGTGATACAAGTTAGGATAGAATGTGAATTAGGTACAACATTTTGGACTCATCAAAATAGGATAAATTATGGAGTATATTCCCTGAATTTGTCAAATGTTAATGGACTGGACATTGCTAATATAATTCTCTACTATATATTATATATACTTACTGTATATTGTTTTTCTTCTATTAGTTATAACCTTCTTTTATTATTTTAGATGAAAAGGGGGGAAATGTGTTGATATATTATGTACCCTAAGAAAATTGCCTGAAGATCAGAGAACAGAACAAGTCACTAGATTAAACATAGATAGATGCCAGGCAGTGGTGGCACACACCTTTAATCCCAGGCAGTGATGTCTGGGTAGAAAAAGGTATACAAGGTGTGAGGAGACAGGAACTAAAGGCTTTTTTGCAGAAGAGTCCCTTTCGGCTAGAGGCTTTTTCCGCTGGAGCCTTTTTTGATAAGGAAGCTAACTTGGCTAGAGGCCTATCGGTTGAGGCTCTTTCAGGCTGAGGAGTCGGTGAGGTAAGAGGTGGTGGCTGTGGCTTGCTCTGTTTCTTTGATCTTTCACCTTTCACACCAATATCAGGCTCTGGGTTTTTATTATAAGACTGTTTAGCAATTCCTGTTACAGTTTTGTCCATTATGATCATAGCTGGTATCCTTGTGTCATACAGGCAGACATGGTAGAGATTTCTCTGAGAGTTCTACATTCTAGTTCACAAGCAGAGAGAGAGAAGGAGAGACAGAGACAGAAAGAGACATAGAGAGACTGTTCCTGGCAGGGAGTTTTGAAACCTCAAATTCCACCCTACTGACATACTTCCTCCCATTCCTTCCGATCCTATCCAATAGTTCCACTCCTTAGTGACTAAACATGAAAACATATGAGCCTAGGGGGCCATTCTTATTCAGTCTGTCACACTTGCCATTCTATTTACCCTCTTCTTACCTTCTTCTGTATTTACCTCCCTCATTATTCCTAAGTTTTACAAGGAGTTTTAGGTTTATTAAAAATTGAGAGGAAGAAATGAAAACTCCAAGGATCAGTTCCTAGCTATATCATATTCCACTATCTCAAGGCACATCCTATTCCACAATCAACACATGACACTCACTGAAGTATATGTGTCAGAAAATTTACAATAATAGATGTTTATCTAATTAAGTACATAGTTTATATTGCAGTTAATTGTTGAGCTGCATATTCTATGGGTTTTGAAAACTGTAAACACAAACACACATACACAGATACACACACACACACTTCTTACTGCTATAGTGTTAAACAAAATATTTTCACAACTGTAAAAATAATCTGTGCTCTCTATGCTCATTCTTTCCTCCCTTATAGTCCTTGAAAACCACTGTCTTTTAACATTCTCCTTGGCTTTTCTTGTTCTCAGAGTGTCAGATAGTTGGACGGGCATCATATATTATCCTCTCAGATTGGCTTCTTCTGCTTTTAGATGGACATTATTTAAGGATTCCCATAACTCCTCATGGAACTCTGCACTGTACTTTACCTACTCTTTAGAGTCTTTTTATTTTCCAGTCATTAACCAAGTCATACCCAGTCACCCTCTCCTCTTGTCTTGCCTCAATTTTCTCCTGTATGATGCTTCCTATTCCTTTTGTCCTCTGTTCCCACCATTCTTCACAATTAATAGTTGTAGTGGGTAGACATCCCAGCATTGGCCTGGAAGTTCCAACCCCCATTGAGGCTTTGGTAATAGTCACGCCCACAAGGCAGGGTGGACGAAGGAAGCAGAAGACCCAGGATCCAGAGGAGGGCTCTCTTTGTTCTGGGACCCTGGACGCTGGAGGTAGACCGAGCAGAGTTCTCCAGAGAATACTGCTGGACTGCGCCATACCTTTGCCAGAACCTACAACCTATCCCTTCATTTGTAAGTTACCCCACAAAATAAACCTCCCTTTTAACTACGTGGAGTGGCCTTAATAATTTCACCAATAAATAGTTATTCTTGGAGTCATACTTTTCTGAAGTATTTATATACTGTACCCATGTTTTAGCAGACAACATGTCAAACATTCCAAAATTTCTATGGTAAAAACAGACAAAATCTACTTTGTATCATCCTCTGTAAAACATCTATAGACTTTTAATTCAGAGAAACTGATGGAGTGACATTTATATGTAGTAGAGTAAAGGACATCCAGTGATGTAAATATGTAGAAAAAGGAGCAGAAATGAGAAATCACCATTGGAAGTATGGTGCAAGAGTCATGTCCAGGAGAAGCCTGCAATAACAACACACACACTTTTTTTTTAACAGACAGGTGGAAGTCCCTTGGTGATTTCAATGACTTAGACACTCCCTCTGGAACAGTGGTTCTCAACCTTCCTAATGCTGCTACCCTTTAATAAAGTTCCTTATATTGTGGTGACCGACCACCAACCATAAAATTATTTCATTACTATGTTATAACTATAATTTTGCTACTGTTATGGATTATAATGTAAATATTTTTGGAGAAGAGGTTTGACAAAGGGATTTCCACAACAGGGTGAGAAACACTGCTCTAGAACATCTGATCTACTATAAGAGTTTGCGTCAAAAAAAAAAGAGTTTATGTCTTTGCAACTCTCATATTTTTATCATCTTCTCATTTCAGAATAGTTCAAGGTTAACAATAAGGCAAGCTACATTCTATGAAGTTAAAAAAAACTGCATAAATAAGCTTGAGTTTCCTTTTATGGTATCTCTGTAACACTGCTTATCACTAGTAGCTTTCTTAACACGTCTTCGAAGACTGACCTAGTGAAAGCAAAGAGCAAACATGTGCTCCAGAGAGACCTTACAAACTTAGTATGAGTTTGTTTATCTAGCAAAAGAAGACATTTAACTTTATAGTGCATTAAAAACCATTTTATGGATGCTTTTACAAAGGGTTGACACATAGGTCATTCTGTCTTCTGTGGCTTTATTCCTACTGCAGTGAGATAATACTGGAACTTTTTAATATCCTTCTCCTTAGTGGAATCTTGTTTGTATCACAGTTAAAAGAGTTGAACATATGATACTTAATATCTAGATTCAGCTTCTATTTGTCTTGCTGAATAGGTCATAATAGCCTGAGGTGAAATAACAAGGAATTCATACAAATCATCATTTCCTTCTAATTAAAGTTTCATTTGTGACGCAAAATACAAAAGTAATGATTATATGTCTGAATTCACTCTCACGAAGAACAATTGGTGAAAATTCTGGTTGATATTAGAGTATCTGTTTAATCTTTATATATAAATCAAATGATGATGGTGCCTAATTTTTAAATTCTACTTGCAATGATAAGACTCAAACACTAATTAAAAGCACATGTTCCATAATATGCATCTCAGTTATTTTAATAAATACCATGGCTAAAAGCAACTTAAGGAGGAAAGGGTTTATTTTAGCCTACAAGTTACGGACCATAATGGAGGTAAGTCAAAGCAAAAAAACATGAGAGTAAATACTGAAGCAGAACCCATGGAGGAATGCCGCTGACTGACTTGCTTCCATTGCTTGCTTCCATATACAACACAGAGGCACTTGCCCAGATATAACATTGTCTACAGGGGCCTACCTCAATCAGAAATGTAGAAAATATCTCCCTAGACATACGCGCATGTCAAACTGATCAAGATAATCCTCAATTGAGATTCTCTCTTATGAGCCATGTGTAGTTTTGTGTCAGATTGGTAAAAAATCAATTATAACAGGGCATGACATATACATCTGACCAAAAGACATGGTGTTTCTTTTTATTGCCAATATTATTGAGTCTCCTGCTCAAACTGTGCTTGTTTCTTCATCTTATGTCAAACTTGGGGGGTTTGCTCAAGTCCTGTGCCTTGCAGGCATGCCATTCTGATTAAATGACTGTTGTTAGCAGGTTCAAGTGCAGAGTTCATAATCATCTTCATTGTAGCACCATATTTCAGCATCACTGTTAGCTGAGACTTTCAGTGTGTCTGTAAAGTACATTCCAATGTGCCCTGGCAGCAAGTCAGATGATTTGGTTTACAAAGACATGAAGGCCCACTTGAGGCCCACCAAATCACCCTCTACTGTAATCATCACATCTAGCATTGGCACTTGGTCCCAGATCATTCTCCCAAAATGAACAAATAAAGCGATAGGGGAGAAGTGCTTCTTGGCAATGACTTGAACTTAAATGGTGACAACAGCTGGTTTAGCAGATGTTATTCATATAATGCAGCATGTGTGTTCTTGATGGTGGAACTGTGACTAAATTCTTATCTCTAGGTGTCCTAAAAATATATTAAAGGAATTTTCAAGTAAAACTTGGGAGTACTGGATTAAATCAAGTGTTAATGTATTAACATGATACTAAGCACTTCCAGTTTTGCCAGTCATATATCTCCAAATTATAACCAGTTTTACAAATTTGAACACATATCCAGAATCCTATTCAATTTTGTCTTATAGCCTCGCTAATGCAAAATAATTTAGATAAAACAAGTACTGTATAATAATTAACTCTTTTAGACTATGGTAAATCTAATGTTTTCTGCTTTGCTAAAGCTAACTTTCAATTAGAATATACTACCCTATAAAAGTAGGGCTTTTTTTTAGTCATATTTAAAAAAACAAATTTTTAAATAAGCAGCAATGAATCCTCAGATTTGCTTATGCAAATGTGTAAATTAATGTCAATGTGTATAATGTCAATATTGATATAAATCTATTGTATTCAGTATTAAATTCAGTGTTAAATTGCTTTGGTTCCTTTCTGTCCTTCCATCCTTCCTTTCTTCAATCCTTGCTTTTGTGCATTTAATGTCACCAATCATACTTGCAATATTAGACCTCATCTTTCTGTAATTTATTTATTCCTTCCTGGTGATTCTTCTTGCACTGAATTGAATTGATTATGTTAATGTGCTTTGGTAGTGTTTGGATTTTGTAAAATTTCTTATTGTTTTGAGAAATTAGCATTTTGACCTAACAGTGCTGTGTCTTTATATCTGATAAGATTTTTCCAAAGGTTTTCCTAGTTGCATTGTTTTATTTATTTTATTTAATTCATTCTGTAAATGTTTTGTTTTATTTTCACACATTTTTATTTCAATGAGATAAGAGTTCTCATCTTTTCCTAACATCAACAATCTTAATAATAGTTTTTTTTTACCTGCATTGTATTTTTCTTGTAAAATTTCTCTTAATGAAATAATGCATATATGGTATACAGTGGAACATTTTGATACATATAATAAACTGATTTAGCTAATTTACATTTCTATTTCTACTTTGCTAAAGCTATTTTTTTAGAGTGAAATGCCATTTCTAACAACAATCAAATAAGAAAAAAATGAAGACCTACCTCGTAACAAATGTATCATTGTATTTCCTTGGTGATGAGAATGTTTAAAATCAACTATCAACAAATCCAAGTCTTCAATAAACTATCATTAAAACGGTGTTTTGCTCTTTACAATTGTTTAAAGCATAAATTCAGCCTTTATATTAATAGTGTACTACATTTAATGACAGCTCTTCATTTCTTCTAATTCTAATTTCTGCTAATCACTGTGCCACTCTCTGCTCAAGTTATTTATAGTATTCTTTGCATATATAGAACACATTTGGTTTATATGATTTGTTTTGGTTTTCTCTGTATGCATTATTTCATACAGGATGCCATGTGTGCCACACTCCTGTGTTTATTTATAGTGTTTCAAGTGGAAGTATTCTTTTCTTCTTCAGTCTAATTAAAATTTACTATAAGAACCAAAAGCTGAGGAGCCCCCAACTGGATCAGGCCCTCTGGATAAGTGAGATAGTTGATTAGCTTGAACTGTTTGGGAGACACCCAGGCAGTGGGACCCAGACCTATCCTTAGTGCATGAGCTGGCTGTTTGGAACCTGGGACTTATGCAGGGACACTTTGCTCAGCCTGGGAGGAGGGGACTGGACCTGCATGGACTGAATCTACCAGGCTGAGATGAATCCCCAGGGGAGTCTTTGCCCTGGAGGAGATGGGAATGGGGGGTGGGTTGGGGGGAAGGCAGGGGAACCCATGGCTGATATGTAAAATTAAATTAAATTATAAAATAAAAATTACTATATATAAATATATATGAATGTATATACATTCATATATATACTATAAACACATATTTGTCCATTACTAAAAGCTTAAATTGTTTCTGTATTATGAATATGGTAGTAAACTGAAAACTGCGAATTCTCTGTAAGGTATTGAAATGAAACATATGTCTGCAATGGATGACTGTGATCCACAGATACCACTCCTAATTATCTATATATAAAAAAGAAGTCTGAATCCTTAGTTGTGTTTGAACATGAATGCTCATAGAAGCTTTGTGTGTCATTTAAAAAAACAACTGAGGTCTGGAATATGACTTGCTCAGACCATAAAAGTACTTAATGCACAACCATAAAGACTTGATTTCCATCGCAGTACCCATGTGAAAAAGCTAGACTCAGCTGCATATGCCTGTAACATCAGCATTGTGGGAAGCATAAACAGGAGGACCAATTGTTTGATAGCTAGCTAGTCTATCAATTAATATAGGACCCAGGTTTAGTAAGAAATCCTGTCTCAAGGGAAAAAGACAAAACGAGAAAAAACGTGAAAGAGCAGGAAAACAAATATCCTCCTCTACTGCATATAACAAACACAGTTACACACACACACACACACACACACACACACACACACACATACACACATACACATAAAAACACAAAATAGATAGATAGATAGATAGATAGATAGATAGATAGATAGATAGATAAATAGATAGATAGATAGCAAGACAGGCCCCAAATCTGAGAATACCTGTCAACATATTATTGACTGAAAACAATCTGATAAATTCACAGGATAGAATAACACCCCAAAATAAAAAGAACATAGTTTAAATATATTTATTAACAGAATAAATTTCTGAAATATGCTTTTCTGTCACCTTGAAGATATAGGAGAGTTACTTTCATAAGTTTTCATACAACAAAGTATCAAAATTTACATTTAGATGTGAGTTAGATATTACATGCCAATTATATAACAAGGTAATATTCACAAAATAACTTCGATAAAAATTAAGTCACTTTGATATGTATCCAATTACACAAATTTTTCAATACAGAGCTAAATGTTGTAATAAGTAGATCAACATTGGTGTGAAAAAAGAGGTTTTGTGGAGTGACAGTAGATTGGCAGGTGGCAGATAACTATAGAAAGTCCAAGAAAACATTGCCAAGGACATGTGACTGTGATGGATGAGATGCTGCTGCATGTATAGTTGGCTGCTGGCTTCCCATTAGTATTGTCATTATCCAGACTGAAAACACTGGTGCCCAGTTTACACCAAACCAGTTTTTGTTCCTATCCAAACTTTAAGCCTCTTCTAGGAAGTATTCTTACGTCTCTTGTTTAAATATTTAAATCACGCTCTTTAATAACGTATTGTCCTTAAAGACTGAAACTTCAATTTATATAAAACCATCAGTTCCACAAATTTGAATTTCTATTTAAGTGACTTATTTTTAAAAAAGAAAGACTGTACTATTGCTTGAAAGCTTACCTCAAGGACTTTAGCTGAGGAAGAATTTTACAGATGAGTAATGACATAGTTACTTAAGATGTTATAGACTGACCAAACAGATAAGTGAATAAAGCCCAATCATGATTTAAAATTGGTGTTTTAAAGACAGCTACTTTGAGAAGTAATACATATGTCTTTCTCTGTGTTAGAATTGCTGTCTTATACAACAGAGACACCCTGATTGTTTCTTGTCATCTGTATCTGTGATGACCTCTCTGTAACCAACATAATGGTGTAATGCCACCTTCAAGGCTTCACAGCAGCATCATTAAGTCATCTGGCATCACTCCTGGCTTCACAGGAAGAGACAAGGACAACTCAGAGACACGACATCAATATGTTTAACATCAGCTCCAAGAAAAAATCTCAAGCAAAGTGAAGTACTTTACTCTCTCTTCTGTGTCACTCAGTATCTACAATGTACCTGGAAATACTATATTTTTATAGCTCCCTTTCCTCACAAACTCTCGTAAATTTCACTTAAAATTAAAAAATGACTGTATTACTGGATGGTGGGGAAAGGGAGGATAAATAAAGATGAGAAATAAATAAGGATTAGGATCAGCTGAAGCAGATGATGGTAGATTGTCAGGTTAGAAAGCAGAATTGGTGCTCCTGAGCTGTGAGGAGCAGCCTCCATAATCCTCAGCTGCCTTCCTAAGACTACACCCGTAACAGTGATGTTAACTATTCCATCTGTGAGGCTTCTTCTACACAAGGTGCTGCGTTCTTTTACAGCATGCTTTCCAGATCAAGGTGAGATTATATTTAAGTGCTCCTGAGTTTAGTAAATACATGTTATAATTCAGTGACAGACACTGAGAGTACAAAAGCTACACATTAGTGAACTAGGTAAGTACAATGCAGATTATGTCTAAACGTTTCTGGTTTGGGGTCACGATTATTTCTTTTTTCAAATCAAGGAAATGCAATTTCTTCCATGCTTGAGAGCAATGATGAATTTTACAAAGTCACATATCATGGAATTCATTGCCCCCATTTAATGATATGACAGTTCGAAGAAACACAGTGTTAGTCATGTTCTCCAAGGGGCCCTGTCCAGGTGCAATAGAGGTATTTAATCTATTTCACTGATTCATTATTTAACATTGGACAGTATTTGGGATGACAGTGAAAATGATACTTTGAAACTACTGCTGGTGTTCCTGGTCCTCTCCTATATACCAATATTTCTGGGAATGAGTGAGGAGCTCCAGTAGTCTCATAACATTTTCATTTTGAAATAAAATTATTTTATCTATTTATTAAATATCTATGACAGGGAACATAAGATAACAAGAGCTATGAATCATGGTTATTTAAATGGGTCACCATCAGTAGTGATAGCAACACTGATAGTTTAGCAACAACATAAACTATAAAATGATATCTCATATGAAAGGTATATTACGTTATGTATAAACACTATGCCTTTCTCATTTGCTCTTAGACTTATTGGGATTTTGGTCTCCCAACATTGACAAACAATGATTATTTCCAACTTTTGACCATAAAGAAAATTGTTTTCTTTCTTTTTTCTTTATTATATTTGTGTTTTAATTTTAAATATCAGCCATGGGTTCCCCTGTCCTATCCCCTCTCGCCCCCCCCCCCGCCTTCCCCCCAGCCCCTCCCGTACATTACCATATCCTCCAGGGCTAAGAGTCCCCTGGAGATTCAGCTCAACCTGGTGGATTCAGTCCAGGCAGGTCCAGTCCCCTCCTTCCAGGCTGAGCAAAGTGTCCCTGCATATACCCCAGGCTCCAAACAGCCAGCTCATGCACTAAGGACAGGTTCTGGCCCCACTGCCTGAATACCTCCCAAACAGTTCAAGCTATTCAATTGGCTCATTTATCCAGAGGGCCTGCCTGATCCAGTTGGGGGCTCCACAGCTTTTGGTTCATAATTCATAGGCTTCCATTAGTTTGGCTATTTGTCCCTGTGCTTTTTGCAATCTTGGTCTCAACAATTCACACTCTTACAGTCCCTCCTCTTTCTGGACAATTGGAGTCCTGGAGCTCCACCTGGGGCCTGGCCAAGGATCTCTGCATCCACTTCCATCAGTTATTGGATGAGAGTTCCAGCACACAGTTAGGGTGTTTGGCCATCTGATCACCGGACTAGGTCAGATCAGGCTTTCTCTCGACCATTGCCAGTAGTCTACAGAGGAAATATCATTGTGGATTTCTGGGGACCTCTCGAGCAGTCTGCCTATTCCTGTTCTCATGTGGTCATCATTTATCATGGTCTGTTATTCCTTGTTCTCCCTTTCTGTTCTTGATCCAGCTGGGATCTCCTGCTCCCCTAAGCTCTCTTTCTCTCTAACCTTGCCCTTCATTACTCCCACTCTCGTCCAGGTTGTTCATGTAGATCTCATCCATTTCTCTGTCATTGGGTGATCCCTGTGTCTTTCTTAGGGTTCTGTTTTTTAGGTAGCCTCCCTGAAGTTGTAAGTAGCAATCTAGTCATCTTTGTTTTACATCTGCCATTTATAAAATTTTTCATTTTTATTGTATTTTATTATTTAAAACAGTTTTAAATTTTAAATATGATTTAATTGTGTTTGTCCCCTGCCCCAAGTTCACTCAGATCCTCTCCCCTTTCCTACCCACCAAACCTAAATTCTATCTCAAAAATCCTAAGAAAAAATCAATAGAAAAACAATCCCCAAATAAAACAACTCCCAACCGGGAAGGTTCCCCCTCTCCAAGACCCTCCAGTGGACCCTACAACCTCCATGCCCTGCTCCCACACCCATCGGCCTGAGACCCCAGACACTTCTGGAGACTTAGAAACCTGCCCCCAGCTTCCATCCTGCCCTGGAATTCCAATCTGGACCAGAGGTGAGTGCCTGGGGTTATAGTCAGAGAGACACATGCCTCCAGGTCCCACCCCTGGGCACCAGCCATCCAGTGAAGACCTGCCCAACTTGGCCCGAGTTTCAGGCTATTAGGCGGGCCCTGCAAGAAGGCTCCCCTTTACCAAGCTGCAGGCAGACCCTGCAATCTCCACACCCTGCCCCCATACCCATTTGACTGAGACCTCAGAGACTTCCTGAGACTCAGAGACCAGCCCCCAGCTCCCATCTGCCCTGGAACTCCCATCTAGACCAGAGAAACCCCAGCCACTTCCGGAGACTTAGAAACCAGCCCCCAGCTTCCATCTGGACTGAAGCCCCCAGATCCTATCCCACCCTGGAGCTCCCATCTGGACAAGATAAGGAGACCCCAGGGACTTCCTGAGACTCAGAGACCAGCCCCCAGCTCCCATTCGGCCAGCACTCCCATCTGAACCAGAGCTTCCATCTGGATCAGAGAGAGGCTCCCTAAATCTGTCAGCTCTGTCTGGGCCAAGGGCACTGATAAGACCAAGAACGAATCCACCAAGAGATGGGCAGATGTCAAGGCAGAAGTACATACATAAAGAAAATTTTAGTGTGCATGCTAAAGTAGGAAATACAAGATGATAGTTAAATTTAGCCAGTTAGTACCTATACACTAAGCATCAGAGAAATCATTTATGTGTATAATTACTTTTTTCCTAACACACACACACACACACACACACACACACACACACACGTACACACACAGGTGCATATACACCATACTCACGGAAGTGCTCATCAGTGAGACCTCAGGTCAACAATCCACTCAGTATAGATACTAGACTCACAAAATCTAGGAGTTTAGAATCTTTTTTTTTTTTTTAATTGGGTAACAGTAAACTTTCTAAAAACTCAAAGCTTTTATTTTTCTATCCTCTATTTTTCTAACAATATAAATTTATTTTGACTTTAACAAAGATGAGAAAATCAGATTACAGATAAGCATTGCTTTAGATCTGGGCCATCAAGATGTATTTCTTCTTTCAATAAAGTACAGCTAGAATTATTACTGACAATTTTTCTAAAGACCTCAATTATCTCACAGATTATGCCCCCCCAAATTCTCATCATTTTACTGCTGATTCCTTTAAGTACTTCAATCAATGGAATAAATCATTATTGGTGATTTTGATAACCCACAATTTAGAATACAATATTGAAGAATAACTTTCTAAAAGTCTTTACAAAATAGAATGTGATACAATGGAATTGTAAGACAGCTAAAAATGTCATTTTACTTTTCAGTCAAGTACAAAAATCTGAGAGTGAAAACATGTTCATGCCTTTTAGTATAAAAGTTTATATATGTGTGGTTTTAATTTGAGTAGATTACATAACATTTTAGTGGAGTCAACATTCTTTTGTGATTATTATGTTTTTTATATTTGTTTGGGGGTTTTGGTTTTTTTTTGATAGTCAAAAAAATTTTTTCTTTATTATTATGTGTTTTAAATTTTATGCATAAGCCATGGGTTCCCCTGTCCTCCCCTCTCTCGCCCCAAGCCCCCCCTTCCCCCCAGCCCCTCCCCTCCATTCCCATGTCCTCCAGGATCAAGGCACCCCTGGGGATTCATTTAAACCTGGTGGATTCAGTACAGGCAGGTCCTGTCACCTCCTTCCAGATTGAGCAAAGTGTCCCTGTGTAAGCCCAAGGTTTTAAACATCCAGCTCATGCACTAAGGACAGATCCTGGTCCCACAGACTGGGTGCCTCCCAAGCAGATCAAGCTATTCAATTGTCTCACTTATCCAGAGGGCCTGATCCAGCTGGGGGCTCCACAGCCTTTGGTTCGTAATTCATGTGCTTCCATTCATTTGGCTATTTGTCCCTGTGATTTTTGCAATCTTGGATTCAACAATTCACACTCTTGCAGACCTTCCTCTTTCTTGACAGTTGGACACCTGGAGCTCCACCTGGGGCCTGGCTGAGGATCTCTGCATCCACTTCTATCAGTTATTGGACGAGAGTTCCAGCACGACAGTTAGGGTGTTTAGCCATCTGATCACCGGACTAGGTCAGATCAGGCTTTCTCTTGACCATTGCCAGCAGTCTACAGAGGATGTATCATTGTGGATTTTTGGGGACCTCTCCAGCACTCTGCCTCTTCCTGTTCTCATGTGGTCTTCATTTATCATGGTCTGTTATTCCTCATTCTCCCTTTCTGTTCTTGATCCAGCTGAGATCTCCTGCTCTGCTAAGCCTTCTTTCCCTCAAATCTTGCCCTTCATTACTCCCACTGTCGTCCAGGTTTTTCATGTAGATCTCATCCATTTCTCTGTCATTGGGTGATCCCTGTGTCTTTCCTAGGGTCTCGTTTTCTAGGTAGCCTCCCTGGAGTTGTGTAGCAGTCTAGTCATCTTTATTTTACATCTAGTATCCTCCTATGATTGAGTACATACCGTGTTTGTCCTTCTGAGTCTGGGTTACCTCACTCAGGATGATTTTTTCTAGATCAATCCATTTGCCTGCAAACCTCATGATGTCATTGTTTTTCTCTGATGAGTAGTACTCCATTGTGTATATGTACAATATTTTCTTTATCCATTCTTCAGTTGAAGGGCATCTAGGTTGTTTCCAGGTTCTGGCTATTACAAACAATGCTGATATGAACATAGCTGAGCAAATGCCCTTGTGTTATGATTGAGCATTCCTTGGGTATATGCCCAAGAGTGCTATAGCTGGGTCTTGGGGGAGATGGGGTTTTGGTTTTTTAAACAGGATTATGTATTCCATGAAAGCAAATAGCTTTGACTTGTGATACTCAGGCCTCTGTCTCTCAAATACTGGTATGACAGGTGTGTATCACTAAAGTTATGCTTAGACATTGTTATGGTGATGATAGTTTCTTATCCTCGTGAGTCTGTGCTAAGGAGATACACTCTCTTACTTACATTTATATTAGGACTAGATTTGCCTCATTAAGTCTGTGTACCCTGAGAGGGAACACTCATATCCTTCTGTGCCTATTCATGAGACAGAGATGAGATTATATTGGATGAGTACTAGTATGTGGGAATATAATTCATACCAACCTCTCCTCACATATTCACCAATGCCTATAGCCTACCACAAGAAGAACTTGGACATTCTGTATGCTTTCCTTCTGATAAGTGGGCCACCTTTATCATGTCTTGGGTTCCTTTGGTTACATAATACCCTAGAGTTACTGTAGGTGGCCCTTAGAATGTAAGTTTTCGGTAGCCATAGTCCTATGGAATTGAACTCTACTTCTTAGCCAGTAGTTAATCAGGCAGACATGGGGGCACTGGCAGAAAAAAATTTCTTGTTTTTCTCCCTCTCTTGATCTCTCAGAAGAAGAAAGTAGTGCAAAGCTTCCTTCCCTCTTGAGAATTACATAGCACTTCCAGCTCAGAAATTTATGGTTAAAGAATATAAAATTAATTATAAATTTGCAGAAATGTTCATGCTAGTAAAATTTTAAATGATTGTCTATGGAAAGCAAATAAAAGACATTTTAAATATACCATACATATTTCTTTGTTTTCTTTTTTTTTTGTTCATGCCACAGTGTATATTTAAATCAATTCTTCATATACAGTGCTGCCTGTGACATGTCACATGTTAATCATTTCTCAGAAACACTTCTTATGGCTTCCTTCTCAGTTTCTTGTGGTTCTGGTTATTAAACACAGGATCTGGTATATTTGGGCAATATTTATTTATTCTTCATTACTGAGCTGCATTCTTAGCCCTCTTTAGTCCTGAGTAATAAAACAATGCATATTGATTTTAAAAGGAGATTGTCTCAGTATATTTCCAAATAAAATGTTAAATATCCTATAATTGATCTTTGTCCTGCAGACCAAATAACTGCAATCACAATCTCATCTAGACATAGACCATGCTGATTCCAAAACACATCCTGTGTAGTCTCTCCATGCTCAAGGGCAGTTCTTCTCTTTTCTCTTTGGATTTTTACTATCAAACACGATAGGATGTAGTACTTAAATCTTCTACTTGTGTATTACTTCATAGCTTAATAAAACATTACACATCCTACTCATTTCACACAGCAAGTTACCATAGGAGTGAGTTAGGATTCAGAAGTGTCAAGTAAAATATTCACAATTCTAGTGCTGGTAAAAATGGAATCAAGTTTCAATAGAGTTTTGCTCTTAAATTCTAATTCAACATTCTTACCACTATTACCAGTGAATCAGATTTAAAAAAAAATATCTACAACTTTCTGATGTATACTTTGACTTTATTAGCATACACTCAAGGGCCAAGATATGAAATGTGTAATGCAAAACCAGATATGTCTGTGGTTACCCTTGTTCAGTCCATGTTTTGGCAGTCGTGCTAGTGAGGCTATGGATGAAGGCTATGTCATAACTCAGAAACATACTCTCCCTTATCCTCCAGCTCTTTTTTTATTTTTAGTTTTTCCTTTATTCAGCTCTCATACAATTCATCCCAACTGCTGCCTCCAATCCCTCCTCTCCTCCTAGTCCCACTATCTCCCTTCTCCCCCAGATCTGTTGCTCCTCTGTTTCCCTTCACCAAAGAGCAAACCTCCCAGTAATACCAAATGAACTTGACAGATCAAAGTGCAATAAGACTAGGCAAAAAAAATTAAAAAATAAAACAAAAAACTCATATCAAGGCAGGACAAGACAAACCCAGTAGGAGAAACAAGGTCCCATGAGCAGGGAAAAGAGTCAAAGATGCCCCAGCTCCCACTGTTAGAAGTCTAACAAAACACCAAGCTAAACCACCACAGTGAGTACTCAGAGGGCTGAGGGCAGTCTCATGGAAGCTCTGTGTTTGCTGCTTCAATATTCTGGCTCTCAAGTCTTTTTGCACTTGTTTCTGCATTGTTTCCTGAGCCGTAGATGTGAGAGTTGCTTTGTAGATGTAACTATGGGGACTGGGCTCTTTAACTCTTCAGTTGGATTGGTTATGGTGTTCTGTAAAGCTCTTCATCTGCTAAAAAGAGGAGATTCCCTGATGAGAAGTTAGGTCTAACACTTATCTCAGGTTACAAGGGCAAATATTTAGAATATAGTTAGGGTTGGTGCTGGTGGTTGCACTGACTGCTACAAGAAGTGACTTCAAGATTGGTGACTTCACCAGCACTGAGTACTTAACTAGGCTTCCAATAACAAGCTTGAGTTAATATAGATATTATTGTCACAATGTGGGGAAGGTTAGTTGGAATCAGCTTAGTTATTTGTATGTGACAAGCTGAAAACTGAATAGCTACAAAATAAATTTAAGCTTCCTGTTTCTCAAACTGTACAGAAAATATCAACATGCAATTACACTGTATTTCCCTTTTACTTAAAATATATAATACAAAGCAATTATTTTTTCTTTCCATAAACATTCATGTGATTAATAGAAAAATGTTAATAGAATAGTTACATAAATAAAAGAAGCAATGAAGAAAGACTTTGAAAGAGAGAAGATACATTAAATGTCTAACTCATTTTCTATAAAAACTAAATTTGTTTCATTTTTATCTTCTTGTTATTTTTTTCTCTTTGTAGCTGTAGCCCTCATCCTCAAAGCAGCTCTTGTTTTATTTTGTCTACTCCTTTGAAATGTTCTAAAAAGAAAGTGAAACAAAATCTTACAAAGGACACATGAATAGCAGTACTCAATAGATTAAAAGGTAAGTAACATTGAAAATACAGAGCTAAATAAGTAGCAATACAAACTTGGAATGCCCAAAATACAAGTTGTCCAACTCCATCCTTGATTCTCTCACATGTTAACAGCATACCTAGATTTCTGTAAGACTGGAATATTGCATAATTATTTTTCAGTTACATATAAAATTATGTCCCCCAATATGATCATTTGCATAAACTGAGTGTAACAAAAATGAATGTTAAGTTCTGAAACCAACAGATGAGAATTTCAAGCCAACTTCACTGTTATTACTCATTAGAAATTACAGAGGGAGATAAGTGATCCTGAAGCAATAACTCTGATCTTTCAGTGTTCTTATGCAAACCAAGGACAATGTAGTAATGATCATAACATCTAAAATCTACCAACTAGGTCAAAAATCCTTGATACTGTTACATCATTGTAGTTCAGTTGCCTCATTTAATACTCACAGAACTTGAAGAATTGGGTGGCATATCTCATCTACTTGATAAACAATAAAATCAGAGAGGAAGCAAGTTTAAACAGCTGTCAAGGCAAAAGTCTTTTTCCAGAACTAAGTCTGATTTAAGAATCCATGTGCTTAAATTTGTTACTGTCACTAGTATATTGATAATGGATGAGTAATTTTTCAATGGTATGCCTTAAATAAGTAATGGCTAGTTTATTTTATGCTGGTTACCTTCCTGATTTTCATTACTTGGAAAAATGATTGGCATAGATAGCGCCATACCTGTAAATTAGTAATACATGAATGCATTAATTATCTAAGAATTTTAAGGAAATATTTAACATAATTGCTTTAATTATGGATTTTATTATTAAGTTTCTAAAGTTCATTAGTTAAAAACAATAGTATAGAATTAAGTATGACTTCTTTGTAGTAAAACACATATTTTACAATATTTTAGAACTTTACAGAATTTTACATATGGAATAAAACCTACAATTTTACTGAGATATACCTAACAGTATACAATGTGCAGAATTCTGTGTGTTCAAAACTCTATAGGATATATTATTAGAACACATCAGTAGTTAATTGTGAAGATACTCCCCTAATGGGGGCAACTATTCTAATGCATATGCTGAAACACTTTCTTTCTCTCTCTCACTTTCTTCTTCTTCTTCTTCTTCTTCTTCTTCTTCTTCTTCTTCTTCTTCTTCTTCTTCTTCATCTTCATTTTCTTCTTTTTCTTCTTTTTCTTCTTCTTCTTCTTCTTCTTCTTCTTCTTCTCTCTTTCTCTCTCTCTCTCTCTCTCTCTCTCTCTCTCTCTCTCTCTCTGTCTTTCTCTCTCTCTCTCTCTCTCTCTCTCTCTCTCCTTCTCCCTTCTTATTTCCCTCTCTCCCTCCCCATCCTATGTATGTATGTATAAATGGCTGTGGCCCTCTATAGCAAAGACTGTATTTTCATGTAATTGGGGAGGGGTGGAAGGGGAGACAATATTTCTCTGTAAACTCCTAGCTGTCCTGGAACTAGCTCTGTAGACCAGGCTGACTTCGAACTCAGAAACCAACCTGCCTCTGCCTCCTGAGTGCTGGAATTACAGGTGTGTGGCAACACTACCTGACAAATTTCAAATCTTCCCCTAATGATGCAAGATAGCTTTGCTTTGGACTGTAGTTTGTTTGAAGAAATGGGTAGCTGCTTCTCTTCCCTCTATTAGAGCTGGCAGTAACTTTGAGATAAAAGATGTGCATTAGCTTCACCATGCACAAGCCAGAACCAATTGAGAGAAGAAAGGCTATTTCTCTAGTCTCCTATCATCTGAGCTCTGACACATTTCTGCGTTAATGCTACTTAATTTAACTGGAAACTAGTGACTTTCTAATTAACTGAAGCTGAAAAATTTATGATTTCTTTCTGAAATATTTATGTGTGCCCAATTTTATTGTATTAGAAAAATTAAATTTTCATATACTTTTACTTAAATAATTTTCCTTATTTTATTTGAATTGCACTTGTTGGTAGAAAGCAGCTTCAGCCATGCTGCACAAATGCATCAATGTTTTAGTGAAAATGCAGAAAATATCTATATGACTACACATTTCTTTTTCTAATTTGAAAGCTTAATTAATACAGGAATAGTCACAGTAGCTGAGATCTAATAGGTAACCCACTCACATTTAGTAATATTGGGCTTGTATTCTAACATGTGCAAGAAACAGGCATCATACCTTCTTAAGCCCAGTTGTCAGCCCACCTTTGGGCTACACAGATTCTGATGGATGCAGTCTTATCCACATGTCTACAAACACCAAACAAATAACTGAAGTTCACTTCCAACAGTTGGAAGCCCAGGAAAATCACTAGCAATGTTTGCTAATGGTCAGTTATTACTTCCATGAGGCCCATATCATTAAACTCTCTGTGTCTTTGATCTGTTACTGAATGAGATATAGAAGAGAGATCTGTTATAAAATTACACAGAAAATTTCATCACTGTCCTCCTGAGAAACCATTTGTCATTTACTCTATTTTCTTATAGGCTCCCATTTGTTAGGGATCTGATGTAGAGTTTCAGAAAGTAGGCTTACTCCCCATAGTGATAAGAACACTAATCATAATCATCTTCATTTTTACTTCCCTGTTATGCACCAGGGAATTATTATTTCCTGTCATACTCTCTGCAAATCTGACTGTAGGTAAAGATCTTACATGACAACAGACTTGGAAGACATTGAATTATTGTTCATGGTGAAATAATAGGAAATTTCTGTTAAAAAGTTAGATAAGGGACTCTCCACAGAGCCAGAGTCTCTGACTTCTGCTGAGGCTCATTATTCCAAGCCAAGCCTAAGGAAAGGATTCTTGGAATGAATTTAATATATTACAGTTCTTCTCAACTTCCAAAGCTAAATTTCTGCTGTAACATAAAGATGAACACTAAATCAAACAAGGGACTGAGAAGGAGTATAAAGGAGGCTTTGGAAGAAGGAAAGGGATGGAAGAAATAATATAATTATATTATAATTTAAATGAAAGGAACAATGAAAACTAGCTGAATGCATATTTGTAACTCATGATAACAAAATGATCAGCAGTAGGACAGAGCTAAGTGTGCCCCTGTGAACATTTAATTCCAGAAACTTAAGTCAGGGCTACATGGAATATATGGGAAATGTAGAAACTGGACTGAAAGTACAGGAAAAAGCAGCCTTAGCCAACGTTGGCAAATATGCACACAATATTTCAGCTTATGGTGTCATCTGTGAATCATAAAGCTAATGGGAGATTTTTCCATCATGTTGTGACCATACCCATGGGAAACATACTTCATATAGCCCTTGTAATGCAGAGAATCATGGAGTGAATACAGAATAGAATGTTGTGCCATGTAAATATTTAAAAGGGCTGAATAATTGAGAAAATACCTCTAAAATATAATCCCAAATTGCATACTAGGTCAATATAACAAAATATACCAAGTTATTATTTATACATGGATGTATTCACATTATGAGAATATATGAAAAGGAAATAGGAAAACTATTAAATAACAATCATGAATAACAGATATTTGCTTCCTTTTTATACCATTCTTTACATATATCAAGGTTTGTCATTTTTTAAACTATTTTAAAATGCACTATTAAAGTAAAGAAATATCACACACAAATTTCCAGGCTCAAAAATGTGTAACAATGACTATAGTTTAGATGTGTGAATCATTTCAGTTTTGTTTGGTTGGTTTCTTGTGGTTTGGATTCTGTTTTGTTTTACTGTGCTAGGAAATCAGTTCCAGAGATTTTTGCATCTTGGAAATTTATATTCTCTCCTTCTAATGATTAGAATATAACAAATTTAAGTTTTATTCTTTGTATGAGCAAAATTCATGATGATGAGTATTTCAAACTCAGATAAAATTTGATTTTCTCTTCTACTTTATGAGCATTATAATGGTTTGCCTAAGTACAATTGTGGTTTTCATTTCCTTGTTCTTTACTTCAATTGCCACACTTTATGAAATTAAATGTACAGTTTGTTCCAAGGAAAAATAAGCTTATAAGAAAATAGAACTTGGTCCATTAGCAGAAAATGAAAGTTGGAACAGATTTTTGCTTAATCAAGGCAAATTAAAGCTTATAAAAATGATCACAGAAATTATGTTTGTACATTCAACCATTTCCTTCGATTTCTTAACCTCAAAGATCAAACATTTAGTTTCAAATGTAAGATTGAGAAGAACACAGCAGTCTCTGTCTTCTTCTGGTACCATAATCACATGTAGGGCCCTTTTCCTGTTCTCCATCTCATCCTCATTATTAACCACTCCCTGCAAAGCACTACTCTAATGCTACAACATATTTAATTATATACAGGACTGGTATACACCTCACTTATTTTTCTCTAACCCAAAACTATTTCTTCCATGTAGATTCTTATCTTGACAACCAAATAACTAAATATCATTATCCGTTATGGGAACCCCTGCTTGAAAGTCCAATATAAAAGAACACAAAATCTTTTCTGATGCAGCAATTCGATATAAAATCTAATCTGCCTTTATGAGTTATCTTCTTTTTGTAATGGAAATTTTGGGGTGTATTGAAAAGCACGCACCAAGCTGGACAGAAGAAGGGAAGCTAAAGAGATGAAAGGAAAACTTACTAGGTTTATTCTCTAGGGTTACTGTCAGGATCCTGCTCTCACCCTTCCTTGTCTGACATCTTCAGTCACGGGGGTGGGGAGGGCACAGGCGGCTATGTACCCACTGTGTGGTGATGTAGTCCCCGCCTTAAAAAGCCAGACGTGGACACCCATGCTTCCTCTTTCTGTTTCCTCTCTGCGGTCTGCTCTGTCCTGCTTCCCTCCCCAACCAGACCTGGCTTCTCCCTTCTTTGCCCTCTTCTTTCTAATAAGGCCCATTCTAACTCTGGTAGCCATGGCCTGTGACATTTCCGCTGACCAACCAGCGCCGCTCATCCTTTCAGTTACATTTACACGTGTATCTGTGGAGTTGTAGTATTTCCATAGAGGCTTGCTCCACGTATTGCTGAGAGGGCATTGTCTGTTACCACAGGAACTGTCTACTCACCCTCCTTCCCTGCATTTCAAGCTCACCACATCCATTGCCTTTCAACACACACCTCCCTTCAAACTTCCACTTCCTTTTCTCCCACTGCTCTCTAGAAGATACTGAAAGGTTCAGAAAAGCTTTTCTTTAAATTAAAATCTTAGGAGAACTTTGCTGACATTATTGTCCTACACTCTTCACAAATAAAAGCTGCTTGGATTAACTTTGACGTTCCCCCTCACATTTACCCATTTTGCATGAAGATCTTGGATCTTCTCTCCAGGGATTCTTTAGTGCCAGGAGCCCTGCTGCCTCCAGTCACCCACCAATTCTTGAACTTTCTCTCCTGTGCGGAGTCTACTGCTGTGCTTGCCTCATGTGCAACATCAAGTCTTCTGTGTGCGTCAGCCTTCTTGCTCTTGTTGTAATTCATTTACTTAAGTACCAAGAGCTGTATAAATTTTAATTCTCCTTGTTATTGAGCAATAAAATATATTCCTCAGCTCTTTCACTGATGATTTTCTCTGCTTCCTTCATTAAGACCCTAAAGTTCTGTATGATTCACTGGACCATGAAATGTTTTTAGAAATATTTTTGTACTTTAATTCAATACTTTTAATGAAGTTTTTATTTCTTTTTTCCATATTTTCAACTTGTAAAAGATCTTATAGGTTTTAAAAATACTATATGTAGCCAGGCAGTGGTGGCGCACGCCTTACATCCCAGCACTCGGGAGGCAGAGCCAGGCGGATCTCTGTGAGTTTGAGGCCAGCCTGGGATACCAAGTGAGTTCCAGGAAAGGCGCAAAGCTACACAGAGAAACCCTGTCTCGAAAAACCAAAAACAAACAAACAAAACAAACAAACAAAAAAAAAAAACCTATATGTATCATTGATGCAGTGTATATTTTATGTCTCCCAAGATATTATTTTTTCAAATTGTATGTGTGTGTGTGTGTGTGTGTGTGTGTGTGTGTGTGTGTGTGTTCAAGTGCATTGGAAGCCAGTGAATTTAGATCTCCTTAAAGTTGGACTTCCCCCAACTGTGAGCCACCTCATGTGAGTGGTCACACTAAATTTGGGTCCTCTAGAAGTGCAGTACATGCTAGTAACCATTGATCAATCTCTCCAGTGCAGTTTTGTTTAATCTTCTTTGTAGGCATTATTAATTTGTTTTCCTCTGTGTATTCCTTAGTATCTTTATTTGCTCTATGGGCATTCAGATGATATGGATGTTGAATGCCCTTTGAATGTTCATCCATTTAAAGGTGAGTCCACAGAGAAGCAGTATTAGACATAGTGGGTCAGTGACGGTTGAAGCTAGTGGGAATTCTTAGGTCTAGTTAGTATACCCCTGAAGGGTATTATGAAACCATGGCCCCCTCCTCATTCTGGTTTTAGTTTAGAGACAGTCCTTGAACTTGGAGACTGACACAGAGATTATTATCAGCTTGAATAATTTAACAAGTTGAAGGCCAGCCACAGTTACATGGTAAAACTGTGTCAGGAAGTAAAAACTAATTAAAATAAAAGTCTGTTTATATGTAGTTTCTCTCTCTCTGTCTCTCTCTCTGTCTCTCTCTCTCTCTCTCTCTCTCTCTCTCTCTCTCTCTCTCTCTCTCTCAACAGAAATCTGGGCAGCACATTTTGCATTTTGTAGAGTAAATTTAAAAAAAAAAAAAAAAAAAAAGACAACTAGACGTTTTGAACCCTCGGGTGATCGATGTTCATTTCACTGTTGTGCATAGAGATCCTAGTTAGTGTTTAAAGATATTTTAGCATTTTTGTCTAGGATTTTCATTTTAGGATAATTTCATTCCCCAGAAAGGACATTGAGATTCCTCAAAGGTAGATATAAGTATACTTAATGTAAATGATTTAAAAGTGTCCTTGAAACAAATTAAACTTTAATGTATAACTATACAACTTATTCCTTACCCACAAGGCAATGCTTTGTGAAGAAATTCTCAGCTTTATGTTCTCCACAAAAAAAGTACCCAGGGTTCATGCTTTGTTAAGATAGATTTAGGATATACAATTTATTTATTTATTCACTTATTTATTTGTTTGTTTATATTTTCTTTTTCTATGTATCTTTTTTGTCTTTCTCTTCATGCATCCTGATCCCACCCATCTACCATTCCCTGGCATACTCCCTATGTCCCTGCAACCTCCTTTCCCAATAAAACAAAATAAAATGTAAGATAATAAAGGAAAAAAAAAAGAAAGGGAAAATCATGGACAATGTAGTGTAATACAGTGAGTCACTCAGTAAACTCCTTCATCTGTACATCTTTTTTAAAAAATTAATTTTATGTAATAACTTTTTTTTCATTTATTTTACAAACTGACCACAGTTTCCTCTTCCTCCTCTCTTCCTGTCCCAGACCCCCTATGCCCACTTCCTATCTACCCCGTCCCCATCCACTCCTCCTCTGTGTCCATTTAGAAAGGAGCAGGCTTCCCAGGGGCTTGAAACCATAGCACATCAAGCTGAGGCAAGACCAATATCCTCTCCTTGTGCTAAGGCTGGGCTAGGCCAAGGGGGTCATGAATGACAGGGTGGACCCTCAGAGACAGCTGACCTAAGCTTGTGGGAGGGAGCTCATGGACTCTGTACCAGCAGTTACAGAGCTTGCATGGGACTGACCTAGGCCCTCTGCATGTGTATGATAGCTGTGTAGCTGAGTCTGTTTGTATGGTTCCTAGCAGCGAAGATCAGGATCTGTCCCCAGCACTTAGCTGGCTTTTGGGAACCAGTTCCTCATGCTGGACTATCCATACATCTTTACATGCAGTTGTTCATTGCAAAGAATGATAAGTTTGATTTGAGGCCCTGGTCTCTGCAACACTATTGACACTGGGCCCTCACTGGGATTCTTCCTGAACATCCCATTGCTGGCCTGCATCATAGAGATCCTGTAGCACTGGGTCCACAGGACACCCCCCCCCCCCCCCCCCCCGCACAACCTGTGCTCCAGTAGTTCATAGATGAGGTGGATATTGGGCCAACCCTTAATCGTGGTTCTGGGCCTGGGTAGTTGCAGGGTTGATCAACCTGACGGCTCTAATAGATACAATTTAAGTAGCATTGTTTTTCACTCTTCTAACCTATTCAATTCAATGTGTTTATACTATCTATATACACAGATAGTGTATAAGTATTATCATTGATTTAGAATGTTTATGTTTTCCTTCAAAATAAATGCTATATGTCATGCTCATATTACTTATTTCCTACTGTACTCTATCCTCAAATCCTGACATAGCTAATATGCTCTCAATTTTTACTACACACTGGCCATTTCATTTCAATATGTTTGTTCACTTTCTTTATAAGTTTCTCCATGCTGACATATACATTAGACCTCGGTCTCTTTTATTGCTGAATAATATTTCATTCTATTTTTTACCACCGAATAACACTCCCTTGCTAAGTATTATCTCTTGTATTGATATTCTGTTAACTGAGCAGGATAAATGAAAGAAAGTTGCTTAGCACTGAGAACTGAGCGAGGCTATTTGGATGTCTTGCTGTTTCTTAATCAGCATTCTAGCAAACAATCTCAACTACCCAAATATACAGAGCTACCAAATTCTTGAAGCTTCTAAATTGATCTTTGAAATGGATTGGGATACTTTTCAGCTTTCATCTTGTCACTTTAAGCCATGGATTTCTAGGAAAGAAAATATCATACACAAAAATTTGGCAATCTTACTTCCCTATTTGGCTGTTTAATTTTTAGAATTGAACTGTTGTTTTCTTCTATTTCACCTTTTTTTACAATACTAATTTGTCCTGTACAATGTTTACTGTCCTTTTATATTCACAGGAGGCAGCCATATAATATTGTTTATTCTATACTTGGTCCTTACTTAATTTCTAAATGAGGTGCAATTAGCACATGCAGTTCTAATGTATATATGAAGTTAGAGTATAAAACATGGATATATAATGATTCATATTCTGTAGAAACATTTTTCAAGTATCTCTATTGCACTGTTTGTATTTCTCAAATGCCTCATTATACTTCTTAATGTCGAGTAAAGGCATCCTGTGCACATGATTGCATTATCATTCATGTAAAACTAAAATTACCAGGAATAAAAGTAAATGGTAATCTACAATTTTAAGAAACTCCCTGAAGTATTGAATTGATTATTGGCACATATTTCTTTATTATCACAGGGTTATTTCTTTTTTACCAAGTTAAAATAGTGAACAGAAGAATTATAATTCCAAGAAACTAAAATTTACTAAATAACTACAAGAAAATAAAAATGTATGTTTACATTTTAACTTTTTATTAATAAATAAAATTATGAGTGTGCATGTTTCTTTAAGAAGATGCCTAGAGATCAGGGTGCCACAAATCCATTCATACTAATATCCTTTTGTAAATACACGACTTAACCTCTAAGTTTCAATTTCACCCTCCATAGAATTTATATTGATTTGCAAATAAACTCATTGCACAGCTTCCAAAACAGGAAAATTACACTGACCCATGCTATCATTATTGAAGAAAGCTAGTGATTGGCTAAATGTCTGCTGCCTTAGTGCTAGACATACAACATACTTGTGCACATGTGCACTTAAAAGCAAGTCTTTAATTGCTGTACCTGACACTAAAAGTATGCAAATTCAACTGCCTCAACGCTTTAATTTTATGAGACTAGATTTCCAGTTTATAAAACTTGGGATGGTAATATATTCTCTATAGGACTTTGTAGAAATTTAAATAAATACATTTATGTAATTTTCTTATAATAATGACTAGAGTAATAAACTAATGTTCAAAAATAATTATTGTGTTCGTTAAGAAGATTTGAGACATCCATGTTTAAGCAATAAAAGTTGTTTAATGGACTTAGGAAAAATTGAATGACTTATTGCTTATATGACTGGAACTGAGTACAAAAATACCTCCTGTGGGCTCTTCATTCTCAGTTACTTATATGACTCTTCTTGGGGAGATGTGAACAAATGTCTATCTACTCCACACAGGGTACCAACAATAGACGAAAGATACAATGTCACAAGTCCAACTTTGTGGAACAATGAGCTTATTGGGGTACTTTAGGGACATGGATGAAGAACAAAACATGAGAATGGGTGAATCTTAGGCAACTGTGCCATCAAATCTTCCCACACAGGCATGGAGGAAGATGCCTCAATTAGCACCCTTATGTTTCCTTCTCAGTTTGTAGCCAATTCCATCCAAGTACCTCCTCTTTCACTGTAATTGTTTGCCTACTGTTAGATCCACAGTGAAAGGCTTAGGAGCCTTGTAAGTTTGATGAGTTTCTTGAATTTTCTAAGTTGATTTTTAGTGTTGCAAGCTTTCATCCTTCCCATTGAAGAAATGCTTCACCTGTAGTTACATAGCATTCATTCAGTAATCACTAAGTATTTATTTGATGTAGTTGGAAGTTTTCCTGTGTCCTGTGCAGGCTGCAGCCACTCAGGCCCAAGTGAACACATAGAGGCTTATACTAATTAAAACTGTTCAGCCATTAGCTCAGGCTAACTCCTGACTAGCCCTTAAACTTAAACTCAGCCCATTTCTATTAATTTATATGTCGCCATGTGTTCCATGGCATTACCTGTGTGCTGTGACTTTACCTCTGCGCCATTACATGCTGCTCCCTGCATGGTGGGCTGGCATTTCCTGACTCAGCCTTCCTCTTCCCAGAATTCTCCTTCTCTGCTTATCCCACCTATACTTCCTGCCTGGCTACTGGCCAATCAGCATTTTATTAAACCAGTGTACAAAAGAATTATTCCACAGCATAATTTGATAATTATGATATAGGAAGAGGTATTCAACATAAGCTAGGAAATTAATGGTTAGCAGAATATTACTTAGTTTACTAAGTAATTACTGCTGTGTTTTATTGTTATTTTTATTTATTTATTTTATTACTAAGTAATTACTGATTTGAGAATTAAATAGATAAATTCCTTATGGAAAAAATAGAATATAAGCATGATTTCCAGTTAATCTTATCATCTTTTAACAACTTTAGTTGGCCTTGTTATAACTAAACTATGTTAGAAAAGATGTAAAATAAGCTGGAAAGATGGCTCAATGTTTAAGAACACTGACTGCTCTTCCAGAAGACCTGAGTTCAATTCCCAGCACACACATGGCAGCTCACAACTGTCAGTAACTCCAGTTCTAGGAGTCACACAACATCTTCTACTCCACAGGATCCTGGCATGTACATGGGCATATAAATTTATGAACACACACACCAGACATACACATCAAAAATAATGTGATGCTCAGCATGGTGGCATATACCTGTGATTCCAGCACTAAGGAGGCAGAGGCAGGTGGATCTCTGTGAGTCCTGGACAGTTTGGTCTACAGAGTCAGTTCCAGGACAGCCAGGACTATGTAGGTAGACCCTGTCTCAAAAACAAACAAGCAAACAAAAAGCAACAAAAAAGATTTAAAATAATCTAGTTCATCATCTTCAGTTTTTAAAAGTGTATATTAATATTTGACAATGGAACTAATAAAATGTATTCTTTTTTTTCAAATTATTATATTTGTGTTTTAATTTTACACATCAGCCATGGGTTCCCCTGTCCTCCCCCCTCCCGCCCCCACCCCAACCCTCCCCTCAGACCCTCCCCTCCATTCCCATCTCCTCCAGGGCCAAGACTCCCCTGGGGATTCATTTAAACCTGGTGGATTCAGTACAGGCAGGTCCGGTCCCCTCCCTCCAGACTGAGCAAAGTGTCCTTGTGTAAACCCAAGGTTCCAGCCAGCTCATGCACTGATGACAGATCCAGGTCCCACTGCATGGGTGCCTCCCAAACAGTTCAAGCTATTTAATTAGCTCATTTATCCAGAGGGCCTGCTCCAGCTGGGACTCCACAGCCTTTGGTTCAAAATTCATGTGCTTCCATTTGTTTGGCTATTTGTCCCTGTGCTTTTTCAATCTTGGTCTCAACAATTCAGACTCTTATAGTCCCTCTTCTTTCTTGACAATTGGACTCCTGGAGCTCCACCTGGGGCCTGGCCAAGGATCTCTGCATCCACTTCCATCAGTTATTGGATGAGAGTTCCAGCATGACTGTTAGGGTCTTTGGCCATCTGATCACCAGACTAGGTCAGATCAGGCTTTCTCTCAACCATTGCCAGCAGTCTACAGAGGATGTATCATTGTGGATTTCTGGGGACCTCTCCAGCACTCTGCCTCTTCCTGTTCTCATGTGGTCTTCATTTATCATGGTCTGTTATTCCTTGTTCTCCCTTTCTGTTCTTGATCCAACTAGGATCTCCGGCTCCCCTAAGCTTTCTTTCCCTCAAACCTTGCCCTTCATTACTCCCACTGTCGTCCAGATTGTTCATGTAGATCTCATCCATTTCTCTGTCATTGGGTGATCCCTGGGTCTTTCCTAGGGTCCCATTTTCTAGGTAGCCTCCCTGGAGTTGTGTAGCAGTCTAGTCATCTTTGTTTTACATCTAGTATCCTACTATGAGCGAGTACATACCATATTCGTCCTTCTGAGTCTGGGTTACCTCACTCAGGATGATTTTTTCTAGATCAATCCATTTGCCTGCAAACCTCATGATGTCATTGTTTTTCTCTGCTGAGTAGTACTCCATTGTGTATATGTACCATATTTTCTTTATCCATTCTTCAGTTGAAGGGCATCTAGGTTGTTTCCAGGTTCTGGCTATTGCAAATAATGCTGATATGAACATAGCTGAGCAAATGCCCTTGTGGTATGATTGAGCATTCATTGGGTATATGCCCAAGAGTGCTACAGCTGAGTCTTGGGGGAGATGGATTCCCAATTTTCTAAGGAAATGCCATATTAATTTTTATTATAATTTTACACATATTTTTCATATTCTTTCCCTTCTCAAGCTCCTATTAAAAGAAAAATTTAAAAGCAACAGCTTATCAAATTACAATGGAGTCTTGTTAAGCAAGCAGATTTTTTAATCACATCAACATCATTCTTCAAGAGAGACATCTGAAAAGGTGTCATAGTAACTATCCATACATAACAGATATTTGTCAGCTATTTCTATAAAGGATTTGTGGAAAATATGTTACATACATATTCTATTCCTAAAGTCCTTTTTTTCCATTTCCATTTCCTTTTTTTAATAAATATTTTTATTTTATAATTAATTTAATTTTACATATCAGCCACAGATTCTGCTGTCCTCCCTCCTCCCAAGCCCCAGCCCTCCCCCCCATCCACCCCCATTCCCACCTCCTCCAAGGCAAGGTCTCACCTGGGGAGTCAGCCCAGCATGGTCGATTCAGTTGAGGTAGGTCCAGTCCCCTCCTCCCTTCACCTAGGCTGAGTAAAGTATCCCAGCATAGGCCCTAGATTCCAAAAAAAAACAACTCATGCACCAAGGACAGGTCCTGGTCCCACTGCCTGGGGGGGTCTCCTAAACAGTTCAAATTAATCAACTGTCTCACTTATCCAGAGGGCCTGCTCCAGTTCCATGGAACTCCTCAGCTATTAGTTCATAGTTCATGTGTTTCTGCTAGTTTGCTATTTGTCCCTATACTTTTTCCAATCATGGTCTCAATATCTCTTGCTCATATAATTCCACTTATCTCTTGCTCATATAATTCCACTTCTCTCTTGCCAATTGGACTCCTGGAGCTCCACCTGGGGCTTGGCCATGGATCTCTGCATCTGCTTCCTAATGTCCTTTTTAAAATTAGTGTTTTTAAAGTATGAAAAAAAATTTAGTCCACAGATCAGGTGCCTAAATACCTCTTGTGATATATCTTTATATTAGATGATTTATTTTTCAGACAAGTCTTCTTAAAAAAATGCTCCAAGTACTGAAAACCTTCTCTCTTTTCTGAATGATATCTATTAAATCATTCAGTCAGTGGCATGTGTTCAGCATTCATTGGTGACCCCTGACACTGTACATAATAGAAATGTAATGTTACATGGCATGGTTTGTCATGCTTCAGTGAAGGGTCAAATACTAATAGAAATACATGGCTCAATGGTGAAAGCACTAATATATGAATTTAAAAGGAGTTAATGAGCAGTAAGAAGGGAGTCTGTTGACTTGCCTCATTATTGAGGCAAACATGACTATTTCTCAGGGAAGTGATGTTGAAATGAAGATCAGTAAAGTAGTGAAGGGTTCATGGAGAAGGATTAACACCAAGTTAAACATTTGACAGGGTAAAAAGTGCTTGGCACGTCCAAGAAAAGAAACTAAACACTTTCTGGTCTATATAAAGGAAGGGAGGTGAGCTGAAGAATGAGTAAGTTCAGACAGTTAAGCATGAGGCAGGTTCTTAGGGTGTCTGAAGTTATAAAAGAATTTACTGACATTTGGAGGATGGAAACACACTGAGCTGTTAAGAAAATAGAGAATATTAGAAGCTATCTCATTTAGAAAGCTCTCTAAGAAGAGACCATGAGCAAGAGATATTTGAAAACAGAATTTATAGGCCTTCACAAATTTTGTGGCATGTGTGAAAGACTCTCTCTCTTTTTTTTAGTGTAAATTGTTACATATTTTATTATGTTAATATTTCCCAAAACTGTGCTCATGATATGAACTCCTCTTTTATTATTATTATTATGTGTTTTAATTTTATACATCAGCCATGGGTTCCCCTGTCCTCCTCCCTCCCGCCCCCACCCCCACCTTCCCTCCAACCCCTCCCCTCCATTCTCATGTCCTCCAGGACCAAGACACCCCTGGGGATTCATTTAAACCTGGTGGATTCAGTGCAGGCAGGTCCTGTCCCCTCCTTCCAGACTGAGCAAAGTATCCCTGTGTAAGCCCAAGAGCGTGAATTGTTGAATCCAAGATTGCAAAAAGCACAGAGACAAATAGTCAATTGAATGGAAGCACATGAATTATGAACGAACGGCTGAGGATTCCCCAGCTAGATCAGGCCCTCTGGATAAGTGAGACAATTGAATAGCTTGATCTGTTTGGGAGGCACCCAGTCTGTGGGACCAGGACCTGTCCTTAGTGCAAGAGCTGGCTGTGTGAAAGACTCTCTTGATCAATGTCATTATGTAACTTTTGCTTCACTGTCATAAAGATGACTCAGTGGTTTTCTCCTTTGCTCAGGGTCTTTTCCTTACAGAATGCCATAGTAACTGCCATCAGCCTCTATGTATCCTAAATCTCATGTTCAATTCTGTCATTCAACCATTTATTATTATTATTATTATTATTATTATTATTATTATTATTATTATTATATTTGTGTTTTAATTTTACATATCAGCCATGGGTTCCCTTGTCCTCCCCTGTCCCGCCCCCAGCCCCACCTTCCCCCAGCCCCTCCCCTCTATTCCCATCTCCTCCAGGGCCAAGACTCCCCTGGGGATTCAATTCAACCTGGTGGATTCAGTACAGGCAGGTCCAGTCTCCCCTACTTCCAGGCTGAGCAAAGTATCCCTGTGTAAGCCCAAAGTTCCAAACAGCCAGCTCATGCACCAAGGACAGGTCCAGGTCCCACTGCTTGGGTGCCTCCCAAACAGTTCAAGCTTTAAATAGTTAACATTTCTTTATATTTCTCTTTCATTTGCTCCTTAATTGTAGAAGAGAAGGAAATATAGTGATCAACTATACTCTCTGAATTTCATTATACTACCTTCAACAAAAACATAACTGATTGCACAATTGTAGATGTATGTTCACTCATTGATATGCAGTTCTTTAAAGGTCTATGTTTAGGCTTAATAGATCCCTTCACACACATTGTTTAATTCAGTGGTTCTCAACCTCCCCAATGCTGCAACCCTTTAATACAGTTCCTTATGTTTTGTTACCCCAAACCATAAAATTATTTTGTTGCCACTTCATAATTTTAATTTTTCTACTGCTATGAATCATAATATAAATATTTGATATGCAGGATATCTGACATGGGATGTCTAAAGGTATCATGACCCACGGATTGAAAACCACTGCTTTAATTAGTTGTGTAGCTTTCCAAGACAGGGATTCTCAAACATCATCATAGACTAATCTATTGTGTAAATGGTTTCCTCTAAGAATATTCCTTCTTAGCCAAAATCTTTCTTGCACTATTCAACTTCTGAGTCTTTGTCCTTATAAGGCAGTTGCTAATTTTATGTTAACCTACACAATCTAGAGTCATATGAAAGGAGGTAACTTCAATTGAAAAACTTTCTCCATTAGATGTATGCCATTTTCTTTATGTTTTTTTTCAGAGAGGTCTTTTATTTGTTTGTTTGTTTACTTATTCTTCTCCTATATAGTAAGTACATCCTGACCACAGCCTTCCTCCCTCCACTTCTTCCATTTCTCCCTGCATGTCCCCCCTCCTTCAGATCCACTGCTTCTCCTTTTCCCTTCAGGAAAAACAAAAAACAAAAACAAAAACAGAACTCCCAGGGATATCAACCAAACTTGGCATAAGAAAATGCAGTAAGGTTAGGTAAAACTCCTCATATCAAGGCTGGAGGAGGCAAGCCAAGAGCAGGAAAAGTGTCCCAAGAACAAGAAAATGAGTCAGAGATACACCTATCCCCACTGTTAGCTGGAGTATCACGAAATCCTCAAGCTAAACAACCACACTTACATGCAGAGGACCTAGCACAGACCATGCAAGTTCTGCGACTGTCATTTCAGTTTCTGTATGCCTCCACAAGCCCTGCTTAGTTGATTCTGTAGGCCATGTTCTCATGGTGTCCCTTTCCCTTCTGGTTCATACAATCCCTTTTGGTTTTCCATTGGGTTTCCCAGCTCTACCTAATGTTTGGTTGTGGTTCTCTGTATCTGCTTCCATCAGTTGTCAGAGGAAACCTCTATGAGGAAGACTGGGCTAGACATCAATCTATGAATGTAACAGAATATAATTAAAAATCATTTCACTGATTTCCAAAAAATGTATTATTATTATTATTATTATTATTATTATTATTATTATTATTATTTTATTTAGCCAATGCTGTTTAGGTTCTATGTCCTAAACACAAGGGCATCCAATCTGTAAAATGAACATTACTAAAGTTTAAATCACACTCAACCCTCACACATTGATAGTGGATGACTTCAATATCAAACTCTCACCAAAGGACAGGCTATCCAGAGAAAAAGCTAAAGAGAGAAACACTGGCACTAACAGATATTATGAAACAAATGGACCTAACGGAATTCTACAGAACATTTCACCACCACCCTCAAAAAAGTACATACCTTCTTAGCACCTCACAGAACTTTGTCCAAAATTAACCACATAATCAGTCACAAAGCAGTTTCAATGGATACAAGAAAATTGAAATAAGCCGTTGCATCCTCTTAGACCACCATGGATTAAATCTGGATTTCAACAACAGTAACAAGAGAAAGCCTACAAACTCATGGAAACTGAGCATTTTCTTAAATAGTGATTGATGTGGGAGGACCAAGGACATTATGGCTACAGCAATCCTTGGGCTTGTTTTCCTGTGTTCCATAAGAAAGCAGGCTGAACTAGCCATGAGAAGCAGGTCAGTAAGCAGTACCTGTAACACGAATCTTAAAAGGTCTTATTAATAAAAACAAACTTGAAGCCAGGTACTGAGGTGAACGCTGAAAGATCAAAGAAACAGAACAAGCCAGCCAACCTTACCTCACCAATCCTCAGCTGATCTTGTTTCACAAACTGGAAGCCTCTGAGCTCTCACCCAAATAGATCTCATCTGAACTGCTGCTAAAAGCCTAAAAACTTAACAAACCTAAAAAGCCTCTAGTTCCTGGTTCTCACGCCTTATATACCTTTCTGTTTTCTGCCATCACTTCCTGGGATTAAAGGCATGTGTTAGCATACCTCATTGTTTCCAGTGTGGCTTTGAACTCACAGAGATCCCAATGGATCTCTGTCTCTGGAATGCTAGGATTAAAGGTGTGTACTACCACTGCCTAAACCTATGTTGAATATAATGGCTGTTCTGTGCTCTGATCCACAGATAAGTTTATTGGGGTGCACAATATATCACCCACAAGTACCCCTCCATGGCCTCTGCATCACCTTTATAAAAACTTGCCTCCAAGTTCCAGACCTGCTTGAGTTCCTGCCCAGGTTTTCTTCAGTGATGTACTATGATATGAAAGCATAAGCCAAATAAATACTTTACTCCCAACTTGCTTTTGGTCATGGTGTTTTATCATAGCAAGGGTAACCCTAAGACAAGTCAGTACCAGGATAGTGAGGCATTGCTGTAACAGACCTGACCATGTTGTTTGGGGAAGAACTGTGGAAGGTCTTTGAAACTTTGGGCTAGAAAAGACAATGAGTATTGAGAGCTCAGTAAGCTGCCCTATACAAGCTTGGAAGATAAGAATGTTAAAAAAAACCAATGCAGACAATAAAGGCCTGGCTCATGACATTTCAGAGGGAAGCAAAGATTCTATTAGGCTTATTGTGTGAAAAAGCTGTGGTGTCTGGTCTGCTGGAGCCAAGGAACTGGCTGTGATTTATATGAAATCAGAACCACTAAAGTAAGACCTTTGTCTTACTGGAGAATTGATGCTGCTTAGCAGGAGCTGAGAAATTAGCAGTGATGAAGAAGAAACTAACATCATTGAGGTGAAATCTTCTGGGAAGTATTTCCTCAAGGCACCATAAGCTGTGTTCCAGAGGTGGCCAAGGTTGTACCTTATGTTGTCAGGCAAACTTGGTAGAATAAGGGTCACCTGAGTGGAAATGGTTTTGAAGGCATGAACCAGTCATGGAAAGCAGCTGAGGCTTGACTTCAGGAGAAGCCTAGAGAAGCTCTTGGTAAAAATACAGCCCAATTATAGCAGAAGACCCCAGTATTTTGGAGAGGACAGTATCATGGTATGATCACCAAGAACAGAAGTAGCAGTGGAGTAGAGCCAGTTGGAACTTAGAAGATACACTGTGTGTGTTACAGAGGGCAGAGTTTGAGAATTGACCCAAGCTCCATGGAGGAGATCATGAGTGAATCTCAAACACTGGGCACTGAGATATTTATACTTTTAGAGTTTGTGTGTGCTTGGATTTCATTGTGTCTGTGCCCTGGTTTTTCCATCTTGGAATAATAAAGTACTTGATTTTTGTTTTAATGTTACAGCAGGCCACAATGGAGAGGTTGAATTTTTGGAGATTTTAGATTTAAGGAGAGACTTTGGATTTTTGAAGAGATTGAATTTTAAAGTGATTGAATTTTACTGAGAGACTTTTAAAGTTTGTAAATGTTTTATATCGTGATGCTGATGTTAATGTGTGATCTTGGGGATGAACAAGAAAGGAAAGGTTATGGTTAACAGCAATATGTTTGTGTGTCAAGTTGACATGGAGTCAACTTTCCTGGCTATTTTTATTCCAACTTAACACAAGCTGGAGTCATCTGAAAGGAGGAAATCTTAATAGAGAAAATTCTTCCATGAAATCTAATTGTAGGTCATTTTCATAACTAGTGATTGATGTAGGAGAGGCCATCCTATTGTGCGTAGTGCTATCCCTAGGCTGGTGGTCCTAGGTTCTATAAGAAAGCACAGCAGCTGAACAAGCCTTGAGGAGCAAGCCATTAAGCAGCACCACTCCATGGACTTTCCATTGTTTTCTGCCTCCGAGTTCCAGCCCTGCTTGAGTTCCTGTTCTGACTTTCTACAGTGATGGACTCTGATGTGGAAGTATAAACTAAATAAATCCTTTATTCCCCAACTTTCTTTGAACCATGGTGTTTTATCAAATAGCCCTAACTAAGACATGCTCCTTTTGTGTAGGAAAGATAGATCACCATCTCTGTTGGTGTCTATACACATTGACTTGTGTCCTAGTTCATCTTGTTCTTCATCTTGAAGTTTTCCTGTGTTTAATAGCTGTTGCTACATCATTTTGCTTATCTACTTCAATGCTTCAGTGATTGGAATCTAAAATCTGAATCATAATGAGGAAGACTTTCATATACATGTCTTGCAAGCACTTCCTCTAAAATATGCCATGAGTGTCAGGTGTTTCTGTGACAGTTAAGACATGCTTCCTGTACCTTTTAGCACAATGATGTAACTACTACACTTGTTAAGTTCCTTCATTGTGCTACAAGGTATGGTAGTAGTCTATTGTCAGTGCATGAACAATAATTTGTTTTCAATTCTGTCTAGAAGCAAATATATGGGGTTGGCAATTATGCAAACATACATTGATGCATTTTCAAATTTGAAGACTTAGGTAAAATAGTTCAAAACCAATAAAATGCAGACCTTTCTAATACGTTCATTTAGTTTGTGCTTCAACATTGCCTTTTGATTTTCAATTTATTTTAGTGTTCTTAAGATAGGCTCACAATTCTCCCAAAATTTGTTCTATCAAACTTTTTTATATCTGATTTTAGCCAAAAGTCAGAGAAGAGAGATCAATGATTCTAGTAGGCATTTATTACTACCACATGCAGTTGATTTTTCTTTAATTACAAGGTTACACATTGTGTTACACAGAGACCACATTATTTAGCACACAAGATTCCCCTGGTTATCACAAGTTCATTGTGCCACCAACCTTTTTATTTGGTACAAATCTGGGATACAAAAGTCTAGCTAACCACCAAGATACCTGCCTAGCTGCAATTCTGAGTCTATTAGTTAATGTGATTTTCCATACTCTTGATGTGGATTTTATAGAGCTTCTTTGTGCTTTTGCAGGCAAGGTGAAATTATTAAGCTCTTAAGAATAATAAAGTGGACTCTTTTGCCTATTTAAAGAAATGAATTAAAAACAACCTTTGCTTGTTGAACTGAATTCTGACAAGTGTAAAGCAAAGCACACAGGTTTGGCTGGGTAATCTTAAGCAGTTACCTAATATTGGATGTTTGAAGATATTAAATCTTATATTAGGGTTTCTACTGCTATAAAAAACACCATGACCAAAAAGCAACTTGCAGAGGAAAAGGTTTGTTTTGTTTACACTTCCACATTACAGACCACCAGCAAAGGATGTTAGGGCAGGAACTAAAGGCAGGAGCTGATGGATGAATGTTGCTTATTGTCTTGCTTCTCAAGACTTACTTAGCCTGTTTTCATATAGCACGCAAGACGTTCAGCCCAGAGGTAACACCATCCACAGTGAGCTGGCCCCCTCCTCTATCAATCAAGAAGTTTAACTTAATGCTTGACCACAAACTAATCTAGTGGGAGCATTTTCTCATGTGAGGACCCCTCTATTTTTTGTCAAGTAGAAATAAAACTACCTATATACTTGATATCCCAAAACTTAAGTTTCTTCAAATGTAACATGTAGGAAAACACTTATCACTCTTTTAGTGTAAAGATTAATGATTTAGCATATCTATCAAATGTGATTTTAGCTTCATGTAATCTATTTATTAAATTTATAACTCTGAGTGGATATAGTGAGAAACTGAACTATCCCAAAACAAAAACATTGTGGTCTAATGTAATAAATGTTGCTGGGAAATTCTCTTTCAATAGCCAAAGACTTGACCCATACCCAAATGCATTCTCTAATTTAGCCTCCATTTTTTAAATTTATTTTTTAATTAAAAAACATTTTTTATTCATTTTACATACCAAAAAGATCCCACTCTTCCCTCCTCCTGTCCCCCCAGTCCCTACCTACCAAAGCACTCCTCATTCCCTCCTACATGAAGGTAAAGCCTCCCATGGGAAGGTACATTTAGTAGAGGCAAGTCCAAGTCCCCCCCCCCCCACACACACACACCTCAAGGCTGTGCTAGGTGTCCCACCATGGAAGTGGGCTCAAAAAAGGCTGGTCATGCACCAGGGGTGGATTCGGATCCTACTGGCATGATCGCCTTAAGCAGATCATGCTACACAGCTGTCTCACTATGCAGAGGGCCTTGTTCAGTCCCATGCAGGCTCCACAGCTGTTGATCTAAAATTCGTGAGTTTCCACTAGTTTGGTTTGGTTGTCTCTGTAGGTTTCCCCATCATAATCTTGATGCCCCTTATTCATATCATTTCTCTTCCCTCTCTTTGACTTGGACTCCCAGAGCTTAGCCTGGGGGTTGGCTGTGGATCTCTGCATCTGCATCTATCAATTACTAGAGAAAGGCTCTATGATGACAGTTAGGTTATTCACAGATCTGATTACTGGAGTAACTTAGTTCATAGCCTCCATTTTTTTTTTAAAGAACACCATCTGCCTTTACCTCTGAGGACAATAACAGAAACATGACATGACATGCCATGAAATAAAGTTTCAAATTTGAAAGTTCAGAATTAATGCTGTATATCATTAGTGTTTGCGTTTTAACACTTACTATTGAGTTTGTGTTATCTGAGTAATAATAGCATTAGCTATTAATCCTCTTACATTTTTAAATTATGGGTTTCTTTAACAAATTAGAAAATGAAAGAGAATAAAATGCACCCTGTGCTGTAATTTCATTTCACAGCATGGCAGTTCAGTTACAAATATTCTGATTTTAGCATCATCTAGACTGTATTTTAAGGATTCTGATAATAAGTTCAGTATGAACAGAAACAATATTTCAAAGCTTGAATTATAAATTTATTTAGCTGTGGATTAAGATAGTGGTTCTCATCTTTCTTAATACTGAGTCCCTTTAATATATTTTCTCATGTTGTGGTGACCCCCAGCCATAAAATTATTTTCATTGCTACTTCATCACCATAATTTTGCTACTGTTATGAATCATGATATAGGTATCTGTGTTTTCTGATAGTCGCCCTACAGATTGAGAACCACAGGATTAAGATGTAATGTTCAAAATGATGGAAAATAAAACTTAATTAATAATAAAGGTTTTTATCATTTCACTATTTTGATATTACTTATCATTTCTAAGGATAATATTTGATATCAAATGTAAAATTAATTTAGTTGATGAAACTCAGTTAACTATCAATGGAGTGTTACTTGCTTCAGTAATATGTACTGATACTTTTTTTGGTTCAAGAACAGCAGTAGGTGACTGAGGAATATGAACGTGTTCCATTGCAGTATACTGGGGTAAAATCTGCATCAATGAAAAGGATAACCACAGACAGTACAAAAACAGATATCTTAAAAGTAAAAATCAGTATTTACTGTTTAAAAATGTCAAATGCTATATTTTAAAATGTCATTGGAATGAACCAAGTAGAAAGTCTTGAAAAACTATATTCATCATGCATAACAAAGAATTGTCAAGAGGAAACATCTGGAACATCAACCAATAATTTTGTCAGTGTTGACTTGAATCTACATTTACTTGTTTGTGCAGAAGTCTGTTAATCCACTTAGTTCTTAGTGGAGAAAAAGAGGATAAATAAATATTTTAATGAGATTTTTAGTATTTTGAGAATGTAATACACGAGTCCTATATTGATATGTCAACCTCTCCCACTCCTTCCCCCAACTCCTCCCATGTTTTTCCAAACTTCTTTTATAGTTCATGAACTCTTATTTAATAATTATTGTTAAATATGTGTGACTGTATATACATATACGTGTGTGTGTGTGTGTGTGTGTGTGTGTGTGTGTTCTACGGAGTCCACTTAGTGTTGCTTGTATGTGCCTGTGTTAAGGGCCTACTTGGAAATGGATAACATATCAGGGGCTTGTCCCGTGAGAAAATGGAATCTCACTCTATCACCACCCATTAATTTCCAATTATGACATTTCTCCAATCTACATTGACAAGTCACCTGATGTTCTCATTATGCAGGTTTTTGTCTTGTTTTGGAGATCATATTTTTGAGGTATATGAGTACTACTTCCCTATCTCATCCAGAATGTATTATCTCTTAGCAGATAACCCAGCCCTCTTGCCTTTACAATCTTTTCTGTGCCCAGTTCTACAGATGTCTCTAAGACTTAAGTATACTGGCTGCCTTTCAGATATACCAGTTGGGGATGGGTATACCACATCAATTGGCCTCTGCCTTTTGATCAGTTGTAGATCTCTTTAATAGTCACTAACTGTGAAAATAGAAGCTTCTTTGATGATGGGTGAAAATTATAATTGTTGTGTGTGTAAGGATAAGAATAATACAGTGGAAACTATATTGGTTTAAGAAAATGTAAGTAATAGATTGTTCTAAAATATCTATGACTGTTCCACCCATGGATTATTTGTGAGTTCTAATGTACTGAAAATGAATTACCTCCTGTTATATGGGTATTAGGTCCAATTTAATAGCTACTGACTACCTGCATGATAAAAATGATATTACTGTACTGATGTGAATGTCTCTTTTGCTAGTTATTGTTGTGGTTCTTAGACTTTATAGCTGTGAAAAAGAAAGACTGTTAATTGCACGCCCCCATGGTTTGCAAAGAACTTTCAAGTACTTTGAGGGGTAGTCCTCAATAAGATGGCTTTTAGGTTGGTTTCAGCTTGATTCCTCCAAATCTCAGGTCTGAAGTATATGCTGTCTTCAGCAGAAGGGTCTTGTTTTCAAGTTCTTAAAGCCTGACAATAGGCTATATTGTTTGGGGAGTCTCCTGGATGCCCTCACCATCAACTCAAAGGGAGGCTTCCCATTCATGACCCTAAGGATTTTCTTAAGTCTGTGACATTGAGAGATCAATATCATTGTATGACCCCATTGAATATCTATCTATCTATCTATCTATCTATCTATCTATCTACCTATCTATCTATCTTTCCCTCTCTTTTCAGTATATATGTGTGTGGGGGGCATGCACTTAACTATATACCTTAAACAAGCATAAAATTTATTTCCCCAAATTTTTTTTCAAACACCCTTGGTGTTATTTGTCACTACTTCCTTACTCCCTATCATTCTGTATCATCTTTCCTCCCCTCTCCCCAGGTAAAGTCTCACAGTTATTTTTCCCATCTCCACCTATGTGTCTGTGTCCTACTGTCCTCTCCAGAGCTCCTTCTTTCCATTCTACTTTCTGGTCCTTTTCTGCTTTCCTGGCTTCTGTAAAATACTATATACTAAATAAGGTAGCATAGACCCAGAAGACAATGGCCCACTTTTTGTTTTCACTTTTGGATCTCAGCCCCAGTGTATAGCCTGAAGTAACTATCATGATTTTGGTTTCATATTATGAAGTTATATCTGAAATGTTTATTACAATTTACATTAATTTTAAATTAAAAGTATAAACTGTCCATTTTCTTTAAATGCAATTCAAATGACCCTAACATCTAGGCAAAATGACTGAAATGTATCCAATATTCATTTAAAGGAAATATTCAATATGTGAAATCATTAAGTAATAGGACAAAACCTAATTTCCTACCAAGATTTTTTTCTACAAAGGAATATCTCTGCCAAAGAAATAATCATATGATTAAATTCATGAGTGATGTATTTATACAGAAAATGGATAATTAAATCTTGAAACATAAATTTGTTATTTAAAAGCAGTTATTAGTTTGTGCCTAAAAGCAAATGTTGAACACAGATTAGGATACAGATATACATTTTCAAGCAAGAAATAATGTTGTCTAGTGAGAGATGAAATAAGCAAACAAACAAAAACTAGTAATCCAAAGTACTTACTCTGGTAGAGGTATATAAGTAGATGTTAATGCAAAGGATAGATTTTTCCTCATGGAAAATAAGAGATGGTTTATTTTGTGATAAATATATGTGACCATGTCCAGGAACATCAATGTAGGATGTTCCAGATTCATAGTATATTATAGAAAGACTCAATATGAAGATATATGGTCATAGACAAAGAAAGTCATAAATCAGTGAAACTACTACCAAGTTGGCAAGTTATAAAGAAGCATGTAACATTCTGTGTGGTAATTTGAATGTAATTGGCCCCATATGCTCATAGGAAATGGCACTATTGGGGTGGTGTGGCTTTGAGTAGGTGTTGCCTTGTTGGAGGAAATGTGTCCCTGTGGAGGCAGGCTTTGTGGTCTCATATATGCTCATGTCACTTCCTGTTGCATTTTGATCAAATGTAGCCAACATCCTGTCTGCCTGTATGCTGCCATGTGCTACTATGATGATAATGAACTAAACCTCTAAAAATGAAACCCAACTTAATTAAATATTTTTCCTTTGTAAGAGTTGCCATGGTCATGGTTTCTTCCACAGCAATAGAAACCCTAACTACAACATTGTGCTACAGCTTTCAGATACACTATGATGACATTCTTAGATATGGGGTTGGTGAGAACTAGTTGTTTGCTAACAATAAGTTCCAAATTGTTTATCTGGTAGTGTACAGGTAGCCAAATACAGATGTAAATGATAAAACACTATAAAGATACTAGCAGTTTGAATGTAATTGGCCCCCAGAAGCTTATAAGGATTGACACTATTAGGAGTCTATCCTTTGTGGATAGACTTATGGCTTTGTTGGAGTAGGTGTTGCCTTGTTGGAGGATGTGTTTCACAGTGGGGGTGAATTTGAGGTCTCCTTTGCTCAAGCTTAACTCAGTCTGACACTTAAACCACTTCCTGTTGCCTAAGAGTCAATATGTAGAACTCTCAGATACTTCTCCAGCACCATGTTTGCCTGCACATCACCATGTTTCACCATGATGATAATGGACTAAACCTCTGAAAATGTAAGCCACCCCAATTAAATGGTATTTGTTTGTTTGTTTGTTTACTTGGGGGTGGGAGGGTTTCGAGACAAGGTTTCTCTATGTAGCCTTGCACTTTTCCTGGAACTCTGTAGCCCAGGCTGGCCTCGAACTCACAGAGATCCACCTGCCTCTGCCTCCTGAGTCCTGTGATTAAAGGTGTGCACCACCACTGCCTGGGCCTGGCTATGTTTATACTTTATAAGAGTTGCCATGGTCATGGTCTCCTTTCACAGCAATATAAACTATAACAAAGATATATAATGATAGCCAGACATGAATTTTGCTTTTGATTGGTAACATTTATGTGTGAGTGTGTGGGCATATATATGTGGACTTTCAGGTTTACTTACACAAGCACATGGGTGTATAAAGATTCACATGCCTGTGTGTGTGTACATGTGGAGGTCAGAGGTCATTCTTGGGTGCTGTTCTTTAGGGTGGCTGTCCCATTGCTTCGGAGGCAGGGTCTCTGACTTGGTTCTGGAGTTCAATAGGTTATCTGATCAATGAGTCCCAAAGAACCTGATATCTCCAACTTCTTCAGAAAGAGCATGGGGATTGGCAAATACTTATGGCTGTTCTATCAAGTCTTGATTTCCAAGTGGGTTTTGGAATCCAACTGGGATTATGCTTGTACAAAAAGGACCTCAGTGATTGAGCTATTTCTCTAGTATATACTGTAACATTTAAATGTTCCACAATAATAGATATTCTAATCAGCCAAACAAGCTTTATTAACTCAGGAATGATTTCTTAAGGAAATCTAGTTCACAAGATCTTAAAAACATAAGCAAGAATGGAACTTTGCTCAGAGTCTGGAATGGCTGACTAGAGAAGTGGATGTGAATATTACTTTTTGAAGAGAAAGAAAGTAATCAATGAAAGAACAGGCAAGAAGAATCTGTAAGCTTGATTTAGAAGGCAAAGTACACGACAAACATTAACACACCAGCTGGGAATAAAGTACAGTAGTAGCATAAATGCCTGAGATTGAGGGATCTGGATCCTGTCCTCAGCGTGGGAGAGAAAAATTACTATGTCTTATTTTTAATACAAATTATAGTATGCATGTAAACATGCACATATACACAGATCATTAGGGAATTGAATTGAAATTCAGACTCATATTATGTGAGTGAGACTTGAGTGGGGTCCCAAGGCTGCATTCCACAACAACTTTTAGGCTTACTTGGGACTCCAACCAAAAGGAGTCTTGAATAACAAAAGAGCTTATAAAACATTTCAAAAATTGTTTTATGCAATTTATTTGCTTCAGCTTTGACTTCTATTTAATAAAATAACTCATTCCCAATAATTCAAGTGAAAATTGTTACTCTATAACAAGCTATTTTTGACATAACTACCTGCATAGGAAAGTAAAGATACATGCATCCCTGGTTTCTTCATTGTTTAATTTTTAAAAATTAGAGTAGAGCATGTTGTTTCATAGTTGGGTATTTTGCCTTTTCTGATAGTTTATTCTTCATTTTGTTCTGGGTTCTATAAATCTGAGCATATAAGAATTCTGTCACTTTTGACAATTATCTTGATACAATTTACTAAAGAAATGAAACAGGTTATTCACTCCCCACTTACCAGTTGTTGTGGCTACTAAACATAATGTATTATAATATATCCCATCATTTCTGTTAGCAGTAACATCTGTTTGTGTCATTTCTTGTACAGATGGACATGACTGGTGTCACTATTCTGTGTAAGGAAATTTTATCTTCAACATAAACTAAAGCTGTTGTTTGCATCATAAGTAAAATTTGAATATTTTTCTTTCTTTTTATATATTTATTTTTGTTCTTTTTTATTTCTAATTTTGAGACATAAACTTGTTGCCATGTACACAATATCCTTGAACTCCTAAGAACTAGAATTACTGGAGTTAATTTTTACAATCAAGTCTACATTATGCCAAAAAAGTAAATGATTTTGAAGATGATTTGTTATCTTTCAGTTTGTTGGTGACTACTGGGACAATACCACAAGGATAGAATGAATCAGGCATATAAATGTTCAACTGAAGTATATATTAGTTGCTATACTTAACTCTTTTGTAATAGAATATAAATATAGCAATTATAATACTCACAAAATTCAATTGTGAAAAAGCATCCTTCTATTTCTGATAATTTGCCTTGCGAGTTCCACTTTCTTCTGATGCCATCCACAATTGCTCTATGCAATCAATCTTCTTTTGGTTAATTAATAAATGTGGAACTTACCACTCATTGCTTAATTTACGCCTGTATTTTATAGCTATTTAATCTCCCTGGTGACATAAATGAGAATCTTGTGATGTACTTGTGAGGGCCCATCCAGCTCTGATCACCCTACAAGATCATATTTGAATATACCTGCTTTTAGGATGTTGTAGGCTCAAGTCTATAGAGGTCACTTTACCATGTTGGGCAACCCCTTGAGAGTTTTTCCATTCACTCCTATAACTCTATTTGGTCTCTTGGAATCATTAAAGTTTAGGGCAGTTTTCTGTATGCATATAGAAAGATTGAGGAATGCTGTTCGTTCTCAGGCCTCAGTCTCTCTTAACTCTTAACTGCAGTTATAGCTTTAGGACAGAATCATGGCCTCCCTAAACACCACACTAACCTCTGCAGTCAATGACACCCCATCCCTATTATTTGTTAAGATATGATCCCAAATACCACTTGGGCTTTTGAGTTGTCTTCTCTATTTCTTTTGAAGTTTCTTCCTGAAGGCACAAGTAGCCATAAGTTCTTTGTATGGAATAAAAAATGGCACTCCATATTATTTTTATTATTCTCAACTTTATTCTTTATAGACCAAATTTGTACCCAATTTTAGGCACTAAATCTCATTCTAACTCTTAAATTCCAGCTCTTGTGAATAAAATTGCTTTGTACTGGAAGCCTATTGTCTCATTTATGAGTTTTAAAAAATCAAAAATTCCTCCAGCTTTTTATTCTGAGTTTTTTCATTCCTTTTCGAATGAAGTGTAGATGGAAATCCATTGCAGCTGTCAGACTTGTGGGGGAAAAGTACAGCACACAATGACATCTGGGAGGAAAGAATTTTCTGCTAATGGTTAAAATAGAATTGCTCCAATTTAAAATAATTCAACATGAAAGTATTCCCAGATTAGACCAATAGATTTTGAATGGATGTTAGAAAAGAATATTAGAAAGATACATAAAAACTAGTTTGATAGATGATAGTTAGCTAGCTAGATATAAATATACATACATAGATACAAATATAGATACATAGATACACAGATAAGTTAGACAGAAAATAGATTATAGATAGATAGATAGATAGATAGATAGATGATTGATAGATTGACGGGTAGATGATAGATGTGTACATACATACACATATACATAGATATATAATTAAGATAAGTAGTTGGTGGACAGATTACCAGATAAATGAGATACATTTGTCTACTCTCCATTAAATTTTCATTAAATGTTCATGATGAAAAATTGTGCTAAATAGTTCCTCTGGTTTGAAACTTACAATGTTCTTTTGTTTTCTTGATTAATTCCAAAAGATTTGTGGGGTGTTAACCCCATACTCATACCATATTTCACTTTTGAGACTTAGTAAACTAGTAGTCATTGAAATTTTAATCATTGATCTAAAAAAGTTGCCTTCTAACACAACATTCCTTCTTATTGATCCAAGCAGCACATTAAATAACTTAATGTGAAATTATTCCCAGATATAAACCAATTTGTTGAGTATAATAAAATACAAAAGATAGATGGTTGGTAGTTAGGTAGAGAGATGACAGATAGTTAATCTGTTGATGATCGTCAGACAGACAAACAGATCTCCTCTTCTCTTGTGCTCCATTGTAGTTAGAGTTTTCCTGCCTGGCCCAGTCAGGACAAATCTCTCTTACCCGCCAGTCCCACAGTCTCTCAGACCCAACCAAGAAAGCACACAGAAACTTACATTGTTTACAAACTGTATGGCTGTGGCAGGCTTCTTGTTATCTACTTTTTCTATCTTAAATTAACCCATTTTTGTTAATCTATACTTTGCCACATGGCGTGTGGCTTACCAGTGTCTTTACATGTTGCTTCTCATGGCGGTGTCTCCCTCCAGCCTTCTACTTCCCAGAATCCTCTTCTCTCTTGTCCCGCCTATACTTCCTGCCTAGCCACTGGCCAAACAGCATTTTATTTGTACAGAGAGATATCCACAGCACTCCATCAGTGTTTCCTTAATCTTTATCATATTGCTCTCCATAATATTTTGAGTTTTTTTTCACTCTGCAGGGTCAGACCTTTAAGGAAAAGGATAAAAACTTCTCTCTATTTACCTAAAAGATGATGGAGCATATTTGTTTTTACCTAGACGGAAGGGCCGTCTTCTTGCCACAGAATTCAGGATTTATACAAATGCCAAGAAGCTGAAAGCCAAAAGGACTCAGAAAACACACATTTTCCTTTGCTCTATGAGGAAATTGATTCCAAAGCCTGCAAAAAGTCTGCAACATACAGAACTGAGGTGTCCTGGAAAATATTTCCTTTTAGGAGGCTCAAATTTGTTCAGAAAGTCATGGCACCACTGCCAGCTGTTTTTTTTATGGGTAGTGGATTTAAAGAATACATCAGAAAACCAGCCTATCACACTCAAAGTGCAAGTCCATCCCCAAATTCTCACCCAGGGTCTTGGTTTTCACATGTACTGCATTTTCAATTCTACCCACATGTATCAAAACTATCTGGGCAGAATTAAAGAAGTACGAGTAATACCCCAACCCTTGCAGAACACACCATAAATCACTCGCAAACACTAAGTGGGGTAATCAGAATAGCACTAATAACTTCCACATGGCAGAACATCTTGCAATTCAGTGTGAGAGGAGGAGCCTAAGGGTGTGCTGGGTGTCAGTGGTACAAAGTAAAGTATTCCAATGTCTTACAGTTTCTGAAGCAAGTATTCTTGCTAAGCTGTGACAAGGGTTCTTCACAATTCTTACTCTTCCTAGGAAGACATACTGGGTCCAAAATCAAGGATCTTGGGAGAAAGGACACAGAAAGATGTTGGGTTTGAATGTGATAGGCTGGTTTTGTGATGTACAATGTGCACTCTACTCACCCTAAATGCAGCTGGTAGAGTAGCCATGCCTTTCTGATCAAATCTGAGTCTCCTAAGATTAATATTTTTTGTGGCACCTCAGTTCTGTACACTACTGAATTCTTGCAGGCTTTGGAATGAATTTCTCCATAAAGCAAAATAGAGCTTGGATGACAATGAAGTTAATAACATTTACTTAAAGTATACTTTTTTTCTAAATTTTGTTCATTTTTAAGAGTAAACCATTGGTCCCTCTGAAAACCTTTAAGGACAAAATATGAAGAGAATCATCCCCAAATCAGCGGTTAAGCTATGTTGAAATTTTTAGGGCATTTGTATGAATGTACATGTATTTGGTTTATTGCTTGAATAGTTATTGTTGTTCTTTTTAGTGGTGGTGTTTCATAAATAAGTTTTTTTAAATGTATTCCTCACATGTTCTGGGCAGTCATGACAACTATGATTGTCCCTTACTGATAAATGGTGATGCTGTGTCCCAGACTTCTTCTATTTGAGAGAATCAGAATGTCCTATAGTACTTTGCAATAGTTTACATCATATTGGGTTAAAAGAAATAGATGCTGCTTTAAGGAATCTGACTGGAAATAGCTCACAAATCTCCTCTTTCATATTCTACTGAAAAGATATGGCTATATAAGTTAACTCAATGGAAAAGTCTCCCCTAGACATTAGCTCATACTCTTACCTCAGCATTGGTGCTGGCATGATGCATCCCTTCTCCGGAGTCCTCTAGGCTGTTCTACAAGTTCCTGGAACCCCACTGCCTCTTAAGTTCAGAAAACTATTTTTTCTCATACTCTTTTCCTATTCTCCTATCCTTCTGTTATATTTCATTTAAAAACATTGTTTGTGTGTATACATGAGTTATAGGTATCCAGAGAGGTTGGAAAATGGTGTTGAACTACGTTCAGTTTGAATTACTGGTGGTTGTGAGCAGCCTGATCTGGAAACTGAGAACTAAACCTGGGTCTTCTATAAGGGCAGCCAGAGCTCTTAGATGCTGACCTTTCTTTCGAGACCTTCTCTTATACTTCTTGAATTGAGAACTCTTCAAAACTCAGTCCTGAAAGTTTCTGTCTCTGTCAGTCATCTTGAGACACTGCAGGCTCTTGTTATGATCCTGGATTAAAATATGATTTAATGATTGATAAATTGCTGCTCTGCATCCAATTCAAACTTCTAAAACCTTTAGCTCTTTACCTATGTCTTTACTTCTCAACTTAAATTTTGTAGTAAAAATCGAAAATTTTTAATTAAATTACCTGACTTTTAAATAAAGAGAAACTTCAATTTCTGATTCTATAGTCTATATGAGATGATTCTCAAAAATGTATAAAACTCACTCAGATTTTGTTATTTGAACCAGAGTATTTTTTTAATTTGGAAACTTATGAACATAGTAACTTGTATATGTCTATATGTTACCTCAGATTTGTTTACAACTTGTCAGTTATGCAAAGTGTAAGAATCTATAATTAGAAAGAAAATGGTTTCTATTTAAGTTTTTGGGTTTTTTTTTTGTTGTTGTTTTGTTTTTTGGTTTTTGTTTGTTTGTTTGTTTGTTTGTTCTTCATAGCCAGGCAGTGATGACACGCCTTTAATCCCAGCACAATGGGAGGCAGATGCAGGCAGATCTCAGTGTGTTTGAGGCCAGCCTGGTCTACTAAATAAATTACACAGAGAACAGTTACACAGAGAAACCCTGTCTCAAAAAACAAAAACAAAAACAAAATAAAAAACAAACAAACAAACCAACAATAACAATAAAAGAAGAAATAAAGGATTTTTCCCAGTTGATTTCTATCCAACTGAACATTTAACCTATTACTTTTAATATGTAATAGATATCTCAATTTGGCTGTGGTAGCTAGACTGAAAATGAACTCCATAGGCTCATATATTTGGATGTTCGGTCCCTAGTTGTGGAACCTGAAGGGACTGGACAATGCGGCCTTGTTGGAGATGTGTCACTAAGAGTTGGCTCTGAAGTTTCCAAAGCTCTTGCCATTCTAGATTAGCTCACTCTGCCTGGTGGTTGTTGTCTCAGCACGGACGCTCTCATCTACTCCTCTAGTGCCATCCCTGCCCGTCTGCTGCTATGCGCCCAAGCACAACAGGCATGGACCCATCTGAAACTGTAAGCCCAATAATTTGTTCTTTTATAAGCTGCCTTAGCCCTGGTGTCTTAGCACAGCAATAGAAAAGTAACTCTGGCTTACTGTTTTGTCTATGTCCAAAACAGATGTATTGGTCTCCACATAAAATTGATCCTTTTATTGTCTTACCCGACTCAATCAATATCATATCAAAACAATGTTGTTGAATTATATTTAATCTTTATATCCCACTCATAATTCAAGACAATGTCTCCTGAAGTCCATTTGGACAGGAAACTATAAGCCTTAATCACCCTATCTGTTTATCATGAACCAATCTATTCTCACCTATATTATTTTAAGCAACAGATCAGTCCACTTTGTCTATGCCATCCCCCATATTTAGAGTATAAATCCTTTAAAAGAGGTTAAAATTTAATTAAATTGGAAATCCCTTAGAGTCTGTAATTTTCACTTGGCATAGCCAACAAGCAATTTACACTTTATTTATTTATTTAGGTTTTTTGAGACAGGGTTTCTCTGTGTAGCTTTGTGCTATTCCTGGAACTCGCTCTGTAGCCCAGGCTAGCGTTGAACTCACAGAGATCTGGCTGCCTCTGCCTCCCAAGTGCTGGGATTGCAGACGTGCTCCACCACCACCTGGCCAATTACACCTTAATGCAAGTCCATATATGATCTGCCCTCAACTATTCTGGGGTCTCATTTTATAATTTCCTGCCCTTTCTCTTGGATTCATGAACCATTTACTCCATGATCAGGTCTTAAGAGCTAGGTGAAAAATATGTTCTCCTGGTACCTTGCAGTGCCAAGATCTACCTAGGAATATAACTATAGTAGGATGAATATAGATTTAAGGTTGGAACAGTTCTAAGTATTTCAGTCAAATATCATAGTTTCTTTGGCAATCAATTCACCTAAAACCTACTAGTTGGCTTACATATTGTGTTTCCAGAAGGTTTGGCATATGTACATGCTAGTTTATGTCAACCTGACATAAGCTAGAGGAAATCTCAATTGAGAAAATGTGTCCTCTGTATTGGATTTGTAGGAAAGTCTGTAGTGCACTTTATTAATGACTAGGAGATGCAGCTCACTGTGGACAGTACCACTCCTAGGCAAGTGGTTTTGATGCTATAGAAAAGCAGGCTGAGCAAGCCATGAAAAACAAGCTAATAAGCAGCACTCCTCCATGATCTTTACATCAGTCACTGCTTCGAGTTCCTGCCCTGACTTCTTCAAATGATGGACTTTACATAGTAAAATGAAATAAAATCATTTCTCTCCTACTTGTTTTTGGTCATAGTATTTTATCATGACAATAGAAACCATAACTAAGGCAGAAGTTGATACCAGGTCATGGGCTATTGTTGTGCCAGAAAGGACCACAATTTGGGGAAGAATTATGGAAGGACTTTAGGCTAGAAACACTACTGAGTGTTGAAAAATTAATGGGCTGCTGTGGTTACTTAGAAGATAATTCTGAGAGCAATGCAGATGATTGAGGCCTAGATTATAATGTTTCAGAGGAAGTTTGAAAATTGAGTCCATTTGATGTTTTGTACTAAAAACTACTAAAGCGAGATATTTACTTTGATGGAATAATTCATTCTTGGCATCTGGGGCTGAAGAATCAAATGTGATTAAGGAAAGGCCAACATCATTGAGGTAAATCATTGTGAGATGTGTTTCTTCAGGGTCAGCACAGAGAAAGAGCCAAGGACTAAGTAGTGTAAGAGTCACCAAGATATTACTGGTTTTGAGTATTTGAAGGAGTTATAGAGAGGAGCTGACACTTGGCACTGTGTGTCACAGATGGAGTCCCTGAAAAGAAGCCAAGATAGATTATCAGTGAAGGTGTTACCACAGTTGCTGTTGAAGACCCAATGTTGAATGAGCCATGGAGAGAAGATGAGCCTTGGCACCATGTGGCAGGCTCAGATCCCTGAAAAGATTGCAGGAAAAGCTATTGATGAAAATTCAGCTCTGTTTCTGAGACACTAATATTTTTGTTTTCTTTTGTTTGTTTCTTCTGGAGCTGAGGACTGAACCCAGGGCCTTGCGTTTGCTAGGCAAGCACTCTACCACTGAGCTAAATCCCTAATCATAAGACCCTAATATTTTTAAGATGCCGGTGCCATGGGATGACTGCCAAGGCCAGTAGCAGCTGTGGAGTGGAAACGGCCTGAGCCTAGGAGAAAAGCTGCACATGTGTGGACAGCTGGCTAGAGAAGTAGAGATAGCTGTCCAGGCTTTTAAAGCCCTGAGGATGGTCAGTGCCTTCCAAACACAAAGCACTGAACTTTTCATTCTGATAAATTTTGGTTTAGTTTTTGTTTGATTGTGACTGTGCCTCAGTTCTTCCCACTTGGAGGAAGAAAGTATTTAACATTTTTTTTTTTAAATTTTACAGGAGCCCATGGTTAAAAGACTTTGGATTTTTTGACAGAGTTTAGACTTTAGTGTTCTCAGAGATTGTGAAACTTTAAATACTATGGATATTTTAGAGAAGCTTGAACTTTGAATATTTTAAAGAGACTGAATTTTAAAATGTTAGAATTTATAAAGAAAGATTGGGGCTTTTGAGCACTGGGATGTTTCATGTTGTCATATTAATACTAATATGAGATCATGGAAATGAACAAATAAGTTATGGTTAACAATGGTGTGTTTGTGTGTCAAGCTGACAGGGAATCCATTGTGCTGGTGCTATTTTTATATCATCTTGTCACAAGGTAGAGTTATTTCAGGAGAGGAAATCTCAACTGAGAAAATGCCACCACTAGACTGGCTATGGGCAAGCCTGTGATGTACTTTCTTGACTGATGACTGGTGTAGGAAGGCCCAGCTTACTGTGTTTTTTAATGTGTTCTGCTAATGTCTTTCTGTCTAAACTAAATGATAGCTACATTATAAAAATACAAGTAATAATATGCTAGGAATCTCCAGCTCTATATTTCCTATTGTACATACCTTAATTTCTTTCTACATTCTCTGAAAACCTAACATTCTATATGTGATTTTGTCTCCTATGCACTCTTGATAAAAACTGCAGGTAACAATTTAAGGACATTGTAATATTTTCATCAAGTGCTTCCTGTAGATGTAAAAGCTCAAAATATTATATCATAAATGACAGCTTTATCCTTTCTTTCACTGTTCTATAATCACCATTTCAATCTGTTTTTTCTACCAAAACTTTTTTCTATATTGCAAACAAATAACAAGTGTCATTTACCTGAGGCAAACCCCACACTTCCAACAATAATTTCCTTTTTTTTTTTTTTCCCGAGACAGGGATTTCTGTGTGGTTTTGGTGCCTGTCCTGAATCTCACTCTGTACACCAGGCTTGTCTCAAACTCACAGAGATCCACCTGGCTCTGCCTCCTGAGTGCTGGGATTAAAGGCATGTGCCACTGCCACCCAACTTAATTTCTTTATTCTGATGACCTACAAAAACCACCAAAGACCATAGTACAAGAAAGCCATTGTAAAGGACAAAAGTCTTAAGTAACCTTCATACTGATTCAATAAACTTCTCTACAATCCCATAGGAACACATTGTCATCTTTCTTCCAGCTAACAAAAGTGAAAAACAACAACATCAACAACAACCATGTACAAACAACCTCTCTTAAAAAGAATTTGTCTAAAAATAACCCACCACATTTATTTATCTCACACAGCCATGTAGGTAATTCATCGCCACCCACTTTAGGTGATGCTATGAAACACGGTACCCATTTGCCTTCCAATAACTGTAGAAGAGAAGTGGAAGGACGGAGGTAGATTTCATGCACAGCCAATTATCAACATCACTACCACCATTTATAGTCCAAATCTGATGTTAGCATCAGGAAATAGATAACACCAGTTATGTTTTTATACCACTTGATATTATTCTTAAGAAGGGCAAAATATGAAATTAGTGTCTTGTAAATTAAGAGAACAAGTAACTAAAACAGGAAGAAATGAAAATATCAAAGAAAGCACATTCCATGAGTTGGATTTTATTTTTCATGATTTAAAGTCTTTAGTAAGAAAATCATGTTTGCACAAAAAAATAGAAATCTTGCCTCAAAGTGGAAAGTATATCCCAGAGACAACTGTGAAGCACAATAGCTCAGGAACACAGAGTTAGGTAACCTGACATTCTGTGTTCAAAAGTGGTAACAATTGGATGGAGTTTTTATAGTAACAAAGGAAGTCACACACCAAAACAGTTCTTAGTTATATTGGTAGATAAGTAGATGGTGTGAAGCAGTCGGAGAACTTGTTATATGCCTCAGATGCTTTCTGGAAATAAAATATAGCTTTTGGGTTGTTGGGGAAACTAGTGCTCTGTTTTATATTCCAAATGATTTACCAAATGGTCACAAAGGCAGAGAATGAAAAAGAGTGATTATAAGGAAGACTAAAGATAGCCTAATACATTTCTTATTAAAAATTAGACCTGTCTTTATTTGCAGATGCTATTATCTATATATAAATACACAATTAAACAATGGTCAATAATAAAAATATGGTAGAAAATCTCATTAAACCTGTTTTCAAGTTATACTACAGATCTATAGTAATAAAAACAGCTAATAGGACACAGGAATAGACATGCTAATAAATAGACTCCAGGCACAAGACTACATACCAATAGAACCTTATCTTTTTAACAGAGAAGCCAGAAAAACATATTGGGAATAAAAGACAGCAGCTGAAAAGAATGGTACTGGTCAAACTGGATGCTGAGTGTAGAAGAAAACAAATAGATCCATTCTTATTACCCTGTACAAGACCCAACTCCAAACGGATCAAAGAGCTCATCATAAAACCAAATATATTGAACCTGATAGAACAGAAATTGGGGCATAGCCTTGAATTCACTGGTGCAAGAAAACTTCATGAATAGAACACCATTAGTACCGGCACTAAGATCAACAATTAATACATGGTACATCATGGAACTGAGAAGATTCTGTGCAGCAAAGGACACTGTCATTCAGACAAAGCAGCATCTTACAGATTGGGAAAATATTTTTACCAATCATACATCTAATAGACAGCTAATATACAAAATATACAAAATGAACTAAAAAAAACAAATATAAAGAAAACAAATCACCCAATTAAAAATGGAGTACATATCTAATGAAAGGATTCTCAAAAGAGGAAGCTCAAATGTCTTGAAAAACACTTGAATAAATGACCAACATACTTAGTCATCAGGGAAGTGCAAATCAAGACTACTTGGAGAATTTATTATGTGTGTGTGTGTGTGTGTGTGTGTGTGTGTGTGTAGACTAAAATCAATAAAACAAGTGACAGCTCATGCTGGAGAGGGTATAGGATATAGTGTAAGAGAAACACCCATCCATTGCTGGGGGATTTCAAACTATAGATATCTGTCTGTCAGTTCCACAGAAAGATAGGAATCAATCTACCCCAAGGTCCAGCTATGCCACTCTTGGGCATATACTCAAAAGATGCTTTATCATTCCTGAGAGACATTTCCTCAGCCATGTTCATTACTACTCTATTCATAATAATCAGAAATGGTAATGAGTGTGGGACATTTACACAAGGGATTGTTACTCAGCTGCTAAAACTGTCCGGAACTGGGTTGAGAGGAGAAAGAGAGGGGAAACTATGATCATACTGGGAAAATGTAATTAATTAACAAAGAATCATAAAATTCTAGATAAATGTATGGAACTACAAAAAAAGTCTTCCTGAGCAAAGTTTCTGAGACAAAGAAAAATTAATATGGTATGTATGTGATTGTGTGGATATTAGTTTTGAAGTCAGTGGTAACTAAGCTACAGGAAAAAATTCAGTCTTACATGGGATATCTCTAACAAATCCCTCCCCTCAAGCCTCAGCAAACCCTGAGAAAGAAGAAATAAAAAGATTACAAGAACCAGATGGGATGGAGGACACTAAGGAATCTAGCCCTCTAAATACAACAGGGCCAATACACATATAAATTCACAGAGACTGTGGCAACATGCACAAGGCCTGCATGTATCTAATAGGTGGGGTCCCAGCTCTGATAGTGGAACTGGACACAGACCCCCTGTATCTAATTTAGAAGCCATTTTCAATTGATAACCATTTGCAAAGGAAAATTTAGTTTTCTCCAATGGAATTTCACTGGGTATACAAACCACTGGGTAAGGGAAGGCATCATGCCTTGCAGTAGATGGCAAACTCAAAATGTACTCAATGGCATTTTTGGAGGTTCTTTTTCTGTCAGGCATTATTTTTAAAAACCTTATAGGTCTTTGGCATATGTATTATGTTTTCCAGTTTTGTATCCTTGTAGGACTTCTATGTTTGAGAATGTGTGTCTTTGTGTCTTTGGTTTTGTGCTTTTTTGGCTCTTTTTTGTTGTGTGTCCCATTCTCATCTGTTTTTATTTTATTGTATTTCATTAGTATATATTATATGCCTGTTCATTTGCTAATGAGAAAAAGAACAAAAAGGTATTCCTTTGGGTGGGAAGGGAGGTGTGGAGAATCTGGGAGGAGTTGGTGGAGGGGAAAGCATAATCAGAATATATTGTAATCAGAAAAAAAAAAATCTATTTTCAATACAAAAAGCTGAAAAAAGATACAGATCCATAATTCTTACCAGTCCATAATCACTGAAAATTCAGTCAATTAATCAGACATAAATAAGGTTCAGTTGAACGTGCAACTTCCTTCTCAGAGTTTGTTCAGAAGCCAATTAAGATATTATTACATACACCCCTTCACTGGTGCCAAAGTGTATTTCTTTGGCATTCTGATGTAAGCTGAAAACTGGCAGTTCTTTATGAGTTCCCTTGGACTCCAGAAACAGTCTCGCAGATTGAATACTTATTGGATCCTTGGCCATTGCTGAGCAACTCAGATCACAGCCTGTAAGCCACACAAATAAATTCCATATATATGGGATTTTTATATATCTGGTATTATTAATTCAACTAAAGTAATTTCTAGGGAGTTATGATAATAATTGATAGATTATTAGAAAATGTGTCCTGGTCTCAATTACAATAAAATGTCACCAAAAATCAAAGGAAATATTATAGTTTTGTTTTAGGTTGTTCTTTTTGTTTTTTGTTTGTTTGTTTGTTTGTTTTGTTTTGTTTTTCAAAACAGGGTTTCTCTGTAGCTTTGTGCCTTTTCTGAATCTCGCTCTGTAGACCAGGCTAGCCTCAAAGTCACAAAGATCCACCTGTCTCTGCCTCCCAAGTGCCAGGATTAAAGGCGTGTGCTACCACCTCAGGAAGGTTGTTCTTTTTTTTAACTTTTGAGGCATTTATAGGAATTTGTAGTACTCAGATAAAGTTCTTTGTAATATAAATCATTTGTATTATTGCATTCATTTTCCAATATAAAATTGAAGGTAGAAAATTTTCCTATGTATTTGAAAGGACTTCCTTTGAATTCCACGTGTGTCAGTTTGAGACATAAATGGAATTCAAGTTCATATTATTTTATCCCAGCACAGAGAATAAAGCTTCCACTAGATAAAAGTAGAGGAAAGGTGATTCTATTGCATTTGATGCCATTGCTAAACTGAGACTCTGCCATGAACTATGAACTATGCCGTGAATCTACAGTGAAAATGCAGAGATCTTTAAAATTGGGTCCTCTGATGGAAGAAATAATAGAGCAATAATCACACTGATGAACTCAATGGAATTGAAGCTTACAGGTTTATCCAGCTTAACTATAACGTCCTTTCATTATTGCTGAAACAGAAAGATGTCAGGTAAGAACAGACATTAATCGATTAGTGTGAACATATCTCCATTTCAATGTATGTTAATTTTGTTTCTACTTTGTCATGTTTAATTTGTCATTGAACCTATGATAGGATAATTGTGCCAGTATTTAAGTTCTTATATGTTATCAAAGTTTTCCCCAGCTTTATAAAATTATGTTTATATGCCATTGACACTGCTTAATGTATTGCAAGGTAACATGCTGAGACTTGACTCCCAACATGTCAAATTAAAACAAAGTATAAATTATTTCAATGACACTCTCAGTTGATATTTTCTTATTATGGTGTAAGTAGATTTTGTGTGGAATCCCTGAAATTTAACCTAAAATAACACAATATACCATTTGCCAAGGAGCACTAGTCTTTCATATTTTTTATGCATTGGTATATCATCTATTTATATCAACTATGAAAACTACTTGCAAAATTGTATAGTAGATTTTAATTTTCTTCATAAATATTCAAATTGTTAAAATTGATTCCATTTTTAAAGCTATTAACATACATTAGTCAACTCTTCATGCTGATATCACTGTCAGACAGGAAGGAAATGCTGTGTAGAACCCAGGACAAAGACATCTAAACTAAAAGACTAGAGAACTAGTGTAAGTGTCCTTTATGGAAAATATTGATCATTAATAATTTTTTGAGTATATTCATCTAATAAAATAATTTTAAGGGGCTCAGTTTTTGTCTGATATTTTTCTTTCTGAAAACATCTTAACATTTCTTCAGTGCTGCTTGGAGTGAGACATATGACTGGAAAACTAACTGGAAATCTTTAACACCACATTTACTTCCTTTAAATTGCATGAGCTATCCTAGTTTTGAAATACTGGTGGTTGCTGTTGCTTTTATTAGGCTCTCAGTGAGTTTCATGCAAAAGAACTTAAAATGATTTCCAATGTAGTCTTCTTTTAAAGAGAAAAGCACAAACTGTGAGGATTCAGCCTGTCAATGAGGCTGCCTTTTCAGCCATGAGGTTGTGATTGCAGGTTTATATTAGAATTGTCCCAAAATCCTGGGGATTAGTTCCTCATATTCACTGTCATTCTAATCATGGAAAGTATCACAATATTGGGGTAGAAACTTGAAAGCAAAATATTAAAAAATATATAAATTGATTGTTTCTCTCAGTGTCTGTGCTACTGGTATTATATTAGAAAGTGATCTCTGGTGCCAATGCGTTCAAGAGTACTTCCTACTTTCTCTTCTATCAGGTTCAGAGTAACTGGATTTATATTGAGGTCTTTGATCCACTTAGACTTAAGTTTTGTGCACGGTGACAAATATGGATCTATTTGCAGCCTTTTACACATTGACATCCAGTTATACCAGCACCATTTGTTGAAGATGGTTCTTTTTTCCATTGTACAGTTTTGGCTTCTTTGTCAAAAATTATGCTGTTTGGAACCTTGGGCTTACACAGGGACACTTTGCTCAGTGTGGAAGGAGGGGACTGTACCTGCCTGCACTGAATCCACCAGGTTTAAATGAATCCCCAGGGGAGTCTTGGCCCTGGAGGAGATGGGAATGTAGAGGAGGGGATGGGGGGAAGGTAGGGGTGGGGACGGGAAGGGGGAGGACAGGGGAACCCATGGCTGATGTGTAAAATTAAAACACAAATTTAATTAAAAAATAATATAAAAATATAAAAATTACACAAAGGTTATTTTTATTACTGTTTTAGAATGTTTCTTTGTAATCATATTGTAACTTTGATACCTTTAAGTATAATTAGATAGGGAAATATTTCTATTCTTAGAAGAAGACACTAATAGGGCTGGCAGGATGTTCAACAGTTAAGATCATGTACCACTTTTGCAGTAGACCAAGTTTGACTCCCAGAACCAAACCCGGCAGCTCCAAATCTCCTGAAACTCCAGGTTCAGTAATATCTAAAGCCTCTGTACTCTGCAGGCACCTGAATGCATGTGCACATACTCATAGACACATACATAATTAAAGTAATAATAAATAATATAGAAAGAAAACACTGTTAAGTTAGGTCAAACACATTGTAAACATTCAGAAGAAATGTGGTGGATTTGATAAGTAATGTAGATGAGAAACCGATTATTCATGAGAAGCGAACAGGACCTTTTGCAACAAAGAATAAACAATAATTGCCATGGACATTAGTTCACGGTTTCATGTAAACATTACTTAAACAGCTGCATAATAATTACTTATTATAAATGTTTAGGTTTATATAAATATGTACATGCATCTTAGTTAATCCATCATAGAGTAACATCTTTAAATGGTCTTAGGTTCCTTAGACATGAAATTATGAATGCTAAGGAGATAAAGATGTATCTTGGTCTCTCTTATTTATCAATGCAATCTTGTATGTAACTTGGCAGATTTTTCTATCCAGAATTAATTATATCTTTACATTCCAGTTGCAGTTCTTACAGCTTTCTTTTTATAAATAATGCATAATTGATTTTCTAGATAACACACATTATTGTTATCATTTCATAGTTAACATACATAATTGTTCTTTTAGATGATGTTAGCATGGAAAAGTCTAAACTAAAATTTACGTCAGCTTAAACTGTGATCAACAATCATAAAAGTCAAAGTAGCATTTACTTCTTTGCTTTTTTTTACCTACACCTGCTCTTGTAAAGCAATACTAAGTAGAATAACTCTAACTGTACTCAGTTTTTAATGCATGCCAGGACATTTTTTACAGCATTATTTTATTAACTTACTCAGTCCCCCAGAAACTTTAGCTTTGCATACTGTTTTGTGTTCATGCTTGTGAAAAAGAAACTGAAACAGAGCTGGCTAGGCAAAGGCTCACACAGCAAATCCAGGGGGCAGAGGACAATCTGGTGACCATCCTTATTGCCATAGCATTTCACTATATACATAAACAGCAGCTCACTGCCATTAACAGTATTTTGCTAAAGTAATGAATCTTAAAACCAAATTTTAAATGTTTATTTTTATATATGTACAAGGTGTGCTCTCATTTATACTGAACCCAGTTTTGCCAAAAATGGAAAAACCATTTAAATATCTGTATTTATCATATAAATACATTTTATTATTGATTTTTTTTTTTCAGATAAGACTGAGAAAGCATTAGAGACCAAAATGTAGGCCTGGTTTCACAACTGCATGAATCTTTCACCTTTTATTTATTGTTCTAATTTATAGTGTACTTTAACCTTCATTAATTGTGTTCGTACTTCCTTTGAGATTAATAGTTCTAACTTTCCTCTGTTCTGTTAATAGCCTTCTTAGTGTACTGCCTTTTATTTCATTGGCCAGCAAAATGAGATGGACTTAAGTGAGCATCATTTGTTCTAGCAGGGGCTATGCTGGGATCAGCAGTTTCAAGCATGGAGTAGGAGCTGGTGCCGGCACTCCACCTTCCCCGTTATAGAAGGTCAACTGAGGGAGGGAACTGTGTCTGTTCAGGATACTGTGCTTCCACGTACTCAAAAGTCACTCTGTTCAAGAGTATAGTCTAGCTTGTTTTGTACATATATATTTGGAGCTGAGGATCGAACCCAGGGCCCTGTGCTTGCTAGGCAAGAGCTCTACCACTGAGCTAAATCCCCACCCCGTCCATGTATATTTTTAAAATGTATTTTCTGGCTACTTCAAAATGCTTTGTAAAAATCTGTTAACTTTAAAATTTTCACCTGAGTTTTTATTAAGTCCTATTCCTAACTATACTAGTTTATTACAGTTTTGGACAAAAGGCTTTTTTTAAATGTCACATCAACATGAAATTATGAGATTTGGCTTCATCTGCTACATTTAATCTATTATTTTTTTATATTTGTCCTGTTAAAGTGAATATAAGTTTTGGTGTTGAGCTGAGCAATTTAATCACACAATTCCCTGGATTTTAGGTAAATTCATTCTCACATTTCTGTGAAATGTGATTGCCTCAGGCCTTAGTTCCTAATTAAAAAAGTACCTTAAGTTCCATCATTAATTAATGAATTCTGGTTGTTTTTATTTTATGTGTTTGTTAATATACATATTGTTTTGGATTAAATTGTTAATGTAAATACTGTATTAAATGATTGTATAAAACAAGGAACATATATTCCGGGATTATAAGCCTTTATTGTTACATATTCCAGTTTTGCTTAGTTTTCCTTTTGATAAAGTGATGACTTGTTTGTTCTCAGAATTTTGTACCTATGTTTATCTTCAAGATTCAACTGAAATTTTATACTTTATCCTGTCTTCTGATTTAGCCTCTACTTAATTAGCTTCATACAAAAGAAGGATATTCCTCCCCTCATTCCTGGAAGAACTTGAGAAACTGGAAAATAATGTGTTATAAATTTATAGAATAATTCACCTATTATGCTATTTAAGTTTTATATATTTAAGTGAATACTTGAATTGCTGGCTTAAATGCTAAATAATTTTCATTATTTCTATTTCTTATTTTGAATTTTACTTTCCAAAGGAATTAATTACATTTAAACTTTAAAGTTTATCTTCACTTATATATATTTTTTTTCTTTTTTTTAAATTTTTTTTTCTGTCCTCCCCCCTCCCTCCCCCGCTCCTACCTTCCCCCCAACCCCTCCCCTCCATTCCCATCTCCTCCAGGGCCAAGACTCCCCTGGGAATTCATTTAAACCTGGTGGATTCAGTACAGGCAGATCCAGTCCCCTCCTTCCAGGCTGAGCAAAGTGTCCCTATGTAAGCCCAAGGTTCCAAACAGCCAGCTCATGCACTAAGGACAGGTGCCTCCCAAACAGTTCAAGCTATTCAATTGTCTCACTTATCCAGAGGGCCTGCTCCACCTAGAGGCTCTACAGTCTTTGGTTAATAATTCATGGGCTTCCATTCGTTTGGATATTTGTCCCTGTGCTTTTCCAATCTTGGGCTCAACAATTCACACTCTTACAGTCCCTCCTCTTGCTTGACAATTGAACTCCTGGAGCTCCACCTGGGGCCTGGCCAAGGATCTCTGCAACCACTTCCATCAGTTATTGGATGAGAGTTCCAGCATGATCATTATAGTGTTTGGCCATCTGATCACCAGACTAGGTCAGATCAGGCTTTCTCTCGACCATTGCCAGCAGTCTACAGTGGAGGTATCATTGTGGATTTCTGCGGACCTCACCAGCACTCTGCCTATTCCTGTTCTCATGTGGTCATCATTTATCATGATGTTATTCCTTGTTCTCCTTTTCTGTTCTTGATAAAGCTGGGATCGCCTGCTCCCCTAAGCTTTCTTTTCCTCGAACCTTGCCCTTCATTACTCCCACTGTTGTCCATGTTGTTCATGTAGATCTCATCCATTTCTCTGTCATTGGATGATCCCTGTGTCTTTCCAAGGGTCCCGTTTTCTAGGTAGCCTCCCTGGAGTTGTGTAGCAGTCTAGTCATCTTTGTTTTACATCTAGTATCCTACTACGAGTGAGTATATACCATTTTTGTCCTTCTGAGTCTGGGTTACCTCGCTCAGGATGATTTTTTCTAGATCCATCCATTTTGGCTGCAAACCTCATGATGTCATTGTTTTTCTCTGCTGAATAGTTCTCCATTGTGTATATGTACCATATTTTCTTTATCCATTCTTCAGTTAAAGGGCATCTAGGTTGTTTCCAGGTTCTGGCTATTACAAATAATGCTGATATGAACATAGCTGAGCAAATGCCCTTGTTACCGCAAGGCATTCCTTGGGTATATTGAGCATTGTGTAATTGAACATTCCTTGGGTATATGCCTACTTTGGGGTTACTCTAACTAAGCATGTGAAGGACCTTTATGACAAGAACTTTAAGTCCCTGCAAAAAGAAATTGAAGATGTCAGAAAATGTAAAGACTTCCCATGCTCATGGATAGGCAGGATTAACAAAGTAAAAATGGCGATCTTACCAAAAGCAATCTACAGATTCAGTACAATCCCAATCAAATTACCAACACAATTCTTCACAGACCTGGAAAGAATAATACTCAACTTCATATGGAAAAACAAAAATCCCAGGATAGCCAAAAGAATCCTATACAATAACACAACCTCTGGAGGCATCACAATCTCCGACCTCAAGCTCTCCTATAGAGCTACAGTAATAAAAATCAGCTTGGTACTGGCATAAAAACTGACATGTGGATGAATGGAATCAAATTGAAGACCCTGACATTAACCCGCACACCTATGAACATATAATTTTTGACAAAGAAGCCAAAAATGTACAATGGAAAAAAGAAAGCATCTTCAACAAATGGTGCTGTGATAACTGGATGTCAATGTGTAGAAGGCTGCTGCAAATAGATCTGTATCTGTCACTGTGCACAAAACTTAAGTCCAAGTGAATCAAAGACCTCAACATAAATCCAGTTACTCTGAATCTGATAGAAGAAAAAGTAGGAAGTAGTCTTGAATGCATTAGCACCAGAGATCACTTTCTAAATATAACACCAGTAGCATAGACACTGAGAGAAACAATCAATCAGTGGGACCTGTTGAAAGTGAGAAGCTTTTGTAGAGCAAAAGACACGGTCAACAAGACAAAGCAACAGCCTACAGAATGGGAAAAGGTCTTCACCAACCCCACATCTGACAGATGGCTGATATCCAGAATATATAAAGAACTCAAGAAATTAGACATCAAAATGCTCAACAGTCCAATTAAGAAATGGGCTATAGAACTAAACAGGGAATTCTCCACAGAGGAAGCTCAAATGGCTGAAAGGTATTTAAGAAATTGCTCAACATCCCTAAATTATCCAGGAAATGCAAATCAAAAGGACTCTGAGATACCACCTTACACCTGTCAGAATGGCTAAGATCAAAAACACAGAAGACAGCTTATGCTGGAGAGGATGTGGAGCAAGGGGAACTCTCCTCCACTGCTGGTGTGAATGCAAGCTTGTACAGCCACTTTGGAAATCAATATGGTGCTTCCATAGAAAATTGGGAATCCATCTCCCCCAAGACCCAGCTGTTGCACTCATTTTTATATTTTTAACTGACAAAAATTTTACATATTTAAGAGATATTCTGTGGTCTTTTAATATATATATATATATATATTCAGAGGTAACATATGAATTTCCTCATGTAAACATTTCATGATGACAGAAATAGACAGTTTCCTTTCTTCTGTTTTGTGTTTATAGCACATTATCAGATTTTTAGCCACCTTAGTATATAGCAGCCCATAGCATTTTACTTCTATGAAACCTGAGTAAAGAGTATTAGCCTTTCCCATTTCTTACCTTTCCTTTAAAGTTTCTTTACCTAGTAACCACTCTTGTACTCCCAACTCCAGGAGATCAGACTTTTCAAATTCCGTAGATGAGTGAGATCATGTTTAATCTGTCTTTTCCTGGATGATTTAGTTCATGTAACATAATTATCTCCAGCTACACTTCTGGTGAAACAAATCAGATGATTCAACCTTTTTAGAAAGTATTTCTTTTGCTTTTTAAGATTACAGTGTGAGTGTATCACCACTCCCCTTCACTTTACCCTGTAAACCGTCCCATGAAAGTATTTTCATTCTTATTCAAAACCATGGGCCTTTGTTTTCATTAATTGTTGCTTAAGGCTGAAGAGTTTGGCACTAAGATTCAGCACAGAGTTCATAGCTTATTATTCTTGTTTGTTTGGCACTTTGTTTTCCATATTATTTAGTTGTCTTTATTCTCTGAACTCAAGCAAGGGTAAGAGGACAATCCATTGCCTAAGTCCCTAAATCATGATACATGGGGCAATAGTCGAAACAATGAAGGGAAAAAGCTGGGGACTGACTAGGGCCTGCCTGACCAGGCTAAAGCATGACCTGGGAAGGATCAGGGGTATAGACCTGTCAGGAGTCAGGACAGAGCAGAATTGGTGAGGGTGGAAGTGGAACAGATCTGAACCTGCCAAGGAAAGTAGAAACACTTATACTACTTCATAAAAGACAAATTTTTACCGAACTCATTTTCAAAAGCACTGAGTGGGTAGATACTTCATTGCAGATGGGAGAACATCATGGATATCAGAGCAATGAGGCCATGAAATGGACAAGTTCTCACATCTAGTCAGAGGGGAAGCACAGTATGCATGAAAGGAGGAATATATCCCTATGTATCAGCTCACAGGGACTTACTGCTCTCATTTAGGCCATACCTTCCAACTGTCTACAGAATCTTAAAGTAGGACTTCCATCAAGACAACAACCAATCAAATGCAAATTCATATTGATTCACAATAATACCTATGTATAACTGTAGTAGGTAGCTAGCTGTTCCAGCTTTGACCTTGAAACACTGCTCCTAGAGTGACAGCAGGTAACTGCCACAGCTGCCTATGACCTGTCCTTGGGGTGTGGCTGAGAGGGAGCCCCTTAAGACTCCAGGTACATACTTGCTGTGCCCTCCTGGATACCTCTTTGTCCTGGAAGCTGGATGGGACACCAAGTCAAAGTTCTCCCTGGATGGTATCTCATCTCTCCTGATCCTGTAACCAACCCCTATTAGCTGTAAGTTACCCAAGAAATAAATCTTTCTTGATTACCAGATAAATTATGTGGAATTGCCTCATTAATTACAGTTACATATGACTTCTAAAAATGTTTAGGGAAGATTGTATTTCAAACCTCTCTTTACCACTTCTTCTTTAAAATATATTTATTGTTCATTATTTTGTGCATATGAGTATTCTACCTGCATGCTGTCTGTGCACTAGGTGCTCCTGGGGACAGAATAGAGGGTTGGATCCCCTGGGTCTGGAATTAGAGAAAGTCATGAGCTTCTACATGAGTGCTGCAAATAGAACTAAGAAATGTTTATGACTTATAAATAATATTGTATTTTAAAATAAATTGAAATTTAAATGGATACAGTAAGTAAAAGCTATCATCCTAGAGAAGAATCTGCCCTCCAGCCTGGCCCTGGTAAGAACACAGATAGAGACATTAAGATGCATGTATCATTTCAGGGCCATTTTACATTAGACTTTTCTCTTAATAGTTAAAGAAAGATGATAAAGAGACAATATTTGTAAAAAAAAAAAAAAAATCATGTGAGTGTTCCTCCATATGTCTGCAAGATCTTTTTTTAATTACATTATATTTTGAATCACACTTGAACTTTGCTTACATGTTCCCAAGCTAATTGTTTAACTGAGAAAATTTTGGTTAAATGTTGTGTATTGTGTTTATGCAAATCAAATCAAATGTAATTAATACAATATTTGTAAAGGGATAAAAAGAAATTTATAGATCTCAGATTTTAGTATAAACCTAAAATATGTTTGTATAATATGCTTTTCTATTTAAAATATAGTAATATGTGTTAGGAATACAATGCTTAGATGTTTCTCATATACTTTCATTAGTTAAAATAAGCTTTCAAATACCAATAATATATATTGCATTTATATATGGAGAGAATGTTTTATTTATATTTTTAAAAATTACATCTTATCTATGAAAGCAGAGGTAGGAGGATATCTATGAGTTCCATGCCAACTTGAGCTAGCTGAAGACTTCTGGTCAATCAGGGCTACACAGTGAGACCCTGCCTCAAAACAAATAGACAAACAAACACAAAGCATCTCACTACAAAATAACCTGTTCAATGTAGATCCATTTATAGGTAAAATCAAAATAAGGAATAACTATGGTATTCCTTTGAACAGCAAATAATCAATTAATTTGACAAGTAAACTCAATTTGTATACATTCTATTATGTTTTATGTTTATAAAGAGAGAAATTATGAATTGGAGCAAGATTTCACTGATGTGGTATAGAATGAGATAATAAAGAACAACTGTGAAAATTAAAGATATTCTACTCCATATATATATGTGTGTGTGTGTGTGTGAAATATGAAAATTGCTTATTGAAAGTAAAATATATGTCAAAGAAATCATAAGATCAAAAATGATGCTGTAGAGAAAATTTAATGTATTTTTAAAATATTTTTCCTTCTCAGAAGCTAGCATTCATGGTGAACTCTATTGAGACATTAGGTATTCTTCTTTAAAGGGTCTGCCCATTGGAAATGAGGAATCTTTGTATTCTTCTTATGCACTTGTACTTACAATAGCTTTGTGCTAATTTAATGTGGTAGATTTCATATTTTGTATGTTCTTTTTTTCTGATTCTGGGTTGTACGACTCAGATTTTCTCATGTAACTTTCTGAGGTTTTCTTCTCTGTAATCAAAATACTTGACTGCAATAATTTCAGAGATAAGAGGTTTATTTGATCTCATGGTTTCAGTCAATACCTGAAAGGTCCTGTAGAAGGGAAGGGGGATATTTATAGATATCAATGACAGGCATTAGAGGATGTGTTGGACAGGAAATATCTAGATTCTGGAAGACAGAAAGATGAGGATGCATGAAAAGTATAATGTACCTATGGGAGCCAGCTACTGAATATCTATGTTTCACAACTAGGATATACCTCCTACATTTTTTATAGCTTTCCTAACACTGTCACTATTGGGCACACTAACTATCAGGGGCCTAGCTATTTAAAACATGAACTTGTGGAACATTTCATATTCAAGCTGTAGTAGTAGTTATGAGTGATTTCTTTAACAGATTTAAGAATCCTTGGACTTCCAACATGCTCTAGCTTTTCTTCCTGAACTCTCAGAGTATGAGATTTTATCTTATCTGAGCCAGGATGACTAAGACAAAACAAACAAGCAAAAACAGCAACAGACATTGGCATGGATATGGGGAAAGGCTGATGTTTATACATTGTTAGTAAGATTGTGAAGCTGGATACAGTCACTGTGGAAATCAGTATAACATTTCCTTGAAAAGCTATTTTATCATGTATTCAATTAAATTCATTGTGTCTTTTGTGTTTAGTATAATTAAAATGACATACTTAGATGTCATATAGCATAATTTGGTTAACAGCAGTATTTTTATTTTCACTCCATAATTCAGAAATAATAACTTTGACTATAAGCATAAAGTTTGAAAATATGTAATGTTAGACTTGTGGTTTTATGTTTCTCTCTTCACTATTCAGCTCTATCCTGCACACAGTCATATTGTCAAGGTTAATTCTACTCAGGGAAATTAGTTCCTGTGCTCCTTGGTTTTAAACTGATTATGTAATTTGAAATCAGTACATTGGTCATGCTATTATGACTATCAAAATATTTATTACATCAACCTTGAAAATGACACTATTATTTAATCAGTTCTTGGAAATTTCTACCATCATTAACAGCTTGCTTCTGATAAGAGTCAACACTTTATTGTTAGTCTTTGCCTCCAGGCTGTGTTTTCTGAGTTGCCACTGTTACCTCAGAACCTATGGAAACCCTCCCTGCACATCATCTCACTGCCGGTTTCTGCTCTTCACTTCTGGGCTTCAGTTTCACTCTGCTCTCTCTTTTGTTGTTTTCTGGCTTAAGTTCATATTTTGACTTTTTTTTTTTAAATTCTCTTATTTTGCTAAAACAAAATTCTAAGGAATTCTCCCTTCCTAACATGTTGAATAGGTACTTCTACCTACCAAGGTTAGTTAAAATATTGTCCCCCAATGGGGTAAATTCTCCCTATTATTCTCTTCAATAATTCATCCTCGTTGTTTTCTATATCATCCCTTCCTCAAAATTCACTTGCATTAAAATGTTAGTCATCATGCTTTTATTATTTAAGGTTCCAATATTTACACGATGCTCCTTGATTATCAAAGTATTTTGGGAGGCTATTTCCCTTTCCTAGTTTTCCAGCTCTTCAATGGAACTTTTAGCTCTATACCCGTGATAGACATTTAACACTGTTTACTCTCATCTAAACACTTCATGGTAACGTCTTTTTTGTTATTGTTGTTGCTTTGTTTTCAACTTTTATAAAGATCTAATATGTCAAGATTTTCTCTATGACTACACTTTTTCAGTTGTTTTTAAATTTTCTTTTGACTCCTACATTTTCATTCCTCTATCAAAGACAACTTGTATGTTTCAATTCAAATATTGGAGTATTCACATTACAAATTTTTTTGTCAAAATGATTGTCATCCTCAGTCCTAAATTAACAATAAAGAACCCAGGTTAATATGTAAGCAGTGTTCTTGGCTTGTTCTCAAGACACTGTGTGGCCTTAAAACTTGAGGGTACTATGATACCGAAGTGTGTACTAATCAACTAACCAGCCATATTGACTAATTTGCTTTTCTTCAGAAACTGCATTCAGCTTCTTTAGTAATGAGCAAGCACAGTTAAAAGTCTGGAATGAAGAGAAGTGACTAGTCACCCATTGGACTTATTGATTTGTAATTAATCCTCCTGCCTTCATCCCTGTTGTTAAGGTGGCCCTTCAAAGATTGACCCTGCTCTCCACCCAATCCATAAAATAGATCTGCTACATGTTGCCTGTGATTGATACTTATCCTAACCTGTGTCTCTGACATTCTGTGCAAACACTCTACATTTTGGAAATAATATATGAAGAATGATATTTTCTTTTCTCATTCATCAATTCACTATCATTGTCAATTTGAATGTTCAGTTTTCTTTCCTCAAGTGGTTTTGGAAGGAATACAAATAAAAATACGTGTCCAATTTCTCACTCTGTTTCAGAATACAATCTTGACATTGAAAACATATTTAAAATTAGCAAGTAAACTGCCTTACTGAGTAAATAACTGGAAACATTTGGTTAAATACATGTTAACACATTCAAAGTGGCAGTGAATACCTGGCCCATCACATCTGCTCAGCCTGCAGTTTATTTGCAAGGACAGTTCATACTTCTGATTTGGGGAATGTAAGAAGATACAATTAGCAGGGGAGGAATTTTTGTTTATCTAGTTTTGCTGTTGTTGTTGTTGTTTTTTTAACATTTTATCCTCTGTGCAACTCTTGAAACTGACTATACAGCTTGTGCCTTCCCATCCTTTTCCCTAATTCTCTCCATGACAATGTTGACTTGAAGGCGCATAAAAAATGGGTTGAGTATTAGTGACTTGTCACCATGTCTCCTTGCAATTCCAAATGTACACAGTAAGCAAAGCATCTGTACAGTTCTGACATTTAACATGTGAGTAGCAGTTCCTTACAAACCTTGGATGGGAATGGTTCTACATCTACTGAGTTTTTTTTTTTTTTTTTTTTCTTGTCTGCACCATATTCCTATCGAACTTTATCCCTACTGTATAGTCCCACTGTGAGATGATGGATCTAAGATGAGAATTCAAATCATTTGATTTTTATAAAGTCAATCACCATCATTTAAGACAAGAGCCAGAATACCTTCAGGGTTTCTTAAGCAATTTTAACTTACAGAGTAAGTGGAGACCACTCTGGATAGATTCCAAGACAAGGCACATATTTCACTTGCTTTTAAATTTCCAGGCCTATGTACAGGTCTAATAAAGAAAGATTAAGATAGAAAAATGATACATTTTCAGACTGTGATGTTTCAATCAAAATTAAATTATTTCAAATTTCTCATTTTTCAAAATTCTGTTTATTAACCAGTGTATTTTATCAGTCAATAAGGCTTAAGTTTGGGAAATACAGTTAAAGATGATTACATAATGATGAACATAAATAGTAATACATGGGGATGTGAAAATCTTTAATTTAGATTAATATATTGATCTATGGATAACTAGTCACTCACAAAATGAAACACACAGAGGAAAATCTAGACTATTACATTTTAATATTTTGCAATCTCACCAATGATCAAGCTAAAAATAAATAAATACTGCTGTGAAATAGCAGAAAAGAGGCTCTAGAGGGAAATGAGTGTGGGACGCTGTCCTCATAAGCTTACCTATAGCTTCCCATCACATTGTTAAAATAAAAATAGAAGAGATGGAGCTCAGATTGAAACAAATCCCAAACAAGGTAGATCTCATCCTGAATTCAAAGCTGTAGATTAGCACTGCAGGTGGACAAAAGTTTACTAAGGAAACCATTAGCAGAAAGCTTTGGATTGCTATCTCCTGATATGGGCTGAAAGAAAAAATACATATGGATAAACTGATGGACTGATAGCATTATTTCACACTGCAAAATATGTCTCCAGAAATAGATTTTAATTCAGAGGACAGGAACTTACTGTGTTTTGTTCCTGCTGTCAGTAGTTATCCCCTAAACTAGTGAAATAATACAGGTTATTTTTTCCTATGCCATTTTTAACTGATAAAGTAATCATTCGGCATGCTTTTCTGATTCAATGCAACATATAGAATATCTTATAAAATTCATTTGTCATGTATTAAATCACAGATCCTATTTTAGAATAAATAAAAACCCAATAGTTTGTTAAAAAAAAAAAAAAAACCACTGTGAATTATTTGAAAACATTACAAATTAATGATTAGTGCTTTGCAATATAATCACTGCATAGCAGGTATGATTCCTTCTTTTTAAAAGGTAGTAATATTGTATTACTAAAGACAATCTGTTATGTGACATAAAACTTCATTTCATCATTCGTGTATTCGTGTGAGTGTGTGTGTATGTGTGTGTGTGTGTGTGTGTGTGTGTGTGCACATGTGTGAATACGACAATTCACAAGGTACGTTTACAAAACAGGAGAGTAGCTTTGACTTGTTAAGGAATAGGTAGGTACTTACAGTGATAGGACAACTTCCTAGGCATGCATGATGTGCTCGAAATCATCTGTAACCTTAAATATACATGTTTGCTTTACTAGGATATTGGGATATGAGGCATATCAAAGAAAATATGCATTTGATGAAATTAAATAGGCAAGAAATACTTCATACAAAGCTATTGTATTAAGAGAGAAAGCCTGTCCTTCAACTCTAGTGAAATATAAAGAGATCGCAGCACTGTTGTTAGGTGGGACAGTTGCCAGTGAGATTTGATCATCTCTGTGTGTATATTGCCCAGTTACCTGAGTTAGGCGACTGTGTCCCAGGAGACACTGGGAAGGAAGGCTTCTGCCTTTCTGAAAACATTGTAATGTGTAGCTGCAGATCTTTTGAAAGAGAGGTTCCTTGGAGGTAGAACTGATGAGACATTAGTAAAAGATTTATACGTCAGAGAAGAAGACGTGATGGAAGGTTTTCTACTGTAGGTGCTCTAATAAAAGAGAGGTAAATCCCTAGAGCCAGGAAGAACCTGGTATAAAGTTCAGCTGAGAAATATGTCCTGCATCAAGCCAAATGATCAGCCACACCGGCATCAAGGACCTGCCACACAGATCATTTCCACAGTGCAGCCTTTTAGGATGGGAAATGCTTGTGTTAGGGGCCAAAATTTACCACTTACAATCTAGAAGAATTTGAAAGGAAAAAAGGTGATATTATTTTTCCCAATCAAAAACTTTGTTGTATAAAAATAAAGCATCACATGCAAGTTATCTTGATTGTGGAAAACTAATACACAGGCTGGAGTGAAGGTCCTAGCAGAAATTCAGTTCCCAATACTCACATGGCAGCTCAAAATTGCCTTGAGCTTCTGTAACTATGTGTGAAGAAGACCAGGAAAGTCTGCTGACATCTGAAGTTTCCTATAAGCACATGATGCACATATATTCACACAGACTCACATGTATGCACATGAAAATAATAAATAAGTCACAGAGGAAAAGATTTGTAGATGCTGAAATGCTTCCTTTCTACAGCTCTAAATGCTCCTGGGTGAGAGTTCCCCACCAGTTCTTGTGTCATTGATGGAAAGGATCAAGCCAGGACACAGGGTGGTAGTAAAGGCTGATTTAGAAAAGAAACAATAGCATAGTGCAGGGAGAGATTATGGCTGGAGTGGCTAATTCAAAGGGGCATGACAGTACATGCATTTCTCTTTTGTGGACTTTAAAGAAGTTCTTACAAATACATGTGTTGATGATGGCAAATGATTGTAGACCACATCACATTTTTAGGGGTTTTGTCCCACACTAATTTTGAAATATTCACAAATGGAGGGGGCACTAAAATCACAATGAAGATAATAGGATAGTAAAAGTAAGGTCCTCTCAATGCACTTTTGTCACCAGTGCATCAGTGTGGTCACCAGGGAAGGGTCCTACTCCCAACCCCAGGAGCTTACCATCTCCTGGAGCAGTATTTGCCTATGTGCCCTTCAAGGTTTTTACAACACAAGCTCAAGGTCAGTACACTGCTACAGTCTTCTGGGCTCACTCATCCAACTCTTCACTACCCAGTCTCATACACATTTCTCAGATACTTGCTCAATTCCTTGATGATGGATATTTCCTTTCCTTTATTAATTTAAGAATTTTTTATTCATTTCATATGCTAACCACAGATCCCCCCTCTCAACGCTCTTCTTGTTCCCTCCAGCCTTCCCCCACCCCACCCCAGACCCACCCCACAACCTCCCCTACAAAAGTGTAAGGCTTCCTATGGGGAGTCAGAAAAGCCTGGTACATTCAGTCGAGGCTGGATCAAGCAGTCCCCCACCCCCGGCATTAAGACATCCTATCATAGTTAATGGGCTGCAGAAGCTAGCTCATGCACCAGGGATAGATCCTGATCCCACTGCCAAGGGATCCTCAAAAAGACCAAGCTACACAACTGTCTCCCGATTGTGGAGGGCCTAATCCAAGGCCTAGTCCGGACCTACACAGGTTCCACTCTACTAAAGATTTAAAGCTGTTTTTGCCTTTAACTACAATAAATGAAAAGCACCTTGCCAATATATTTGCACCTAGTGCTAGGGCCACATGCTCTTGCAAGTTTGTCCTCAATTTGCTATCACTAATTAGCCTAGCTATCAGTTTGAGATGACTTACAGTCGAAGGAGGCAGAATATGAAGCAAATGGGCAAACTAGTATATGCTGCCCTACAAGCAACAGTAGCTCATAGCCTGACTGTTTAGAGAATGGTGTCAATTTTTCTAGATTTTTCTCAAAAGAAAATAACCATTCTATTGTTTATAACCTTGCCTTTTGGAGAAACTCAGCTTGAAACATAGTAAAGTTTGAGGGGAAATAAAAGAAGAAAAACAACAACAACAAAAAAAAAAACCTCTTTTTTTTTTTTTTAACAAAAGAGAGGTTTCTTGTAAACAATTTGGACTCTTTGGACCATACACATATATAAAAACCCCATGATTTTCCCACTAAAAAGCTTAAGTTACTATTGAAACTATTACTAAAGCAAACACTTCACAAAAGATGGAGTAGAGGGTGTATTTTCACAAAGGTTCATGTATGCTATTGCAAAAGCCATGGATAAGTGCGGGTTTAATCTGTCAATATCTTGCTTATAAAAAATGATAGAGATGATATATGTTCACATTCACATATATGGTTTACCCTGTGGTGAAGCCCACTACTGTTTTAGACATCATTAAATGTTTCTCTTTTTCATGGCTCCCAGGTATTCCCATATTTGGAAAAAGTGTGCTTTAAAGCAACAGTTAAAACTAGAACATACTAAAATACATTTTAAGTGAATATAGAAACATTTGAAATCCAGGAAGCAGAGAAGCTGAGAAGGAACAATTTATCTCTCCCTGGAAATACTTCAAGGAAAGAAAACTAGGAAGAGGGAATTGTAAGTGTGAGATTTAATAAATATTGCTTTTAACTACATGGATCAGAATATGGTGAAAGACCCCCACTGAAGATCTTCCCTCAGGAGAGACCCCGAACCCACGGAACACGCCGAAACCACGGATCAGATGCAAACAGCAAGAGGGTTTATTTAAATGCACAGGCACCTGGGGCGACAAAGTCTCTCAGAAGACTTGCGCGCCTTCCCAGGGTAAAGGGGACTTTTTATAGGATCCCAGGGGCAGAGGCGCGGTTACAGAAGCGAGAAGCATAGTTACAGGGTTCCCATTGGTTGATTCAAATAAGGCCAGGGTGAACTTGGGGACATATCTTTAATTTTCAGAAATGTGCTGTGTGTGGCCGACCTGGCCTTGTCTAGGGTACAGTGGCTATTTTCCAAGCCCAACTGTTTATTCCCCAAGGCCAGGTGTTCGACATATCCTGTTTTGACTCAAGGTTCCTCTCCCAAGGCCGGGTGTTCAACCATAGTTATCTCTCCCAAGGCCGGGTGGCCGACCATATTATGAACTCCTGTTTTTCTGGTACTTGCCTTGCAGAATGGCGTTTCTTAGGCTAAGTTACTGGGACGGAGGGGCATTTCAATGGGATACTGGGACTCCTCTATATGTCCAGGGAAAGATAATCTAGAGCCCCCCACACCACCACCCATCATTTCAGAGGTAGGCTTTGATTCTATTTGTGGGATTTTGGTTTAGTTCTAAAGCATCTTTAGTTCTTAAGCATCTCCTTCATGCTAAGGTCTTTGAAGAGAGTATACCGACGAAAAGACATAGACACAGACTAGAGTCATTTACGAAGAGGGAACTTCAATGGAGAAAACACTCTCACCATTTGGCCTCTGTGCAATCTGGTGGTGCATTTTCTTGATTGACAATAGATGTGGGAAGGCCCAGATTTCCCTTCTCTTTCCTTTCTCCCTCCCAACTCCCTTTGTCTTTGTACACTCTCTGTATCTATCTGTACCCATCCTTATCACCACTGTGGGTGGTACCACTCCTGGGTTGGTGATTCTGGGTGATAATGAAGTCAGGCTCAGAAAGCCATGAGGAGCAAGCCAGGCAGCAGCATTCCTCTGTGGCTCCCAATCCTATTCCAGCCCGCAGGCTTCCCTGACTTCCCTTGGTGATAAACTGTAAGCTGTAAGAGGAAATAAACCCTTTCTTCCCCAGGATGCTTTTGACTGTGGTTTTATCACAATGGAAACCCTAACAAAGATGCCCTTCTCTTTTTGCCATTCTCTTCTCCTTCCTGGTCCTCTCTATCCTCTGACACGCACACACACACACACACACACACACACACACACACGCACGCACACACACGCACACACACACACCATCATATTTTGTCTCCTTCCTTTCTCCTGTCTTCTCTTTCCATTTCTTCTTTCTTCTCTCCCTCTTTCCACTGTTTTTTCTCTACTGCATTTCTTCGGCCTTCTTCCTTTAGTCCAGGCTCATCCCCGCCACCTTCCTTTCTCTTCCCTCCCTTTATTATCTCCCTCTCTACTCTTCCTCCTCCTTCCCTTCCTTCTCCTTAGCTCATTTCTCTTAATAGTCCTCTCCCCCCTTCTCTCCCATCCTCCCTTCCTCCTTGCCTCCTCCCATCTCCTTCTTTCCCTCTTCTCTCTGTCTCATTTCTATCCCTCTCCTCTGTCACCAATATTTCTTCTCTTGCCTCCCCTCAGCCCTTCCTCCCACCCCATTTCTGTTCCTTCCCCTCCACCTTCCTGCCTTTTCCACTCTGCTCATTGACTTTCTCCTCTTCCCTCCTCTCCCCTTTCCTCCCTTGATTCTTTTTTTTTTTTTAAGCTGAGGATCGAACCCAGGTCCTTGTGCTTGCTAGGCAAGCACTCTGCCACTAAGCTAAATCCCCAACCCCCTCCCTTGATTCTTATCTCTCCCCACTCCTCCCTCCTCTCCTGATTTATTTCTCCAACTCTCTATTCCTTATTTTCTCTCTGCTTTACTTTTTGCCCTTTTCTCCCCTTTTCCTTCCTTGTCTGACTTCCCTCCCCTCCCTCTCCTCTTTAACCAGCTTCCTTGTCTCCAGTTCTTTCGCCTTACAGTTCCCACCCTCTGACCTCTCCCTCCCTCTCTTCTCCTCTTTCTTTCTTCAACACTGGCTTCTCCATCTATCCCATCGCTACTGTCCTCTTCCTTCACTGCTTTCCCATCTCATCACTCATTATCCTGCCTTATCTTTCCCTCCTTTCCTGTCCTCTGTGTGTCTTCACTTTCTCTTCTTCATCTTAACCTTCTTTCCTCCTGTACCTGCCCCCGCTCTTTTATTCCTCTATCTCTTTATCAATTTCAGTCCTGCTGCCCTCTTTCATCTCACCCCTCCGCCACAACCCTATTCTTAACTCCCTTCCCTGTTCTCCATTATCATCTCTTCCCACTCCACTCCCCACTCCAGTGGTTTCCCACCCTTCTTTCACCTTTCCCTTTCTCTAGTCTCCCCACACTCTTCTCTGTCCATGATATCTCCTTTTTGATTCGCCTTCCCTTCTGCTCCCCCCTCTACCCTCTCCTCCAAACCCTGTTTAGCCCATTACCTCTCTCCCTTCTCCACTCCTCTAGCTTTCTGGATGTGAGAAGAACCTAAGCATTCAGGTCCTTTCTACCTTTAAAGTATCCCCAGTATTTACAACTATCTCATTTATTTTTCTCGCCTTAGAGTTCTTGTGTTCAGTTTCTAAATTGCATGGTTCTATTTACTGTTTCTCCCTTCAGTCTTTGAGAGAGAGTCTTGTTAAATATTCAAAGGCAACAGGAGCTGCCCTCAAATTGTGTGGATGTCATATATCTTGCTTGCTAGGTGAAAAGATTACAATGATTAATGGATGCTGTACTTAAGGAATTTTTTTTTTAACCTCTCTTGCTTGAATTCTCTTTTGTCCATAGAAATAACAACATTAAACCTTTGGACAATTTTCATTCAATACAATTTCATTCAATAAATTCAGCATTTTCTACTTCTACATTTTACATTAGACACACAATAGTAAGTTTAAAACTTACATTTTATGGCTAAACACAAAATTTATTTGATCTACACAAAATTTCAGGAATGCCATTTAAGCATTCCTATCAAGAAGAGAAGAAACTAAAGATAGAGCATAGAGTAAACGGTGTCTAAAATATTGTGCAAGAGTTGTGTGAGAGAAAATATATGGGAATTTGCATGTAAATTATAAGGAAAACGTAAGTGAAATGGAGAAATATTGGATGTTAAGAGTTTCCAGAGTAAATTCAAAGTTAGAAATATTATATTAAAATATCTGAAGAAAATTAAGAATAAAGTTAGTGTTTTGATATAAATAGTGACTCACTAATTGAATGTGAGATAGATTAGAATTTTGACTTAAAAAAATTAATCAAAGGCCTAGGTAAAACCTCCTCATGATAAAGTCTGTGGTTTTCATTCAACAAGCTACATGGAAATACTTAGAAGTTTTGTAATGAGAAAGTATCCAAATAAAAGTTGTATGTGATTTTTGGATGTGTATTAGTTGGTAGAGTAATTTACTAGGATGCTGGAGGGCCTAGGTTCAATCCCAGGCACTCTATGAACCAGAGATGGAAGGAATGGAATCAAAACTTCAAGGTCAATCTTGACCACACAGAGACTCTAAGGCCAGTCTGGGCTAACAGATACTCTATCTCAGTGATGTCTGTACTAAGACAAGGAGATAAATAATATCCCCACTCTTAGAGAGTACAGTCCCCTGAGGAAAGTGGAGCTGGTAAAATTGTAGATTAGAAGACAGTGCAATAAAAAGCTGCCTGAGAGGTGATTCAGAGAGGATATATAGAGGAACATTGTTCTCCAACAGTGTACAAGGAATAAAGAAGACCGCTATAAGTAACAATGTTACAGACAATGAAAGCCATATTTAGGGTCTTAGCTGATAGAACCTACAGTTTAGAGTGTGTTATTTTGAGAGTACTTTCAGAATTTTTTTTTTTTTTTTTTTTTTAGGAATGTTGCATTGACAGATGACTTTTAAAGAATTCTTGCAAATGACTGACAACTTATTAATATGAAGTAGACACATGAAGGCACCGAATATATTCTCAGATGTATGTGAGAGTTTGATCTGGATACTACAAGTAACAGAGAAATCAAGGTTATTGCCTGAATAACATTACCTTTCCTTGAAGTAGACATTCAAATTCACTACTCAGTAGACTATGAAATAATAGACATTTGTATAGCAACAGGACACTCACCTCTTCATTGGTGCCTACACTTACAGCAGTTCTGGATGTTGATCTCCAGTGAAGTCCAATGTTAAGTGCAGAAAAATAGATGTGGAAATCATTGTGTATACTGTTGTAATTTGATAAGCAAAGCTCATATTCTGTGTAAGGCAGCTAGTCTTACTCAGGAAGATATATTTCTGTGGGTTCATTATTGACTCAAAGGGTGCATTCACTTTGTTTATAATAGGTAATTTGCAGCTGAAAAGGCTCTACTTAGTAAGTGGCTTTCTAAAGAAAGAGTAACCACATGTTGAAGAGACTTTCAAACAGCAAACTTGGAACTGAAAGCTCATCATACAAGATTATATTTTGCTGTGGGGAATAGAAATATTCTGAGGAGCAGCACACAAACATGCAATTAGACAAATCTGTGGTTTTATAGTTGACTTCAAATACTATACAAAGTACTCTCAATAGGACTTCTTAACTGAATGGGCATCAAAAGATGATGTTCTATAAAATTTTAGTAGAAAATAAGATCAGAGCTATGTTTTAAATTCAAGGTTTGATAACATTTTTTAATTCAAAAGAGAAACTATGATAGATGTCATTAATGTTCACTGTCAAATTTGATGTATAAAAGAGGAATATTGGTGCAATGTAATTGGTGTATTTATTTCTATATTCATTTCTTTATTGGCTACAAGGTAGTTAATTCATTTTTTAAATGTTTTTTTCTTTATTATTATGTGTTTTAAATTTTATACATCAGCCATGGGTTCCCCTGTCCTCCCCCCTCCCGCCCCCCCCCCCACCCTCCCCCCCACCCCCTCCCCTTCATTCCCACATCCTCCAGGATCAAGGCACCCCCGCGGATTCATTTAAACCTGGTGGATTCAGTACAGGCAGGTCCTGTCACCTCCCTCCAGACTGACAAAAGTGTCCCTGTGTAAGCCCAAGGTTCCAAACAGCCAGCTCATGCACTAAGGACAGGTCCTGATCCCACAGACTGTAGTCTGCTGGCAGTGGTCGAGAGCTACTTCATTTTAACACACTATTTAATTTTGAATTCTAAAAATAAATATTTTTAAGGTTAAAAATTCTCAGCATGATAAAAGCCAAAAATTTACACTGTGGAGAGTTATCCAAAGTAATTAGTTTCTGAGTTGCTGGGCTGCCATATAATACTAATAATTTATAAATTCATGTTTCCTCCCATATCTATGCTTAGTTTCAGTACCTTCTCATTACATTTCATGGTTCCATTCTATTTCTTGTATTGAAAGATACTAAGAGTATTAATATGGCATTGTCTATGGCATGGTCCAAATCTTGTTATTTATTAGCCTTCATTAAATAACAAATCACTTGTTCAAGAATGTAAGAAAAATTTAAAGTTAATAGGAAGAAAATGTAAACATCAAATACATTCCTTTATTTCCTGTGTCTCCTAAGAACAAGTTACAGTACTCTAGCCCCTAGTGATTACTGTAAGCAAAGCCCAGTTTAAAGAAGTCAATGTCTCATCTCTGTGTCGGGGAAAGCAATAACATGATTAATAGCTGGAATAAAATTTCAAATAGGTTTTATGTCAGATAAAGGAAAAATTATGTCTTTACGCTCTCTTATTAGATTTAGTGGTTCTTCTTCACAACTTATCTTACATCTATTATTTTCTTTGTACTTGAATTTTAAATCATATTTTGTACTAATTACTGGTGGATATAACTATAAATTCATGGTGCATAGTCAACAGTTTTTTGGTGTGCATGAATCTTGCCATACCTCACATACTTTGATACGATAAATCCAGTCCATTCTATCTTGAGGTGACTGAGGAGCTCAAACTAGGAGCCTAAACTAGGGTTGAAGCTTATTTGATGAGTTCCCACCTATATTCCCTGCTCTTTCCTCCTTTGGCTGTGCCAGTGAGTATAGATCCAATCTGCTAATGTTTCCATACATTGACTATATGCTTCAAGAAACCTGGGGGAGTGGATAAGTCTCTGACATACTGATTTTATTTCCTTTACAAGTGTACTCAGTGGTGGGCCATATGGTTATTCTATTTTTCATTTTTTAAGAAGGCTACCAAATGTTTTCCATCATGATTATGCTAGCTGACATTTATGCTAAGATTATGCAGATCTCAATGAAGCTTTTTCATTTTAAATGCAAGTACACACACACACACTCACACACACACACACACACACACACACACACACACATACATACAATTTTTTTAGCATCCTTCTTAGGCATTCAACAAATAGAGAATAGAGAGCAATTTTTCATGACATACTAAGAACAGTGTTAAGCCTCTATTTTAATAATTATACAAATAGCCTTATGCCAAACTTCTAAGCCAAAGTGTCTTTATCACTTTTTGAAGAGGTTCAAACCAGTTCAGATTAGTCTAATTGCATTTCCATGTGGGGGCCTGAAACATTTTTAGATGAACAGATTTTTCATTGCTATATAATTCTACATAAAATAGATTTATTTATGGAGCATCAGCAATGTTTGGTTGCTTATTAAAGACAGAGTCACTCCATAGCCCAAACTGGCCTGAAACTCCTGACAGTCCTCTTGTGGTGCTGGGATTACACCACAATCACTGGGCAGCTTTCCCTTGTGTAAGGGAAAACTAACAGTGAACTGTTATGTTTTATTTTATCATTTTATTCAATAGTTTTACAACATGAACAAAATTAAGAGGATTATATGAGACCTAACAAATATGTCACATGTGTGTAAAAGAACTCCAGTACCATGATCCTTTTCTGGCAGTTTTGCTTTGCAGGGAAAAAATACCAAGGAGTCATAATCCACTCCCTGCTCTCCAACTCAAGCCCTTCAGGAACAATGACAGACTGAGACATTGAATGGTTTCACTTTCAATACACTTGATATTTGTGAGATCTTGCAACATATGTTCATTGCATGTGCTTGTTTAAATTAGTGTAATTATCTCAAAATTCATTCATGTTCAAATGCCTTTCATTATGTCCATGGTTGCACAATATTTCATAGTTATCAGCAGACTAGCAGTTGTGCTGTTGAAGTTATTGCATTCATGGATATAACCACACACCTGTACACACTTTAATTTATCCTCTTCCTGGTTACTTAGACAGCATTGGCTTCAACTTCCTATATTTGATATTTTAAATAAGATGAGTAGGTATTATTTGAAATATTTTAAGTAAAGTCTGAATATTAATTTTCCTCCAATAAGGAGCAAGGTCCACTCATGGCACTAAGCGTATTGGTGGCTTCCTTGCCTTTATCTTCTAAGTCACAGAGTAATTGGCTCTCTCATTCTGCAATGAGTACAAGGGTACTGTCAATGGGGGTGAGAAATGTGACAAAGGACTCTGTCTTTCTATTAGTATTGATGTCTTCTTTTTCAAATAAAAAATCACTAAAGTGTCTTCCTATTAAGAATCATGTATTCGGACACTCTAGAAATGTTTTGAGGTAAAAAAAAAAAAAAAACAAAAACAACAAAAAAAAAAAACACTGGCTGTTCTTCCAGAGTGTCTAGGTTAGATTCCTAGCACTCATGTGGTGACTAACATCTCTTACTCCAGTTGCATGGGATCAGTTACCTTCTGGCCTCCAGGGGCACAGAAGACACATGATGTGTATACACACACACACACACACACACACACACACACACACACACACACACACACATATATATATACAGGCTAAACACCCATACATGTTTTTTAAAAATCATGCATTACAGTAAACAAAGTAAATAAGCTCTGCATTTTCTTTTTTTATTAATAATATTTTATTCATTTTACATACCAATCACAGATCCCTCTCTTCCCTCCTCCCTGCCCTCCAGCCTCACCCCCAAATCACAGCCCATTCCCTCCTATAAGAAAATAAGGCATCCCATGGGGAGTCAGCAGAGCCTAGTATATTCAATAGAAGCAGGTCCAAGCCCTTCCCCCTGCCTCAAGGCTGTGCAATGTGTCCCACAATATGTAGTCAGCTCCAAAAAGCCATCCCATGCACCAGGGATGGATCCAGATCAAGCTAGACAACTGTTTCACTTATGCAAAGGGCCTAGTCCAGTTCTGTAGAGGCTCCCCAGGTGTTGGTCTAAATTTCATGGATCCCCACTAGTTTGGCTCAGTTGTCTCTGTAAGTTTCTCTCATGATCTTGATGCTGCTTGCTCAAAGCTTTGCATTTTCATATTGAAACTTGTCTTGTATGTTACCCAGGAAAGTTCTGTTGTTGATGAGTTTAAATATGCTATAGATTGATTCTCAGAGTAAATACACATTTATGCTTCCTCTGCTTTGTAATCCATTCTTATAAGAATTTGACGCCCTCAAATGTTATAAATTTATTATAAATTATTTTGTTTCTTAATAATTGGTATTTTAATAAATTGTAAATGACAGAAATATTATGTAGTTTAAAGAAAAGGTGTATCATGAATCCTAAAAGGTCCTATTAAATAAAAAACACAGAGCCAGACATTGGGGTGAGTGCTGAAAGATCAGAGAAGCAGAACAAGCCACAGCTAACCTCACCTTGCCAATTCTTCAGCTGATCTTGTTTCCTCAAACTGGAAGCCTCTGAGTCCTTACCCAAATGGATCTCAGCTGAACTGCTGCTCAAAAGCATAAAAGCTTAAAAAGCCTCTAGTTCCTGGTTTTCACAACTTATATACCTTTCTGATTTCTGCCATTACTTCTTGGGATTAAAGGTGTGTGTCACCATGCCTGACTGTTTCCAATGTGGCCTTGAACTCTCAGAGATCCAGATGGATCTCTGCCTTTGGAATGCTAGGATTAAAGGCAAGTGCTACCACTGCCTAACCTCTGTTTAATATAGTGGCTGTTCTGTTCTCTGACCCCCAGACAAGTTATTGGGGTATGTAATATATCAACCTCAGAAAGATTATCAAGAATGTAATAATTAAGCCATGCTGTGGTAGCAAACGCCTTTAATCCCAGCACTCGGGAGGCAGAGGCAGGTGGATCTTTGTGAGTTCAAGGTGAGCCTGGTCTACCTCTTGAAATCCAGGAAAGGTGCAAAGTTATCCAGAGAAACCCAGTCTCAAAAAAACAAAACAAAACAAAACAAAAAACAAAAAAAAATAATGTAATTATTATATGTGAAATAGAAGATATAATGTGAATTTTCTCTGAATAAATACATTATAGGTCTCATTTCTTATTGCATTTTATAATATAAAAGATCATTTTATAGTGAAAAAAATATTTAATTGTATTGCTAAGTAGCAGTGTTTCTTTACAGGCAGTCAAATAAACAAATTGAGAGAAGCTTATTAGTTCCTAATGACTTTATCAGTAGTTTATGAGAGTAAGAAAGGAAAATTTGCATACAGTAAAGACACTGAGTGTCAGTGGGGTAAGATTACTTATCACCCAATGGGTAGCTATTTCTTTAAATAAAATTAACAAAGTAAAAAGAGCAAGTTAAAAAGAATATACAAACTGTGACTGGGAGTCCATGAAAGCTGAGTAAGGTATTTAAGTGTACGTACATCCAGGGACCTGCCACTATGAATATGTATTACTTTCATTGTTTAATAAAATACTGATAGGCTGGTAGCTGAGTAGAAGGTTAGGTGGCAAAGCCAAACTGAGAATGGTGGGAAGAAGGAGGGAGGAGTCAAGAGAGTCACCAGCTAAACACAGAGGGAGCAAGAATGTCTTACTGAGAAAAGGTACCAAGCCACATAGCTAAATATAGATAAGATTATGGGTTAATTTAAGTGTAAGAGCTGGCTAGTAATAAGCCTGAGGTACCAGCTGAGCATTTATAATTAATATAAGTGTAGTGGATAGCCATCCCAGCATTGGCCTGGAAATTCCAACACCCATTGAGGCTTTGGTAATGGTCACGCCCACAAGGCAGGGCAGAGGAGGAAGCAGAAGACCCAGGATCGAGAGGAGGTCTCTCTTGGTTCTGGGACGCTGGACACAGGAGGTAGACCGAGCAGAGTTCTCCAAAGAACACCACCAGACTGCGTGATACCTTTGCCAGACCCTACAACCTATCCCTTCATTTGTAAGTTACCCCACAAAATAAACCTCCCTTTTAACTAGTGGAGTGGCCTTAATAATTTTACCAATATATAAGTATCTGTGTGGTAATTTGAGAAGTGTTTGCTGGGTATTTGGGAGATGCCAGAAGGACAAAAACTTCTGATTCCACCTCTTCTCTAATGTCTCTCCTCTACTCTCCTTCCTGTATTTCCACTTTTTCTCACCTCTTGTCTCTTCCCCCTCTGCCCTTTCTTCAACCTCTCTTTCCATTCTTTGTCCCATCTCTGTCCTCTTCACTTCTCCCTTTCTGCCTTCTCTTGCCCACTCTTTCCTTTCTGGCCATTCATCCTCTCCTGTCTTACTACTTCCCTGCTTTGAACATTTCCCACCCTCCCTGCTCCTCTCTCCACTGTCCTCTCCCTTCTTCCCCACCACCTTTACCACACTCTGTGCCCTTCCTTCTAACCTGTCTTCCTCTCTTCCTTCTCCCTCTTCTCTAACACTACTACCCTTCTGCTGACCTCTGCTTCCCTGGCCTCTAATTCCCTCACTTCCTGCTTTTCTTCTCCTCTCTCTCCAAACTCATCTCTCACATCTCTCCTCTCCACCTCTCCTTTCCAATCCTCCTTCTATCTTCTCTCATCCCACCTCCACTTCTTTCACTGTTTCATTCTTTTTCCTCTCTGTCCTCTCTCATCTCCCCTTTTCCTTTCTTTCTCAAGTCCCCATTTTTCCACTCTTTTTGCCTCATTTCCCCTGTGTGATCTCCACTCACTTACGTTTTTCCTCTCAAGTGGCATCAAGCCCCAGTTCTCTCCAGTTGCCCTCCCCCATTCCCAGTCTTCTCCAACACTCCCTCCAGGTGCCTGCATCATCTCTCCCTTGCCCCTATCTATCTGTTCCTGCCTGCTCTCCTTCCCCTCTTTCTCTCCATTTCTTTCTCTCAACTGTTGATGTTTTTTTCCCATTTCTCCTCTCACTATCCTTTTTCTTCTTTCCAATCCCCTCTCTAATTTCTACCCTTTCCTCATTTCTGTGTACTTTCTTCCCGAGACACCATTGTCTCTCTACTCCCTTCTCCCCCTCCTTTCTCTCCCATCTATCAGTCTTTTTTATTATTTGCACTCCCTTGCTTCTCTCACCTTGATCTCTCTACCCCTGTAATCTTTTCCTACTCTTCCATAACCTTTGTCCTCCCTCCTTTTCATGTTTCCCATTTCTCACCTCCCTCCCATGACTCTCCTCCCTCCCCCTCACTCTTCCCTATCATTTTTCTCCTCCTTCTGTCACCCATTTCATTGTTACTTCTTCTCTCTCATTCACTTTTCATTCCCCTCTCAACCCATTCCCATCACTCCTCTCTTGTCTCCCTTTCCCTCTTCCTCCTCCCTCACTACTGCCCTTTTCCCTGCTCCCCATTCTCTCCTTTCCCCCCAAATCCCTTTCATCTCCCTCCCAATCCCACTCCTCTTGTCCTCTTAATCCTATATGCTTCTCTTCTTCTCACTCTTTCTGCTCTTTGATATTCCTTCCTCCCTTGCCCCTCCCCCTTCTTTCTCCTCTCCTCTGTTTTCCTTAAAGGTTCTTCATTTTCCTTAAAGCTTTCTCCACCTCTCATCTTCCTTTCTTCCCTCTCCCTTTCTCATCTCCTCTTTCTCCTTTCTCCACCCTCTCTCCTATTTCCTCTCCTCATTTCCCCACTCATCCTGGCCCTGCTCCCTTTCTTCTCTACCTATTTTTCCATCTCCCCCTCCGATCTCTTCCCTTCACTTGTCTATGCCCCCCCCACCGTCTCCTCCTTCCAAGAATAAAATCATTATTTAAAAGAGAAAATGTAACTAGAATTTTCTGTTATCTGTTGCAGTTAGGGATATGAAATGCTTCTGAATAAAAGATAATGAATTATGCTGATAAGTTGCATCATTTTGTCATAGACAGTCAAATGGACTTTTTTCTCGGCTGGATTGTTTTAGTTGAATATTGTACCTCTACTTGTCCTAACTCACAATCTGATAAGTGTAACATTTTAGCATCACTGCCTTTAATGTGCACCTCCTTAAAATTATATGAGACTGTTACTCTGGAGACAGAGACACCCAGCCTAGCCTACTTGATAAATTCCATGCCAGAAAGACCCTCCTGTTTGAGGAACAAAACCAGAGACTTTCCTGTGAACCCTATGCCAATACAAGTGTGCACATGTACATAATACACTGCTCCCCCTCACAGAGAAGAGAAAGGGAAGGGGTGGTGAGACAGACAGACACAGAAATAGATAGATAGATAGATAGATAGATAGATAGATAGATAGATAGATAATATTAAATTAGATTTATCTTCTTCATAGCAAGAAGTATTTTGGTGGGCCTTCTGAGAATTATTTGGGTGGGAGCTAGCCATCAAGCCAAGCAGCATCATGAATTGTGAGCTTTGAAAGGGCTGATCGAATGTTAGTTTACAAGCAGATCAGGCTGGAGAGTGAACTCAGCTCTGATGAAATCAAAGAGCAGCCACTCACTGTCATCTTGTCATTTATGGAAGGGTTGCTATTACTTCACAAACCGTGATATAGCTCAATATACTCAGATGTAAAACTGTACACTTTTCTTCATGTTATTGTTCAATTATGAGTCCACATTAAGGTAAGAGTAAGGCAATGGGTGTACTTTTGAGTATGCTCATGCCACATTAACATTTCAGAGTTTAGGTTGTCATTTACTGAGTAGTATTTTGATGAATATTTTTAAAAAACAAAGATTATTTAGCTTGTTTTGATTCCTTTTATACTACAGACAAGGAATACTATAATGTATTCACTGAATGCAGACATACTTATGAGTGGTAGCATTTTTTCTGTTTCTTTGTATTACAAAGCCCAGTACTGAAAGTAAGTAGGGAGGGAGGGTGGAGTATAGACAGAGACAAGATTTTTTTCTTTCCAAAGTAGTACAAATTTTGCAAGCCATTAAATGTGATTCAACAACCTCAACATCACAATACTTCAGCAAGCACAGATGTGTCTCCACAGGGGAACAAGCAAGTTCCTCTCCCACAGATGCTCAAAGGTGTCACCTACAGGCAACCCTAAGGGATAAGAAGGTGACAGAAATATGCATAACAACTGCTCTAGGGAAACCACTGGGTGTCATTCATCAGTTTAGACCTTTCAGGCTAGTGTCTGACAATGACAGGTCAGCACAGGTGAAGAACAGGGACTGCTGAATGAAGAGTGCACTGTTCCACATCTCCCTAATGTGGCACAGCCAACAGCAAACCCTCCCAAGCCCAGATCTGAGCAGAAATTTTGGCTTTTTGCCTCTGCTTCTATTTTTTCACTAGAGAGGAAGGATTTTAAATTAGTTTTGTAGATTAAATGTCATGTCGAGTGAATTTGTTTGTGTGTGTGTGCTCTCAACGGGATTGAAAGAAGAAGCTTGTGTAGTAAGTGGAAATAAGTAAATAACATGAAGAATCCAATTTCTACCCTATAGTTAAAATGTTATATACCTGCTCTTGATCAGCCATTAGAAATAAAATAATTAGCCCTTTCGTGGAGGACTTTGGTGTTATGAATGAATTAAGAATAAGTCTCATTTAAGCCATTTAGAAGTTTGCTTTTAAAGTGATAGACATTGAATTTTAAAATACTGTAGTAGTTAGAATGAATCAACATGTTATGGCGAATCTAATATAGAATCAATACACTTGGGTCCTAAATTCCTAGAAAAAGGAGGAGCATCTGATTAAAGTCTTGTTTAAAACGTCTTTAAAATTATCAACTTGAAGAATGCAAAACATTTTCAGTATTGAAAATGATCACAGTTGAATGTCATATGTAGTGCCTTAGAAGACATCAACATGTACTATCAGAAACTCCTTTGTACCACCTCCATCCATAAGACAAAAACATAAAATGCTGCATAGTTAAAGGAACATTATTCTCCAGGAGCATGGAAGGACTTTCTGTCATCTGTAGTCTTCACTTTCTCTTTTCAGAGTCTCAGCCCTTTCACTATAGAGACCTTTTGCTTTCTTGGTTAGGTTTTTCATATCTAAGATGTTTGTTTGTTGATGTGTTTCTTTGTTGCTGTTGATTACTTAACTGTTGTTAGTGGTTATGGCCTCCATTCCCCTGCTCTCCTCAACACATTTATCTTATACCTTGTGAATTAGGGATGGAACTTTCCGAAGGCAGAACTTTCAGTGGTTCACACTTTGAAAGATTGTGGAAGCGGCTCCTGCTGGAGCAGCCAACACAGCACTGAGTTCCACAGCACAGCAGAGCATTTCCCTGTTACCTTGCCTGGCAAGGCAAGTTAGGAGATTGTCTCAGTCTGGCTAGCAGGTGTTCAGGTTCCATTTTACATTTGCATTCTCATGGTTATCCTACTTTGATCTGAGCACCCTGTTTGCTTTTCCTCACCAACCCATTTCTCACTGAGTTTCCAGATGCTACTACACCTGTGTGAAAGTCACTGGTAGAGACAATTGACCCTGATCCAGAAGGCAAGGTGAGCTTAGGAGCAGCCATGGAAGTTGCTGGAAGTCCCTCCATGACAGATATTTACGTGTAGTGCTGTTTGTGTAAAGAACTCACTGGTAGGCACATTTAAGGTTGATCTGCAAGTAGGCACTGGTGACTGTGAGCAATATTGTTCGCTGAGGCTCTGTCAGTACCCAGGATTGGTGGACGGAGTTCGCTGGCACCAGAGCAAAGCTGGTCTTCGGTTAGGAAGTCAGGGAGAACAGATTGGCCCAGTGTTTAAACAAAAAAAAAAGCCCTAAAAAGTCCTGGACATTTTCTTTCCAGTTACTACGTTCATCCTCATAAACCCTCTGCTCTGTTTATTTGAAAGTACAAAATTTGAAATACGAAAGGAGATTGACTTACATTGGATCTTTTATATCATTTCTTGTGGTTTATTTGCTTAAAAATTTAAAAGGCTGTAAATTTGTGGATCAGGAGAATATAAAAAAAGAGATCTAGTACTAGCAAGTACAGATGAAGAGGAGTTACAACAATTAAACATGACCTTGGAAGCTGCCTGGAAATCAGAATGTTGATGCAGGGAAGGAGGTTTTGTACTGTTTTCTTTTCTTTTTTTTCTCTTTTTTTTTCTTTCTTTTTTTTTTTTTAGAGACAGGGTTTCTCTGTGCAGCTTTACTCCTTTCCTGGATCTCTCTATATAGGCTAGGCTGGCCTCGAACTCACAAAGATCTGCCTGCCTCTGCCTCCCGAGTGCTGGGATTAAAGGTGTGTGCCACTACCACCCAGCCCCTTTTCTTTTGTTTTAATTGGTCAGTAAATTAGATACTAAATAAAAACTAATAAGAAAAACAACTTAACATCTATTTTACAAATGGAAGCTTGGCTCTGATTTCTAATCTCAATGACTTGGGAGGCAAAGACATGAGGATCACAGGAGTCAACGCCTGCGTGAGGCAAGGAGTGAGTTTAAGTCCAGCCTGGGTAAGTTTGTGAGACCTTGTTTTAAGATAAAAAGTGAGGGTTGGGGATTTAGCTTAGTGGTAGAGTGCTTGCCTAGCAAGTGCAAGGCCCTGGGTTAGTTCTCAGCTCTGGGAAAAAAAGGGGAAAAAAAAAAAGATAAAAAGTGAAGAAGGCTGTGGGTGTAGCTGTGTGGTAGAACGCATAGGGTGTTTATCTAGCATGCATGAGGACTTAGTTTTAACTATAGTACAAAAAAAGATAGATGATAGATAGAGAGATAGATAGATAGAGAGATAGAGAGATAGAGAGATAGATAGAGAGATAGATAGAAAAGAATTATTCAAATGGAGCCAGAAACTAACTTTCCTACTTGAATGGCAAATAAGCCACAGTGAGCCGACATATCCAGTGAAATTTAAAGACAAAAAAATAAATAAATAAAATTTAGATCTTATCTCTCAAAGGGACAGGAAAAGGTTACAAAGTCACTTGGAAGTACGAATTGTCCAGAATAGAGTACACAGTTGGGAGAACGTGATCCTGGAGTCACGTTGTCTGTTGACTGAGATCAAGTTCACAGAAAGTTGTCCATCTTATGCTCTGTTTGTGCTTCTCCCAAAAAGCAGTGAGAGGATGTAACAAGTGTTCCATGTATGTTCTTTTAGGCTGAATTCCAAAGTAGAAAAATGAGGACAGAATATTGCAAAAGAAAGAACATTTGCAATGACATGATGGGTTGGAATGAAGTGGCAGAGATGGGTAAAACTTCACATAACTCTGCTATAATGCGGCACTTCGCCGTTTACTTTTTTCATCCTTCCCCACCACTGATGATTTGTAGGATTTTCCTAATCTTCAGTGAAACATAGATATATCCTAGAACATGTTCTCAGAAAATTCTAAATGCTACTCACATGTATAGATCTTTACACACCCTTTTCTACAGGGTATCATTTTAAAGGTATTCATGTAGCCAACAGCTTTGGAAACTAGAGATGAGCACTCTCAGTAGGTTATGTAAAATACACAAAATGAAGGCGGGAAGGATAGCTGGAAGGTAAGCCTTATTTTTGTTTGATGTTTCAAGTACTATAAGTAGTTTTAATACCAGGATAGCAAAGATTATGTCTGTTTATTTCACTGCCCCATAACCCACAGCAAAGGGATATATCTGATACCAACTAGTTAAGCGATATTTCTCAAATAAACTAGAAAACTGAAGCTATTTAATCATGCTGACCCCAGTTCTGTCATACAATTAAAAAAGAAATCTTAATCTAAGTGTCATTTTGATTAGAAATAAACAAATGAATGCTGGTGCTTGTTAGATAGAAATTTAGTGGCTGTTGTAATTAGCAAGCTTGTCAAGCATATATAGTGGGTGATTTACTCTTCTCTTCTGGTACTTACACACTGATTGGGCTACCATGGGCAAATTATGGTGAGCACACTAACTATTGAGAAACCCTACCTGATACCTAATTGTGCAAGTAGTATCAAATCTAAAGCCATATCATCCAATTGTAAGATATACTTTTAGCTTGGCATGGAATGTGACAGTAGCATGAACTAGATTTACTGGTTTTTGTTTTTGTTTTTTGTTGGCGTGTGAGTGTGTGTGTGTGTGTGTGTATGTGAGTGTGTGTGTGTGTGTGTGTGTGTGTGTGTGTGTGTGTGTGTGTGTTCATAGTGAGTAAAGGCCCTATAAACACAATCAGGTCAAAAATTGTCCTCTCTGAAGAACAGTGTCACATGAGTTGGCCTTACACACTGAAGCAGCCTGGATATGACCCCAGGCCAAAGCAGCTACATTGCACATAATTTAAATGGTTTTTTGGCTGACAGCATGAAACTTTCTGATCCCTCTCAAAGTTTTTTGGATGCGCATTTCTACAACAGGTAGAAAGGATGAACTACTGCTCAAAAAGAAAGGATAAAAAATTAAGAAATAAAATATCATCAATTTATTTTAATACTTCACAAAATTGTATAAATATCCAGCAATTTATAGCTAAAGGTACTGAAAACTCAATAGTCAATCTGTCAAACCTAATAAAAAGAAAGGTTCATTGAGATTTGAATGGACACAAATTAATGTGGGGCTGAAATGACAAAGATGAATGAGAGAAGAATAAAAATAGAGGAAAATGACAAAGGTGAGATTGAATTAGTATGACCAAAGACTAAGATCTAAATGAAAGCAGAGGAAAAAATCCAACTGCTATTTCCGGATAAAAGCTCAGCTGGAAGTGGAATAAAAGGAAATTATGTTAGTTGTGATTATTAGTGTTAATTGTCAATGTGATCCAATCTAGAATCACCTGGAAAGAGAGTCTCAATGAGGGACTATCTAGAACCATTTGACTTTTGGGCACGTCTGTAGGATTATCTTAAGTAAATTAATGGATGTGGGAGGACCTGCCCACTACTCAGCTTAATACTCTGGTCATCCTAAACTGCGTAAGAGTGGAGAAAGCAAGCTGAGCATTAGGATATGTGCATTCATTCTCTGCTCTTGACAGTAGATGTGAAGTAATTAGTTGCTTCATGTTACTGCCACTATGGCTTACCTGCAATGAATGATAGAATTGTGAGCTAAATATTCTGTTTCCCACTAAGGTAGTCTTTCCCAGGATGTTTTTTCACAACAGGAAATGAAATTAATTACTAATCAAAGGCACAACCTCTGGAATTATTTATATAATTAGATATTATGATTGCTATAATATTCCTCATTTAATAATGTATGCAAATTTTTTATCAGAAAAGAAAAAAAATTAACAATTTTAACCTTAAGCCTTTATGGAAATCCCTAAAATAAATAGCTGATATTGACTGATCCAAATGATAATTACTATAAGATTACACTAGCTGAATGGAATTTTCAGCTTTTCATAGGTTTAGCCAAACTAGCCTTTTTAAAATTGAAATTTCCCTTACTATAAATGTGAGAAACTTCTATAGTTTCAAATAAGGAGAAAATTTTAAGATATGTGCTTAAGATATATGCAGTAAAACCCTTTAGGTTATTATTTGGAATTTCTTTTTAGGGTTACTTCATCTTATGTAGATGATGAATCTATAAAATGCATGCCAATAAAATAATATTTAGAAATAAGGCATAGATGTAGCAGTTTATTAGTGTAATATTATAGATCCAAATCTGCTTCTCAGAACAAGTATAAAGTATTATGGCTGCCCCAATTTCTTGCTACAGATTTTATAACTATTTTGGGATATGGTCCTATTTCAGTCAGGTTTAAACTCATTACTACATGCACTTGGTGGAAGAGAAAGTATCTGTCATCTTATATTTGACAGGATGTTCTCCTGGGCTGTGTATTTTAGGTTCAAATATAGATTCTGCCTCCTTCTGTCACTTTGAGTCTTGTCTAGATGAAATGAGTAAGTAAGTAAGAATATTGTATTTGTTAAGTACTGTATCCATAACTACTTCTGATTTTCTAAAATGGTCAATGATACACTCTTTTATTTCCACACTTTAAATATTCATTTTTCTTACTGTCTGTTATCTCATCTTCAATTAGTGACTAAAGTTTAGATTTATTATTTAGGGGAGGTGATATATAGATTCCACATTACCATAAGCACTGGGCATGAGTACTAGAGCAGCTGTGTTTTGAAATAAATTTTCTATTATTGGTTCTGGTATTTTTAAAAAGACATACTATTTTTGACTTATGGAAGAATTTTAATCACATGTTTAGATGGTGAAATCATCGAAAACTACAAGGTGAGGGAAAAAATTATCTTTGTCCCTAATACAGCTCTAGAAGTGTTCAGCAATGCCATGGCTGTCAAATCCAATGCATTTTCATGCTTTGGGCTTACTACTAGGTTTATTTTTTTTAAGTCCTCAGCATTGCTATGATTTCTGTTTGTCTTTCTTCAGTATTTTTTGGTAACATTAGTCCTTCCTTTATTTCTGAAGACTGAAAGTATCATAAAAAAAACATCATATATCAATGACACAAAATCTGCTTCATGCTGCCACTGTAGCATTTTCTGTTTTCTTGACCACTGTATTATTATCATATGAAAAAACATATTTCAATATTTTCTATGATAATATATATTTTAAAATCTACCCTTTATATGATAAACATAACTCAAATCATGGTGTGAGATAGAATATCAATAAAATTATTTTCACCATTATATGGCACAAAGTATCTAGTAGAACATATTTTCTGAATTTATATCTCCATTAGAAAGGTCGAAATTATGATAATAGAATGAAATTCAGGCTAATTACAAAGAACAGTTTTTGCAAAACTATTTTAATAATACTTGAAAATTGGCATCCAAATCATGAAAAACATTGCCAATTTTTAAAGTATACCATGTGTGTAATATTAGATCTTCAGCGCCAATGTTGTTTTCTGGGAGATAAGGAAGAACTTTCTCCAAACTATGAAACAGCACTGTGATAAGATCAGAAAATTTCACTAACTCAGAAGTTCTAGTGTAAAAATGTAAAATAATAAAGGAGAATTCTGTTACTCAATCCTCATTTATTTAAGTTGAGTTTTGTAAAACATAAGCCAGTTCACTACTGTACATTATAATCATAGCTACTATTCTGGAGAGCACCAAACATTGTCTCATTGTACTTTTGTATATTACAGTTTAACAACAGCTTAACCCAACTGTGTGTTGTTGAAATTTAATTCCATTAAAGCTGAGAATATGACCATGATTTCAGTTCAATAAAAAGTGATTTCTGGATATTTTTTTTTCCATATTCAAGGAAAAAAAGCAAAAATCAAAACAAAACAAAACAAAAAAAACCCAAACAACTGGTGTGGTATGAGAGTATCTTGAAGTTCTTAGGTATGGATTGGAAATAAAGCAATTTGGATCTTGCAGTTGAGATCAACAGATAATAATAAATATGGATATGTTCAGAGATAATGTCTCCCCAAACCAGATATAGGGTGAAATATGGGAAACCTTTTCATGTGGTTGTGAAACAACTTATACCATGTGGGACTTAAAGTTAGGAGGTAAAGTGCTCACCAATGTGTGTTCATATGTGTACATAAAACATGTGTAAAAAAAAAATAATAAAAGTGGAAAATGTGGCTCTGAGCAGTGAAAAACATGGCTACAAGTTAAGCCAACTCATTTCACTTTTCCTGAAGAACATAGGAAACTTGCCGTACTCTATAATTTTGGTTAATATTTTCATGTTAATTATAGGATATTAGCTATTTCACACTGACACTAAGATAAGTAACCCACTTCTGGTTTCCAGTCTCATTTGTCTAAAAATATACCATATGCTCAACACCAAATATTCCATACATCAAGAATACCACTTTTTATTTGTATTGATTTACCTGTAGGACACAGTAAAATGCATAGGATATAAAAATCAAATGCTCTACTCAACAAATTATTGTGAATCAAAGCAAACACAGAATCTACTTTCTCAATCACTCTATCTCACCATGAGCAGACCTACCAACCTAACCTTTTACTGTAAAGCTTGGAAGTTCACATATGAGCTCAACATTCTGATATTCCACCTTGAATAGGTTTCCACTGATCAACATCATTTGCTCTTTATTTTTCTTACTGTGTGTTTCACTGAATATTCACTCAGCATCAACATTTCTTCTCTATAGCTCCAATGGAAGTGCTATTTTATCCCCAAGGCTACTACAATCATGCTTCTCCACATTTTCTTCTCTTTATTAAGAATTATTAGTTTATTATGTACCCATTGTTCAAATCATTCCTGATAACACCTAGTTCCAATGAACATTTATATTACTACTGTTCTAGACGATTTTGTATCTGTCAAGCATTCAGATAATACAGAGTTGAGTTTCAGCAATTTTGAAAAATGAGCTATTTATAATTTTCTCACACTGGGGCCTCTTTGTCTTGCCAAGAGAAAGACAGGTTACTTTTCCAGGGTTTCCCTGTCATGGCTGACACTGCATCTTGTGTTTGACCACTGGGGAGATTCAGCTGTCAGTCATAAACTCTACTCAGCTTTGGAACCCCTTTGCCAATTCTACTAGAGTTAGCAAATTGTCAGAAGGTCAGAGTCAACCCATTCCTTCATCTTCTCTCATGGTTCTTAAAATCTTTCACTTCATTAGCAAATTAGAACGTCTTTTTCTGGTTATTCAAATAGATTCACTTTTTAACATAATGTTCTTTAGTCTCAGAAGAAAATTTTGTTTGTACCATCTGGTCAATCACCAAGAGAAGTGGAACTAATCAAGAAAACAATATTAATGCTAACATTATAAAAGAATATCAAAAGTAATATGAGAAAAATTCTCAAGACTATTTTCTTATATAATTATCAGTCAAATTCTGACCCTGCCATGTTGCCTGAAGATGGGCTTGAAATTAGGGTTGTGTTCTTTTAATACTGTCAATTAGCAGTCTATAATATCAGATGTGATTTTAATGAAAAAAATATTATATATTCTTTATTTTCACTATTAACATTTTAGAATAATGTGTCTTTTGCTAAATTCTAAAGCTTTATAAACACTATATTGTGCTTGATTCTAAAGCACTAACTAAAACAGTATATGGCCGGCACAGGAACAATACTACACAGTGGTAAACTATTGGGACTTTTCTTTCAGTAATAATGCAACATTGAAGATTAAAGACTAGCATTCAATACTGTGTACATAGTTGCCATTTAGCATATATTTATGGATATAACCCAAAGTAGTTTCCATATGCTTTGCTAAATAAAATAAATATTAATAAAAGTATTAATACTGAACATCCTACTACTAAACCCCAGGAAAGGCAGACATGCAGTCATCTACACATGGTGCAGATAAATTGCAGAATTCTTTCTCACTTGCCTATAATTAATGTTCACTTGTTATCAAGAGTAATAAGGAAAGAACACGCTCAGAATAAAAAGAAAAGGAAACCTAAGAGGAGAGTGCAAAGATATTCATTGCCAGATCATCATCCCAGATCATCATTCCAAAATCAGCAAAGAAGATTTCTCTTTCCCAAGGAAAGGATAAAGAATAAAGTAGAGCCCAGTTTCCAGCCATTCAGCCCTGCCCCCACATCCATCTGCTGGAGACCCCAGCCACTTCCTGAGACTTAGAGACCAGCCCCCAGCTCTCATCCGCCCTGGAACTCCCAACTGGACCAGAGGTGAGTGCCTGGGGTTATAGTCAGAGAGGCAACCACCCCTGGATCCCAGCCCTGGGCACCAGCCATTCCTGGAGGACCTTCCCAACTTGGCCCCAGTTTCCGGCCATTCAGCAAGCCATTCTGGAAGGCTCCCCTTTTCCAAGACTGCTGGCAGACCCTGCAGTCTCCACACCCATTTGCCCAAGACCCCAGCCACTTCCTGAGACTCAGAGACCAGCCCCCAGCTTCCATCCTGTCCTGGAACTCCCACCTGGACCAGAGATGAGTGCCTGGGGTGACACCCAAAGAGGCCCACACCTGGGTCCCAGCCCTGGGCACCAGCCACTCTGGGGAAGGCCTACCCAACTGTACCCCAGGTTCTGGCCATAGGGCAGGACCCCCCCATCCACACCAGGAAGGATCCCCCTCTCAAAGACCCTCCAGTGAACCCTACAACCTCCACACCCTGCCCCCAACACCCATCTGCCAGAGACCCCAGCCACTTCAGGAGACTTAGAAACCAGCCCCCAGCTTCCATCCTGCCCCGGAACTCCCATCTGGACCAGAGAGTCCCCAGCTACCATCTGCCCCAGAACTCCCATCTGGACCAGAGCTTCCATCCTGCCCCGGAAATCCCATCTGGACAAGAGGAGCTCCCATCTGGACAAGGTAAGGAGACCCCAGTGACTTCCTGAGACTCAGAGTCCAGCCCCCAGCTCCTATCTGTCCAGGACTCTCATCTGGACCAGAGCTCCCATCCAGCCCAGAGCTTCCATCTGGACCAGAGAGAGGCTCCCTAAATCTGTCAGCTCTGTCTGGACCAAGTACACTGATAAGACCAAGAACAAACCCACAAGGAGATGGGCAGATGCCAAGGCAGAAGTACATACAACAAAATAAAGAGCAATACAGCATCACCAGAACCAGGCCCTTCTCCAACAGCTAGACCTGAACATCACAGAATGGAAGAAGAAGAAGAAGGAGGAGGAGGAGGAGGAGGAGGAGGAGGAGGAGGAGGAGGAGGAGGAGAAAACCATATAAGTAACATCAAGAAGAGGCTAGAGCCTTATATAGAATAAATCAAAAATAAAGTGGAGGAACAAACAAATAAAAAATGGGAAGAACCCTATAAAAAAAAAAACTAGAGGAAAGGACAAATAAAGCAGAAGAAAACAATAAGTCCCTGAAAGAAAATCATGAAAAGGTAGCAAAACAGATGAGGGAAACAGTCCAAGACCTGAAGAGGGAAATAGAAAAAATGAAGAAGACACTAGCAGAAGGAATGCTGGAAATAGAAAATCTGAGTAAATGAACAGGAACTTTAGATGCAAGCATAACCAACACAATACAAGAGATGGAAGAGAGGATTGCTGGTGTAGAGGATACAATAGAGGAAATGGATTTGCCAGTCAAAGAAAATACCAAATATAATAAATAAAAAAATATAACAAAAAAAGAATAATGTAGAAGATGTCAGTAGCCAATGACTATTTTATCATATGGAAGGAAATATCAGGCTTAAGTACACAGATTGGTTCACTGTCAGTCTACTTAGAAGGGACTGTGTAATGCTTAATAAATTCAAGACTATTATGCAGTTTAAAGATATTTAACTAAGGTTTAGCCATTTGGAAGCAATACAGTTCTAATTATTTTCAATTTGTTTTTTATTTTGCTTAGAATTTCATACATGGGTATGTTGTGGATATCTATATGCTGTGAACATGTTGCTCTGATTGGTTAATAAATAAAATGCTGATTGGCCAGTAGCCAGACAGGAAGAAAAAGAGAGAATTGTGGCAACTGGAGGGCTGAGTCAGGAGATGCTGCCAGCTGCCGCCATGGGAAGCATGATGTAAAATACTGGTAAGCCATGTGCCACGAGGCAAGGTATAGAATTATAGAAATGGGTTAATTTAAGATATAAGAACTAGATAGCAAGAAGCCTGACATGGCCATACAGATTATAAGTCTCTGTGTTTACTTGGGTCCCAGCAGCTGAGGGACTTGACAGATGAGAGAGATTTGTCCTTACTGTGGGCCAGGCAGGATCAGGAAAATTTTGTCTACATTGATACTATATTTCCAGCATTTCTATCACACCCTCTACTCACTCCAACTACTCCTGTGTATCCATGATTCTCTCTCAAATTCATGAATTCTTCAAAAATTATTGCACACATATATATATATGTATATAAAAATATAATCTGTGAAGTCCATTCATGAGTATGTGTTTAGGAATGACCATTTAGATTAGTTAACTTATATACAGAGGTGGAATGAAGTTATGACAATGGAATTTTATTCAAAGAAAAATAAAAGCATGAAGTTCTTAGGCAAAAATATGGAAGTAGAAAACATTATACCAAGTGAGGTAACCAAGACCTAGAAAGAACCACCTATTCTTGTATTTGTGGAAGCTAGCTTCAAAACTTTACATATGAGTTTATAACTTGACTTATTTATAACACCACAGAAACCAGGAAAGCAAAACGTCTGCGGTGGGGATGGAGTAGGGGTGGATGTGGGGTGGGGATGGCTGGGGTGTGGGTGGAGTGGGGGGGGGGGGGGGGGGGGATGGGAGTAGTAAACAATTTTAGATAGGTTGCTACTTAGCAGGACACAGGTGCTGTATGAAAGATTTGTTATTTTAAATTTACTGATACAACTAAAAATATCCATTCATGAATAGCAGTGACACTATGACACAGAGGTAAGGATGACAGTGGACTAGTTCAAACTCTTCACATTTTTGTAATATTTTTCAAGTATCAAATGTCATTACAATCCTATTTTGTCTTTTTATTATCTAATAATGATTTGAAAAAATAATTTACTCTTTTCAAAGGTGTTTATATTTACAGACAAAAATGCCAAATTCTCTATCTTCAGTATGTCATATTATTCTAGCCTAGAAGTTCCTAGTAATAGACCTTAGATTATGTCTTTACAAGATTGTTTTGATTGTTGTTTTGATATCATTTAATTTGGAAAGAAATTGCCTTTCTCTGCAAACTGAAGCAATGTCATGTAATAAACAATTTGAAACTCTGATAGGGAATCAACTGATGGCTTAGAAAATATTCCTATCTCTTGAGAGACCAGCATAAATCAATTTTAAAATTACAGGGGTGGGATCAATCAGAGAACAATCTCCAGCATGTTTAAAAATGCAGTCTTGGGTGCTTTAATAAAAAACACAGTGGATTTAAATTCTGCCTTGCCAGAGGAGGATATACCTTGCTGTTTCTTTTGCTTTGGAATCTTTGGACTCTTGGTGGCCCTGACAAGAAGCATTGATGCCTCACTGGAGAAAGGTTTATATATATATATCCTATATTGTCTTATCTCTTGCGACTACAGCTTGCTTGTTTTATTAGAAAATAATTAAAATGCTCAAAATTAAGTTGGTGAATTGCCAATTTTTCCATGGTTGCTTAAAGGGCAATGGTTTGATAGTGTTTGTAACTAGGGAAACAGTAAGGGGCAAGATGCATTTAAATTTCTGTGAAAAATAAAGCCTAAATGTAATTACATGGAAAATGTTTCTATAGTTGAAAAGTTTATTAAATAGGAAACTAATTAAAACACAAACTCAATGCAAGATAAATGGATTACTTGTTTAGTACTAATATTTCTGAACTTCAATTTATGTTGACTTGCAAAAATAACTCATTTTAAAATATTAAGAAAATTAATTATTTTCCCGGTGGCCAGAGTAATATCAGAAGTCAACTTTAATCAGAGAAATAAATGCACACTACTATTTAAAAAAATTGTCAGTCTCAATCTTTGATGATCTATTGACCACAATGATTCTCCCTTCTCCATTCTTTGTTATAAATTATGCATATGTGAATATTGCTATTTCGTCAAAACAAGAAATGTTTATCAATTTCTTTTCTTGCTTTTGGTTAATTTTTAACGTCCTATGAACTTCTTTCATTTTTACCAAGATAATAAGATATTCAGATTTATGTAATTTAAGTCAATAGAAAAGTGTCAGATACTTCTGATGAATTGCTTACCTTTTTCCACATTGGGAAAGAATGGTTGATTTAATTGTCAAGTCTCTAGCTTAATCAAACTGAGTTTCAAATAGATATTTAAATAACACATAGAACGGTACTATCCTAAGTGATTTCTCATAAATTTTGATATTCAGACATGCTAAATAGGATTGAAGCAACCACATCTTCTCTAAGAGAAAAAAAAATCACATATACTCACTAAGTGAATATCTGGATGTCTTATATAGTACTGCTGACTACTGTTTGTTGTTTTAAAAGTTTGTATTCAAATGATAACAGAGAAAAGACAATAACCAATGATTAATACTCAAATATGAAAGGCTAAGGAAGTTTATCTCCTCAGTAATTCACCTTCCCAGTTCAGTATTGCTTGCCCATTCATCAGTGTGCACTTCTGTGTGCTTGTGAACATGTGAAAATGTGAAGCAGCATATGTAAGTTTCCTAGTATAACTAAGATAATCTATTTTATTTTGTGCCTTTATTTGCAAAGAGAAAACACTTTTTTTTGTAAAGCTGAAAATGCTTTTTCCAAAAATAATTGCTCTATATGCAGCCTAGTCACCGTAAACTGTTTGAAGCCAAATAAAAAAATTTGACAGTGTTGACCATAATGAAAAGTATATATTATATATTCTTGCATAGTTGGAGTAAATATATGAATGATATCCTATAAGAAGTAGTTTTCTTGCATTTAAATAAGAACACTGAATAGAAATAATAAACATATAACATTTACTGTGTCACTGGAGATTAACAAAGCATTTAAAAAAATTCTCATGAAATAGATGTAAAAACATAACTTGAAAGAAGGAATGTGGCTTAGGTTTATGGTGGTGATTTTGTTGGTTGGTGGGTATCTAAGCAATGGAGCATCAAAAAGCTGATTAAATATACATTCCTGGCTAGGGGGATCTGTGAATGGATGCCTCAGGTTGTATTTCTTGATCCTGTACAATATTTATATTTGAAGATAGAAGGAATATTTGTGAAATTATTGAATAATGTATGTGGATGTGTTACTCTGGGTACTTTAGTTTGCACACATTCTATTCCCTTCATCTTAATAAGTAAGTGATTGACAGAATGGGAGGAAGGTCAAAGGGTGTCCTTCTACAGTTACGTTTGTGTTAAAAACCAAACAAAAAATCTTGCTGAAGTAAATCTGACTTGATCAACCCAAATATTTTACAATCTTTTGGATGCTGCCATTCAAGTTTATACATCAAATAAAAGCAAAGAAATTTCAACTATAATGATTCTTGTGTGCTTTCTGGATGGTGACAGATGACTTTTTCCTAAAAAAGGTCATGATTCTTTAAAAGCAACAACCTGGAGTAACTATGTTTTTATAAATGAAAGACCATGTCACCCTAAAAGTTTTAATGAAACACTCACAGCACAAAAGTACACTATTATCATCTGTGACATACTTTTAGAGGTGGTGTTATCTGAACATCACAATTATAGATGCCATTGACGTGGACCTCACTATTAAAGTTACTGCCATCTGGACATCAATCACCATTAGAGATGCTCCTGCTTTGAACCATTGTTAATGCTATAGCTTGAGTCAAGGGTATTATCCCATTAAGGGTTCCATGAAACAATTCAATTGAGAGTTCCATTTGTAAAGCTGCCATTGGGACTGTGCCAATAGAACCAACTTCATTTGTCTGGCCTTGACAACTATACTTCATCAACTGAGATTCACTTTAGAGAGGACATTGTTTGCACACCATAATTCTAGATGTCATGATCTACATCAAAGATGATGTCACAGTTACTGTTCTATTTCTATGAAGAGACACCATGATGAAGGCAGCTTATAAAAGAAAGTATTAGTTGGGGATTTAGTTCAGTAGTACAGTGCTTACCTAGCAAGCACAAGACCCTGGGTTGGATCCTCAGCTCAAAAAATAAAATAAATAAATAAATAAAGTATTTAGACAGGCTCCACTTGCACCATTTGGAGGAAGAGGTAAGTATCTGAGCTCCTGGCTAGACAGTCCTGCTCCCTAGGACTTAAGACATGGGGGATATCCTGGTCTTTTTCCTCAACCATCGCAGCCCCAGAAAATCTTCAGTAACATTGTCCCATTGCCAACCATCCTCTGGTTCATCAGTGACCCCATAAAGCACAGGCCCCACCTGCACCAATTAGAGGAAGAGCATCCTGCTTCCCAGCAAACCATCCTCTGCAACATCAGTGACCCCCTGAGACACAGGCCCCACCTGCACAGATTGTTAGAAGAGCCCCAGCAACTAGTCAGCAGCATCCTCTACCCATACTTGCCCCCAGCCAAGCATTCCCCATGGCATCAGCCACCCCCAGAAGCATAGGCTCCAACTACACACATTGGAGGAAGAGATGGTAGACAGCAGTGTGAGAATATGTTCAACAACGTAAAGAGTGATATAGTACAACCAGAACCTAGTGGTTCTACAAAAGCAAGACTGGAGCATTCCAACATAGAAGCAGCAGAAGAAAATCACCTTAAAAACAACTTTTTGAAGTTGATAGAGGATTTTAAAGAGGAAATTAAAAATTCTCTTAAATAAATGGAGGAAAAGACAAACAAAAAAATGAAAGAAAAATTTAAAAATCCCTTAAAGAAAGCCAAGAAAATGAAAAGAAAATCAAATAGGCGAAGGAAACTGTTCAAGACTTGAAAATTGAAATGGGGGCAACAAAGAAGATACAAACTGAGGGAATGCTGGAAATAGAAAATCTGGGTAAATGAACAGGAGCTACAGATGCAAGCATAACCTACAGAATACAAGAGATGGAAGAAATAATCTCAGGCATTAAAGATATGATAGAAGATATACATCCATTAGTCAAAGAAAACATTAAATCCAACAAATTCTTAATACCAAACACCCAGGAAACCTGTGACACTATGAAAAGACCAAACCTAAGAATGAGAAGGATATAAGAAGGAGAAGAATTTTTAGGTCACAGAAACAAAAAAAAATATATTCAACAAAACCATATAAGAAATCTTTCCCAGCCTAAAGAAATACATGATTATGAAGGTACAAGAAGCTTAGAGAACACCTAATAGACTGGACCCCACCCCTAAAAAAGTCCCCTCAACACATAGATACCAAAACGTTAAACCTACTGAATAAAAAATAATATTAAGTGCTGCAAAGGAAAGAGGCCAAGTAACATATAAAGGCAGACCTGTCAGAATTACACCCAACTTCAGCCAGAAGGTCCTTGACATATGTTTTGAAGACATGAAAAGACCACAGATGCCAGCCCAGACTATTATACCCAGCAAAACTTTCAATACCCATAAGCAGAGAAAACAAGATATTCCATGACAACATCAAATTTAAATAATATCTATGCACAAATACAGCTCTCCTGAAAGTACCAGAAGGAAAACTCCTACCCAAGGAAGTTAACTGTACTCACAAAAACACAGGTAATATATAACCCCAAATCAGCAAAAATAAGAGGATTGAACAATCATTGCACATTAATATCTCTTAATATCAATGGACTCAATTCACCTATAAAAAGACACCAACTAACAGAATGGGTACAAAAACAGGATCCATCCTTCTACTGCATACAAAGAACACACTTCAACCTCAAAGGCAGACATTAACATAGTACAAAGAGTTAGGGAATGATTTTTCAATCAAATTGACATAAGAAGCAAGTTGGTATAGCCATCATAATATCTACCAAAAAAAGATTAAAATTAATCAAAATGATGGAGGACATTTCATATTCATCACAGGAAAAGATCAAGTCTCAATTCTGAATATCTATGACCCAAATGCAAGGGCACTCACATTAGTAAAAACATTACTAAAGAATAAATCACACATCAAACCCCACAAACTAACAGTGGGAGACTTCAACTCTCCAGTCTTTCCACTGGACAGGTCTGCCAGACAGAACTTAACAGAGAAATAGGGGAACTAACAGATGTTATGACTCAAATGGACTTAACAGATATCTATAGAACATTTCACCCAAACACAAAAGAATATACCTTCTTATCAGCACCTCATGTAACATTCCTGTGTCCCATTGCATGTTGCTCCTTGAGCACCTTGCTGGAATCTTTTCCCCACCTTCTTCCTGTCTCTCTGAATTTCCCACCTGCCTCTAAGCTGCCTTGCCATAGGCCAAATGGCTTTATTTATCAACCAATAAGAGAAACACATATTCATAGCATACAGAAAGACATTCCCCTAACAGTCATCCTATATACAAATGAATAATGGGCTGAGAAAGAAATCAAAGAAATATTATCCTTTACAATAGACACACAAAACATAAAATATCTTTGGAGTAACTTTAACCAAACAAGTGAAAGACCTGTATGACAAGAACTTTAAGTTTTTGAGGAAAGAAATTGAAGAAGATATCAGAAAATGGAAAGATCACCCATGTGTGTGTGAGATTTTCTCCAACATACCATTGACTTTCTTTTCCTGCTTATACCTTTCCCTACAACCTGTGTGGTGAATAAAATTTTTTAATCAAAACTCAGAAATTAAATGGGACATTCTAAGAAAGAGATCTTTATCTACTTTTAAGAATAAGTTTAAATATGGTAAAATCAAATGTTAACATGGAAATGAATGTTGGGGTTACAGTGACAGGGTCAGGAACATGGAGTAAGGTAAATAAGAGAAGTGGGTAAGAGATGACCAAGCTGATCAGGTAAGAGAAAATGAACTCTTGGGAAAACAAATCACTCATGATGCCTGTGGGTCAATTTCACCCCAGCTGCCCCACTCACACAGCAGAGCACACTCAAGACACCATTGCCCTTTCCCCAAGCAGACTTCTGAAGTTTGTAAGGACAAAGATCATTACACATTTGAGACACAATGACTTGTTGGTAAGGATGGCTTCCAAGAAAGTTCCTATCTGTTCCATCCAGACCACCCCAGGCCACCCTAGTGTTAGATGTGGGGAAGCAGGCTGTATATGAAGACTTTGAAATCCAGGTACCAGAGGCATCCAAGTAGGCTACATTGGCCTTCCATTCTGGTGGTTGTATTTCTTATCTGTTTTTGCTTCTTTATTTAATGAAATACATCTTTATTAACTGCTTACTCAGTCTGTGCCCAGTGTGATTTGTTCCCATTCAGGAGCACAAGAAGCAAGGGTGTTGCCATGCTTGGGGTCAGAATGAATGAGTGAGGAAGAATATCTCTAGATATACAGCAAGTAAAAACATGTCAGATTATCAGAGAGATTAAGGTCTGACTCTCCTCACAGATCTCCTACTCTGCTCTTCATTACTACTGGCAGAACCACATACACTTCAGAGCAGCAGTGGTTTTAGTGTTCTTTGATTTCTTTGATAAATTCAAGCCAACTAGAATATTTCAACATCTACTAGGAAATGTGGTGAATATTTTTGAGCTCATATAAAAGAAGAATATATAATATTAGCAATTCACAAATCTCCAGCCCATTAAGGTCTTGAAGATGTATAAATTCTAACATTATTATGGATATAAATTTTATTCTCAGCCAGCACTTTGGGTGAGTTGTTCCTACAGGTCGTAGGTTGGCAACAGTTTGAGGATCAATTTGAAATGCATAACATAAAAAAATATTATGTTTGCAAACTTCTTAATCATTTGTGCCCCCTGAAGTAGTTGCCACTAATTAAATGATAAGAAGTACATTTTAGTATGAACAAAATTGAATCAGAAATATATATTTATAAGAGGTTCCAAGAAAACTTTCTAAATTAAAAAGAATGGAAAATATTGCATGAACTCTGTGAACTAAATGTGTATGAGTGTTCCAAAGTCACATGTTTAAATACTAACCCCAAAGTGCATGAAATATATAGGAAATGAGTAATTCATGAAGATGGAATCTTCCCAAGTAAGTGCTCTTAAAATTAGTGAAGAGAAATAACTTCTTTCATTATGTGAGAGGTTGCTTTCTACAAACCACAAAGTATGCTGCTGGGAATGTCTTTCTGTATTCTGTGATTGTGCTGCTCTGATTGATTGATTAATAAAATGCTGACTGCCCAGTAGCAAGGCAGGAAGTGTAGTATAGGTGGGATAAGCAGAATCTTAAGAGGAGAATTCTGGGAACAGGAAGGCTGAGTCAGGAGATGCTGCCAGCTGCCACCACCAGTATGCCACAAGCCACGTGGTAACTTATAGATTAATAGAAATGGGTTAATTTAAAATATAAGAACTAGATAGCAAGAAGAGTGCCACGGCCATCAGTTTATAGGTAAAATAAGTCTCTTTGTGTTTACTTGGGTCTAAGTGGCTTTGGGCATGAGCAGGACTGGAAAAAAGTCCAGCTACAGTATGCCTTCATCAGACATCATGTTTTTTAGTATGCCGAGACTATAATAATTAGGTTTTTGTACACTTTTTGTTAAACCAGCCTTGGTAGGATCAAAATAAATATAATCTCAGTAGATTCTCCACAGCTAGAAAAATGTGAAATAGGAAAATATATGTTAATGCATGAAATTCATGTAAAAATCATCTTCAGTGTTTCCTTATCTAGCACAACATCTATGCCCTTACCCATCTGGCTTGAAAACCTAATAAAGAAAATGAAACAGTGACATCACACATAAAGAGTTTCATAAATTCCACATTTGTATTTAATCTGAAACTAAGGAAATAGTCTATATTTTAATACTATCTGCAATAATTAATAGATAAATTAGGATTTAGGCTAGACAGCCTCTGCCTGACTAATAATCCCTTACTACTCACTATCAGCCCAGTGTAACATGGGAAAGAACATCCTTTCTTTTTCTCTGGGAAGGCTCTCCTGGTTCTGACAGCTCACTTTCTATTAGGTTTGTAAAAGCACATGCCATATAACTTATCAATTCTTCTCAATAGTGTTTTCTACCCCTTTTCCCCAATTCACAAATGCTAAGAAACCAGATTGAACCAATATTTTGAATGATTTCTCTCCTGAATCACTAACAATTCTGAACAGAAGGTGGGTTAAGGACCAGTGAGTGACAAGTTGCAGAAAAATAAATTGTATCTCAACTGCAGAAACACCAAATTGAGATTCATAGATGTCTTTGGATAACAAAAACAAAAAAACAGGCATCAGTGAGCACCTGTGAATTGTATATCTCAAGACACCTAAAGATGTGCTGGAAGAAGATCTGAGAGAATGATCCCAGCATTCGGGAGGCTTAGCCAGGCAGATTTCTGTGAGTTCGAGGCCAGCCTGGACTACCAAGTGAGTTCCAGGAAAGGTGCAAAACTACACAGAGAAACCCTGTCTCAAAAAAACCAGAGAGAGAGAGAATGTTTAAAAAGTTTCCAAAACTGATCTCAATGTAATAAATTCTTCGAATACTTCTGTAAGTCATGATAGTCTATGACCATAAATACTGACACATATGGTTTTTCTCTTCCTAGAAAATAGAACAGAATTTTCTTTAATATCAGAATTTTTATTATTTTGAAATGTATGCTACATTTATTTTTCTAAACCACTTTGTTTAATTAAACATGTTTGGGAATCAGCCAGTGAACTAAAAAGTTCTCTTTGTAGTCCTTTCTGAAGCTTAAAATTTGCTGAAACTTTTGATGCTTTAGGGTAAAAAGAAAAAGTGCAGTGTTTTATAATATTATTTCATTGCAAATTACTTTTTAGTAGAATTTATTATCCCAATATACTTTATGAAACACAAATTTAGAAATAAAAGTATATAGGTATGTAGAGAGCTGTGTACAGCCGCGCCTCAAAGATGGCGCCGGCTTCTGCCTTCCACCTTCTCTGTGATAAACAACTCCTTAATTGGCTAAGGCTGAGAATCTGGCTTGCTTATGCGCACCTGGACCTATTGGTAGTGCCCACATGACTGCTCAGGGTTGGCAGCCCATGCCTACTTAAGGGCTGGGAGAGGCTCGCCCGGAGAGAGATCACTTGTAACAAGGTCCTGAATAAACTGCAGAAAGAAGAGCCTGGTGTCGTGTCTTCCTTGCTGGTCGAGGCGGTCGCGGCATAGGTCAGTCCAGGAACATATGGGATTATTTAAGAATAACACACACCATTCTACTTTGTAACATCATCAGTTTCTCTGCCACTTTGCATGGAGGAATGATATTGCAAATAAACAGGCCATACTCATGTGGCATGTGGCATTTTAACTTCCACATATCTCAAACTGTGAGATCTATTAATTCACCGATTACTTTCAGAAGTTGAATTATTATATATAAATACACTTTTGGATTTGTAAATCTTACATGCCTATGTTATATAATTTTGTTGTGTTAAGCATGAGTTCTAACTAAAATTATCAAGACAATAATAGGACTACAAAGGTCAGAAATACATACACTATTTTATATTGGTTTGTTTTGAGACACTGTGTTTCTATATAGTTCTGGCTGTCCTGGAGCTTGTTATGTAGACTAGGCTAGCCTATCACTCAGAGAGAGCTGCCTGCCTCTGCCACCAGGTGCTGGGATTAAAGCTGTGCACCAATACACCCAGCAGGAAAGCATATTTTAAATATGATGTATTCACTTCTTTATGTTGCAAAAACTGACAGCTTCTCAAAGTCTGTCATTGATCTAACTTAACATGTGGTTTCAGCTTTGCAAGCACTGGTGATCATACTGAGTTTCTTACTTGATAAATGTAAGTAAACTAAAAATATGTATATAAATATACAAATGTACACTTAAAACCCAAAAGGAAGGTAACCTGCTGGCTTTCCTGTCCAGTCATGAGGACTAGCCTATTGATGGATATTGATGTCTCAGTCACATCTACAGCAGCCAATGTCAGCAAATATTAAGGTGGTTGAAACAGGCATATTTGCTTTGCAATACTGTCATTTGGTTTCTGAACATCCACCTCTGCAAGTCACTTTAAATGGAATTGAAATAGAACATTTCTTCCAACAACCTATACAAAAACTAGTTTAATACTTCATACTGATGCAATAAAAATATTATTACATTTCCCTTTGCACCTCAGCACTGAAATAGTACATGCTATATAAACACTCTTTTATTGCAATGATTAATCATCTGGAAAGGAATGAGAGCCCAGTGATTCTTAGAAGGAGATGTGGAGCTGCCAGTTGGAGCAGTGAGAAAGAATTGTCTCTATGCTTAATGCAACTGAGCTGTGTTTTCTCTTCTTTTAGTCCATGTTTTACAATACAAATATATGCTTTTATATAAACTGATTTTTAATTAAAAACTGTTACCTATACAATATATTTTGATCATGTTTCCCCCTACATCTCCCTAGATCCTCCCCCTATCCATCACCCAATTTTATATTTATGTCCTCTTCTCTCTCTCTCTCTCTCTCTCTCTCTCTCTCTCTCTCTCTCTCTCTCTCACACACACACACACACACACACACACACACACACACACACACACACATGTGGGGGAGAAACAGGAAAAGGAAACTCTAAGTAAACAAGCAAAAGATGAATACAAAAAAGACACAAACAAACAAAAAACATGGAGTTCAAGGAATTGTCCTGGAACATAGTTGATTTTTTTCCCTTTGCCATCAGTTATCAATTACAAATAGCTTCTTGGCTTGAAGTAGGAGTCCAAACCCACTTCCTTCACTCAGTGTCAGGACCCTGTATAGCTTGAACCCATGTAGGTTTGTGCATACTGCCACAGTCCCTGTGAGTTCCTATATACTTTTGTCCTTTTTTGTTTGAGTCATACATCACCTCTAGCTTTTACTCTTACTGCCTTCTCTTCTGCATGGATCACTGAGTCTTGAAGGAGGGCTTTGATGAAGACATCCCATATAGGACTGAGTGCTCCAAAGTATCTCACTTTCTGTACATTGTCCAGATGTGGATGTCTGTGTTAATGCCTATCCACTGCAAAAAGAAATTTGATGAGGATTAACTGAGGCACTTGTCTGTGGGTATAGTATAACATTAAGAGACATTTTATTGCTAAGTTTTTATCAGAATAATAGTAGGTTTTCCCCCATGTCCACACCTTATCTAGTCTCAGGTTCTGGGGCACTTCAGCAGTATCATGTAAGAGTTCCATCTCATAGGGTAAACCTTCAACCTAACCCAAAACTGGTTGGTTACTCCTATACATTTGTGTCCATATTTTCTACCAGTATACCTTGCTGGCAGGTTGCTGTTATAGGTCATGGGGTTTGTAGTTGAGTAGTGTTAATGATTACCTTTTTTTTTTTTCATTTTTTTATTAAGAAAATTTCTGTTCAGTTTACATATCAATTACAGATCCTCCCTCTTCCCTATTCTCAACCCCATCCTTCCCCCTCAACCCACCCCCCATCCTCACATTTTCCAAATCAAGATCTCCCGTTAGGAGTCAGCAGAGCCTGGCACGTCCAAGTCCCCCCCTTAACCCTGCACAAAAGCTGTGCAAAATGTCACACCCTAGGTACTGGGCTCCAAAAAGCCCACCCATGCACCAGAGACAGATCCTGATCCCCTTGCCTGTGGGCCCCTTAAACAGTTCAAGCTAAATAACTGTCTCCTGTGTCCAGAAGGCCTAGTCTACTGTTCTAGTGAATGCCCTAACTGTCATCATAGAGCATTCATCCAGTGACTGAAGGAAGCAGATGCAGAGATCCACAGCCAGTTGCCAGGCTTAGCTCTAAGAACCCAATCAATGAGAGAGAGAGAGGAGGGATACTGTGGGCAGGGGACATTGAGATCATGATGGAAAAACATACAGAGATGAACAGCCACAATAGTGGAAACTCATGAACTATGCATGATGACTTTTTTTCTTTTTTTTCATTTCAGGATCTCCTAAAGATGGAAGTAATTTTTTTTATTTCAAATTTTATTTTTTATAATACAGATATTTGTGTTTCAATTTTACCTATCAGCCATGGGTTCCCCTGTCCTCCCCCATCAAGCCCCCAGCCCTGCCTTCCCCCCAGCCCCTCCCCCCCATTCCCATCTCCTTCAGGGCAAAGACTCCCCTGAGGATTCAGCTCAACCTGGTAGATTCAGTATAGGCAGGTCCAGTACCCCCTTCCAGGCTGAGCAAAGTGTCCCTGTGTAAGCCCAAGGTTTCAAACAGCCAGCTCATGCACTAAGGACAGGTCCAGGTCCCACAGCCTGGGTGCCTCCCAAACAGTTCAATCTATTCAGTTGTTTCGCTTATCCAGAAGGCTTGATCCAGTTGGAGACTCCAAAGCTTTTGGTTCATAATTCATGTGTTTCTATTAGTTTGACTATTTGTCCCTTTGCTTTTTCCAATCTTGGTCTCAACAATTCACACTCTTACAGTCCCTCCTCTTTCCTGACAATTGGACTCCTGGAGCTCTACCTGGGGCCTGGCGGAGGATCTCTGCATCTGTTCCATCAGTTATTGGATGAGAGTTCCAGCATGACAGTTAGGGTGTTTGGCCATCCCATCATCAGAGTAGGTCAGATCAGGCTTTCTCTCACCCATTGCCGGCAGTCTACAGTGGATGTATCATTGTGGATTTCTGGGAGCCTTGCTAACATTTTGCTTCTTCCTGTTCTCATGTGGTCTTCATTTATCATGGTCTGTTATTCCTTGTTCTCCCTTTCTGTTCTTGATCCACCTGGGATCTCCTGCTCCCCTAAGCTCTTTCCCTCGAACCTTGCCCTTCATTACCCCCAATCACATCCAGGTTGTTCATGTAGATCTCATCCATTTCTCTGTCATTGGGCGATCCCTGTGTCTTTCTTAGGGTCCTGTTTTCTAGGTGGCCTCCCTGGAGTTGTGTAGCTGTCTAGTCATCTTTGTTTTACATCTAGTATCCTCCTATGAGTGAGTACATACCATGTTTGTCCTTCTGAGTCTGGGTTACCTCACTCAGGATGGTTTTTTCTAGATCCATCCATTTGCCTGCAAACCTCATGATGTCATTGTTTTTCTCTGCTGAGTAGTACCCCATTGTTTATATGTAGCACATTTTCTTTATCCATTATTCAGTTGAAGGGCATCTAGGTTGTTTCCAGGTTCTGGCTATTACAAACAATGCTGATATGAACATAGCTGAGCAAATGCCCTTGTGGTATGATTGAGCATTCCTTGGGTATATGATTACCTTTTTTCTGTACTGTGTAGAGTGCCTTCCAACACCATGATAGTCAGAAGATATAAAGCTTCTAGTTAGGTACCAGTTCAACTTCTTCATGTTCAATGACATTAAGTAAATATTATCCTCAGCACTAAGGCTATGTCTTCAGCATCAAGTTGTGGACAACAACCAATAGCCTTGGCAATAGCCTCCAATGTTTGAGGTGGGAGATTGTCCATGGAACTCCTTTGCGTAATAACTCAATAAGAGGTAACTCATTCTTGACACTGCAACACCAGACAGTATAGGTTAGAGTAATAGCTGCTCTTTCCTAAGACCAGAATTAGATCTCTAGGATCTAGTTTTTGTAAACACATTTTAGATAAAAAACAATTCATTATCAAACAACAGAATTTCATTAAAAAAGTAAAACAACTTAGGATATGTTAAAACTAGGTTTTGTTCCAGGGAATCTACATTAGGAAATCTAGATAGTTTGTCCCAATTCATAGGGGTTTTTTTGTTTTGTTTTGTTTTTTGTTTTTTAAATAGAAAACATGTAGGCATTTTTAATAAGAGCTTCAAAGACAAATTTATCAGCTATGTTTAGTAGGGAAATTGTTAGTAAATTGTAAAGGGAAAAACAGTGATTTTATCCTTTAAGAACCAGCACTAATGGTAAATATCAGAATTAATCTGAGACTCCCAACCAATAGAGGCTGTTGCCATTGTCCTCATGATAATATAGTAAAACCCTGTTACAGGAGATACTACACTCTGTACTTTGGCCACAGGACATAAAGAAATCAAGCTGGAGCTGAGGTGAAAACTTTCCCCTTATCTTCTAGACTTAAAAGTACCAGAAACTGCTATGCAAATTGCTGGGGGAGAAAAAAATCATGAAAATTTTCCCCATCTATGAATGTTTCAATCTTCTGAGCAAGCTGCCCTCTGGTGCAAGAGTCTCGTGACTGGCATTAGAGTGTGGTGGTCTGAGTAAGAAAGTCCCCCTACATCCACATGCTTGAATAGTGGGTCCCCAGTAGATTGTTCGGAAAGAATTAGAAGATGTGGCCCTTCGGAAGGAAGGGAGTCATTTGAACAGACTTTAAGCTCTCTCCCTCTCAGCCTGCCTTGTGTTTGTGGACCAAGATGTAAACTCTCTGCCACTGCTTCAGTACCATCCCTGCCTGAATTCTGTCATGTTTCCTGCCATGAGGCTCATGGACTCTAACCCTCTGAAACTATAAGTGATCCTCCATAACACTCTTTTTTCTATAAGTTTCTCATCACAGCAGTAGAAAATTAAGACTAGGGTAACCAATCCTTTTTCTGATTGAACATGAATCTCACGCAGGAAGAGAGACTTCAGGCCTGGTTCTATAATGCTTGTCAAGATCCCATAGCTGACGCAGTCATAGACCCTAATGGGGAACCTAATGCTATTATTTAGTTATATGTTTCTGTTGTCAAACTGACTTCTAAAGACTCATGTTTGCATCCATACATTAGTGATGCATCAAGCCTTAATCAGAGACATTCCCTCCTATAATAAGAGATAGTTAATGTTGAAACCCATAATTAGACAAAGTGCCAAGAATAAGCAATAATGGAGTGCTGGGTCCTAACAGGGACAGTTGTATCAGCTTCTACAAGGCTCAAGAAACACACAGGAAGAAAGGGAGAAAGGAAAGCAAGAGCCTGAAAATGGAGGAGATGTACAGCTAAGACAAATAAATCTTCTGGCTATATATAGCTATGGCATGCATAAAAATCACTACAGCTATAGTTCTCTGCGTAAGACCTAGACAAGACTGGGCCCCACAATATTTTATCATGGAAAGGGGAGGGGCACATCAGGCTGCATCCTTCGATTAAGGACTATTGGCATTGAATAATTGTTGTGAGAGGGGTCGTCACTTTATTCAATGGTGAAACCATAGGTAAGTTGTCCTTGCTCCAATAAATAAATTCTCACCAATGTTCAGGCAAGAAACCATAAAAAAAAAAAAAAAAATACCTCATAGTATCACACACAGAAGAGCCATGAGTGTAGAAAGAGGATTTGTTAAGATTAAAAAAAAAAAAAAAGAAAGAAAGAAAGAAAAGAATAAAGAAAACCAATGGGAGGCGGGGGGGAATGGGGCATAAAAATGACTAAAATTCTCAAGTGTGTGAACCTGTCAGATGGTAGGTGAATAACTAAAAAATAAACAAAAATATTATAGAAGGAATTGCACATAGATAAGAGTTGGATAAAACCCAATTTGTAGGGCCATCATATGCCTTCTTTGCAATGCTGCTAATTAAACACAGTGTCAACAATAGAATATCTCATTTGGGGACTTGAAAGACAGCACATTAATTAGCATTAATGCTAATTGTGCCTTTCTGCAGACCCTCTCCCTTTCTTCCAGGCAGCTAAACCTCCACACAGAATTACACAATTTGAAATAGAATACAGTACTCTACTGTCAGATTTTCCACTTAAATATAGCTTCTCAGCTATGTTCCCACACTATGAAATAATATACCATATGAGTTTGAGTTAGAAAAACAGTACTTCAGGTTCTTCTTCAAGCTATGCTTACATCATAGATGTCCACATCGCTGTAGAAATCTTAAAATGTGATCCATCCATTGTACCATATCCTTAATTAACTTAATTCTGCCTTTTCATATCCATGTGTTAAAGTTCTGCTACATTTCTGTTGGAAGAACACAAAAGTATAGTAGATTTCAGGAGTCAGCTCAACACAAGAGGTTCTGCAAACCAAAAATATCACCTCATTTTTTTTTTTTTCAATTGAATATATTGACACAGAGAAGAAGTGGGCATGAAGTTCCACCACTAAGGAAAAAATATTTGCAATTGAAAGATACTGGGAGAGGGAATATCAGTTATTTCCAGTGAGGTGAAATTGTATATCTCATCTACAGTTCAGAGCAGGTCAAATATTCAAGAATAATTAAACAATATAGCACAAATTTCTTGTTTTTGTTTTGTGCTTGTTCTTTCCTTTTATTCCTTTTTGCTTTTTTGTTTGTTAGTTTTTGTTTTTAAGAGAGAAAAGGAATATAAAGGTGGGGTCGGTAGGGAAGGGAAGAATCTTGGAGGAGTTGGAGAATTCAAAGAATAAGACAGAAATATTATGTAAAAATTAAAGTAATTTAAAAGTTTATGATTACTTTTATTAAAAACTTAAACTCATTTTCTAGCTTTCTAGGTGTTTGTTGATAGTTGAATCAGGGTAAGGAGGAAATCTCTAAGACATAAGATATCTTCTATAAATCTACCTTCAACAATTTCTGATAAAAGTTACATAAGCAGATACTAAGTGAAGCAAAAAATAAATTCTAGTATTAAATTCAAAGCATAAAAACATACTTACATCTTAACATTAATAGAGATAGAACAAAGGATATCAATGTCATACTCAGACTATAATTAAATCACAAAAAAGTAATGGGAATAAACTGATACAAGATTCTACCTCTTTCTTCACATATACCCCAGAATTCTGAAAGGATGTGGGAAGAGGTGGAACTAATTAAAGTGAATTCAGATTGCTGGGTTGATGTTCCAGTACCAACTCAGTACCAGTAACTAAGCCCAAATGGTTGCCTACGGCTTTATACTGACTTAAAATTCTAAATCAAATTTCAAAGACATATTTTGTATTCTTTGGGATTGCTTGTGATATTATTAATTCATAAAACTTCCCAAATTAATTTATTTAGGAGTTTTGCCATCAGAAATGCAAAGATCAAGATCTGTGACTTTGTTACATGCAGAGTTATTTAGATTTTATCTCCTCTTGGACCAAGGACACTGACAGAGCAGCATGTGACTTCAGCCATTGTCCCCCCCTTGGAAAAATATAAAGTGTTGATCTCAATCCTTTGCCTTCTCTATGATAATATATATATATGAATATGTGTATATATATATATTCACACAGACATAAAGCAATTATGGAGTCAAAATTTGTTTAATACCTTAAGCAGTTGTCTAGAGACAGGTAAAAAATATGGAGTTTTTTAATCTTCTCATTTAAAAGAAAACTGTATTTTGCCCCAGACCCAATCTTCAGGGTTGCAACAGAACAGCAGCTATAGCCCCCCCTCTCCCCTATCCATACCTCCTAAGGATCTCTCAGACTACAAACCTCCAACCCCACTGTATTTTCTCCTACTTCATGCCTGTGTCATAGCCCACAACTTGATCAGATACACCCTGCTCAAACACTTGCCATACCTATTAGAAGACCAAGTAGGCTGCCTGCAGATCTTTTACTCTCTCTCTCTCTCTTGCCCCAGATCCAGTTTTCAAGGTTGTCCCAAGTGTTAAAACAGACCATCTCCCTCTGGCCTTTCTGTACCTAGCCTCAAACACCAGCAAGAATTCCCCATAAACACAGCAGCCAAGCAGGCCTGTATAACAGGCAATACTTACCCAATACACTCTATGACAATGAAAAAGGAAACAGAAAACAAGGAAAGCCCAGTTATACTACCAGAGCTAGCAAATAATATTCCAACATTGCTGAAGCAGGAGACCTTAAAACCAACTATAGGAAGATGACACAGTTCCTTAAAGATGAAATGAATAAATCCCTTAAAGAAATACAGGAAAACACAAGCAATTGGAAGAAATGAATGAATACCTTTAAAAAAAAAAAAAAAAAAAAAAAAAGGAAAAATAAAGAGTTGAAGGAAATAAATAAAAGTGTTCAAGACCTGAGAATGGAAATCAATGCAATAAAGAAGCATGACCTGAGAGGATTCTGGAAATGAAATCTAGATAAGCAAATAGAAACTAGAGACACAAGTATTGCCAAAAGTGTGTGAGAGAAAATCGCAGGCATTGAAAATATTATAGAATAAATAAACTCATCAGCCAAAAAAAGACTAAATCTAAAAAATTTCTGACACAAGATATCCAGAAAATCTGAGACACAAACCTATGAATAATAGGAATAGAGAAATGAGAATACCACCTCAAAGGCCCAGAAAATATTTTCAACAAAATTACAGAAGAAATTTCTCCTAACATAAAGAAAACAATTATCAAGGTACAAGAAGCATACAGAACACCAAATAGATTGGACCAGAAAAGAAAGACCCTTTACCACATAATAATCAAAACAATAAACATACAGAACAAAGAAAAATTATTAAAAGCTGCAAAGGAGAAAGACAAAATAACATATAAAGGTAGACATATTAGAATGATCAGATGGCCAAACACCCTAACATTCGTCTTGGAATTCTCATCCAATAACTGATGGAAGTGGATGCAGAGATCTTCAGCCAGGCCCCAGGTAGAGCTCCAGGTGTCCAACTGTCGAGAAAGAGGAGGGTCTGCAAGAGCGTGAATTGTTGAATCCAAGATTGCTAAAAGCACAGGGACAAATAGCCAAATGAATGGAAGCACATGAATTATGAACCAAAGGCTGTGGAGCCCCCAGCTGGATCAGGCCCTCTGGATAAGTGAGACCATTGAATAGCTTGATATGTTTGGGAGGCACCCAGGCTGTGGGACCAGGATCTGTCCTTAGTGCATGAGCTGGCTGTTTGAAACCTTGGGCTTACACAGGGACACTTTGCTCAGTCTGGAAGGAGGTGACAGAACCTGCCTGTACTGAATCTACCAGGTTTAAATAAGTCCCCAGGGGTGTCTTGATCCTGGAGGACATGGGAATGGAGGGGAGGAGCTGGAGGGAAGGTGGGGGTGGGAGCCAGAGGGGGGAGGACAGGGGAACCCATGGCTGATGTATAAAATTTAAAACATATAATAATAAAGAAAAAATATTTTAAAAAAAAGAATTACACCGAACTTCTCAATGGAGACTCTAAAAGCCAGCAGGGCTTGGACAGATGTCCTATAGACTCTAAGAGACCAAGGATTCCAGCCCAGATAACTAAACTCAGAAAAACTTTCAATCATCATAGATGGGTAATATAAGATACTCTTTGATAAATTCAAATTTAAACATCTATTTTCAAACCCAACCTTACAGAAGGTGCTAGAAGGAAAAATACAAACCAAGGAGACTAACTACTCACATGAAAACACAGGAAATAAATATTCTCAGCCTAGCAAGCTCAGAAGGGATTCACAGACTCAAATATACACCATCATTACCACCACCATTAACAACAAATAAATAAAGAGAAATTAACAATAATTTGTCATTGATACATATCAATATCATTGATCTCAGTTCCCTAATAAAAAGACATGAATTAACAGATGGATAATGAATCAGGGCCAATATTTCTGATACACACATGAAACATAGCATAACATCACGATAGACATTACCTCAGGATAAAGTATTGGAAAAAGATATTCCAAGAAAGTGGCCCTAAGAAGTAAGGTGGAGTAGCGATTTTACTATCTATCAAAATAGATTTCAAACTAAAATTAATGAAAAGAGATAGAAAAGGACACTACATACTCATCAAAGGAAAAATCAAAGATGACATTTCAGATCTTAGCATTAGCACCCACAACTAACAGGCACCCACTTTTATAAAAGAAAAACCAATATATTTTAAATTACATATTGACCCTCACACATGAATAGTGGGAGACTTCAGTATCCACTGTCACCAATGGACAGGTCATCTACGCTAAAACTAAACAGAGAAATGCTGGAGATAACTGATGTTATACACCAAATGAACTAACAGATATTTATAGAACATTCCACCCAAACACAAAAGAATAGACTTCCCTAGCACTTTATGGAACTTTCTCCAAAATTGACCACATACTGATACACAAAGCAAATCTCAACAAATACCAAAAAAAACAAAAACAAAAAACTGAAGTAACTCTTTGTATCCTACCAGACAGCAACAGAAACCACAGAAAGCTTATAAGTACATGACACTGTGAAAGAGATGCTAAGAGGAAAGTAGAGTACATAGCACTAAGTACCTATAGGACAAAATGGAGAGAACGCGCACTAACAACTGAACAGCACACCTAAAATCTCTAGAACAAGAAGAAATAAACACACTGAGGATGAAAAAATAACGAGAAATAAACTGAGGGCTGAAATCAGTAAAATAGAAGCAAGGAGAATAATAAAAAGAATCAATGAAACAAAGAATCGTTTTTTGAGAAAATAAACAAGACAGACAATGACTTATTTTAAAAAGGGAACTAAAAGACAGAAAGTAAATATCTAAATTGTAAACATCGGAAATGAAAAAACAGACAAGACAATTGGCAACAAGGAAATCTTGAGAATCACAAGGACATGCTTTAAACAGTTGTAGTCCACGAAATTGGAGAAATCTTAAAATAAATAAATAAATACATTTCTCAATAGATAACACTTACCAAAGTTAAATCAAAGTCAGATGAACAATGTAAATATAACTATAACTCTTAACAAAATAGAACCAGTCATGAAAAGTCTCATAACCAAAATAAGCATAAGGCCAGACAATTTTAGTATAGAATTATTCCAGACTTGCAAAAAACAGTTAATGTCAATACTCCTGAAATTATTCCACAAAACAGAAACAAAAGAAACATTGTCCAAGTTCATTTTATGAGGCCACAGTTACCTGATATCCAACCTACATAAAGACTCCACAAAGAATAAGAATTACAGAACAAAGTACTTTATAAACTTTTTAGGTACAGAAATAGTCAATAAAATACTTGAAAATTGAATCCAAGAGCACATCAAGAAGATCATTCACCACAATCAAGTAGGGTTTATTCAGAGATACAGGGATGGTTCAACATGAAAGTCTGTCAAAGTAATACACCATATAAACAAACTGGAAGAAAAAAAGTACATAATCATCTCATTAGATGCTAAAAAATCCTTTGACAAAATCTAACACCCCTTCATAACAGAATTACTAGAGTGGTTAGGGATACAAGGGACATACCTACACATAATAAAGCCAATTCACAGAAAGACTATAACCAACATCAAATTAAATGGACACTTAAACCAACTTCACTAAAATCAAGAACAAAACAAGGTTGCCCACTCCATATCTATTGACTATAGCACTTAAAGTTTTAGCTTGAACAATAACACAACAGAAGGAAATGAATTATATATAAATTGGAAAGAATCAAAAAATAGTTATTTGCAGACAATAGGATAGTATTCATAAGCAACCCTAAAAATTCCATTGAGGAACTACTGAAGATGATAAAATATTTTCATCAAAGTGGCTGCATACAAGGTTAACTAAAAAAAAAATTCAGTAACTCTCTTGTATACAAATGACAAATGGCCTGAGAAAGAAATCATGGAAACAATTATTTCACAATAGCCTCAAATAATATAAAATGTCAAGGCACAACTCTTACCAAGCAAGTAAAGGACATGTATCATGAAAACTTTAAGACTTTGAGGAAAGAAATTGAAGAAGCTATCAGAAGACTCGTGTAGTTGGACTATGGGCTAGTGGGGACAGTGTAGGCACCAAAGGAGGAAGGATCACATTTCGGGAAGTGATGGACAGAGAGAATGCAGGGAGAGACTACTGGATTTGGGGAGCATTGAGGGCTAGAGTCGAGACTTCCTGGAATCTGTGAGGATGACCCTAGTGAGGACTCCTAGAAATAAAGGATATAAAGTCTAAACTGTCTTTCTTTTCCAATCAGGCAATGGTTCTAGTGGTGAGATTGTTATATTTGGTTGAATTATTGGTTGAGGGCGTCCCATAGAGATCCCTAAACAACCCAGGCTGATGCTAGTACAGGTTACTCTCTGAAAACTGAAAGAGTAGACCCATTGCCAAGGACAGCATCCACATAGCTCATTGAATGTGGAGTGGTTGAGCTGAATGGAACCTTCACCCCTATGTTCTAGTCTATTGGGTGTGGAAAGGTACTCTGAAGGATACAGAAAGAGAAATCTGGTTACCAACACAGACACAAACTCCTCCACCTACATACAGTCTGTCCTAGCTAAAAGCAGAACTTGTGGGAGTGGCCAATGTTTGGTTTAACTTGAGGCCCACACCAGGAGAGGAAATCCATTCTTTACACTGCTTGAGTGGTAAGGAACCAAAGACTGAATATCTGGGAGACCTAGTATAGAATCAAACATGACCGGAAAGAAAATTTTATATATATCCTAATGATATGCTACACTTATAGATCACTGACTTCTACAGTCATCATTACAGAGGCTTTCTCCTGCAGCAAATGGGAGCAGGTGCATAGACCCATGGCTAGTCATTATGCAGAGAAAGAGAGTCTAAATTGGAGGTTTCCATTAGGTCCCTTTCCTCAGAGATCAGAGAACCCAGAAGAAGAAGAGACTGACAGATTGTAGGAATCAGAGGGGATAAAGGACACCAAGTTAACATGGTCCACTGAATCAATTAAGCAGGGTTCATGTGTTCACAGAGACTTAAGTGGCAAGCATGGGGCCTTTATAGGTCTGCACCATATCTGTGCACATATGTTGTAGCTGTTAGCTTGGTGTTTTGTGAGACGCCTAACAGTGGGAATTGTTGGGCTGCTTATAACGTTCAGTCTATAACCATTTTCCAAGAATCAAAAGCACTTCATAACTTTAGACAAAGTACTACACAGAACCAAAGCAAAAAGTGTAATTTCAAGCTTAGTGGCCATCTGGAAGGAAAAAAATTACATATAATAAGAAATATTTTTCCATCTCAAAGGACTATTCTGGTTGCATGGTCAAAGAAAGAAATGTTAAAGTGGAATGATCCCAACTACATGAATAACAATAGTTAGTACCTTTTTTTTTTCTTCTTTGAAAATAAGTTTAGTTGGCAAGATATAAATAACAGCATTGGAAGAATGGTAGAGTACCACACTGTAGAGGTCTGTAAGAGACTGGTTGTCTCACTACACAGGGCCACTTAGACAATTCCTGCTGTGAATAGAATAAAAGGTTCCTTGAACTAGTTATCCTTTCTCCTGCTTCCTGCTGACTTCATAGCTGCAGTTTTAGGGCCTAGTAGAAGGATACAAAAGTACCTCATGGAAAGAGATGGCTTTCTGCCTTCTACAATCATAAAATTTATCGAAGAGGTAGCTGGATATTTTTGTCAAAGAATGTAGGTTCAATTTACAATTTGCTAAGATCCCATTACTAGTTACTACCAAGAAAATAAGCATAAATATTCTAGTTAAATTGTCTTTGGGAACAAGAAATAACTCAAATAGTAATAATATATTACAATAAAAGCTATAATATAACATCACACTCTGCAGTTTAGTTTCTTAGGAAAGCACATGCTTTGTTTTGCTTGAAGCCTCAGTAGCTTCCTCACTTCCTAGAAAAGGGTCAATAGTAGCGAGCCACAGACTCTTCTTGGTTATTAAATGTGATTGCTCTCTGCAGTACATGGCCTAATGTTTTTCCTTCTCACTCTTCAGGGATATCTTCAATGTTGGGATTTTGCCATTCATCAGTATATATTCCAGTTGGTGAATAGGGAAATTTTTTAAGCAGATGAATACCCCCATTTTATTGGCTCTTCTAACAGATGAGGAACAGTCTGATAGAGCTGAAATAGAGCTTGCAATGAAATCTGAGACTCATTCATAACAGATAGGCATCTTCAGTACTTAAACCTTAGAGTTTGACTATTTTGAATTCTAGTATCTCTATTCCAAGGACTCAACAGAAACTCATTCTCAGTGAAAAAAAATATAATTACTGAATGCTGTTCCTCTCATATCTTAGAGCAGTAGGTAAGAATGTTGCTTCCCTTCCCAAAAGACTACAAATATTAGGAACAAGCTCTTCTTTTAGAAAATATCTCTGAAAGGAAACTTTCTAAAGGATTCAGTGGTATCTCCAATCCCTTTGTCTGCAATTGCTAAGATTACTGGACTTTTTCTAGAATGAAAATTAAACACTATTCTTTTCTCCAAACATAAAGTAAATGTGAAATAAATTGTAAGGTGGTTCATTCTATGTAATGGCACCATATGTAAAATTAATAGTTGCTAGAATTGCCCAATTTATTCTCAACTATGTTGGTGGCAGTGAATTCAGCTACTGAAGCAATAGCATTTACCTAGGAATTAATGTCACATCAGTCCCTCTCAATCCAGCAGACAGACAGCCTTGATCAGAATCTCCAAGATAAGCTATACTTTTGAGTGAGGCACTTTATAAAGGAAACATCATCTTTTAACTACTCTTTATTTCCTTCTAATTCAATAGCCAGATAAATACACATTTGTTGCATCAGCTAATTAATTATTGTGTGGAGGTAAATAATATGAAATAATGTATACAACCAAATCTATAAATTAGAAAACAGAGAAATAAAAGAATTAGAATTCATGTTCAAAGCTACAGTCTGGAATATAATTTTATTGTGTTCATTCATTTTCTTTTATTCTGGAAACTATGAAAACCCAGCTATTAAAGAGTATTTAGTTTTCTATTTTCAAAGTTTGCCCCTTTCATTTAACATCTGACATATAAAAACAGATCTATTCAAAGTAACATGAAAAGAACTTAGTTACAAAAAGCTTATTCGCCGGGTGGTGGTGGCACACTCGGGAGGCAGAGGCAGGCGGATCTCTGTGAGTTCAAGGCCAGCCTGGTCTCCAAAGTGAGTTCTAGGAAAGGTGCAAAGCTATACAGAGAAACCCTGTCTCAGGGGAAAAAAAAAACTCATTTTAGATATCATTAACTTAAGTCATATCTTGATCTTTACAGTTATTGAAAAAAGTCTGATAACACTCATGAATTTGGGAAAACTTGTAAACATAAGATGGAATAAAATAAAATATTTAAACTTAGAAATAATCAGAAAAATAAATAATGAAATACATAAAAAATAGAACATGATTAAATGACCCATCTGAACACTGATAATTCTAAAACAATATAGCATGGGTTTTAAGAAACAAATACTTTCCTTGAAAACTTTTATTATAACAAATATCCACAATTTTTCAGTATTTTAATGAAAACAATTTCTTTGACCTATGATTTTTCTCTATGCAAAGTACAAAAGAAACTGAATTATGAATATTATTAAAGCTCACATTTTAAAATTGTGGAGCATTGATTTATAAGCCATACCAAGCAATAGGGGACTCTCTACATCACTGTCAGAAATTCTAGCTATATTTCTTGCCAGTGTAACCAAACTTCTGACAAGAAGCACTTAGAAGAGGGTTCATTGTGGCTCACGGCTTCAAAGTACACATCATGATATGTGTATTGGATAATTTTCTTGTTGCTGTGTCTCAGAAATTTAAGGAAGATTTTACCTGGACTCTTCATGACAGAAGGGTTATATTCCATTGTGATAATGAAAGGGAGACTAAGTGAAGACAGAGGTGGGAGAACAGAGCAGCTGGTCATATTACAGCAGTCAGGAAACAGGAATAGAATGTGCATCTGACCTATAAACCTATGTTAACTTCCTGTTACCTACTTCTTTCAATGAAGTGCCATCTTCTGAAGTTCACAGCCTTCTCTGACAGTGGAACCAACTGAGGAACAATTATATAAGTGCTTGAGTCTATAGAGGAATTTCACATTTAAACCACAGCAGTATTGGAAGCATGATGATCCACACCTCTTCCAGTCTCAATAGAAAAGGAAGCAGAAGACTAGAAATATAGGTACTTAGCTGTATTTCTCCTTTTTCACTTTCTATTCAGTTTAGAGCTCAGCCCATGGGATGATGCCAATGACATTCAAAACGTATCTTCACTGTCCAGTTAAGCAACCCTGAAAATATTTTTATCCATTTGGAATCATGTGTCCTAGATAATTCTAAATCTAATCAAGTTGACAGTAAAGATGAACCATTATGTCTCCCTACCCCCATGACTCCAAAGTGCCTTCTCTGCTCTAGTCCCCAGCATCAGTTTTCTTCTGTGGGTCAAAACTCTGTAACTTCTCACCTACCATCATCAGACTACCACCTCCAAATAAACAAACAAACAAACAAACAAACAAACAAAACACCCAGGAAACAGAAATTTAATAAAGGAAAATAGACTTATTTAAAGTTTGACCATATTTAATTCTAGTATTCAATGTCTTGCCCCCAGTATCTGTGATCATCTTGCAAATTATGGTAACCATGAAACAAAAGGCAGAATACATTTGTCTCTATGAGAAGGATTAACTGTTTCTTCTAGTGCATCTGAACTCTCTGTTTCAAATACAACTAATATTCAAATCCAGGACTGTAAAATAGACTAGGCACTCTGACTAATCAGAAAAGAGCCTGAAGTGTTTTATGTGATGATGTACATAGGATTCTAACCCCTATTCTGTGTCTATAATTTTCTTTATACCCAGACACATTTCTTTGATAGATGTAATTCAAAAGCCTTTTTAAAAAATCTTTTCTTTGGACATCACATTCAGCTAATGCTACAACTCCTTCATGTTTCTACATCTAAGTAAAAATGTTTATATTCTTTCATGCCTTTAACAAATTATTTTATTTGAGTGATTCACTGCTTTTGCCTTGTCTCCATTCATTGATACTCTGTCTCCCACATAATCTATCTCATGCTATCCTAAGTATTATTATATTGAACTACATAACAAGGGATGCCCACTGGTGCAATGGTGGCATGGATGACCTGGGTTACCAACCAATCTTTTACTGACTTTTAGACTCACTCTTCAAGAAGAAAGTGTGTGTGTTCAAAACCTATAGCTGTAAGCCACAATGAGTACCAATTGTAGGATGAATTGCTAAATGGTCTTATTAACAAAAAACCCAGAGCCAGATATTGGGATAAGTTCTGAAATATCAGAGCAATAGGACAAGCCAAAGCCAACCTCACCTTACAGAACATCAGCTTCCAAAAAGACCTACTTTCTGTATACCCATGCCTATCTATATTCCTTTCTGTTCTGCTAACTCATTTCCTCTCTCCATCCAGCTACATCACTTCCTCTTCCTACCCAGCTCTGTCACTTGCTGTCTGTGTGTACAGACCTCCAGACCTTTATGGTTAATTAGTGTTGGACTTTAAGGTATGTGCCATCACTCCTGGATGTGTTCCTTGTGTGGCCTTGAACTCACAGAGATCCAGATGAATCTCTGCCTCCTAAATGCTAGGATTAAAGGCATGTGCTACCATTGCCTGAATTCTATGTCTAATACAGTGGCTGGCTTTTTCCTCTGATCCTCAGATACACTTTATTGAGGGACACAGATAAAATATCACCACATATAGCTAGGGAGATACTAGGCCCCATGAGGTGGTTTAATACTATTATTTTGCTAAATTAACAAGTAGTTGAACTGCCTTCTGAATGTTTGTTTGAACTCATACACTAATGAAGCTCTCAGACATGGCCAGAGAAGACTCTCTTGGTAGTAGATGATGTCAAGGGAAGGAATCATATCAAAATGCTGGAAGTAAGTAAGCATTAAGTAAACTGTCAACTCTTCTGAGTCCTAAGGAAGCTTACAGAGGAGACAATGAAGGACTGGGTAAGAGAGGCATGAGGAGGAAAGAAGGGAAGCACTATTTCCTAGATGTCTAGATGTGACATGGTCATTGCAGCTATGAACACAAAGCAACGTTGTCTGTCTGCAGAGGGCTACACACACATACACACACAAAAAAAAACAGGGAAAAAAAAACCTAGTAGGGGAGAGAAGGAAGGAAGGAAGGAAGGAAGGAAAGAAGGGAAGGAGGAAGGAAGGAAGGAAAGAGGAAGGAAGGGAAGAAGGAATGAAGGGAGGAGAAAGGAAGGAAGGAAAGAGGGAAGAAGGAAGGAAGGAGGAAGGAAGGAAGGAAAGAGGGAGGAAGGAAGGAAGGAAAGAAGGAAAGAGGAAGGAAGGAAACAGGGAGGAAGGAAGGAAGGAAAGAAGGAAGGAAAGAGGAAGGAAGGAAGGAAAGAGGGAGGAAGGAAGGAAAGAGGGAGGAAGGAAAGAGGAAGGAAGGAAGGAAAGAGGAAGGAAGGAAAGAGGGAGGAAGGAAGGAAGGAAAGAAGGGAAGGAGGAAGGAAAGAGGAAGGAAGGGAAGAAGGAAGGAAGGGAGGAGAAAGGAAGGAAGGAAAGAGGGAAGAAGGAAGGAAGGAGGAAGGAAGGAAGGAAGGAAGGAAGAAGGAAGGAAGGAAGGAAGGAAAGAGGGAGGAAGGAAGGAAGGAAGGAAGGAAAGAAGGAAAGAGGAAGGAAGGAAACAGGGAGGAAGGAAGGAAGGAAAGAAGGAAGGAAAGAGGAAGGAAGGAAGGAAAGAGGGAGGAAGGAAGGAAGGGAGGAAGGAAAGAGGAAGGAAGGAAGGAAAGAGGGAGGAAGGAAGGAGGGAGGAAGGAAGGAAGGAAAGAAGGAAGGAAAGAGGAAGGAAGGAAGGAAGGAAGGAAGGAAGGAAAGAGGAAGGAAGGAAGGAAAGAAAGAAGGAAAGAGGGAGGAAGGAAAGAGGGAGGAAGGAAGGAAGGAAGGAACGAAGGAAGGAAGGAAGGAAGGAAGGAAGGAAGGAAGGAAGAAGAAGAAGAAAGAGAAAAGGAAAGGAGAGAGATCAGAGTAAGAGGGTGACTAGCTTGAAAAAGAGAGTTCATGGGCACACCTGCTAGGTGTTTTCTTGATCAGGTTATGTGAAATGGGGAGCACCCCCCAATAAATGTGGGGAACATTTTCCCGGGGATTCTTTCCTATTCCCTTCCTGTGGTGCTGACAGGTTCCTCTGTCTTGTTCACAACCTGTCCAGGTCATCTACTCTGTTGCTATTGCTGCCACCACTGCTGTTCTTAGGTGTTCTTAGGAGAGCCAGCTTTCTCCAGTCTTCCAGAGTGAGCCAAAGACCAGTGGCTCAGCAGGAATTTCTCAAGCCTCTGCACCAGCCAGGAGCTGCAGGAACATCCAGCCTCTTAACTGAGCAGCTACTGGGTTCATGGTCTCTCTTATATGATAGCCATTGTTTGACCACCTTGACTATATTCCCATAGGCCAATTTAATAAGTTCTTTTTTTTAGTATATATCCATTCTCTCAACTCTGTCCCTCTACAGAGCCCTGAGCAGTATAACCTTGCAAAAGGAATTTGAGCTTTTTTTAATAAATTTACTTATTATGTGTTTTAATTTTATACATCAGCCATGGGTTCCCCTGTTCTCCCTCCCCTGCCCCCACCTTCCCTCCAGCCCCTCCCCTCCATTCCCATGTCCTCCAGGTCCAAGACACCCCTGGGGACTCATTTAAACCTGGTGGATTCAGTACAGGCAGGTCCTGTCACCTCCTTCCAGGCTGAGCATGTGTCCCTGTGTAAGCCCAAGGTTCCAAACACCCAGCTCATGCACTAAGGACAGATCCCAGTCCCACAGCCTGGGTGCCTCCCAAACATATCAAGCTATTCAGTTGTCGCACTTATCCAGAGGGCCTGATCCAGCTGGGGGCTCCACAGCCTTTGGTTCATAATTCATGTGCTTCCATTCATTAGGCTATTTGTCCATGTGCTTTTTGCAATCTTGGATTCAACAATTCACACTCTTGCAGTCCCTCATTCTTCTCGACAGTTGGACACCTGGAGCTCCACCTGGGGCTTGGCCAAGGATCTCTGCATCCACTTCCATCAGTTATTGGATGAGAGTTCCAAGACTATTGCTAGGGTGTTTAGTCATCTGATCACCAGACTAGGTCAGATCAGGCCCACTGCCAGCAGTTTACAGAGGATATATCATTGTGGATTTCTGGGGACCTCTTGAGCACTCTGCCTATTCCTGTTCTCATGTGGTCCTCATTTATCATGGTCTGTTATTCCTCATTCTCCCTTTCTGTTCTTGATCCACCTGGGATCTCCTGCTCCCCTAAGCTTTCTTTCCCTCAAATCTTGCCCTTCATTACTCCCACTGTCATCTAGGTTGTTCATGTAGATCTTAGCCATTTCTCTGTCATTGGGTGATCCCTGGGTTTTTCCTAGGGTCCTGTTTTCTATGTAGCCTCCCTGGAGTTGTGTAGCAGTCTAGTCATCTTTATTTTACATCTAGTATCCTCCTATGAGTGAGTACATACCATGTTTGTCTTTCTGAGTCTGGGTTACCTCACTCAGGATGATTTTTTCTAGATCCATCCATTTGCCTGCAAACCTCATGATGTCATTGTTTTTCTCTGCTGAGTAGTACTCCATTGTGTATATGTACCATATTTTCTTTATCCATTCTTCAGTTGAAGGGCATCTAGGTTGTTTCCAGGTTCTGGCTATTATAAACAATGCTGATATGAACATAGCTGAGCAAATGCCCTTGTGGTGTGATTGAACATTCCTTGGTATATGCCCAAGAGTGCTATAGCTGGGTGTTGGGGGAGATGGATTCCCAATTTTCTAAGGAAGTGCCATATTGATTTCCAAAGTGGCTGTTCAAGCTTGCATTCCCACCAGCATAAGTTGTCTTCAGTGTTTTTGATCTTAGCCACTCTGACAGGTGTAAGGTGGTATCTCAGAGTCATTTTGATTTGCATTTCCCGGAAAATTAGGGATGTTGAGCAATACCTTAAATGTCTTTCAGCCATTTGAACTTCCTCTGTGGAGAATTCTCTGTTTAGTTCTATAGCCCATTTTTTAATTGGACTGTTGGGCATTTTGATGTCTAATTTCTTGAGTTCTTTATATATTCTGTATATCAGCCCTCTGTCAGATTTGGGGTTGGGAAGACCTTTTCCCATTCTGTAGGCTTTTGTTTTGTCTTGTTGATCATGTCCTTTGCTCTCCATAAGCTTCTCAGTTTCAACAGGTCCCATTGACTGATTGTTTCTCTCATTGTCTGTGCTACTGGTGTTATATTTAGAAAGTGATCTCTGGTGCCAATGCGTTCAAGACTACTTCCTACTTTCTCTTCTATCAGGTTCAGAGTAACTGGATTTATGTTCAGGTCTTTGATCCACTTGGACTTAAGTTTTGTGCATGGTGACAGATATGGATCTATTTGCAGCCTTCTACACATTGTTATTCAGTTATGCCAGCACCATTTGTTGAAGATGCTTTCTTTTTTCCATTGTACATTTTTGGCTTCTTTGTCAAAAATTATATGTTCATAGGTGTGCAGGTAAATGTCAGGGTCTTCAATTCAATTCCATTGGTCCACATGTCAGTTTTTATGCCAGTACCAAGCTGTTTTTACTATGGTATCTCTATAGTAGAGCTTGAGGTCAGGGATTGTGATGCCTCCAGAGGTTGTTTTATTGTACAGGATTCTTTTGGCTATCCTGGGTTTTTTGTTGTTCCATATGAAGTTGAGTACTATTCTTCCCAGATCTGTGAAGAATTGTGTTGGTAATTTGTTGGGAATTGTGTTGAATCTGTAGATTGCTTTTGGTAAGATTGCCATTTTTACTATGTTAACTCTGCCTATCCATGAGCATGGCAGATCTTTCCCTTTTCTGACATCTTCTTTAATTTCTTTTTTCAGGGACTTAAAGTTCTTGTCATATAGGTCCTTCACATTCTTAGTTAGCATAACCCCAAGGTATTTTATATCATTTGTGGCTATTATAAAGGGTGATGTATCTCTGATTTCCTTCTCAGCCTGTTTGTCTATTGTATATAGGAGGGCTACTGATTTTTTTTTAGTTGATCTTGTATCCTGCTATGTTGCTGAAGGTTTTTATTAGCTGTATCAGTTCCTTGGTTGAATTTTTGGGGCCACCTATGGTTTCAGATCCAGTCAGGTTAATTAGGCGTCACACAGGTTGCATAGCATTTTGTCTCCTATATTGGGTTATGGAAATTTTAAAAGAAAATGCAGGTAGAGTAGACCTACATCCAGTTTCTCCAGTACATGGTGCATATCATTGCCTTTCTTGTGATATCTTCCATCTTTACAAGCTAAAAGCACTTAGCCTCCCCCCACACACACTTTAGCTCTTTCTATGATCAAAAATGACCAGCCAGGAAGTTGAAGCAATGATAGATAAGACATTGTACTCATTGGATCTTATTTTGAAATTGCTGTTACACTTGACAATTGATATAATTCCAAATATTTGAGTATCTATGAGACATCAGACACTGAATGTAGAGACCAACAGAACAACTAGAGAATAGTAGCTGCTTTCCACATAGTTACACTCTCATCTGCACAGTCATAGCCAGGATGTTCAAGCAAAATGATGAAAAGCCCATCTACAAAATGATGCCAGTCTTACACTTCCTAGTATCCTAAAGTCCATTCCTCAGCTTTTTAATGGTTAATATTCCTGTATGCATATATGTACATATGTGTCTATACATGTATATATTATTTACACATATGTATATATTAATAAATTCACACAGGTATAATTTAAAAAAAAAGAAAGAAAAAGAGAGTTCAGTCATGAGTCAGATGAAGATGAGACTGGCTATGCTGGTGAGGCATGGATAGGATCACAATGTACTACAGAAAGTTTGAAATTGCCAAAAAATTTAAAAACTCATTATGAAAATATTCGAGTTATGTAAATATCACAAAGATAATTATCCTGTAGAAGAAAGAAGGGACTCCAGTGTCTCTCTTCTGCGTTTCCGTCCCCACCAGTTTGGTGTTTCTAGTCCATCGTCATCATTTTTATCTCTGACACTTGAAAGTATTCTCAGGCCTTTGATTCTTCTCTCAGCTTCATGTATAATTTTTAGCATGTGGCTCACACATCCTGAAATCCTGTCTTTGGAGTGTTCAAACACTATATTTAAATCTTCTCGCTTAATTTGTACCCCAGAAAAGTCCTTCTGCTATGACAAAGACTGCTTACTAATTCCCCTGCCACCCTACACATCTAACTTAAGGAATCAAAGTAGCAGCAGAAGTCTCTTGGTTCCTATTCATCCTTAACGACTTTGCTTTGTGGTGTTGGGATCAAGCTCAGGAAGTTCCTTGCCTGTTCTAAGCAACTGCTCAAGAGTGAGTATTTCTGCCAACTTCTGATCCTGATTCTTACCTATTCTAGTTACTATTCTACTGCTATGGAAACACTACAACTGAGGCAACCTATAAAAGAAAGACTTTAATTGGGGCTGTCACACACAGACAGTATCAAGGCAGCAAGCAGGCAGCCATGGTGCAGGAGTAGTAGCTATAAACTTACATCTAAAGGCAGAGAGAGAGAAAGATTATTCCTGGCATGAACTTTTAAAATCTCAAAAAACACTCTCAGTGACACATCTCCTCCAACAAGTCCACACATACTAATTCATCTCAAAACAGTTCAACTAACTAGGAATGAAACATTCAACTATATAACCATATGGGGTGGGGCTTTCTCATTAAATTCCATTTATATGGCAGCCAAAGATAGGAGTCTAAGCTTGTACCACCAGATTATCTTTAGTTACACAGAAATTTTATTATAGAAACCAAGACAAAATTAGCTAACATACTACTGATATTACAAAACCTCTGTGGTTCATTTTTGTATGTCTCTTGTTTACATATGATAAGAAGTATTAAATTAAAACCTTGTAAGAAAACCTACAAGTATCAGTTCTTCCACCACAAAATCTGAATAACTAGTATTTTTATTTAAATCACACTGCCTCAAGAACAAAACTGCCACTTTCATCTTTGTAGATATATTTCAGACATCATTAAATTATGTTTTGTTGTATTTTCCAGAACAAAAAAAGTTAATTGGCATAAAGATTTATCTTGATAATATTTCTTCTCACATTTCTTAAAACAATACTTAAAATAATGCAATGGTGGTGGTACACTCCTTTAATTCCAAGCACTCAGGATCCACAGGCAAGTGGATCTTTATGAGTTTGAGGCCAGCCTGGTCTACAGAGTGAGTTCCAGGACAGCAGAAGGCTACACAGAAAAACCCTGTCTCAAAATACCAAAAAATGTTATTGATAAAAATTGATATCAAAATTTTATTAATTTTATACATTAAAGTATGTTACAAGTAAATCAGACATCATATCTTTAAATTGTCAATTTCGTATCTTCCAAAACTAAAAATGAAATGAAATTAAGCCATGTATTAACTTTCATACTCATAGTAGTTTTTTAAAATAAAGTATTGTTAAATTCTGTTTATGTTAGTGTGGAGATTAAATTTAATGAGGTTATAAATCAATAAAATCTGATTATAATTCTTAGAATAAGTTATTTAATAATCAAAAGATGTTATACAAAGTATAATAGAGTTTGCATTGAGAAGTTTGATTAAAGAAAAAAAAAACTAGGACCTGAGGTCCATAAGTATGAAATATCATTTAAGAGTATATAGGTTAAGCGGACAAAGTTACATCAGCACATATAGAGAGAATCCAAAGTAAATATGACAAATACTTCTTTCAGAGAGTCATGTTAGCAATGGAAGTGCATACAAAATAAGCAATGAAGAGAACCATGTTTTGGCAGAGTTCACCGAAGCCCTGTCCAAGGAATGACTTTCTTGCCAATGACTCAATCACACCAGCTTCCCTGGCATCTCTATTTCTCTCATATCCAGATGCCAATGAATATCTGGATCATAAGACTTTTCTGTCCTGCTACAGCAAACTTCTACACAGAAATTGGCTTCCAATAGAGACCTGCTTACAGCAATAAATCGTGTTGGCCAAGCTCCTGTAAATATGCATGCTCACATGATGGCTCTATTTCTTTTTGGAAACTGGAAAATTGGCCTCTGGTTTTAGATTATTTTTTATGATGTATAATTTGAATGTACACCCTGAGGGATGATATGGGCCAAAAATCTAAATGAATGAATAAATAAGAGTAAGTAAATACTTCTACATCCATTGTCCTTGATAAGAATGTAAATATTGTGCACCTGTAACTACAAGGGTTAGGCTATGGTTAGACATCCTGGCATTGTGACCAGTCTTTCTGTGAAAGCACACCTTGCTCATTCAATGCTTTTTCCTTAACAATTAAAATATCATGTCTCTTTCTCTAAAAGTCTCAGCAATTATTTTGTATTTACTTTGCAAATACAGAATATATATACTCTATAAGCAGGTCATGATGGTGGATCAAAACATGTGTTCAACTATTTTCTGTTTTTAAACATAACATGAAAGGTGCTTGTTTTCAGACTAAATAAATCTAATGTCAAGCAAAAAGTGAAAAGAAGTTAATGGAATATAAAAGGCAATGATAAAGCATATCTTCATAAGTGGCAAGCCAAGCTGAGAAGTTTAAAATTGGAAGGGAGGACACCATGAAGTTATTTTTAAAAACAAAATAAAACAAAAACCCCAAATCTGAAAGTGAAACAGAAACTCAAGACCATCCAGTATACCTAGAAGAACACAGCATTTAAAGAACAAGAGTGAACACTGTGCCCTATAATAAGAGTCTAAGACTGAAGGTCTAAGAGATCAGTTTCCCAGAGTCCTAACATACAGCTTTCAAAGGAATGCTGTCACCTTCCCTAACTGCCAGAATACTGAAGTTCAGTCCAGTGAGGAGAATCATGAAGCGGATACCTCAGGGAATCTGTGCACTAGGAGACTCTTTACATGGATGGTCAAGATACTTTAGTGAAAAGAATTGCCTTAAGTACTGGCTTAAAAGCAGAATGCTACATTCTGAGCACTCTTTCCAAAGCTGCCCTTAGAATTTTACAGGCAATGTTAAACATTTTAAGAAGATTAGGTGGAAAAGTTCTCTGGGGGTGCTAACCAAGGCAGAAGAGAAAAGATAAGTACTGTGGTATCAGGTGTTTCTAGTAAACACCTCCCTGCTCAGCTAGACTTCTGATTCCTTAGACTATCATGAATCCCACTTGTACACAGGTTCCATTAGCTTGTTTTAACATCACTGAAGTAAGTGTGAACAAAGTATAAGGATTTATTTCTAATTATGCAGATCAATGGCCACACACAACTGTATACTGTGCAACCATAACTACCATCATGACATGGAATCATTATATCACCTCCTCCTGATACTTCAAGTTCTCAGAAACCACTTTTCATTCACTAGCTAATTAATAGAAATTTGGATTATATACATATTTATAGATATAAATAATTTCATCATTTGAGTCCATTTACATGTGTCTTAATGTATGTATATATTTCCAATTCTTATAGGTTATAGAACTAATGTATTATAAAATGCTTAATTTTACAAGAAGTTGTCAAACTATTTTACAAAGGAAAAATAGTGACATGATATGGAAAATGGTAAGGGAAATGTATCCATCACATAAGGTAGGTGTGCTTGCACAGAAAGACTGGTCACATTGTCAGGAAGTTTTACCATGGCCTAGTCTTTGTTGTGATAGGTTCACAATAATCACAATAGTCTCGTATTTCACATTTTTAGTAGCCATGGATAGGAAGACCAGGGTCTTTGGATCCTGGCCATCACTGAGTATTGGTGACATTTAAATGTCAATAATTCTATAAGTATGGAAAACGCTGCAATCTTGTGCCCAAATTTTATTACTTTGGAGATTTATGATGTGTACATTCTCACAATGTCAACACTATTGGATTGTGTTATTTGGTAAAAGAAGGTGCTTTCTCAGTTTCAATTTCTTATTATTATCTTTTGGATAGCATTTTTACACAAGTTTTATAATGTTCTATATAAGCAAAAAATTTAAATTCTGAAATTATTTTAAATTTGCATGTATTTCACTAATTACGAAAGATATTGCACACTTTTAAAGGTATTTGCTTGTTTATTTTTCTTTTTCAGTCCTTTCGGTTTCTTGGTTTTGTTTTTAGTTGTTTCACTTTTTTTCTGTTTGTGTTCAATTTGGATGATTTCCATGGTTTTACTCCTAGTTCACAGATTATTTCCTCAGCTTCTTTCACAATCATTTCATCATTTTTTTTCATTTGTGACATCGTGATTTCTCATTCGAACCTGGACTTTAGACTAAAATTTTCATCTATCTGCTTAAATTCTCCAATAGTCCAAAAGAGTTCCACCTTGTTTTATCCAATACCATCATCATATTGATGATTAAATGAAAGTTCTAATCCAGTTATTTTTCTGTATTAATTCCCACCTACTTAAAGAAAAAAGCATCTCTGATGATGACTGAGTGGTGTAATGGTCTATAGGTATAACAATATTTCATTAGGGGACATTTTATTGCTATGTTCCTAAAGTAGGATAATAATGGTAGATTTTCCCCTAGGTCAGTTACCTATCTTGTCTCAAGCTCCTGGCCATTTGGTCAGTGTCAGGTATGAGGTACATCTCATGAAGCAATCCTTAAAATCTGAATAAAAAGCTGTTGGTTACTCATTTAAAATGTGCAGAGAGTGAGGGACTTTGCATAACTCAGTCCTAAATGAAGTTTCTTCATCAAACCTTTCCCCTCAAGGCCAAAGGATCTACACAGAAGAGGAGAAAGAAAGATTATGAGTCAGAGATCGAGAGTGACTCAAGGAAACAGTGTCTTCCAGACACAGGGGGACTTACACACTGTGAATTCCCAGAGCCTGTGGCAGCACTCATGGGACTTACATAGGTTTAAGCCAGATACAGTTACAGAGAGGGACAAGTGGACATGGACTCCCAGGTCTAACCAAGAAGCTATTTGTAATTAACATCTACTTAACAAGGGAAAATCACTTTTATCCAACATTGTCAGTATTTGTATCCTTTGAACACCAGGGCAGGACCAATTCTCAGAAGTATTTGGCCAAAATAAGTTGAAATAGAAGTCCACGGGGTTTTGTTAGGGAGGGGCAGTCTTTTAGTTCCATTTCATTATATTTTTCCATATTTTCATTTCACTTCCTTTTTTTTAGAAAATATGTGTGCCTGAAACACAGAAGTAATTTTCCCAACATCATTTTGCTAACAGTGGTATTGAAAGGCTATGTTATAATAGTGTAAGATCGGGAATATAAACAGACCTTTCTTTGATATCTTTATCTTTATCTTATCTTATCTTTCTTTGATATCTTTATCTTTATCTTTATCTTCCTTTTGCTTCCTACATAATTGTCAGTAACTATTGTGGACATGGTATATAAAAGCAAGTGTCTTAATCTACCCTAATAGTTATTCAAGTTCATTCATTTAGGTTTTAAAATTCAGCAGCATAAACTTTCTGATTTTTACTTACACTAAATTTAAAAATGATCAGTACATAATGTGCTTAAAATATTTTGAGAATAATTCCTAGTATCAGTGTTTCCACAGCATGTAAATTATCCTCAATTTTTAAAATGGTATACTCATTAACGTACTTGTTCCCTCAAAAAGCTTAGGGAGTGTAATTTTTATAAACAATTAGTGAAATGAAGAGGATCCAAATCAGCCAACAATGCAATGTTTTCAAACACAAGTCTAATGAAAAATCTCCAATAATTTTGTAGACTGAAATTTTGAAGGAATCAGAGCTTGCATTATACACTGAGGTTAAATTTATAGTGCTAATGAATAAATGAAATCCCCAGTTGATAAGTGATTATCATAAAGGGAAAAGACACCATAGTAGGTGCCAATTGGCAAACAGTACATGAATTGGCAGTCTCAGTTGATGCCACAGACTGAGTCAACATTCTCATGGAACTGTCACCTCACCCATAGAGGTGTTCTATGTACAACACGGTTGGTACATTTTTCACAGGAAGACTGAAAATCTCTGATACTTTGCCTATTTAGCAAAGGGACAAAGGAAAACAAAGAGGATTTTGCTTTGGTTCAAATGTATTTTGTGTCTAAAAACAAACTGTAATATCAATTTTTGAAATTCCATCGACAGATACAGTGTATCTTTTAAATGTGCAATGTTACTGTGCAAACAGCTTTGAGAATTAAAAATCTATATACTTCCTTACTTAGAACTTTCAGGTGAAATGCACAACAATGTTTTACAAGTAAATGTTTATTGCACTGAAATTGAATACATTCAAATTGTTGCATATGAAGAACAGTCACTGTGTGTTAGAGGAAGAGTTTAAAGAAGTGTAATGTTTGTTTGGCTATTTGTCCCTGTGCTTTTTCCAATTATGGTCTCAATATCTCTTGCTCAAATAATCCCTCCTCTCTCTCGCTGATTGTACTCCTGGAACTCCACCTGGGGCCTGGCCGTAGACCTCTGCATCTAATTCCAACAGTCATTGGATGAGAGTTCTACCACAACAGTTAGGGTGTTTGGCCTTCCAATCACAAGAGTAGGTCATTTCTGGCTTTCTCTCCACCATTGCCAGTAGTCTATTGTGGAGGTATTTTTGTGGATTTCTGGGGACCTCTCTAGCACTTTGCTTCTTCCTATTTCCCTGGGATCTTCATTTATCATGGAATCTCTTTAGTGGAAACACATGAACTATGAACCAATAGCTTAGGAGCCCCCATGGAACTGGATCAGGCCCCCTGGATAAGTGAGACAGTCGATTAGCTTGAACTATTTAGGAAACCCCCAGGCAGTAGGATTGGGACCTGTCCTTAGTGCATGAGCTGGTTTTTTGGAACCTAGAGCCTATGATGGGACACTTTGCTCAGCCTAGGTGAAGGGAGGAGGGGACTGGACCTGCCTCAACTGAATCTACCAGGCTGAGCTGACTCCCCAGGGGAGTTCTTGCCTTGGAGGAGGTGGGAATGGGGGTGGATTGAGGGGAGGGCACCAGGAGGGGGCAAGAGGAGGGAGGACAGGGGAATCAGTGGCTGATATGTAAAATTAAATAATAGTTAAAAAATAAAAAATAAAATAAATAAAAATTAAAAACATAATATAAAAAGGAAGTGTAATATTTTACTGGAATAGATGGACTATGGCTCTAAAGCAGACAAGCTGAGCCTTTGGATTATAGGATAACTCTGGAATGGGGAGGAGAAGGACAGTAGGCATCATATGAAGACCAAACTGACACCATGAGCTCAAGAGACACTTTTCAACTCTTGAACTACCTTAGCAGGCAACACTTTATTTCAGCCCCATACTATGGCTTTCCAATAGGCACAAAGCTTGAGACACTTTTCCTCAGAGTTGGTACTTTGCCTGTGGCTAATCACCTGCTGTGCTATTTGTAACTAGAGATAAGTGGATTCATTAACAATAGAAAAAATATTCTTAGGAGAATCTTGAATCTTAGTGACTTCTTTTCACACCTGTATGTACAAAACGATATTAAATAAAAAATATAACTTGTCATTAGTCCAATAATTAGATTTTCCATAATTATAATTTTTGTAAAACTGTTATAAGTAGGTAATTCAAATATAAATATTTGCCTGATGTATATAAGAAAAGTCATTAAAATATTTATAAGACACAATAAGAAAAAAATACTCTTAAATTCTATTCATGTGCAGTGATACATTTTATGTAACTTTGACCCAGTATTATACATAATCCATTGTACAAAACAAAAGTGCACTAGCCAATGAGATGCCTCATGGGTAAAAACTTCAGTTGACAAGCATGATAACCTGACTTCTAATCCCAGTGCCACAGGATGGAGGGAGAGAATGAACTCTGCTAACAATCCTGTTACTTTTACAAGGGCACCATAGTATATGCATCTCTGTACATATCCACAAATAAATAAATGCAATGAAATATTTTAAGGACACAATACTTACTATGCTGTTTACAAATATTTTCACTTGACAGCTTAGTAAAACAGCTTTCATGACATTTCATACATGTATACTTTCCCTGGCATTGTGTACTGTGTATACAGACACACACATGCACATGCATACCACATATTTCTCAATAACTCTTTAAAGATATGTGCATATATTTATGGACAAATTTTTGCATCCATCATCCCTTTATTTCTTTAAGTGATATAAATCTGAAAAATGAATGCAAACTATATCTCAAAGCTCTGGGTCTATATTCAAACCTGAAAAACTACAAGAATTTTGCAAAATATTTAATTATATTTGGATTATTTTTATGTGATTATGTAGCCTCTTATATTAAAATATATTTCTATATTATAGATATGATATATTTTATTTTGTAATATGCAATAATGCCTGTACTTCCATGTTTATCCCAACACTATTTATCATAGGTAAGAAATGTAAATAGTATAAATGTACATCAACTAATGAATAGAAAAAGAAAAGGTAATATACATATATATGTAACAGACAATTAAAATAATTAAAACCTTTCATTTGTGACATGAATTGGGCTGGACATCTTTATGGCAAGTACAGTAAGCCAGCACAGAAAGACAAGTACCTTATTATTTTATTTCAGTGGGAAAAATAGAGACAAAATAGAAATAGAGACCATATTAGTCCTTGTTAGAGGCAGGAATGGGATAACAGAGGAAATACTGACAGTTTAATCAATGGATATAAAATGAAAGTTAGGTATGAGAAATAAGTTCCAATGTTCAATTGTCCAGTGGAGTGACATTATCATAGATAATGCCATCCCATCATATGTTCAAATTAACAAGAAAAGAAGACTGTGAATGTCATTACTGCAGGGAAATTTAAAAAAAAAATTTTTTTAGGTAAAGAATACCTAGTTTGAACATTTCAGAACATGCATGATGTAAAAACTTCATTCTTCACTGATAAATATATACAGTTATTATATGCATACTGAAAAAAAAATAAAAATTCAGTGAACAGAATATACTTGAATTAGACAACACTTACATCTTTACATAAGGCATAGGAGGCTCTCAAAAGGACAGTGAACAGCAGAGCTTTCATTTGAAGAGTTGTCTTCATAGGCATCACTGAGTTGGAAATTGATGAGGAACAGTTTTGATTATAAAAGACTCACACATTTGTGGGTCATCAACTTGAGAGTCAAAGTCTGAGAAGGCATAGTGTGATTTTCTGCCTTTCACCACTGCCTCATCTATGCAGGTAAAGTTATGATCTCCAGGACACTGTTCTCTTCCTCATCTGCAGCATGCTTCTGGATCTCAGTAGTGAGTGAGAGACACACAATGCAATAAATATCTTCAGCTTTGAAATGCTAATTTAAACTGGGACCCATATTGCTTTTTATTTTATATCGATGACATATTCTTTCACAGTTAATACATTTATTGATGGAGATATAATTTACACATAATTCCTGTTTTATGCAGTTTAGTCAAACTTTAAAATACGTACAATTAATAAACTAAAATGGGGAAAGCATCTTATGGCAAACATTCAAACTACTATTACACCTTATACTAACCATACAAAAGGCCCAGCTAAGCAATAATATTTCTTAGTAAACATCAGTACTGATCATCACATTATCACACAGGATTAATTATGACCTGAACTAAATAACTATATGAGAGGTGTAGATAGGAAAATACAGCATTTAATAAGGAATAACTGAATATGTTGAATGAACATTATGATAATTCCCAAGTCTTTATCTTGATTGCCTCATAGGATCATTAAATAAGACAGAAAAATTTTTTTTAAGTTAAGATTCTGCTACTGAGCATTGTCTGCCTTGTTGAAAAGTCAAATGAGATGTCACATGACTTGTCTTTATCCTGAGTATGAGAAGTTGGAATAGATTTCCTGGTTTCAGAGGCCCTGTTAATAGTGAAGTCAATAAGGCCACCATGAACATCCAAAATGATCTAGATTGGAAGGAACCACAGTACAGCATGGGTTGGCAATAAAAGAATAATACAATAGTGGAGACTGAGATAGAATATTTAGCTCAAATACCCAAATACCATATGAAATATTTAATACTTATTTTGAGTTGTTGTTTTCTTTATGATTATATAGCCCATGTCTGTTATTTCACTCGGCAGTAGTCAGGAATACTTGGAAACTAACCCACATTGTATCTAAACATGTTGGTTTACAATTGCCTTTTTATGCTTATTAGCAATGACTATTTACAGCTTCCAACAGTGTCTGCTATTTCATGCATGTGTGTATTATATTTTTATTTTCAAAGAAAACGTTGGAATTAAATTTCTGTAATACCAACCTTTTTATTGTGTATACATTAAAAGTAAAGGGCTTATTTAGAATTTTATGCTTTACCATAAAGGATACCTGTGTGTCCTATCTTCCTTTATAGGATGATAACAAATACACTCAGCATGATAGCCACTGTACACACTGATTTGAAACCTCTTGCTGTTCAACAAAGATATTATCTAGAGAAGCAGCTCTTTTTGTAAACAACAAAAAAGTGTGGCTTTCCCAGACTCTCAAAGGTGATAATGTGTGTGCTGATCACAATGCCTCCCAACAACAGGAAATCAAGTTATATCTATGACTGGCATTTTACTGTAATTTCACAAAGTTCCCAGTTCCAAGTTAATTAGTAAGTATTCCCCCAAATTTGAAGAATTTCTTTTCTCTCATAGTATTTTCCTTATAGATTCCTGGACATTTACTTTGCAACAGGTTTCTACCAAACCCTGAATGTTCCCCCTATCCAATCATTTCTTTCAGTACTCTACCCCTCCATTTACTTCCCAACCCAACACCTCACATGCCCATCCCCATCTACCCCAGTCTATCTCATGGATGAGACCCTTTCTATTTCCCACTCTCATGGAGATTCCTTTTTTCCTCTGTGGACCCTCCTTGCTACCTAACCTCTGTGGTTCTATGGATTGTAGCATGGTTATCCTTTACTTTACAGCTAATATCCACTTATAGTTGAGTATGGTCCCTTCAAAGTCTGTCAAAAATTGTGTTTGAATTTTGATAGGGATTGCATTGAATTTGTAGATTTCCTTTTGTAAGATGGCCATTTTTACTATGTTAATCCTACCAATCCATGAGCATGGGATATCTTTCCCAATATGGGGGTTTCTCAGAAAATTGGGTATGAACCCACCTCAAGTCTCATCTATATCACTCTTGGGCATATACCCAAACTGTACTCAATCATACCACAAGGACACTTGGTCAACTATGTTCATAGCAGTTGTACTCAAAATAGCCAGAACCTAGAAACAAACTAGATGACCCTCAGCCAAAAAATTGATAAAGAGAATGTGGTACATTTACCCAAATGGAGTAATAATAACTAGTAGTAATGACTCAGCTGTTAAAAGCAATGACATCATGAAATTTGAAGGCATTATGGATGGAACTAGAAAAAAAATTGTCAGGGGATAGGGGAAGTGTAGGGGGAATGGGAGGAGAAGAGGGAGGGGAAACTATGGTTTGAGATATAAAAAAAATAAATAAATAAATTTAATGAAAAATATACAATATAACAATGTATGACAAAAAATGAAACTTTATTTATGTAAGTTGTTGAAAATGGTATATTCTAATAAAAATAGAAGACATTAAATTCTATTTTCAAGAAATGATTTTACTTTCCACAGTGGAAGTTCAATTACATTATACAGACTTGTGAGCAAATAATTTTGTTATCAGTTATGGTTACATTGTGGAAAATACTATGAGAGAAAAGAAATTCTTCAAATTTTGGGGAATACTTACTAATTAACTTGGAACTGGGAACTTTGTGAAATTACTGTAAAATGCCAGTCATAGATATAACTTGATTTCCTGTATTTTCAGCATTCAGGAAGCTGAGGTAGGAGGGTCACAAACTCCAGGCTAGCTTGTTTTTCACAGGGAGTTAAACTGTTATAAAGGCAAAGGCCCTGTGTTAAAAAGTATGATGAATAAAAACAGCAGTGACAAAACCAATAAAACCTTAAAAAAATGGAATGAAAAAAAGATAAAGAATTAATATACACAATCTATTGAATGATTTATACCAAACCATTCAATTGGTAAGCTTTGTAAACAAGTTTCATTTAAATTAAAAAATCTGTACAGTACAAAAGTTACAGTGTCTTATACTAAAGAATCTCATTAATAAAATCAGGAAGGGACATGAGGGGTTTTTTGTAAGTCCAGTTTCCACATTACAGTCATACACTTAGTGTGTTTACATGTATTTTTTATTACCCCCAAATTACTCCAACTTGCCCCAAAATTCAAAGGTACTTTAACATTGTGATTAATGATTATATATTATATACCCCCCACTACACATACACATTCAGAGAATTATTGATCTACAAGTCCCTTTTCACAGATTATTACATACACATTTTGAACTAAGCTTTTATTTTTCTGGTCTTGCATCCTAAGTTTGAGGGAAACTGCCTGTTCGATATTTCCCTGGCATTCACTGTGCTTTGTGTAAATTCAACTAAAAGAGTGGGAAATTCAAAGACTACAAAATGAATTTTTTTTTTCACCAGCTGCTGGTGGCTGACCAAGCAGATTGCAATTAGAAAGTATTCCACTCTAGCTGGTCCTAAAAGAATACAGGATGATAAAGAAAATTGTGTACTACAAAGGGTCCAACATCTGCATAATTTTAGCTTGTACGCAAACAATAGGGATGCAGGGGTTTTGCTGTTGTTGTTTGTGAATACAAAAAAGACACAGGATCTGCTAAGATGAACTGAGCTGGTGAGTTATGAGAAGTGGAAATGGTTGCACTGTGCTCACATAAGAGCCCTGTATGAAGGTCAACACCTATTTCAACTGAATTTGCCTCTCCTTTTAATAAGGTATGAACAACAAGAGCCATTTTTATTAACTTTTGCAAAATGAGACATAATGCAAAAAATATACTATAAACTATTAAAAAGTTTAATTAAAATGCTTCAACAGGGGAACTTCATTAATATTTTATATCCTGACTCTAATAAAGTTTCCTAGTACACTGAAAAAAATCCAACAAGAATAAACATAATCCCTAATGTATAATTATTATTATATATCTTATAATAAAGTAATTGGCAATAGTATACAGCACATTATGCTTTGGATTATAGCATTAGGCTAACATTGTTTTCATATGTGTGTTTTTAAGATCACAGGCAGTTTTTGACCAAGTACTATATATAAAGAAAGCCTCTATCTACATTAAAAAGTGATCCTCAACAGATATAAAGGAGTATATCTCTAGTATAGTAGATTCCTTTCTATGGCCCTGGTTCTTTGTCCCTTAATGTACTCACACCATTTCTGAAGTGACTTTCAGGATTTCCTAGATCCACTTTCATCCACACCCTCAAGCTACTGTAAATCTGTATTAGTGTTGCAGCTTGCTTTTCTCTGTAGGGTCTCAATATACAGTATGTTAGCAAACGCAAATATTAAAGAGGTTTGGGAATTTGTTGTGCCTTTCCATTTATCATTTTTCCTCTTCTAGACATTTTGCCTCAGTTAGTCTTTGAGGGAATGAAAGAAATGTTAACTGAGGCAGCTGAAGGCATCATTTGTAAACCCCTTGTTGCACATGTAACACCAGGCAAGGTCATCAGAGCTGACCAGTGAAACATGAATAAAGAACAGAGAGGTCAGCAGAGCCTATCTCTAGTCAGCTGAATTCTGTAAACTCCTGAGCCAAATTAAAAATGTGCTTTTTTATGCCACTGAGACAGTTCAACCCCCTGATATTCAACATTCTTATGGCCATAATATGTTGACCAATGCATGAAGAGACAGACTGTGACACATCTGCAGATGTTTCCAAATGGCATGGGATAATAAATGGAGAGGAGACAGCACTTGTAACTTACAACAGTGAGTTAACTTTTTACTAAATGCACAACTCTCTTTATCTCTTCCTTCTATGTGCGCTTTTTGAATGCATGATTTCTCCCAATGAAGAATTTTAAGAAACAAGGCATGATTCATGAGCATCTATGATGAGTTGTTAAGCCAATTTGGGGCTTGTCAATAATTACTTCTAGGAATATCATTGAGGGCATTTCCAGGAGAAACTAACATATGAAACAGTGGAGTACATAAGAAAGATCTATCCTTACATAATAGCACTTAACAGTTCACACAACTGAAGACCTGAGTAGATTAAAAAGGAGAGAAACAGCCAATTGGTTCTTTTATCTAGAGCTGGCCACTGTTCTTTCCCCACCCATAGACATTAAGATGTCAGTGACTGGATTATAGAGTTTGGAACTTCCACCAGCAACAACCCAATACTCTTCAGATTTCTCAGGTCTTTGAAGTTAAAATGAGCTATGTGATAGCTTTTTGATTACCTGGCCTGAAGATGCTATATTGTAGGCATTCTTAGCATCCATAAGTACATGAGTCAGTTCCCATAATCTAATCCCTCTTGTCTGTCTATGGATCTAAAGACCAATCTTCTGGTACAGTAATATGGTACCTTTCACTGGAACAACTTGTTGACACATCTTCTATTGTTAGTATGTGTATGTGTAAGATAATATTAAAAGAAAATTGTATCAGACAAGTTAAAAGTAATGGAGACTTTATTCAAAACCACAGAAATAAATGAGATAGATTAACAGAAGAAACTATCAGAAAGTACCAGAGGACATTAGTGGGAGGCTAGTCAATGTTGTGCCATTGCCAATAAACAATGACAGAGTCTGCTTCCCAGATTCCCACAGAGAATCAGGGGTCTTTATGATTCTATTCAAAGAAAAGACTCTCCGGTCATTAATAAAGTCATTCCTAAGTGTGTAAAACTGGCAAAGGTCTGTGAGAAAGTCTCAAAGGAACAGGAGAAGAATATCCAATTTTGAGTATTCTAAAGCAAATCCTCTAAGAAAACTGAGTTCATGGACTAATAAGAAGAAACACATTAGAGACTTTTGTGAGGCTGAGGAGAATAATAAAGATGCCTTGGTCCATAGGGCAGGAAAATAAGAGGAAAGGAGGAACTAAACTATCATATCCAGGTATGTTGTTATTTTCTTTCAACAGGGTTATATTCTTCCATTTATACCTTTTTGTCCTTTATAATCGACTGCAATCTTTGCATAGAATGACTTTTCTGGTCCTTCAACATTCATGCAACATAAAATTACCATCAGCACATTTTTATTTGTCAAATAAATAACACTGATTTGGACTCTGCCTGTACCTTTGATTCTTGTTAGATTCTAAAAAAGCACTGCAAACACTGAATTAGAGAAGACTGAACCATTGCTCCTGGGAGAAATATAAGGATATGCTCACGATATTTTTGTCAGCCAATCCATACATAATCTTTTTTTATGGGCATGAGTTGAAAGTTGTCCTATTGAATAAATAGTGTTGATTCAATAACATCAAAGTGATGGCCAATAGTACTTCACATTTTATTTTACTATTTCTGTTGCAAAAACTAAAAATTACCTCATAAAACATAATGCCTGAGAAAAGAATTCTGATGTGGCTCCAAATAAAGTAAGTATTGGAAATACTATGGAATAACCTAGAAATTCAGGCAGAAGTATACTTTTGATTGTCTCTGATTAGAAGGTAAATACTTATAATTTTACTATAGTTAATCAGGTTTATTAGTGTTAGCATAGAAAAACTATCATATATAATAAATATAATTACTAAACAATGTATTTGGTAAAAGGTATGAATGCAACATATATCCTCAATCTAATATCTCTTAAAACAATTTTTACTTAGTCTTTTTAAATGTTTATATGGTGTATTGGTTAATTATCATCAATTTGACACAAACTGGAGTTACCTAGGAAGAGGGAATATCAACTCAGTAATTGCATCCAGCATATAGTGTGCACATCCATGGAAAATTTTCTTGACTATGTTTGATGTTAAATGGCCCAGTCCCACCTAGGGGCAGTTGGTCCAAGACTGTATTAAAAAAAAAATTAGAACAAACCAGTGAGCAATGTTCCTCCATTGTCTCAATTCGATGTTTGTCTCCAAGTTGCTGCTTTACCTTCCTTTCATAATAGACTTCACTTAGAAGATTATGATGAAATAAATCCTTTCTTCCCCAAGTTGCATTATCCTGGTGTTTATTGTAGCAACAGGGAGAAAGCTAAAATATATGTATACAGTACATCTTGCCCGTATCTACTCTTAATTAATACTCCCTTGCAACTTCCCTAATACCTGTCTCCCATTGCATCTTCCTCCAACTTCCAGTCCTTTCTCTGTCATTTATTGAACAAAGTATCACCACCCCAGACTTCAAGTTTTAATTCAGCGTTAGAGTAATAAAAAACAGCATGATGTTGGCACAAAACTGACACACTGATCAATGGAATAGAATTGAAGACCCAAGCTCACACTCCTACAGCCACCTGATTTTCTCAAAGTGCTCAACAAGTCTAATTGGAGACTATACAACATCAACAAATGGTGTGGGGTAAACCAGATAGCTCTTTGTTCAAGAATTAAACTGCATCTTTATCTCTTACCCTGCATGACTCAAAATGAATAAAGGAACTCAGCAAATTGTATTTTCGTTAGTATGGTCATGAACAGTTATGAATCAGTCTTACTTTAGATTTGTGCTATCATCAAACTTATATATATATATATATATATATATATATATATATGTGTGTGTGTATGTGTGTGTGTGTGTGTGTGTACGTGTGTATATGTGTGTTTATATAAAATGTTTCAAAATCTGGAGAGCTTATTCCTCTTTTCAAAATTATGTACAACTAACAATTTTGGTCACAGAGATATTCCATTGTCAAAACTATCACTGTTATTAAAATACATGGCACACCAGGACACACATTAAATTAAGTTTGTTTATTTCTCTTCTTTAATATAATTGTTACACAATATCTGACATAGTGGCATACACTTGTAGCTCTATCCCTCAGGAAGTTCACACAAGGGGATTTCTGTGCCTTTAAAGTTGGATAACAGCCCAGGCTACATCCTGAGTGTCAGGTCAGGTAGGACTACAAAAACAAAATGAAGGAAAGGAAAGAAGAGAGGAGAAAGGGAGGGAGGAGGAAAGAAAAAAAGAAGACAATAAAGAGTACAGATGAGTTTAATGAAAAAAAATATTCCCTGAAACCTATGATGATAACCTTGGACAAGGTTTTCTAGATTTTTTAAATCAGTTTTGAGGAGACTAAGCATCTATCACTTCCCATTGCCCACTGTATTAGTGGTACTTCTTATTTTGACAAAAGATCTGACACAAATAGCTGAAAAGGAGAACGGATATTTGGTTCACTGTTTCAGAAAATACGTTCAGTCACAGCTAGGAAGTGATACTGGATAGGGAAGACTCTTCTGCAGTGAAGACTGCTTGGGGGGTAGTTGTTCACATCTTAGTGGATCAGTGGGAAAGGTCACAGAACTGGAAGCAGGGACAGACTACCACCCTCAAAACTCCACACAGGAGTCTACAGCTACAGGAGCCCATAGTTAGGCACTGTCTCCCAAAGTTTTCACAGTTTCACCCATATGCTTCATAGCTGGAAAACAAATAGTCAAACACATGAGTTTGTGGATGTTGTTTCATATTCCACTACACATCCATCAGGTAATACTTTTGGTAGCAATGACCTGATGAAATAACAAAAGTATAAATGTTGCTGTTCCTTTAAGATTTATTATACAAAATATAAATTAAGAGAAATTCCAGGACTAAATCAATCAGTAGTGAGTAAAAACATATAACCCATCAAAAACAAAATGTGAACCAAACCTTTTTCCAAGCTATCTGCCTGCAACCTGTAAACTTGTTCCTAAAATGGAATTTCTAATGGGCCACACATGAAAGCTTGTCCTTCTAGTGTTGTTCAAGCAAGCAGCATTCCAGGATAATCAGACTTTAATGTGAGGGTCCGTACATGTGGTAGAAAGGAGGACAAAACTGGGATTTAATCAACCCTAGTAACTTTAAGTCATCATCCCTGAAGACACATGAACATTCAAAGGAAGGGACCCACAAATATGGAAGCTCTGAGGAATATTTCAACAATAGCAAAAACTTTTCCAAATCTATAGCTATGAATTGCTTTAATATTTTTACCATTAAAAACTGATGCAACTCTTAAGGTGATGTCTTGAAAAAGTGCTAATATTAACTCTTTTGGTTGTAACATCTTATCATATATATGTATGTGTGTATGTATATACACACATACATAATACATATATACATATGTAATCATTGTATCATTGTATCATACAATCGTTGTAAGGAAACAAAACTGTGTTAAAACAGCATGACATATGTGGAACTGAGTTTTTTGTCTTTATGGATGTGTGTGTGCTTTTTAAAACGAGAAAACAATGAGATTTGGATAGTATGCTCTTGTGCTCTTAGCGCTTTACCGCAATCATGGTATACCTAGAAGTAGTTAGAGATGCACATCATGTAACATGTTGGGGTTTCTACTCAGTGAACCAAATACAGACTGACAAGTAATTCTGTGCAGTCAGAGGTTTAAGAGTGGTTGATGCCTTTAGATATTAAATATATTAAATAAAATATCTGACTTATAAAAATTACTTAAAATTGAAATATCAATACCCTTAAATAATGTTTTTAAATATATTCACACCTATTTATACACATGTAACTTAAAACTGCTTTGTTCTAAAATAACAAATATATTATTTAAATATTATGTTTTCACAGGTCACAAAATAGAAATTATTTACTAGCTGACTCTTTACAAGAAAAAGTTCTTTGAACCTTGTTCACTATAGTAACCTGATTAACAGAAACAATCTTTTACATAATGATTATTAACGAATGATTATAAGTAAACATTTTGTTCAATTTTACTTTAGGCCTTTCATCACCAAAATTATGTCAGAAGAATGGGGCAAAGAGATGGACAAAAGCAGGAGGAATCCACTACTGCCTGAAGTCTCTTTTCCTTTTCCAAAATACATAAAGTTTTCTGGAATGACTTGCCTACCTGCAAAAAAGAATAAATAAAAGGAGAAGGACAAAGAGAAAGACGAAAGATCACCCAAGGATAAACGTTGAAGTTTTAGTATCTCAGAGCCATACTGTTCAAGTCTTCTCTGGTTATGCCAGTTGGTAGCAAAGAATATAAATAAATTTACTCTGAAGTTAGTAGTGATGAATTTCTAAAATGTATAATGTGTTTCCAAATGTGGATAAATGGGTCAATTAATGTGGTAGGAGAGGAAATTGCATACTTGAAGACTTGCTGATCTCATGCATAGGACTGTAGTTACCTCAAGGGTGGTCTTCTCCCTGTGCAGAAAACCTAGAGGCAGCATATCTATTTAATAAGAACAAACAAATGCAAGATTTGGGAATGAAAAATAAAGTGAATCACTCATTTGTCCAGAACATGTAAATGAATCAATGCTATTTTGCTTATCTTACAGACACAGAGCTTACTTATTCATAATTTCTCTCATCTAAAATATGAAAATGTTCCACTGGGGCTGAACATTTTTCTACCTTCAGTGTAAAATTTCAACTTTCACAGATGTTAATGAAAGAGATGTAAGTGTATGGAAAAGACAACATGCACTGAATTATTTATAAAGGGAAACAACAAAACAGCCTAAAGAATACAGGCTCCTTAGAAGACCTGATGAAGTATGGAATGTTTTCTTTATGACTTCTGATGCAGGCCTTGATGAATAGACCTGTGCACTTGTCAGATTTAACCAACTCCTTTACCAGGATGCATATGTACATTTACAATGAGAAGGATTAATTTGTTCTTCTTCATATAAATAGCTTTTGTTATGTTATATCCAAAATTTTCCTTGGAAATGAGCATCCATAGCAAATTAAAACTGATATATGTTGCACATAAGCAGGAAGGAAGAAAAACATGTGTTGCTAAAATTGCCAGCTTTATATATCTACAACTTTATGAACACTGAAGCTAACATTCCCAATTCATTCTTATTTAATAAGGTGATGTGACAGAAAAGAAGATACAGGTTAGAGATGCCCCAGCAATGCAGATCAGGGCATATGGCACATCATTACCACACTTGTTTCAATGGAGTTTAGAGCTCTGAGTTTCACATCACAGTTGGTACCAATATGTATTTTATTGTTACTGCCTTCTCTTTGCCAAGTAAATATAGTAGGTGATTTTAGTGGATTTTGAGATTTCAAAACAGTTTCTGTGCTTAACCTTGATTTTAGATTTTGTATTTTTTTTTAGTCATTTTCAACTCCAATTTATATAAGCAACTGTTGAACATTTAATTTCAAAACATGCTAAAACATTGTTAAAATTGTTTTAACACTTTAGTCATTTAATGTCAAGTTGGACTGTCCAATTTTTTTTCAAATCAACACATTTTTATTTTTATTATGTAATTACATTTATTATAAAATTCAAATTATATTAAAATATTTATTTCACAATTTATATTAGTTCTTGCCAAATAATTTAAGGAATAAAACATGAAAATTTGCACAGATTGATTCACAATTTCAAAATTTTTCTAGTATATGATAATTATAATTTCTACCTTCTCTCTATTATGTGGTACATATAGGGTCATTACTTTAAGAAAATTGTGGTTTGTAAATGCTGTATATATATATATATATATATATATATATATATATATATATATATATATGATTATATATATATACACACTGTATTATATATATATATATATATACTGTTCATGTACAAAGAATACATAATCTTTCTTCCATTGCATTTTTTTTTACATATAGAGTCACTATAAAAAAAATTCACACTCATTTCTTCTGAAATCAGATGATTTCTTCTAACTAAGACAAAGGCAGGGAGAAGATGAAACTTAAAATTTTGGGAAAAGAATATAAAGGAGAAAACTATTTATTTTAGAGAATCATTTCCACTTCAGACTTGGTATCAAATGAAATGAAAGTATTATATTAGGCTGTACATTTGTACATTTCATGTGTTAACTAGGAAGGAAAAAATGACACAGAAGAATCACAGCGACTTCAGATGGAGTGATGTCCAGTATTCCAAATGATAGAAACTTGGAGTCTTTAATTCATTTCAAGAACACAATAAAAGTATTAGAACCAATTCACAAGAAACAAGCTTTCTAAAGATTTGAAGTAATTTGTAAACAATTTCAGGCTATTAATTTATAAATTCAATGTGTCATCAGAATTAAATTTCACAAAATGAGCATTCTGTGAGTAATCAGAAATTGAACATTATTTAAAACATGTTAATATCAGCAGTAACAATGTAACAATATTCATAAATTCTTACCTAGTGGGGGATATAATTATAAGACTCCAAGTCCTTAGGGCATTATAAAATTTATTTTTTCTAGGCAGGTATAGTGGCTCAGACTGGAAGACGTAGGAGACCCAAGACTGAGGAAGGACCATTGTGGGCTCAAGATAAGAATGGTCTAAGTAGCAAGACCTTGCCTCAAATGAACAAAACTTTTTGCTCTAGTTCATAAGTTGTCTAAGGAAAGACCAACCTCCCCTTCCTTCTCAAAAAAAGCTTGTATTATAAATGGGTTATTCTCCTCTTCAAGTCATCAATCTCACCCAGCCTCAGGGAAAGCCAACAGCCCCAGGTGTTGAGGAAATATGAGTTAAGTTGTACAAAAAGAATGAAAAAAGAATCTATCTTGAGCCATTAAGAATCTACATTTGAGAAGTCATCTACATTCTAAAACGAAAGACACACACACACACACACACACACACATACACTACGTTTCTTTTCCCTTAGGATTCTTCACATATATGGAGAAGGAACGTTCCCTAAAAACCATAGCAATCTTCCTTCTATGGATGTATGAAAGAAGCATGATTGTGATTGCCAAGTTTGCCTTAAATTGTTATATCAGATTATCTTTAAACCACTTAACTGCCCACACTAATCTCTAGATTTTCTGTAATATACAAAACATATTTTCTTAAATTAAGCTACCTTGAATTAAATATCCAGTTAACTTCAAGTGAAACATACTAACTGATGTTCCAGAGACTGGTAGTTTTTGAAAGTTTTGGGGCACAAGCACACACACACACATACACACACATACCATAATGCCATTGTCAGTGAGAGACTGCCATTTTCCAGGTACAATTTAAATTATTTGAGTGTATTCTTTCAATAAGTCTACCACTGCACTGGTTTGAATAAGTAGTTCCTTCGTAGACTCAGATGTTAGAATATCCAGTCTTCAGTTGGTAATGCTGTTTATATAGGTTTAGCAGGTATGGCCTTACTCTTGGAAATATGTTACTAGGGGTAGGCATGGCTGTTTTAAAGACTTCCACTATTCCCAGTGCACTCTATCAGCTTCTTGATCATGCTTAAAAATGTGATCTCTCAGCTTCCTGTTCCAGCCACTGCACCCAGCTCTACTCTACCATCATGGACTCTGTCCTTTTGGATTTTTAAGTCAAAACAAACTCTTTCTTCTGTAGTTGCTTTGGCCAAACTATTTTAATACAGCGATAGAAAAGTTACTTACACAACCACCAACATTCATTAGATAAGATTTGTTTTGATTGAACTCATGTTTTAAAAACAGACACTATGACTCTACTGTACCATACTCATAAAATTAGGATTAGAGCTGGGCAGTGGTGGCACATGCCTTTAATCCCAGCACTCGGGAGGCAGATCCAGGTGGATCTCTGTGAGTTCGAGGCCAGCCTGGGTTACCAAGTGAGTTCCAGGAAAGGCGCAAAGCTACACAGAGAAACCCTGTCTTGAAAAACAAAAAAAAAAAAAAAAAAAAATTAGGATTAGAACTGTGTTGGTTCTCTACAAGACTGTATTTCCTAACAAGAATTCCAAAATCACTGAGTTCCATGTATTATAGAAGACACACAATCTACAACTCTGAAAATGGGGACAATGTAATTACGGGTGCAAAAATTGAGTTGAAATTGGAAGAAAAAAGTATTATTTGTATAGGCTTTTATAATGTATAAATGATTGAAAAATCTATTTCTCATAGTTCTGAAGGTTGGAAACACCAAGATCAGGGCACTGTTTTATGCTGATGGGACCTAACCATTGCTTTTATAAAGATGCTTTGAATACAATGTGCACAGAACTGTGGAGACTACCATGAAGTCTGCCATGTTCTCTTATGCCTGTCCTAAGTAATTAACCTCTCCCATGAAAGAATGGATTTCTCATGACCTGAACACCTCCTACAGGAACTGTTTCTTAATGCTATTGTGCTAATAAATAAATTTCCATAGAGATTTTGGGGAAAGCACTAATACTGAAATTTTAGAAGAAAAGAATATAAAAGCAACAAACAAACACAAAGAAAAACCTGTTTTCCAAATGGAGATTTAGACCTAACCTGACTAAACTAAAGATGATATAATGGAAGTACAATTATGTTTTTCTTTGATGTAGAAAAGGGTGGTCACCAGATTATGAGAACAAAAATAAAACCGATTTAGAGGACAATGATTTAATATGTTAGGAACAACATCCCCTACATACATGCCCATGATGGCCATATGATTATCCCTGATATCTGTGTATTTATCTTGTCATTAGAAAAGGAATTTTGCATATGTAATTAATATTAAGAGACTGAAATAGGAGTTTTACTAGATTAAGTGGGTGATCAAACTGGTCACATTAGTTCTCCATGTCATAAAACTTTCTTTTGTTGAGACTCTACAAGGAAAAAAAAAAACTTTCAAATTAACTGCAGAAAGATGCAACACCATTACCTTTAGAAGGTGAAAAAGTTCAACATGTTCATCATAAGATAAGAAACGCAGATTGTTTCAATTACCTAGTAACATTGACAAACTTCAGAAGACACACTGGCAACAGCTAGCAGTAAGGATTCATCCTCAGGATCTGAAGGAAAGATCTCAGACCTGCTCTGTCTAAACCCTGAATTTAGGATTTTATAGTCATGAGCAGAGAACTTGCTAAGCTGCACTATGCCAGGACTTCTGAATTATGGACTAATAAACCATAAATAGTTGTCCTACTTTAGCCACTATATTCTCAGTTAATATTTTACAAAACTATCAGAGGTTTTAAATAGGTACAGGACACTGAGACAGCAAATTTATCAAAATGGTATGCTAATGTCTGTCTCCTATACAGTGATCTACTGAAAAGTCATTTTTTTTTTCAAACAAAACATTGGAATAAGACAAAAATAAGAAACTATTTAAAATACTTAATTTCTTTCATTTAATTCAACAAATGATGTTAATATGAACATCCTAAAACAAGGAATATGGGGTGTTTTGAGAGATTTCTAGCATTATAGTTCCTTGACTGTACTATAGGCAGCTAATATCAGCTCAGTTATAATTAAATGAAAGTTAAGAGTAATTTAAAATTATATCAATCTACACTTTATGATGTTTAAATTTGGGACTTTTTTTTTCAATTATTTGACCATTTTCTTACATGTGGGATTTTTTCAACCTTTATTTTTTCTTCATTATTTCTTTTTATCTATTCATTATTTTATATACTATCTTAGCTATAAGAATTTTATAAACATAGTAAAATGTTTATAGATATAAAATCTACAGTTATTACCGTTAGTATGGAACAACATTCTGGAATCTCTACAAAGATATATATTGGGTGTTTTAGTTTTATAAGATTGTATGGCAAAAAAAATTACATTAGAGCTTACAGTTTAATATGATTGCTCAAAAGTTTATGATGACAATAACCAGAGTGTTACTCATGTTGACATAAGAATGTGTAGTCTCTCAACAACCAGGGAGCCTGCAGGGGATGGAGCTAAGCCCTCTACAGGTATGTAATAGTTATGTAGCTTGGTTTACTTTCAGGACTTCTAACAACGGGAGCACAGGCTATCCCTAAAATTTTGGTTAGAGCTCAGGAACCTATTCCTCATACTGAATAGCCTTACCCAGCCTGAATGCAAGAAAAGTTTGTCTGACCACTACTTGATATGCCATGTTTTGTTGATATCCATGGGATGCCTGTTTGTTTATGAACAGAAACAGAGGAGGAGCGGATTGAGGAGGCCAGTGGAGCAGAGGGAGGAGAGAATGGGAGAAGAGGAGGGAGAGTAAACTGTGGTCAATATGTAAGATAAAGAAATAAAATAAATAAATAAGAGATGGAAGGAAGAAAGGAAAGAAGGATGGAAGGGAGGAAGGAAGGAAGGGAGTATTCTCTCCTACCTGACATTTCAGCTCTTCAGACTTTGCATAATCGAGGAAATTTTTAAATTACTTATTGGACAAAATAAAAGAAGAGTGTCAACAGAAAACCAATCAAGTTATAGTGAAGTGTTAACTTACATGAATAGAGAAACAAAGCAATAAAAATGTATTAGTGAACACAGCCCAGATAAATAGCATATAATTTACCTGTCAATGTCAGATAATAGCAGCTACTCAAAGACAAATCAGCATTCTAATATCAACAATCACACATATTTCTGCATATAAGAAAAACAATTCAGAGGTAAATATATTTAAATGTCTAATTAAACAATAGCAAATAATAAACTTTTATACTATTGTTTCAAAACAGATGTAAAGATACATTTTTAAAAGATGAAGTATTTCTTTAGCTTTATGTCATGTATGTATCCATGTTACATAATATACAAACAGAAATCAAGATCTAGGATTTTGTGTCTTCTTCTATATAGGTTTTTTCAGCTTATTTTTCAATAATTCAATTATATATGATTGATATAAATTTTTGTTACCCATACCAATTAGAAACATCAGGCTAGAAATAAAGAAACAGTGCTTGCTCTAATCTATATCATACAACACATACAGTGACTCTTAATCTTGTTCTTACACTTGAAAATGTCCATCACTATTTCTACAAATGTGGCCTAATGCAACCTTTACAGATACAAAACCTTAAACAAATAAAGCAAGTTTTGCAAATGACAAAGTATAGCAAACTGATTTGTTTTCTATGCCAAGTAAAATTCAACTCAGATCAAAGTTATGTTTTTAACTCATATCAAATATAACTTTGAAGTAATTTCTTACTTCAAAGGATTTTAATATGACAAATTCAATAGTTAACTAAATATAAGAATTAGAGATTGGGAGATAGCTCAGAAGTAAATAAATACACTGGCTGCTCTTCCAAAGGACCCAGGTTGATATCCAACACCCACCTGTCAACTCAAAGAAATCTGGAACTCCAATTCCAAGGAACACAGTGCCCTACTCAGGCCTCCAAAAGCTCAACCACACTTGTAATGTACAGATTTACGTGCAGGCAAAACACCCATACATATAAAAAAGAAGGAAAATAAAAAGGAATTAGTAGGTACTAATCTACTTAGAATTGATCATTGAGAACTTTATACCAATAACAATATGCATTAGGATTTTTCTCACAAGAGCCTTTACTGATATGTATTTATTTTAAATTATTAAGTTTTTATTAGTACTAAAAAAACATTTGGTAAAATATAATTATAAATATTTGCCAGTTTTTGTGATTCTGTGATTTTATATTGCTAATACCTATTTAAATATTATAATAATTTAAAATAAATATATTAACTATTTTAATATAAAAGTGTGATTTTTCTCTTAATATTGTCCTGTTTCATAAGAAAGGCAATTGACAACAAGCCAACATCCAACATCAAATTAAATGGAGAGAAACTCAAATCAGGAACAAGACAAAGATCTTTGCTCTTCCCACATTTATTCAACTTGAAGTTCTGGCTAGAGCAATAAAACAACAGAAGGAGATCAAAGGGATAGAAATTGGAAAGGAAGAAGTCAAACTTTCACTATTTGCAACTATTTGATAGTATACATAAGTGACCCCAAAAATTCTACCAGGGAACTCCTACAGCTGATAAATGCCTTCAGTAATGTTGCAGGATACAAGATTAACTTAAAAAAATTGTCAGGTCTCCTATATACAAATGATAAATGATCTGAGAAAGAAATCAGAGAAACATCACCCTTTACAATAGCCAAATATTATAAACAATTACAAATAATATAAAATACCTTGGGGTAACTCTAACTTAGCAAGTGAAGGACCTGCATGATAAGTATTTTAAGTCTCTGAAGAAACAAATTGAAGAAGATGTCAGAAAATGAAAAGATCTCGCATGCTCATGGATAGGTAGAATTAACATAGTGAAAATGGTAATCTTATCAAAAGCAATCTACAGATTCAATGCAATCCTCATCAAAAGCCCAACACTATTCTTCACAGATTTGGAAAAAACAATAATCAACTTCATACAGAGGAAAAAAACCCAAAAAACCCTAGGATAGCTGAAAGAATATAAAGCAACCTCTGGAGGCATCATGATCCCCGACCTCAAGTGCTACTATAGAGCTTTAGTAATAAAAACAGCTTGGTACTGGCATGAAAACAGACATGTGGACTGATGGAATCCAATTGAAGACCCTGACATTAATCCACATGCCTATGAACATCTGATTTTTGACAAATAAGCCAAAATTGTACAATGGAAAAAAGAAATCATCTCCAACAAATGGTTCTGGCTGACATAACTGAATATAAACATGTGAAGATTGCAAATAGATCCATATCTGTTGCCCTGCACTAAATTCAAGTCCAAGTGCATCAAAAGAAAGTACAAAGTAGTCTTGAACATATTGGCATAGGAGACCACTTCCTAAATATAACACCAGGAGCCCAGACACTGAGAGCAATAATTAAAAAATAGGACCTCCTAAAACTGAGAAACTTTTGTAGGGCATAGGACACTGTCAATAAGACAAAACAACAGCCTACAGAATGGGAAAAGATTTTCACCAACCCCACATCTGAGAGAGGGCTATCTCTAAAACATATAAAGAATTCAAGAAACTAAACATCAAAGTACTGAACAAACCAATTAAAAATGGGCTGTGGAGCTAAACAGAGAATTCTTAACAGAAGAATCTCAAATGGCCAAAAGACATTTAAATGCAAATAAAAACAACTCTGAGATACCATCTTACAACTGTCAGAATGGCTATGATCAAAAACACTGAAGACAGTTTATGTTAGAGAGGATGTGGAGCAAGGGGGACATTCCTTCAATGTTGGTGGGAGTGCAAACTTGTACAGCCACTTTGGAAATCAGTATGGCAGTTTGTCAGAAAAATTGTGAATCAATCTACCTCAAGACTCAGGAATATCACTCTTGGGCATATATCCAAGGAATGCTCAATCATACCACAAGGACTCATGCTCAGCTATGTTCATAGCACTATTATTCATAATAGCCAGAACCTGGAAACAACCTAGATGCCTCTCAGCTGAAGAATGATTAAAAAAAAAAAATGTGGCAAATATATACAATGGAGTACTACTCAGCAGGAAAAAAAAACAATGACATCATGAAATTTTCAGCCAAGTGGATGGAACTAGAAAATATCATCCTGAGTGAGGTAACCCAAACTCAGAAGGACAAACATGGTATGTACTCACTCATAAATGGATAGCAGATGTAAAGCAAGGGATAACCAGACTGCAACCTGCAGCTTCCAGGGAGTCTAGCTATCAGGGAAAATCCTAGGATGGATGTATAGATAGCCCAGCAAAGGAAAAATAGATGATATCTGCATTAGCAAACTGGGAGTGAGAGGGTTAATAGAGGGCAAGGAATGGGGGATGAGAACATAGAAGAATTTGAGATTCAATCTGAAACAGGGACAGAGTGGGAGAGCAAGGGAAGAGATACCATGATTAATGAAGACATCATGGGAATAGAGAGAAAGAATGCTAGGGAATTTCCCAGGAATCCACAAGGATGACCCTACCTTAGACTACTGGCAATGGTCAAGAGGCTACCTGAACTAGCCTACTCTGGTGATGAGATTGTTGAATACCCTAACTATCATTATAGAGCCTTTATCCAGTAACTGATGGAAGCAGATGCAGAGATCCAAGGGCAGGCATCTATGAACAAGGGACATTGAGATCATGATGGGAAAACGTACAGAGAGGACCAGGCCAAACTAGTGGAAACCCATGAACTGTGGACCAATAGCTGAGGAGCCCCCACGGGACTGGACTAGGCCCTCTGGGTAAGTGAGACAGTTGTTTAGCTAGAACTGTTTGGGGTTCCCCCAAGCAGGAGGATCGGGATCTGTCCCTGGTACATGATCGGGCTTTTTGGAGCCCAGTGCCTATGGTGGGACATCTTGTGAAGCCTTGGTGCAGGGAGGAGGGACTTGGACCTGCATCAGCTGAAAGTACCAGGTTCTGCTGACTCTCATGGGAGAACTTGCCTTGGAGGACGTGGGAATGGGGGGTTGGAGGGGAATGCTGGGGGACTGGAGGAGGCATGAAAACATCTAAAAACAAAAATAACAAACAGAAACATGAGTTAGGCACAGTGATGCATACCTTTAATCCCAGCATTCAGGAGGCAGAAGCTGGAAGACCTTGGTGAATTCAAAGCCAGCCTGGTCTACAAAGAGAACTCCAGGCCATTAGGGTTACCTAAGGAGACCCCAATTAAAACCAAGAAATAAAAACAAACAACTTAAAACACTTAGTAAATGTTGATGGAAAGACATAGTTACACATATAAGCAAAGATATAGAGACCAGGACACCACACTTACAGGACAAATTTCTGTTCAAACTGTATACACTATATTTCTTACAATATGGTGTGATGATATTTTGTTTGTGATTTAACAAATAAAGTTTGTGTGCTACAATATGGCTAGAAGAATATAAATACATATATTTCAAATAAACCAGAATAATTTTACTGAAAAATGCATAAAATATATAGTACATATGTGATGTACTATATAAAACCAACATTACAAGTTCAAACTAATTGTGTGTGGTGCTATTAGCAATTGCATATATGTACACATGTAGTGGAGATACAGTTATCTATGACAGCTCATCCTGTTTGTTAGTTTTGATTGTCAAGTACCTTTTCAAATGTTTCTTTAACTGACATGCTTGGAAAACTGATTTAAGACCTCCCTCCAGGACAAGAAAAGGGCATTTTTAAATGGAGTAATAAGAGTGTCTCCTTTAATGTGACTTCAGGACAGTTAGTAATTGGCCCTCTAATAAGATTCAAATTCCAAAACAACTCACTATATTCTGCATTGACCTCCAGCACTCTGTCTCCCATGGAAATAGTGAGGCAACAAAAACTGTAACAGACATGATGTTCATGTTTCTGTGGTACCAAGCATGACAAAAGATCTCTCCTTTTCTTAGCCAATGTCTTCAACCATCACTATGAAACTTGGCCAATCTAGTTTAGATAACATCTTAGATTCTTCATATTTTTTCCATAGAAGTAGCCTGTGTCTTTTTTTTTTCAACTTGTTTTAACCTTGATGTCTTTCCTTTCACCTTTTTATTTAAGCTAGATTGTAACTGGAGAGTGAATAGGCATGGTCCAGAGAAACATAACTACCTTTCTTTACCTTCAGCTCTACCAAATGGTAGCTAGCCATTGTCCATGAAATTCTATTTAGACATGAATTCTTATTCTATACTGTGTTGTCTAAATCCTACTATACTATGAATTTCATCTCTAAATAATCTCTCTTCTTTCTCACTTCACAATTCTGCAGCAAAAAGGAATGGCATAACAGCCTGAATTCTTTGCTATGTAGGTAATATTTCTTCCATCAAATATTCTACCTCTTCACTCCTCAGTTACACCTTTCCCAAAGCCATGAGGCACAAATGTAGTTTGAGCAATCTTCATAACTATCTGATGTTTTCTTCAGGTTTCTAATCACGTTCAGTATAATCTGAGAACTCATTGGTGTAACCTTTACTGTCCATGTAACTATCAACACTGTGATCATCATCATTTAATATTCTCTGAGAAATTCCTAGTTTCCAGGACATCTAAATTTTCTGAATTTTCTCTGAAACTGTGCAACATTGCTGAGGCCACCATCTACTTCCACATTTTCGGGTATTATAACAAGAACCCCAAATATCGACCAACATTTTGTGATAATCCATTTACTACTTCTAATAAAAGTTCAGAAGAGTGCCAGGCTATAATGAAAATTATTTCTTTGTCTCCTGGTTTCAGAGGCTGAGAAGTCCAAGAACATCACATTGAAGATAATAGAATCAATTAATCCATGAGACTAGGGTCTTCATGACCTAATCACCTTTTATTGTTTTTATCTCTTAATTAAATCCCAATGGAAATTAACTTTCAAAATAAATTTTAGAGGGTTCATTCAAGCCATACAAAAACAGTAGTTACAAATATTAATAAAGAATGTATGTATGTGTATAATATATGTACACAGTATGCAAAGACCATATACATTATGAGCCATTATATTTGCTACAATACAGTATACACAAACATACACACACACACAAACATATATATATATATATATATATATATATATATTCTATACTAGCATGTAGGAAAGGTTTTTTAAACAGTAAATACCAATAAAAATATCTAGTATAATTGTTAAAAATGGATTATAAACAATTAAAAATGAGCCCAAAAGATAATACTTTTCAGTAATCTTAAAAATATGTGATATTTTAAAAATATTGTTTATAATTTTAATAGAAATTTTTTTATTATTACTATTGTTCAATACACAAAAATTGTAAAAACTGAAAACAAACTTTTCATAATCTGAGTATAATTTTTAAATGTTAATGTTTTAAAGTCTGGATTCAACTTAGTAAAAAAATACTGTACAGATTTTCTTCGAAAAATGTAATACTCAAATAAAATACAAAGTCTAATATTGGTGAAATTATTAAAGCCACTCCACGTAGTTAAAAGGGAGGTTTATTTTATGGGGTAACTTACAAATGACGGGATAGGTTGTAGGGTCTGGAAAAGGTACCACACAGTCCGGCGGTGTTCTCTGGAGAACTCTGCTCTATCTACCTCCTGCATCCAGCATTCCAGCACCAAGAGAGAGACCTCCTCTCGATCCTGGTCTTCTGCTTCCTCCTCTGCCCCGCTTTGTGGGCGTGACCATTACCGAAGCCTCAATGGAGGTTGGAACTTCCAGGCCAATGCTGGGATGGCTATCCATTACAGTCTAATAAATAGTAATAGTGATTTTCTTAATGTTAGAGGAATGCATTACTTTTTTCATGTGTTACTATTCTGATAAATGTATTAATCTTCTTATGGTGATATTTTATTTGTACTGAAATGTGATTTTATTTGTATGTTAATAAAGTCGCCTTGGGGTCAGAGCAAGCCATAGCAGAAACTAGGCAGTGGTGGTGCACACCTTTAATCCCAGCAATTGGGAGGCAGAGGCTAGGTGGATCTCTGTGTGTTCAAGGATACAGCCAGCATGGTGACATATGCCTTTAATCTCAATACCAACCAAAGAAGACCTGGAGGACTGTATAGACAGGCAGTGATGAGGAGGTCATGTGGGTTGGCAAGAATTCACGAAAAACTGCTTGGCTTGGCAGTGGGACCGGCTTCCCCTCCTGGGCAGCCCGGCTCCCTAGCTCAACAGACTTTAGCTGCAAGCGGTTACTGCAGCTGGAGTTACTTGCTTAAAAAGCTGGTGCTATGAAAAACTCAGGCCTGCGAGAGCCACTACTAATTGCAGTAGCAATACACAACTGCAGATGATAGGCTGCTTTTGGCCAAAACATCAACGTACATGGTCAGAGCTTAAGAAAGCCAGAGCACAGGCTCGACTCAGCTCAAGTGGGAAAACGTGGATGGATTCAAGCTTTTAGCCAGAACATGTCTATATGTCTATGCTGTCTTGCACTCACTCTCTCTCTCTCTCTCTCTCTCTCTCTCTCTCTCTCTCTCTCTCTCTCTCTCTTTCTCTCTCTCTCTGGATTTCCACCTCGGACATTAGGTAGCTGTTTTGAAATTCCCTCAGATTTCTACTGTTCTACACAGACTTGGTAAGCCAATTATATCAGACATTTTCTATTTAAAAGAGACATTTTTTCCACATTTAAAAAAAATGGGTTTTATGTGTACATTGGAAGAAAACTGGGCTTTGTTTGAAATTTTAGGCAGTCTGACAATGGATCAACTATATGAGAAGATTAATGTTGATTGAATTATGCACATTATTACTCTTCTTATCCTTATTTTACTATTTTAAAAGAGAGTCAATTTGAGTGCCAGGATAAAAGTTTTAGAAAAACTGGTTAAACCTGATAAAATAATTATAGAGAAATTCAGATTTGGACAGAAGAAATTAACAGTGAAGTTGTTTCTGAATTAGATTATAAGGTTACAGAAAGAAAGCCTGTTTTCACACAATCACCCTTAATTTATCTATCAACCATACAGCAGCTACCTGGTCAAGTGAATGCACAAAATATTTGGACTCCAGTTGAAATGTTAGACTTATGAAGGTTTAATGAGGCAATAGTATCTTATGACATGCATTCCCCATATGTAAAAATGTTGAACTCCTGGTCAACTTATAATAGGATTATACCACAGGAATGGCAGGAGCTGGCACAGGTGGTTCTGGAACCCGGACAATAGCTCCAGTGCAAATGTGGTTCAAAGAAGAAGCTAAAAACATAGCAAAACAATGGAGGGATAAAGGTATACAAATCTTCCAGGATCAGCTTGTTGGAGAAGGCCAAATGCTACAGCACAAACACAATGTTTATATGATATCCAAACCCTAATTCTATGTCAAATGGCAGCCTTAAATACATGGGACAGAGTTGAGGAACCAGGAAAAATATCTGAGTCATTTACAAAGGTTATACAGGGCCCAAAAGACTTTCACAGATTTCTTACAAAGACTGATTTCAGCAGTAAATACAATGGCCCCCAATTCAGAAGCTAACCAGATAATAATCAAATCTTTGGCTTTTGAGAATACAAATGCAGCATGCAAGAGAATAATCAGGCTGTTAAAGGCAAGATCTGCACCCTTGGAAGATTGGATTACAGACATAGATAATGTTGAGGCTCATGATCATGATAATATATGGATAGGAGAAGCAAATTCGAGAGGTTTGAGGAATGTCAGATGTTTTGAAAGTGGAAAGCAAGGACATTTGAAAAGGGACTGTAAACAGGGCATTTCTATAAATAATGTTTCTTCAAGGAACACTGTCAACAGAATGCCCCTTCCTTCTGGAGTATGTAGAAGATGTGGTAAGGGAAAACACTGGACCATAGAATATAGCTCAACAAGGGACAGACAAGGTAATACTTTGCCTCAATTTGTCTCAGTCTTCAGGAAACTCCCAGAATGGCCTCAGGCAGGCCCCCACAGAGAATCCAGTTCAGATCTTTCCTGCAGTAATAAAAGAGATCCCTACTCAGAGCAATTAAATAACCAAATGCCTATTGGAATAAACCAGATACTCAGAGTAATGGAACAAATGAGACAGAGAGAGCAGAAAATTCAGGATAAACCATAAGAAGAATTTTTGGCAAACTTCTATAAATGAACAAAGACCAAAATTAACAATAAAAATAAATGGTGTTTTGTTGTCTGGTCTGGTTAGACACAGGTGCTGACATGACCATAACTGCACCAGAATTTTGGCATCCAACTTGGCCTCTTCAGGAGGTAAATGTTCAACTATTAGGAATTGGAACATTACCTCAAGTGAAACAGAGTGCAAGATGGCTTGAATGTATAGGCCCAGAAGGACAGAGAGGAAAATTAAAACTATATGTGGCTAACATAGCTATGAACCTGTGGGGTCAAGACCTGTTGCAACAATGGAATACACAGGTTAACATCCCTCCAACTTCAGAAACAAATCATAAACTAGCACGTTTCTGAGAGAAATATTGGAAGGTATTATTCTAATGAGTGGTCACCAGCCATCGATATTATACAAAAATAGGGCACAACAACTGATTATCTTCCAAAGACACTAACAGCTCTATCTTTAAAATGGCTAACAGAGAAGCCTGTATGGGTTCATCAATGGCCTTTAACAACAGAGAAACTCCAGGCTTTAGAAGAGCTGGCAGAAAAACAGTTAAATGCTCAGCATATTGAAGAATCAACCAGCCCTTGGAATTCTCCTGTATTTGTTATTAAAAGAAATCTGGTAAATGGAGAATGGTAACAGACCTTAGAGCAATTAACAAAATAATTCAGCCAATGGGCTCTCTACAATCTGGAATTCCTTTGCCTACTCTGCAAACTAAAGGATGGCTCTCATAGTTATTGATTTAAAAGACTGTTTCTTTTCAATACCCTTACAAGAAAAAGACAGAGAAAGATTTGCTTTCATGTGCCTATTTACCATAATTCTCAAGTGGTTAAAAGATTTCAGTGGAGAGTCCTCCCACAGAGAATGTTGAATAGCCCAACTCTGTGCCAATATTTTGTACAACAGCCCTTGGAAGTGATACGTTAAAAATTTCCTAAATCTATAATTTATTATTATATGGATGATATTTTACTGGCCAACTCAAATGCAGATACTTTAGAAAGAATGTTTGAAGAAGTAAAGAAAATTTTGTCTTGCTGGGGATTACAAATTGTTCCTGAAAAGATACAAAGAGGAGATTCTATTAATTATTTAGGATATAAAATAGGTCTACAAAAGATTAGACATCAAAAGGTGCAAATTAGGAGAGATAAACCACAGACTCTTAATGACTTTAAAGATTATTTGGAGACATGTCTCATCTATGAACTAATGTTGGGGTAAAAAATGATGAACTGAATAATTTGTTCAAATCCTTAGAAGGTGAAAGGGACTTAAATAGTCCAAAAGAATTATCACCTGAAACTGAGAATGAATTGACCTTGGTAGAAAAGAAAGTACATGAAGGACATGTAGATCGTATCAATCCAAAGCTGGATTGCATTTTGGTTATTTTACCTTCTAGGCATTCTCCTACAGGAATATTAATGCAGAGAGAAGATATTATATTGGAATGGATATTTTTAGAAAATAAACCAAATAAAAAATTAAAAACTTATGTGGAAAATTTTCTGACTAAATTTTGATAGGAAAATTGAGACTTAGTCAATTAGCAGGAATAGACCCAACAGAAATTGTTGTACCTTTAACTAAAGAGGATATTGAAAAATTATGGACAGAAAGTGAACCTTGGCAAAGAGCTTGCAGTAATTTTTTGGGAGAAATTAACAGCAAATATCTCAAAAGCGATAAAATTGATCTTATAACGAGAGCTGATTGGATCTTGCCTCAAATTGTATGGGAAACACCCATATCTGGAGTTCATACATTTTATAATGAAGCCAACAAACAAGGAAAGGCAGGTTACAAATCAGAAAATTTAAGTAAAGTGGTTCAAAGTCCTTATAATTCAGTTCAAAAATCGGAATTGTATGCTATTCTGTTGGTATTAATCAATTTTTCAGAACCTCTCAATGTAGTTACTGAGTCTCGGTATGCTAAAAGAGTGGTATTACATATTGAGACTGCAGAATTTATCCCTGATGCTTCAGAATTAACTTAACTATTTATTCAATTACAAGATACAGCCAGGAAAAAGAGTCATCCTTTATATATAACTCACATCTGATCCCATACTGGTCTGCCAGGCCGTCTAGCCCAAGGTAATGATGAGATTGATAAACTATTGATAGGAAATGTGCTGGAGGCCTCAGAATTTCATAAAAAAAAATCATGTCAATAGTAAAAGTTTATAAAAGGATTTTTCCATAACCTGGCAACAAGCCAAAAATATGCCCTACTTGTTCCTTATATAATCAGACACCATTACCAGCAGGATGTAACCCAAAAGGTACTCAGAGGAATGAAATCTGGCAGATGGATGTGTTTCACTTTGCAGAATCTGGAAAATTGAAATATGTACACCATACCATTGATACTTATTCAGGATTTAAATGGTCAACCGCTTTAAGTTCTGAAAAAGCTGATTCTGTAATTACTCATTTGCTATAAGTTATGGCTATCATGGGTGTACCTGCACAAATTAAAACTGACAATGTTCCAGCATATGTCTCTGTTAAAATAAAAGTTTTTTTTGTTTTGTTTTTTTGTTTGTTTTTTTTTTCTTATTACAGTATAAAGCATATTACAGGTATACCACATAATCCTACAGGCCAATCAGTTATAGAAAGATCCAAAAGAATTCTAGAAGACATGCTAAATAAATAGAAAGGGGTAACAAAAACCCCCAGAAAAGACTGCATAATGCTACATTAACTTTGAATTTTCTCAAAGCTAATGAGAAAGGAACAACAGCTGCAGAGAGACATTGGATAATAGAAAAAAACTACAGAATTAAATCAGCCTATATACTTCAAGGTTGTGCTGACCTCAGAATGAAAACCAGGATATGTGTTACGTTGGGGACGAGGTTTTGCTTTTGTTTCTGCAGGAGAAGATAAGCTGTGGGTATCATCAAAACTGATAAAGGTTCGATTTGAACAAGAGATATCTCTTAATTAGAAGAGGTGTTAGTTCATCAACCAACATGACCATCCAATTTAAACTAACTTATACCATTAATACATGCCTTTTCATTTAATCAGATATAACTTGCCAAAAGGGAACCTCTACAAAATCACAAAATTAGTCTTGGGAAAGGTTTTTGTTTTTGTCTTTTAGGTGAATGAAGGCTAAGGAATCTGAAGAACACTGGACAAATGAGACAACTGAAGAAAAAGGACAAATCATCTGTTCCAGGAAAAAGAGTAAAATGGCCTATTGGTATATCATCTACAAAATTTCATAAGTCTTCCTGAATGTTTGTTTCTGCTCTTCTCTAAAAAAAAATTAACATTATTTGTCTTCTTGTAGTCCCAGTTCAATTAAAATTTAAAGCTGACTTTGGAGTTGGAGAATGGCTCTCTCCTCCTTTAAACTCAAGCATGTTGTTAAAAAGAAAATGCAAACTCCCTGTATCATACCAGAAGAGCCATCTTCTGACATGGGACAGGAAAAAAAACAAATTAATTAAGGGACTATTCTATTACTAATCTCAATTATTTGATTCTATTCTAATTCTTTATACTTTTCTTAAAGTATGAATTTTATGTCAAAATTTACAAGATTAATATATATATATGTATATATATATATACATATATATATATTAAACTTCATTAAGATAATAATGGTCACATAGAGTACTAACCAATTTTAGAAAAAAGGCTTCAATTAGCTGCCTATACATGTCTTTGTGTTCAAGTCTCTTATCAGTTTTCTGCAGGAAATCACGGCTAGGCCTAACATCAACTGAAATCTCCAGGAAGAAGATGGGGTCCCACAACAATAATTCCACATGGACAATAATAATATCACTAAGCTGACAAACATCATCTACAGATCAGCTGTGGACTACAAAGTGCTCAGAGCAATTTTGAGAGGGCTAGCTGATATGATCCAGTTTCAAATACTACTTTAATAAGGACTTGAGATAAACCCTGAACTTGGGCATAATGCTCAAATTGGACAACAAAGGATATAGTTACCTTTCCTGGAATTTGACAATTAACCCAAAATTTTTCTTTTCAGAATAAAGATACCTTCGCCCATACCCAGCAGGAAGCTATTTTAAGAATACAAGGCCCACATTCCCAAAGAGGTGTTGTGGGGTGGGTGGTTTTTTTGGTCTTTTAATAGGTTTGGGGTCTGGGATAATTTTCATTGTTTAGGAGGGTTGGTTTCAAGTTGTTGTTAAGGGTTAGGAAAGGGGCTAAGCAAAGGAGATTAGATTTAAGTTTCTTGTTTGGAAGAAAAGACAATTACTAGTTTTAAATACTTTACATTGGATTTTATTTTTTATATTATATACAAATTATCTGTATATATATACTGAAATTGATATTGTTAGAAAATACTCTACATATATTTCTAATCTTGTTTAAGATATTGTACTTATACTGTTCATTTAACAATGTAATGCAATTTGCTGATCCTTGAATGTTATTATTACCAACTATTAGGATATAAAGAAAGGAAAATTAGTAGTTAGACACTACAATTGAAATTGTAGTCATATTAGGTATGTTTTCAAGATCGAGCAGATATATTTTAGATAGACAGGTCATCTTCAAACTCTTCAGAGATCTACAGAATATGGCATTTAAAATGTTTTAATAACTTAGAATTTTTTTTTCTTTTTTGTTATGACTATGAGACATGTCGGCTCCTGGCAGTACCAATCTACTTCAGAGAAAATGTGGGCATTGAAGAAACTGCATATGGAGTTAACTTTCATTGTGGTAAAAGTTAGCCACTGGACAACAAAGTATCCTTGAATCAACTGCTGACAAACCGGACAGACAGGACATGAAACAAAGGACTACTGATTCTTACCAAAACAAGTGTGGTTGTGACTTTATGAAAAGGCATCTTCTGAAGCCAGGACAAAATGGCACCATCCCTGAAGTGGCCTTTGCAATCCAGAAAAGGTACGGTGCCCTTTTCTTCAAAGGCAGCTAAACAGGCAGTGGGCCGATGGCTTCTGATGTGCAGTGGAACAGCAGATGAAAGTTATTCTTGAAGAGTAACTAAGCTCACACCTCTCAATAGTAGACTGGCATTTAATAGAGGGATGTGGAGAAGAATGGGATGCCAAGATGCAGCCACACACACACACATAGCCAAGAAGAATGGACAGCTGAATTTAAAAAAAAAAAATCAGCAATTTCCAGAATTTAAAATCCTGAATCATGACATGACACTAATGGAATTCAGGTGTTTCTGGTACATGCATTGCTCTCACCAAATGTGAAGTCGAACTGTTGACCTTGTGTACATCCTAGTTCACAAATGAGTCTGTCAGATAAGCTAAGCCTACAGGCTGAAGATGATGTCCCAACATTGCAGTAAAACCTCAGGTGATTGTCGAGGGGATTGGCTGTTTCTGTCAACTTACATTTTTTTTTTTTGGAAGCTGCTTGCAACACTTCCTGTTTTTATTTTTTATTAGGTAATATTATTTCCTTCTTGGGTCTCTCAGGGAGTTGAAGATCAGTTAGTTATAGTTATAGTTTTCCTTGTTAAGAATTTCAGGGTTGGTGATTTAGCTCAGAGGTAGAGCGCTTGCCTAGCAAGAGCATGGCCCTGGGTTCGATCCTCAGCTCAAAAAAAAAAAAAAAAGAATTTCAGAAAAGAAACTCACTAAAAGGTGTAAGTGTATAAATTTGAAAGATGTTATAAGACAATTCTGTTAGTAATATAAGTTAGGATAGAAAGTGAATCAGGTACATTCTGGACTTACCAAAATAAGATATATGATGGAATCATTTTCTCTGAATTTGTCAAATACAAATGGACTAGACATTGTTTAGGTATTCATTATTATACTTTTGTATATTGTTTTTCTTATATTAGTTATAACTTTTTTTACTTTTTTCTTTTTAATAAAATAGAAAAGGGGAAATATGGTGATATTTTATTTGTACTGAAATGTGATTTTATTTGTATGTTAATAAAATTGCCTTGGGGTCAGAGCAAGCCATAGCAGAAGCTGGGCAGTGGTAGTGCACGTCATTAATCCCAGCACTTGGGAGGCAGAGCTAGGTGAATCTCTGTGTGTTCAAGGATACAGCTAGCATGGAGACACAAGCCTTTAATCTCATTACCAACCTTAGAAGACCTGGAGATCTGTACAGACAGGCACTGACGAGGAGGTCATATGGCTGGGTTTACAACCTATGAGAAGGCAGGACAGAAAGTCTATAAAAAGGAAAAACACACAGAAGTAGCTCTCTTGCTGAGGGAAGGACAGGAGTGACAGTGAAGGGTAAGGTTTATAGCTCTTAACTATTGCTCTGACCTCTTTGCTTTTAACTCTGCAATTGGCTCTGTGTTTCTTATTTAACAAGACGGTTACATCTACATCTTCTAATGAAACAAAATTCAATCTGCTAATAAAATATATTTATGAGAACATAATTAAGACAAAATAACTATTTTTAAAGTGCAATAACATTGAAGAATTCATGGGTGCATTATTATCTAGACAAGTGAAAGGATTTTATTAAATAAGAGAGGTTATGGGTGATATATACAGTCATAGTACAAAGATATGGTATATGTGTGTAAATATTGTATTGGCTACCCACTACATCAAATAATAAAAATAAACCCATTTTGACTCTTCACAAATGAGAAAAGGTATTAAAAAAAAGTGCCAGACTACTAAAATTTTTTGTATAAAACATGATGTTGAACAACATTACAAAAGCTTTTTAGAAATTAATATATTTAAAGGCAATTTGAGTGCTGTAGCAATATGAGCAGGGTCTCCTCCATGGGAACAGTGGCCAAGACTCCTGTGCTCATGAGCCTCTTTCTTGAAGGGAATCAGTTATGATGAACTGAAGGAGAATGCAGATTAAAGTTTGCTTTGTGTGATGGAGGTAAGGCCACCCATGAAGAGCTCACTCTGCAACACCCCTGTGGTACAGTCTTATATTCACATTTCTAGATTACAAAAACTCACAATGAATTAGAACTGTGAGTTTAAATAACAAACAGAGCTTGGTGCATACAACTATTATTTTATTTTATGGATACTAAAATATCCTAAATCCTTGAGATGACTCTGTGAACAATGACAGAAAAGGAAGAAAAAAATTCAAAAGAAAGTGTCTAAAGCCCATGAGCTTTCTTTGGCTAAAGGGCAGAGATTTGTGCTGGCAGCTTTGAATGAAAAGACTAACAATGCTGAGTTGCAAGAAAGCAAAAAAGAACACATTTTCATAATCACTACCTTACAGAAAAAAATTCCTCAGATTTGAATAAGCAATTGTATAATAAGACTACAGAGCAAGTGAAACAGAAGAATAGCAAACTGAGGTTTATAAGACTTTAAAGATCAGTTCAGTCTTTGGAAATGGCATAATGAACATAATATACAATATAACGATAATATACAATATAAGCAATTGTACCACAAGATCAAAATTATGCATAACATTTCTGTAGAATGCTGGATTGCAGAACAGAACCCACTGCACATAATATAAGCCAAGGCAGGTTTGCTTCATGAAAGGTAGTTAAGTAGTTAGCATGTTCAATGAGCAAGATCAGATTAAGAAATCTCCGTGTTCTCTGGGCCCAGTCAAGCCCATTTTGTATGAGTAGGCTCTTTTCCTCCCGTTAGATAAAATTTTGCACAAGCCCTATGATTTTCCACTCATTTTCTGACAATAAAAAAGGCCTCCAGGTTCAATAACAGCTCCACTCACTCCTATATAACAAAATAAACTCCAGCTTTCATTTAAAGGTAAATCTCCAGGTTAGAATCAATATTCTGTATCCCCAGTACATTTTTTTTTTTTGAGAAACTAAATAAAAGTTGAAGGTAGGAAGAGAGCACTAGGAGTGAGGGACTCTAAAGGTCATCTGAAGGACAGAGTTCTTCCCCCAGGATCCGTTTCCAGCAGAAGAGCTGAGAGGATACACCTGGTTACCCTTTTCCTTCTTAAAATCTCCCTCTGACTATCCCCATGCTGAACAGGAAACGGAAATAAGCTGAAGAAAGGAAAAGAAATGTCATACTCGAAAGTGCCAGTCTCATCTCACTTCAGTTGCTGCAGACCTGTTCTAGTATTGAATGCAGACTCTGTTTCTCTTGGTGACTTTCCTCGCTGGACCTTACTGATAGCAACTGACGTAAGACAGACAGCCTTTTCTTCAGCAAGTTGCTGGAAATCTCCCCATGACCCTGACACCACTGAACTTGGAACTCCCAGAAACAACACACCTTGGACCCAAAATCAGGGTGAACAACAAGACCGCGGGCATTCTTTCCCACTGTCCTGATGCTTCTTCCTTTGCCTTCTGTTCGCCAATAAGCATGAATCTGGCATTTGTCTCACAGTTCAAGAGACAAAGTCATCCTTTGCGGCTCTGTCCTGCTTCCTTGGGCTTCAGGCGATTAGTAAGTGAGCTCTATTTTTCCTCACAGCATATCAAGCTTATGAATCCTGTCACAGCTTTCTTAGCTAAGAGAGGCCCCACTCAGTCCACAGGCCACTTCCACTCCAGTCCTCTTCTACAAAAGCAATCTTCTCATGTCCCTTTCTAGTCAGGGAGTTCCTGCCAGTTCTTACAAATTTGTCCTTTGAGTTTCAACCAAAACGAAAACAAAAGGCAGCATAATTTTAATACTGTAATGAAAATTACTGAAGCAAGGGTGAGTTTGGTTTTACACACATCAAAGATAACCCACGTAGTGCCAAAATCATATATTAAAGGGAAATTGTGGGGTTGTGGATTTAGCTCAGTGGTAGAGCGCTTACCTAGCAAGTGCAAGGCCCTGGGTTCGATCCTCAGCTCAAAAAAAGGGAAATTGTGAGTATAATAATTGATAAAACTGCACATTGATCTACTTCTTTCATGATCCAAGGATGTACTTAAAATACATATTGATACATTTAATTTTAGTAAGCAAATGTAATAAAGAATGAAGGGCAGAATTTAAATTAATCAGGCAGTTGTTTCCATGAACTTGAATTACAGCAGTCTCCAATGCCCACTACACACACAGACACACAGACACACACACACACACACACACACACACACACACACAACACTGATTAAATGGACAACTGTTTTTTGTTTGTGTGACTTGGAAATAATTCAGAATATGTGATAATTCCAAGTGCTCCCAAAGGTTTGCATAATATCAATGGTACTTAGGATACCCAGTAAAATCAAACCAACACACTGCATGTATAGAAACAAAAGTAATGTGGATAATTGAAACAATTATCTTGAGCATTCATGCTTAATTTGCTGAAATAATCCTTCAAATATCCAGATAATTAACAATTGTGCGTGTAAATTGCCTAGAGAGGGAAACCATCTCAAGCTAGCCCTGCACTGCTTGGCAACCAGTGTGCTTGTCTGTAGGGGGAGCAGGGACAGAGGCTTTTAAGATTACCTAACACATGGCTACCTGAACAAAACCCAAACCAAACCTTAGTCAGATATATGAACAGAATAAAGTCCACTGGAAGTATCTGATGGAAGAAGCTAGCTTACTAGTGATTTGCTACTTAGAAATTGGAAGAAAAACTTCCATTATTTCTGCTTTTCCTGCGGCTAATGGTTTCTTGGTTGCTGACTTTCACCCATCCTTTTCCCCATCCTCTCTGCTCTCCCTCTTCTCTCAGGTGCCTCTCTCCCCTCCTGTCTTCTTTCCTTTCTTCCATTGTCAGTTGATCTACATACACAAGAATGGAACATACGTTTGTAAATAAGCTTTTAAAAAAATCAAATCAATTTTCAATTTTCAGAAGTTGGGAAGAGAGTCATCTCATTTTCACCCACACTATCTTACATTACCAGAAGCCTTTGATATACCAAAAGAACCTGAACATTGCTATATTGCTATCAACTCAGCTTATATCACATTATAGTGATTTTACTAAGAATTTTTTATTCATTTTATACACCAATCAAAGATCCCCCTCTTCCCTCCTCCCCCTCTAGCCTCCCCTCTCAACCCACTTCATACTCCCCATAACAAGAAGGCAAGGCCTCCCATGGGGAGGCACATCCAGTAGAGGCAAGTCCAAGCCCCTTCCCCTGCCTCAAGGCTGCACAAGGTGTCTCATCATAGGCAGTGGGCTCCAAAAAACCCGCTCAAACACCAGGGATGGATTCTGATCCTACTGCCACCACACCCCCCAAGCAGATCAAGCTACACAATTGTCTCATCATGCAGAGGGACTAGTCCAGTCCCATGCCGGCTCCACAGCCATTGGTCCAACTTTCATGAGTTTCCACTAGTTTGTTTTTGTCCTCTGCAGGTTTCCCTGTCATGATCCTGATGCACTTGCTCATAGAATCCCTCTTCTCTCTCTTTGACTGGACTCCTGGAGCTCTGCCTGGTGTTTGGCTGGGAATCTCTGCATCTGCTTCCACCAGTCATTGGAGAAAACTCTATGATGACAGTTAGGCTATTCACCAATCTGATCACTGGGGTAAGCCAGTTCAGGTCAGGCACCCTCTCCACTATTTCTACTAGTTGTACTATATTATAGCATTATAGTAATTTTTGTTCTCTTCTAGGTCCTGCCTCAGGGTAATGTACTGTAGCTAATCCTCCTGCTTTTTTTTCTAATCTGTGGCAATTTCCCAGATTTCTTGGGGGAATCTTGACAGTTTTGTGAGTACAGTAAGGAATGTTTCCAATGTGCCTCAACTGGAGCTTTTGTTTTGTTTTGTTTGCCTGATGGATGATCAAGACTCTAAGTATCTAGAATGACTCTCATGGGAATGGAGTTCTTGCCTCACATTATTTAAAGAGTGCAAATTAACAATGTTATCCTTGAGACCCCAGTCACAGCAATGTTTGAAGAAATTCTCAACTGTAAGCTACTGACACAGTTTTCTTCTTCCTGTACGTTACTCACTCTTCATAAGGAAATTATTAATTGCAGCCAAGACTGAGATGGATGAAGGAGGAAAAGACACATTCAAAAGTTCATGGCTGTCTTTGCTGGTCATCTAGAGTTGGGCACTCACATGGAGCACAGGGTGTTTGTTTTAGCTTCACCACATTTTATTAGGAAAAGAGCAATAGTATGTTGCTTAACCTGGCATTCCAGTACAGATACTTTTGACACTTTTAGTGGTTGACATTGTACCATAAGACAAGATTAAGACAAATATTTTCAATATGCTTTTTAATAATTTAAGGAAATTGTATATTCATAAATGTACAAATCCTAATAAATGTTATTATTTGCTATTCTACCTAAGAGATGAATATCAATAAAATTGATATACTTAAAATAAGATTTTTTGTTACATTCAGTATCATTTGGTAATATCTGTGCTTTGCTGAACAATATAAATTAAATGAACATGAAGTTAATTTAAATTGTCTATGATCTAAATGTATGAAATTATAACTGCCTGGTCATCAATGAGGTGTCATGTATCAATAAGTATTTCTATTCAAAATGTCTTTAGAAAGATTGGCCCAATTTACATTACTCTCCCGCCACATACTTAGTGCTGTTTTTTTCTTTTATAGATGATATAAAATTTAGTATGTAGTCCAAAGAGTAGGTCATCTGGTCATGAATGATTTGGAAGACAATTCAAGCTTACACCTGAGAAACCATGATGCATACATTGGGCACAGAATTACCTCTTGATGAGATAAATGTCCCATTGCCTGTGTGTTATCAGGTGGACTGTGAAGGTTGCGTTAGGACTTCATGCTACACTGTGGTGAGATAGAAGCAATACAAAAATGTACAAGCTAGATGCAAGGCTAGAACTAGATAATTATCTCACTGGGAAAATATGAGACACACAGGGAAATCATTATAGGCATGGAAAATACCATTTTAAATTCATTTGTAAAACAAGGCCTCACTGTGAAAGTAATATTGAGGGAATACTTACAGGAGCAAATCAAGGGTATTTCTAGAAAAAAGCATTCTGAATTGGATACACTGTACTCAAAATCCCAAACAGGAGCATTCCTAGTTTAATGAAGACTAGCTAGAACACCAGAAGTGAGGGAGCTGATTTTGGTTTCAACTGATTCTGAGGAGGTTTCTGAGGATGGGCTGACAAATGTGATTTATTTTCCCAGGAGGTCATTCTAGTTAAGAATGATTCCTGGGACAACAGAACATAATAAACAGCAATGCAGGAAGTGCACAATAGCATATGTGAGTCCTGACCCAGTTTGGCAACCACAGAAGAGGAGGAAAGTATTCTTGTCCTGAATGTCTATTCCATCAATGTGTCTGCCATGTGAGAAAGGTGTTCATTCTCTGGCCACAATTAGAAAAGCTCAGAGCTAGACAACAAGGGAATCAATACTATGAGACTTCAGGGAACATAGAAAAGCAATTTGAAAAATTTAGAAACTATTAAATTTTTTTTTGTGTAAGAAATAATTTCTAGTAGTATATCAGAAGGGAATTGTTTTGGTAACAAATATGGTACATGCTGACTGGAGGTCAGTGAGAAACATGATTTGAATAGACCAAAACATGACACAAAACCTAAGGGGCTCAATCTATAGCTGTGTCTCTTACCAAGGGTACTTTATATATCAAACCATCCACCCTATGTGATAAAAGTTATCAGCCCTATTACAACATTGAAACAGTATATTTGGGGATTCTTCATATTTTACTTTGAAATTTTAGCTTATAGAATCCCTGGGTAAATATATCATACTAGGAAGAGAAATGTATAAAATAATTAACAGCAAAATTGGTTTTGTGAAGCTAAAATTGGAGAACAAGACACTGGTTCATTTAGACATTCTGTTTTATAGGATGTGTGATGTATCACAAGAGATATTCAGGGTTCAGTGTTTCACAGCATATCACAGATTAAGAAAGGAAATCAAAAACATAGATAACCATGATACCATTAATAATGAGAAGGAGAAGCAGCTGGAGACACTGTGGAACAGCTCTTCTTCCTACATAGTTAGTACTCCAAAGTAATCAATGTTTCCTAAGAACTTTCAAAGCTGTCTAACAAAAGTCTAGGTCAGAAGTTGGGATCATGAGTGGAGCTTGCCAGCCCAGGCTGTTTAATGCACTGTCCAGAATGTCTGCCCAGTCATCTGCACTGTAAACATGCAGACTGAAGTAGATCATTGCAAAATATTTCAACCACTTTTTCTTTTTTTATTGCCATTCTATGTATTTTATTATTATTATTATTATTATTATTATTATTATTATTTTATAATTTAATTTTACATATCAGCCATGGATTCCCTTGTCCTCCCTCCACCTGCCCCCCAACTACCCCCCCATCCATCCCCCATTCCCATCTCCTCCAGGGCAAGGACTCCCCTGGGGATTCAGCTCAGCTTGGTAGATTCAGTTGAGGCAGGTCCAGTCCCCTCCTCCCTTTTCCCAGGCTGAGCAAAGTGTCCCTGCATAGGCCCTAGGTTCCAAAAAGCCAGCTCATGCACTAAGGACAGGTCCCAGTCCCACTGCCTGGGTGCCTCCCAAACAGTTCAAGTTAATCAACTGTCTCAGTTATCCAGAGGGCCTGATCCAGTTGGAGGCTCCTCAGCTATTGGTTCATACTTCATGTGTTTCTACTAGTTTGGCTGTTTGTCCCTGTGCTTTTTCCTAACATGATCTCAACAATTCTCAATCATACAATCCCTCTTCTTTCTTGCTGATTGGACTCCCAGAGCTTTTCCTGGAGCCTGGTTGTAGATCTCTGCATCTGTTCCATCAGTCATTGGATGAGAGTTCTAGCATGACAGTTAGGGTATTTGGCCATCTGATCACCAGAGTAGGTCAGTTTGGGCTTTCTCTTGACCATTGCCAGTAGTCTATTGTGGAGGTATCTTTGTGGATTTCTGGGGACCTCTATAGTACTTTGCTTCTTCCTATTCTCATGGGGTCTTCATTAATCATGGTCTCTTTTTCCTTGTTCTCCCTCTCTGTTCTTGATCCAGCTAGGATCTCCAGCTCCCCTAAGCTCTCTTTCCCCTGACCCTTGCCCTTCATTACCCCCCCACATCCAGTTAGCTCATGTAGCTCTCATCCATTTCTCTGTTGTTGGGTGATCCCTGTGACTTTCTTAGGTTCCTCTTTACTAGGTAGCCTCCCTGGAGTTGTGTAGCAGTCTAGTCATCCTTTGTTTTACATCTAGTATCCACCTATGAGTGAGTACATACCATATTTGTCTTTCTGAGTCTGGGTTACCTCACTCAGGATGATTTTTTTCTAGATCCATCCATTTACATACAAACCTCATGATGTCATTGTTTTTCTCTGCTGAGTAGTACTTCACTGTGTATATGTAACACACTTTATTTATCCATTCTTCAGTTGAAGGGTATCTAGGTTGTTTCCAGGTTCTGGCTATTACAAATAATGCTGCTATGAACATAGCTGAGCATGTGTCCCTGTGGTATGATTGAGCATTCCTTGTGAATATGGCCAAGAGTGGTATAGCTGGGTCTTGGGGGAGATGTATTCCCAATTTTCTAAGAAAGCACCAAATTGATTTCCAAAGTAGCTGTACACAGTTGCATTCCCACCAACAGTGGAGGAGAGTTCCCCTTGTTCCACATCCTCTCTAGCATAAGCTGTCTTCAGTGTTTTTGATCTTAGACCTTCTGACTTGTGTAAGGTGGTATCTCAGAGTCGTTTGATTTGCATTTCCCTGATGATTAGGGATGTTGAGCTTTGAATCTAAGTTTTAATAAAGAAATTTCAGAAAAATCTGTCATGATTTACTTGAAGCTATTTGTCCACTTTCTGTCATTCTAACCCAGTACACAGAGTTCGATGACAAGAAAAGTATGTTTATTTCATAAATAGGAGGCTACAAGGTAGGAGACTTGGACTGTTAGGAATGAACATTAAGTTGTTTTTGCTGCCTCATCAGATTCTTATCAGTCAATAACAATTTTGGCTCTATCTCAAAGGATTAAAATAATTAAAAGTTTTAAGATCCTGTGCTGTGTGTTTTAGGGCACAACATGGAGAGACAAAATGATGTCACCAGGAGTTAACCAGACCTCAGGTGTCATTAAACAAACAAACAAAGATCCACACATTTACCTTGATTGTGAATGTGTTTATATTGTATGTGTGTATGGAAGTGGATTGTTTTAAATAAAACTGGATCACAATGAACAGGTTCAGTACTTGTCTGCAACTGCAGAAAAGAACAGCACAAAACATATCACCTTGGTGAAGACTTGAGTCCTTCCTCCAGGCTCCTTTATTCAGCTTTCCTTAACAATAAAGCTTCATTCTGCTCAATTTTCTCCCTTTCTCACCAAACCTCACAATTTCAATGAGTCCCTAATACTTTCTCTTTATCACAAAATTTGAGATCCTCCAGCCTCTTTCTAACACACACACACACACACACACACACACACACACACACACACACACAAAGTACCCTCATTCATGATCACACACATACATACACACACACTCATCACACATACACATACAAAGAGGTAAATGCATGATCTCTATAATGATGTCTGAGATCTTCCTTTCACACCAGCTTACAAGTGCATCTCTGTGTGCCAATCAATAGATTTTTTTAATTGTTTCTTAAATATGCTTAAATCAAGGCCAACAATTGAAGTAGTTAACAGCTAGTCAACCATATTTTAGGGTTATTTACTTCCTATTCTATGTATTTTTACTCTTTCTTCATGGAAAATATTTTATTTCTATCTTTAAATATCCAGTATTTCTGTTTTAAGCAAACGGGCAATGACTGTGAAGAGCTTTGATTACTGATTATTGATAATTTTGTTAATGCAGGTATTTGTATATAGGAAGTGTGAGTTTGAGTTGGAAGTATTTCAGTCAATGCATCTGCATCTCTTTAAATGTTATATGCACTGGTGGACTTGTTACTGTGTCTACAGAGGGACTGAACTTCAGAAACTATGTAACAACTTCTACAACTTTTTTTTGAACAATTTGCTGCCTTAAATAAAAACCAGTACAAGAATCTCAATACTTAAACAAAAGGGGCAAATTTAGCTAAATATGTACCTGCCAATGTTAACTCTTCAAGCTAAAGAACACCATATGAAAAAAAAATAATCTCTTGACCAGAAAGAAAAATAGTCCCTATTGACAAGGCAGTTAATATGGAAAGATGGTCATTCCTGACCAGGCAGACCTGTAATCCTGTGCTGTTGCCTACAATCAGCATTCATCACTGAGGGGTCCCTTTGCTGACTCAGGAGTTCATAGTTCGGTTACTACAGTAATGATGAAATGCAGTGCAGACTTTATTTTAATAGCAGAATTAATTTTAACAGCTTTATAAATTACTTCAGTTCTGTATTTATAGACTCATTAGGGTTATAAAGGGGCCAGTCATATTTTCACTTATATTTTACTGTATTTACAAAGAAAATTATCTTTGTGGTTGATATGAGTGAATTAAAATGGTTTCAATAGTTCAAGGAATTTAGCACTAAAAAAAGCAAGAATGAGAGACAGAAAGAGAGAGAGAACTACTCTGGCTGTGTGTAATGGTACACACCTTTAATTCCAGCACATATGAAGTTGAGGCAGTAGATCTCTGAGTTTGAGGCCAACCTGATACACGTACCTTCTTTCAAGACATTTAGAAATGCGTAGCAATATTCTTTCTCACCCTACAAAAAACAAAAACAAAAAGAAAACAAAACAAAAAAACAACCTATACTCTGCTCTGGAGTACAATGTGTGTCTTCTAAAACCCCAGCTGCTAAGACCAATAACACAAGTGACAGTCCATGCTAGCCATGATGTGGAGCAAAGTGAACATTTCTTCATTGTTGGTGGCAGCGCAAACATGTACCTTGCACAGTCACTATGGAAATAATTATGGCAGTTCCTTTGAAGACTGAGAAAAAAATCTACCTCAAGATCAGTTATACCACTCTTGGGGATACACCCAAAGGATGCTTCATCTGACCATAGGGATACTTGCCAACTATGTTCATTGTCTCTCTATTCATAACAGCCAGAAGCTGGAAACAAACTAGATGTCCCCCAATAGCAGATGGATAAAGAAAATGTGGTATATGTCCACAATGGAGTATTACTCAGATGTAACAACAACAACAAAAATTATATCTTGAAATTTGCAGGGAAATGCATGGATCTAGAAAAAAATCATCCTGTATGAGATAATGTTGAGTGCATAAAAGTCCTTATGCCCTTAAATCACTAGGGATACTAGCAATATTAAACATATGGGGGCCTCTTCTCAATGGAGGAGATAAAATACCTGTTTTCCCACCTAGAATGATGGGAGTAGATTTTGTTAATGACCAAGTGAATGTTTTGCTATTCGTGTAGGCAGACTTAACCCACCTTTTGTTACAGAGCAGCAATTCTCAACATCTGAGTTGAGACCTCTCTGGCAAACTGCTATCTCCAAAAATATTTTCATTATTATTTATAACAGTAGCAAAATTACACTTATGAAGGAGCAACAAAACAATTTTATGGTTGGGATCACCATGACATGAGGAACTGTATTAAAGGGTCTTAGTATTAGGAAAGTTTAGAACCACTGATGCATAGGCAGCCCTAACCCAAATTCACAGAATGATAATATCAGACTCTTCCCTTCACACCAGTACCCTTTCTTAGGGGGACATGTCACATGTACTTGTTGGCCTTCTATGCTATCTGAGTCAGAGAGCACATTAGATTCTAGGCCTTTTACCCACAGAACCCACCCTCATGGTCACATGTACTTTGAAGAAGAGTTTTTATGTAATCACACCTAAACTTTATTGTGCAACTGGAATTGGACTGATTGTTGCCTAGAAAATTTTTCCCAAATTGCACTGTGTTTTAAATATGCTGACAAGGAACCAGCTGGCATTAGACTCCCTGAAATCTGATTCAGATTGATGAAGTCAATCTTCATTGGGTTTTCATTATCATCTCTTTGTGGGTTCATGTTCCTACCTGGAGTTCTACTGCATCTCCCTAAATGTAATTAAGACCCAAGAATATGAAAATATGAATGTGGTTTGTATTTGCTTATATCTATTATTGACCATTAAATAAATATTAGGCATTAAATAAACAAATAACTAAGCTATAATCCATAGAACTATAGAGATAAGGCACAAAGGAAAGGACTAAGGAAACACAGAGATCTACCTTTGAAGTTGAAATAGAATTGATTTTATTGGAGGACTATTGTGGGGTATGGGGGAGACATGAATGGGAGGATCAGGTAGGAAGGAGAGGGGAGATGTGACTGAGGGAGGGAATGAGGGGTGAGATAGCTAGAATTGAAGATGATTTAATGAGCCTTTGGGAGATAGTGTGAAACCCTAGTGCAGTGGACTAGACATTATACAGAGAGACCTTGGAAAACACACATTTAAAGGGGATATCTCCATTAAATATCCCACCCTCTTAGAGCTCAGGGAACCCTACAGAAAAGGCTTATCTGCTAAGCCTTTTCTTTTCTTTCCTCATGAGAGACAGAATAGAGTAGATTCCGATGGGAACGGAAATGAGGAGCAACTGGAAGGAATAGACGGAGAAAAAACTGTATTCAGCTGAAAAAGAAAAATATACATTTATATATGTATGTATCCCAAGCTTCAACCACGAGTTTATTTTACAGTTAGCTAAGTAATTCTCTCCAGCATCGGCTCACTCATGGGAATCAACAAATTGTGAAAAATCTGAACACTTAAAAAGCAAAATGCTGATTAACCAATGGTACCACCAGGCTTCTTTGTAAGTGCCTCCATTGTTTTGCTTTTTCATCCATCATGTCCTATTGCTTTAAGCAGAGGCTGTGACCAGCCAGAGAAGATAAGAATTACAGAAGCAAAGTTGAAAAAAAAAAAAAAGAAAAGAAAAAGAAATCCTATATGCCTGTTTGTTCCCATACGGAAAAATGTAAGAGTTGTACTTAAAACCAAAGAAAGTAATCATAGTTCTTTAAGAGAGCATAGGAAAAGAGGCTGTTATTACAATGAATGAATGTTAAAATGCCTGTGATTATATACATTGACATCTCAAGCTCATGTTAAAAATTAACTGAGATATTGTCTTAAGAATAATTATTTCTGTGACTATGGGTTCTAGGAAAACCACAAAGAGGCTGTCAAACATATTTCAGTAAGCAGCAAATGAACCTTGCTTGCAGACATAAATCATTAATCTTTAATCACTAGCCAATTTCTCAATAAGCTCATTGGCATGGAAACTCTAAGATACTCAAAGGATAGTTCTCACAGATCTGGCATGCATGGTTGGCTTGTGGGTTTAATTACTGTTTATGCATCAGCAGGATCCAGGCTTTGGTATGTAATAAATAGAATGCTGTCTTGGTGGCCAGATGGTGTTAGATGCAAGGCCCAGGGAGCATTTGTGGAGATTACAGGACTGATTTACTCTCTATTTCTACCAGTTCAATTGTACAAAAAAAAAAAAAAAAAAAGAAGAAAAAGAAAAATTAAGCAAGAAGAAAAGAAAGAGAAACAAAAAGAAAGAAAACCATGCATACCCAGAACTCCAAATGATAAAAATAAGTGCACTGCCACATGCACATGAATCATTTTAAAAGACATCTGTACTGGACTTGATCATATCACAACCTTTACAACCATCTCAAAGCAAAGTTGATGCTTTCATTCAATAGCCCCTTCATTTATACATCAGTATTGTATTCAATCATCATCAGAGAAGATTCCTCCTGCAGCAGATGGGAACAAATAAAGGGACCTACAAGAAGACATTACATGGAGAGACCTTGGAACATAAAGGTCTAAATGCAATGCCTCCATCAAACCCCTCCCCTCAGAGCTCAGGGAACTCCGAGGAAGAGAAAACAGAAAGAGTGTAAGAGCCAGAAAGAATGAAGGACACCATGAGAAGAATGCCCTCTTGTGGGAGCCCACAGAGGTTTCCTAGTAAGATCTGAGCTTGCTTTACCCAGCAGAGCTGTAAAAAGGGGATGGATTAACCACCTGCATAGTTCTCAGGTATTTGGAAGGGTCTGAAGTTGGCTGTGCTAGGGGGAGGTCTTTTGCTTTACCCCTTGACATTCCTTTAAAAAGCCCTTTAGAAGAGACAGAAGGGGCTGGTGGATAAGGATCCAGGCCCTCGTGAGGCTATTCTGTGTTTCTGTCTCTCTCTCCCCTCTATATTTCTGTCTAAATCTCTTATCCTTCAATCCTCAAGAGTACCCTGGGGAAAAGGATGGGGGTGGGTCCCCTACACCCTCTGAATCAACTAAGCAAAGCTCATATGAACTCACAGAGACTAAAGCAGTAAGCACAGGGCTTACATGGGGCTGCACCATGTTCTCTGTATATATATTATACCTTTCAGTTTAACATTTTAATGGGACTCCTGAGTGTGTAAATATGTGGATCTCTAATTCTTGTGCCTTCTGTTGGGGTTCTTTTCCTTCCCTTGGTTTACCTTGTCCAACTTCCATGTGATGGTTTTTATTTATTTTATTATATTTTATTTTGTTATCTCTGGTTGTTCTGTCTTAGACCTATTATTATCTAATGGGGGACAGAAGGAGAGCGGATCTAGATGGGAGGGGAGGTGGGAAATACTAGGGGGAGTAGAGAGAGGAGAAACTGTAATCAGAATATATTGTATGAGAAGAGAATCAGGGGTTGGGGATTTAGCTCAGTGGTACAGTGGTTACCTAGCAAGCACAAGGCCCTGGGTTCGATCCTCAGCTCCACAAAAAAAAAAAAAAAAAAATCTATTTTTAATATAATGGGAAAATAGTCCATTTGTGTATTTTTTTAAGAACATAGAAAGAAAATACCTTGTAAGAGATTAAGTACTGTGACATAAATGGCAGTGATCTCTCTCTCTCTCTCTCTCTCTCTCTCTCTCTCTCTGTCTGTGTGTGTGTGTGTGTGTGTGTGTGTGTGTGTGTGTGTGTGTACTTGTGGAAGTCATCCCATGGGTGCTGAAAACCCATCTCCAGAACTCTGCAAGACCAACAAGCTCCCTTAACTGCTGAGCCTTCACTCAAGTTCCTTAAACAGAGCTTTTAAAATAAATGAACATAAAAAGAGTTGATGTCTGGTGACACCTATAAATAATCCCCTTTTCAGAGTTCAGGAAAAAAAATCTCATTAGTCATCATACACTTCTGAAAGTAAACCATGGAATAAATTAAATTATATCTACTTGTAATGGCTATTTTTGGTTGTTAACTTGACTGCATCTGGGATGTAGTCAACTAAAACCCAAGAAAGGAGAGGCACACCTGTAAAAGATTTTTACTTAATTTGTAATGGGAGGATATACTTGTAATCCTAATCTTTGAAGTGGGCAGTCCTTTAATCTGAATCTTTCTTTTGTGCTGGGAATACCCACCTATAATTTGGGCCATATACTAACTACTAGAAGCCTATATAAGGACATGGAAGAAGGAAGTTTTTGCTCTTTGTCTGTTTCTTTCCCTAGTATTTAAGACTACTTTTTCAGCATTCCAGCATATAATTAAGACCAGTGGAGATATCCAGGTTCATGGACTGAACAACTACTAAATTCTTGGACCTTTTGTTCATAGGAAGCTATCGTTGGATTAGCTGGACCACAGCCTGTAAGTCATTCTAGTAGGTATCCTTTTTATATAGAGAGATTCATTCTGTAAGTTCTCTAGAAAGCCCTGACTAATACACTACTATATATCACTTTCTTTGTAGCATACTTTATTCACATGTTATATGTTTTTTACTAATCATACTTTGCAGGCTACTTTTATGTCAACTTGACACAAGCTAGAGTCATTGGAGACAAGGGAGCTCCAAGTAGAAAATGCTTGTATAAGATCCAGCTGTAGGTAAGCCTCTGAGGCATTTTCTTGATTGGTGATTTATGTGGGAGTACTGAACCCATTGTAGGTAGGGTCACCCTTAGTCTGATAGTTCTGGATTCTACAACAAAGCGGGCTGAGCAAAATGTTGAGTAGGCTAGTAATCTGTACCCCTCCATGGCCTCTGCATCACCAGAACTGCTTTCAGGTCCCACCCTGTTGTTTCAGTTCCTGCCCTGGCTTTCTTTAATGATAGACTAAGATGTGGAAGTGTATGTCAAATAAACCTTTCCATCACAAGCTAATTTTAGTCATCACGTTTCATCACAGCAACAGTAACACTAGCTGGAAAAATATTATAAAATAAAATTCCAAATATTTAGATAAAATATTTACAAGTTGGTAATTATATTTTCCCATAGAATCTTTGTTTTGTTTTTAAATCAGGTCCAAGTTGTTAAATTTCTGTTGTAAACACAGATTTTTCAACATGGATAATCTAACATCTTTTACTATTGTTTTATTTACTTTGAATTGATTTATTTTCACTTTTATGAAATTACAAGTAGCAGTGAATTAAAACATCATTTTCATATCTTTTAACACTATTTTTATTTATTCTTCTCTAATATATTACAACATGACCACAGTTTCCTCTCCCTTTTCTCCTCCCATCCCCTTCATAATGGGTAGGCTTCCCAGGGATGTCAACCAAACTTAGCATATCAAGTTGCAATAAAACTAGATATGTCATTCATATTAAGGCCAGACAAGGCAAGCCAACATGACGAGTAGGCTCCCCAAAGCAGAAAATAGAGTCAGAGACAGGCCCTGCTCCCACTGTTACGAGTTCTACAAGAAGACCAAGCTACACAATTGTACCATACATGCAGAAGGCATAGCTCAGTCCCATGCAGGCTCCCTGGTTGGTGGATCAGTCTCTATGAGCTTTGATGATCCCAGATGAGTTGATTCTGTGGGTTTTCTTGTAGTGGCCTTGGCCCCTCTGGCTCTTACAATTCATTCTCCCTTTCTTCAGCAGAATTCCCTGAGATCTGCCTAAAGTTTGGCTGTGGGTCTCTGCATCTATTTTCATCTGGTGATGGATAAAGCCTCTCTGATGATGATTATGCTAGGCTCCTGCCTAAGAATATAGCAGAATATCATTAGAAATCCTTTCATTAACTTTTTTTTTTACAGTTGTGTTTGGTTCTATCCTAGGTCTCTGGGCTATCCAGACTTTGATTCCAAACTCTCCAGGCAGTGTCAGGGGTTGGCTCCCTCTTGTAACATGGGTCTTAAGCTGTACTAGTCATTGCTTGGCTCCTCCCATGTATTTTGCCACCTTGCCAGCAGCACAGGACAAATTGTAGGTTGGAGCTTTTGTGCCTGGGTTGGTGTCCCAATCCCTCCACTGGAAATCTTGCCTGGTTACAGAAAATGGCTAGTTCAGGCTCCATATATCTACTTACTAAGAGTCTTAGGCAGGGTCACCCTCATAGATTCCTAGGAGTTTCCATTTAATTAGGTTTCTAAAATGCTCCAAATACCATTTGTCTCCCCAGTATTCGCTCCCCTCCATCTTTCCCCCACCAGATCCCTCCTGTTCCCATACACACCTCCCCCTAGACCACACATGATATTTATTCTGTTTCCTCTTCCCAGGGACATTTGTGCATCCCCCCTTGTGCCCTCCTCATTACTTAGCCTCTCTGGCATTGTAGCATAAGTATTCTTTCCTTTATAGCCAATATCCACTTATAAGTGAGTACATACCATATTTGTCTTTCTGAGTCTGGGTTACATCATTCATGATAACTATTTCTACCTCATTCATTTGCCTGACAGACATTTTCATGATGTTATTTTTTTAATAGCTAATACTCGATTTTGTAAATTTACAATATTTTTTAATCCATTCTTCAGTTGAGGTACATCTGGTAGTTTCAGTTAAGGGACAAACAGTATTATAATCCCATATATAAGTAATCAAATGGATTGACATTTTGCATTTGTAATATCTATTTTGACTTTCCATATGCTAGTATTTTAAAATAAAATTGGATGCAATGAAGCTGTCATAAAAATTCTGAGATCAAGCATTTCCATTCCATAGACTAGCAAGAGTTTCTTAGAGAAATTTGTAAAAATTCATATAACCAAAAATTTTAATTGATTTTTAGAGAATGTTATGGGTTTGAAATTTTAAGTTACTCTCAGCTCTTACATTTTATAGACACCCATAATGTTTGAGAATGAAGCAAGTATATAGATTTAAGCTTGGAAGATTCCAAGACCAAGACATCAGGTTTTCCACTTAGGTCTTGGTACCTAGCTGGGTATAACTTTTGACCATGGTAATAAAATGTTGTCAGAAACCTTTTTAACTAGATGTATAGGAAGTCAGCATTAAGCATTACTCTATGCTCTGTAAAGGGTTCATTAAGAGAATATATTAGTTACAATGCCAGGTAAAGATGCAGATATTTCTCTGAGGAAAAAAAAAATGAAGAAAATGACTGAATCTACTTAAATACTTCCTCTTTTCATAATCCCTTTTGATTCACATTTTGTCTTGAAAAAAAGTTTCACATAGGCTTCTGGAAGAAGCCCAATTCAAGAGTGTGAATGGTGGCTCCACAGCCACCAGACCACAGTTCATGGGCTTCCACTAGTGCAGCCACTCATTTCTGCACATCCTCCCATCATGATCTCGACATCCCTTGCCTGCAGAATCCTTCCTCTCTCTCATCAGTTGAATTCCCAGAACTCAGCCTGGTGCCTGGCTATGGATCTCTGTATCTGCCTCCATCAGTCACTGGACAAAGACACTATGATGATAGCTAGGTTACTTGCTAGACTAGTCACCAGAGCAGACCAGTCCAGGCACCCTCTGGACCACTGCCAGCAGTCCAAGGTGGGGTCAATCTTGTGGATTCCTGAGAGCCTCCCCAGCACCCTGCCTCTTCCTATTCCCATGAAGTCCTCATCTATCATGGTATCTTCCTCCCTGCCCTCCGACTCTGTCCCTGTTCCAGGTTGACCCTCCCATTTCCCTATGTTGTTTTCCCCCACTCCTCATCCTCTGCTACCCCACTACACATACCTAGTCCACTCACGTAGATCTCATCCACTTCTCCTTCACAGGGTCATCCATGTGTTCCTCCTAGGGTCTTTTCCTGTTAGCTAGCCTCTCTGGGACTATGGGTTACAGTCTGGTCATCCCTTCCCTCACATCTAATATCCACTTATGAGTGAGTACATACCATGTTTGTCCTTCTGAGTCAGAGTTACCTCACTCAAGATGATATTTTCTAGTTCCATCCATTTGCGTGCAAATTTCATGATACTGTTGTTTGTTTACTGCTGAGTAGTACACCATTGTGTATATGTGCCACATTTTCTTTATCCATTCTTCAGTTGAGGGGCATCTAGGTTTTTTCCAGGTTCTGACTATTACAAGTAATACTGATATGAACATAATTGAGCATGTGTCCTTGTGTTAAAATTGAGCATTCCTTGGGTATATGCCCAAGAGTGGTATAACTGGGTTTTGAGGAAGACTTATTCCCAATTTTCTGAGAAACCTCCATATTTATTTCCAGAGTGGCTATACAAGTTTGCATTCCCACCAGCAGTAGAGGAGTGTTCCCCATGGGATTGGACTAGGCCCTCTGGATACAGAAGACGGTTGTTTGGCTTGAACTATTAGGGGGGTACCCAGGCAGGGAGATGGGGATCTGTCCTTGGTCTATGGGCAGGCTTCTGGGAATCTGGTGCCTGTGATGTGATGCCTTGCACAGCCTTGGTGCAGTGGGAAGGGGCTTGGACCTGCCTAGGCTCAGTGTGCTGGGCTCTGCTTACTCCCTATGGGAAACTTCGATTTGGGGGATGTGGGGATGCAGGATGGCTTGGGAGAGGGAACTGGTGGGTGGGAGGAGGGAGGAGGGCGTAACTGTGGATGGTATGTGGAGTGAGTAGAAAATTTCTTAATAAAGAAAAATGAAAAAATAAAAAAAAAAGACTGTGAATGGTGAACTCCCTGAGATCCACAGGCCACTCCTGGAGGGAAGCAAGTAGGCTGACTGCTGATTTTTTCCTCCCCCTCTCTTCCTCCAGATCCAATGCTCAGTTTCATCTATAGCTCTGCATCAGAAATCCTGAGGTAGCCCCACCCCCCACATTTTAGTATATCCCACAGATCTTCCATACCTAACGTTCATCCTTGTATTCTTTTCATTATCCCAACCCCCATCTTCAGCATACAATCCCTGAGATCTCATAGGTCACTCTGGTCAAAGAAGCAAGTGGCTAATTTCTGATCTCCATGTCTCCCTCTGCTCTTCCAATCCATCTTCATCCCAGCTTTGCAACAGAACACCTGCTGCAGCCTCTTGCACCCCTAGCCTGTGGATCACACAGATCTTCCCCTCCAAACTTACTTTCTCCCACCCATTGCTATGCCTCAACCACCTCCCTGCCAGTTCAGCATGCACTCCCTGAGAACCCACAGGCTACTCTGGCCAGGGAAGCAAGTAGGCTAACTGCAGACCTTCATTGCTCCCTCCATGCCTCCAAGTCTAATCCCTCAGTCACATCTCCAGCTCTTCAGCAAACCTTCTGCTTTGGCCTCTCTTCACTGTCTGTCCTTCCCAGTGGAATAACTATGCAGATACTAGGGAAACACACTAATTTTCTCCCTCTCATGAAGTCCCTTCCCTGCCGCAAGATCTTTTCCATTCCCAAGTCTCAGGACCCAATACCCAGAAACATATTAAACTGGAAAATCCAGTGCCCACAAATATCAAGACTCCCAAAGATTTTCCTAATGGACAACACATAGCCACAATACTCTCCAAAGAAGAAGAGAAGAAATAGAAACCAAGGAAGAAAACAGTCATCTAAAAAATATGAGACCAGATATTGGCACCTACAATAAAACCTTCCCAATCCCAGATACCAAACACAAGCACAAAAAATACAATAATTAACACCCAGGACAACATGTCTCCACAAGAGCCTAGAAGCCCTAAAACAGCTGACCCTAAATATTCCAAACTAGTTAAAGCATAAGAAAAAGATCTTGAAATAACCTTCATGTATATGACAGAGGTCATTAAAGAAGAAATGAATAAATTCCTAAAAGAAATCTATAAAAATGTAAACAAAGAGTGGAAGGAAATGCAAAAAAAAAAAATGTTAAAGATCTGAAAGTGAAAATAAAATTGATAAAGAAAATACAAACTGGGAAAAATCTGGTAATGAAAAATTTAGAAACTCAAACGTGAACCTCAGAGGAAACCTACCCACCAGAATATAAGAGATGGAAGAGACAGTCTTAAGCACTAAAGACATGATAGAAGAAATGAATATGAAATGGTCAAGAAAATGTTAAATCTAAAAAACTCCTGACAAAAAAGGTCAGGAAATCTGGTGTATTATGAAAGGACAAAATCTAAGAATAATAATTTTAGAGGAAGAAGAAGTACAGGTTAAAGACAGAGAAAATACTTGTAACAAAATCATAGAAGAAAAATTCTTTAAACTAAAGGAGATGACTATCAAAGTACAAGAAGTGTACAAACACCAAATACAAAGGAACAAAAAAGAAAGTCCCCTGGACACATGACAATCAAAACAATGTACATATAGAACATAGAAAGAATATTAAAAGCTATAAGGTGGAAAGACCAAATAACATATAAAGACAGACCTAGTAGAATTGCACCTGACTTCGCAATGGAGAGTCTAAAAACCAGAAGTGCCAGAAAACAACATTTTGTAGAATCTTAGAAACCATAAAAAAACAGCCCAGACTATTATACCCAGGAAATTTTTCATTTACCAGAGATAGGAAAAATAAGACTATGATAAAACCAAACTTAAGCAATATCTAACCACAAATCTAGTCCTACATAAGGAGCTAGAAGGTAAACTCTGATCTAAGGAAGTAAACTACATACAAGAAAGCACATGGGATAAACAATCCCAAACAAGCAAAATAAAAATAAAAGATATGCAGACACACTAAAAAATAATAAACAGGAATCAATAATCAATGGTCACTGATATCTCTCAACATCAATGGTTTCAATTGTCTAATAAAACGATACAGACTAGGGTTGGGGATTTAGCTCAGTGGTAGAGCTGGGTTCGATCCTCAGCTCCACATACGCCCCCAAAAAAAGATACAGACTAACAGACTGGATGAAAAAAGGATCCATCCTTGTACTGTATCAAAGAAACACACCTTAACATTAAGGATATATATAACTTCATGGAAAAGGGACAAAAGTTACTCCCCCTCCCCCCGCAATGGGCTTAAAAACAAGTTGGTGTAACTATTTTAATATCTGATAAGTAATAGACTTTAGAGTAAAACTAGTAAGAAGATATAGGGAAGGACCCAAGCCACTCATCAAAGAAATAATCCACCAAGAGTACACTGTAATTCTTAACATCAATGCCCCAAACACAAGGGAAATAAAGTTTGTAAAATAAATACTACAACAACTTAATTCACAAATTGACCCTTACACACTGATAGTGGGAGACTACACTACCACATTCTCATTAATAGACTGGTAATCCAGACAAAAACTAAACAGAGAAAAGCTGTTACAAGGAAGATTTAATCCATTTGGTTTAGATGGATTAAACCAATTGAATTGGACCTAACATATTTACAGAACATTTCATCTCTGTACCTAATGGTACTTTCTCCAAAACTGATCATATACTTGAACACAAAGCAAATCTCAACAGATACAAGAAAATCAAAATAATACCCTGTATCCTGACCACCGTAAATAAACTTGGATCTCAACAACAACAGAAACTATAGAAAGCTTACAAACTTATGGAAACTGAACAACTTCCTATGGAATGAAAAATGGGTCAAGACAAATAAAAAAAAGTAAAAACTTTCTAGAATTCCATGAAAATGAATATACAACAAACCCAAACTTATGGGACACAATGAAGTTGGTTCAAAGAGTCTAGTTCATAGCACTAAGCACCTACATTTTTTTTTAAAAAAAGAAAGAACTCATATTAGCAACTTACTTAACAGCACTCCTAAAATCTCTAGAACAAAAAGAGGTAATGACACTCAGGAGGATTAGACTGTAAGAAATAAGCAACTCGAGGCTGAAACCAATAAAATAGAAACAGAGAGAACAATACAAAGAATCAGTGAAACAAAGAAAAGGTCTTAGAGAAAAATCAACAAAATAGACAAACCCTTATCCAAACTAACTAAAAAGCAAAGTTAGTATTTCTAAATTAATGAAGTCAGAAGCAGAAAGGACATAACAACCAGACACTGAGGAAATACAAAGAATCATGAGGACATACTATTAAAATCTTTTCCACCAAATTGGAAAATATAAAAAATATTAATAACTTTCTTGTTACATGCCACTTACCAAAGTTAAATCAAGACGAGCTAAGCAACATATACAGACCTATAACCCCTGGATTAAACCAATTGGATTGGACCTAACAGATATTTACAGAATATTTCATCTCAGTGCCTAATGGTGAAATAGAAGTAGTCATTTAAAGTTTCCCAGGGACAGATGTTTGTTTGTTTGTTTTTTGGTTTTTCGAGACAAGGTTTCTCTGTGTAGCTTTGTGCCTTTCCTGGAAACTCTCTTTGTAGACCAGGCTGGCCTCAAACTCACAGAGATCCACCTGCTTCTGCCTCCCAAGAGCTGGGATTAAAGGCATGTGCTACCAATGCCCAGTGACAGATGGTTTTGGTGATAAATTCTATCAGAGTTTCAAAGAACAGTTAATGCCAAATTAAATTGTTCCAAATGCATATCAAATTACTCCAAAAATTAGAAACGGGCATTGCCTAATTCATTTTATGAGACCACAGTTATCCTCATACCTAAGCCACATAAAGATCAAAGGAAAAGAGTATTATACACCAATTTCCCTTATGAACATAGATTCAAGTGCACTCAACAAAATCCTTCCAAAATGAATCAAAAAACACATAAAAAAAGATCATCTACCTTGATCAAGTATGTTTCATCCCAGAGAGGCAGGGATGGTTCAACATATGTAAATCAACAAATGTAATCCACCATATAAACTAACTGAAAGACATGCACAACACATGATTAAATCATTTGATGCAGCCTTTGACAAATTTCAACACCCCTTCATTATGTATGCCCTAGAGAGAGATTAAGATTACAAGGCACATATCTCAACATAATTAAAGGAACTTACAGTAATCCCAAAGCAAACATCAACTTAAAAGGAGAGAAACTCAAAAGTAATTTCACTAAAATCATGAACAAGATGTATTTTTTCAATTTCTTCTATAACCTAGTTGATACACTACTTGAAGTCTTAGCTAGAGCAATAAGACAATTGTCAGAGATCAATGGGATACATATTAGAAAGGAAGAAGTCAGTATATCTTTATTTAGAGATGATATAATGGTATATATAAGTGACTATAAAAAATCCACTGGGAAAATTCTACAGCTAATAAAGAGTATCATTAAAGTAGCTGGAAACAAAATCAAGTCACAAAAAATCAATAGTATTCCATTATAAAAATTGAGAAAGAAATAACCTCAAATAATATAAAATGTCTTAAGTTAACTCTAACAAAGCAAATGAAAAATTTAAAATTGGAAAAGTTACCAGAAGATGGCAAGATCTCCCATGTTCATAGATCAGTAGAGTCAATATATTTAAAATGGCAATCCTACCAAAAACAATCTATAGATTCAATGCTCATGAAAATTCCAAGACAATTATTCACCATCTTGAAAGGACACTTTTCAGCATCATGTGAGAATATGAAAAACCTAGGATAGCTAAAACAATCTTGGATAATAAAAGAATTGATGGAATTCTCACCATGCCCAATTTCAAGTTGAAGTACAAAACTATAATAAAAACAGCATGATATTGACACAATAACAGACACATTTATCAATGGAATCAAGTTGAAGCTCCAGATATAAATACACTCACCATGGGCACCTGAGTGAGAATAAAGAAGCCAGAAAAATACAATGGAAAAAAAGAGAGAATATCTTCAACAAATGGTGCTGGTCAAAATGAATGCATGTAGAAGAATGCAAATAAATCCATACCTATCACCCTGCACAAAATCAACTCCAAGTGAATCAAAGATCTCAACTTAAAACCAGATATACTGAACAAGACACAAGACAAAGCAGGCAATAGCCTTGACCTCATTGGCACAGGAAATACTTTATGAACAGAACACCAAAAGTGCAAGCGTTCAGATCAACAATTACAAAAAGGGACTTCATGAAACTGAGAAGCTCCTGCACAGCAAAGGACTCTGTCATTCAGACAAACTGGAAGCCTACAGAATTGGAAAAGATATTTAATTAATAAGTATATATCTGATAAAGTGTTAATATTCAAAATATATAAAAAATCTCAAAAAACTAGATATCAAGTAAACAAATGACCCAAATAAAAATGGGGTACAGATTTAAACACAATTCTCAATAGAGGAAACTTAAATGTCTGAGAAAAAAGAAATGTTAGATATCCTTAGCTATTAGAAAACTGCAAATCAAAAACATATTTATATTTACACCTGTCAGAATGGCTCAGATCAACAAAACCAGTGGCAGCTCATGTTGTTGAGGATGTGGAGTAAGAAGGACATTCATATGTGGCTGTTGGGAGTGCTAACTCTGTACAGCCACTATGGAAATCAGTGTGGCTGTTCCTCATGAAGGCAGTAATTGATCTGCCTCAAGATCTGGCATACTAGTCTTGGGCATATCCCCAAAGGATGCTTTATCCTACCATTAAGACATTTGATCAATCATATTCTTTGCTACTCTATTCATAAGAGCCAAAAACTGGGAACAACCTAAATTCCTCTCAACAGAAGAATGGATACAGAAACTGTGGTACATGTTTCCATTTACATAATGAAATATTACTCAGCTGTTTAAAAAAATCATGAAATTTTAAGGCAAATGTACGGAACTAGGTAAAATTATCCTGAGTGAGGCATACCAGTCCCAGAAAGAGAAATTATGGAATATTATTGCTTATGTGGGGATTTCAGCTGTATATCAATGATAACAAAGCTACAGTTGATCAAATCACTGAGTGTGGATAGAGAGTAAGTGCCTAGAGGAAACATAGATCTCATTAGGAAAGGGAAAATAATAGATAATTATGGATGGACAAAGAGGTAGGGGTGGGATTGTAGGATCAAATAATTAAGGAAAAGAGATGGGGTTTGGGGAGGAAACAGCTGAAATTTAAAGGGCATTTGAAGGGTAGTATGGAAACTGAAACTGCAGGAACTTCTAAAATGTATATGTATGTGCATGTGATCTAAATGAAATTACAAAATACTGGGGAGACACAGTCCCAGTTGCCCATCTATTCTTACCAAATGGAAATTTTAGTGCCAGAATTTGGTTACATATATTTGGGTTGTTGACAAAGGAGGAGACATGGGTATCCCAAACAACCCAGTTTCTCACTTAAACTATATGCTACTCTTCACAAACTGACAATGAAAACCATTTTGAAGACAACACCTACAAATCATTGATCATTGAGAATTTGAGCTAGTGCCTACATAGACTTCACCCATACTTTATAATGTCTTTGCTACAGGAAGATACTCTGCCTGCTACCAAAAGAGAAATGTAAACACCAAACCAGCCATAAACCTTTGATTTTCAGGGGTGTACAGCCTGCAATATATACTGAGGCTATGGTGGCACAAAGCTTGGTTGGGAGTAACCAACCAATAACTGATTTGACTTAAGATCTCCTCTAAGAAAGGGAACCAGTACCTGACTCTGCTTGGGTGATCAAGTACCAAAGGCCAGGTAGCCCAGAGACCTTGGGTGAAGCCAAATAATAATGATCTAAATAAAGGAAAGAAAGAAAGAAAGAAAGAAAGAAAGAAAGAAAGAAAGAAAGAAAGAAAGAAAGAAAGAAAGAGGCAGGGAAGGAGAGAGGGAGAGAGAGAAGAAGAAGAGGAGGAGGAGAGGAGGAAGAAGAGGAAAAAAGAAGAAAAGGAAGATACATAGTGATAAAATGACTTCTAATGATATTCTGCTATACTCATGGATCAATGTCTTGTTTAGCCATCATCAGAGAAGCTTCCTCCTGCAGCGAAAGGCAAACAGTATAGAGACGTACACCAGACATTATGTAGAAAGTGAGAGACATGGAATGTCAGTACTAAATGGGATATCTCAGAACTCAGGGAGTCATACCAAAGAGGAGTCAAAAGGAGTATAAGAGCCAGAAGCGATGGAAGACACAAGTAAATGAGCTCCTCTAAATCAACTGAGCAAAGCTCATATGAATTCACAAAGACTGGAGCAACATGCACAGGTCTACCCAGGTCCTCTGCATTTATATTATGGCCTTTATTTAGTCTTCTTATGGGATTCATGAGAGTGCAAGTGGGTATCTGATTCTTATCCCTTCTCTCGGGCCCTTTTCCTTCTGTTGGGTTCTCCTGCCCAACTTAGCTGTGGTAGGTTTTCGTTTTTGTTTATTCTGTCTTATGTTTTATTTTGGTATATTTTTAAATGGATGAATTAATGAATGAATGAAACAAAATGTAGCCACTAGTGTAAAGATTATGTAAAATGAAAAAAATTTAATAAATAAATATATTAAAAGATAAAAGATTAACAACTGAACTATCATATGTACCTGCTGGGAGAGGGAAAAATCTGTTTTCTCCATTGAATTGATACTGGGTATGTCAACCATCCCAAGTAAGTCTCATGTTCAGGAATCATTGACTAACACATAATGGACTCCTCAGAATTTGTGTGTGTGTGTGTGTGTGTGTGTGTGTGTGTGTGTGTGTGTGTGTGTTTATTTTGTTACATTTTGTTTTGTTGTTTGTTTTACTGTTTCAGTGTTGTTTTATTTTGTTTTCTTTGGAGGTTGTTTTTCTATTGATTTGTTCTTAGGTTTTTTGAGCTAGAATTTAAAGTTTGGTGTGTAGGGAAGGGGAGAGGATTTGAAAGAACTTGGGACAGGGGACAAGCACAATTAAAATCATATTTAAATTTTTAAACTGTTTTAAGTAATAAAATATAATAAAAATTAAAAATTTTATAAGTGGAAGATTGTTTTAATGTAACATATTCTCATACACATTTGCTTTATATGCCTTACTTATGCTATATTAAATATGTTTATGGAGTTGTTGTATAGCAATATCCTCTGAAATAACATTTTCCATCATGGAAGGAAGCTTGAGAATGCAGGATGTTCTAAAAGAGTGAAACATTCCATCCTGCAGTAAAGATTCTTTATGGCAGAGGAAGAAAATGACTCAACAACTTCAGAAATTCCTGGAAACTGACCAGATCCATTAAAATTCTTCATCCCCAAGAATCTAAAGCTGCAAGGACTGCTGAGAAATCCTTTTAGGGAAGCTGACTTCCAAGAGTGTAGGCAGGCTGGGTATCTGAAAGAGCTCACCAACCTGGTGCACTACTGAAAGCTAAGCGGTGGGCTCTAGGTTCCCAGATTTCATGAGAGGGTGGGATTAAGATACAGCTATCTTTTAAACTTTTCTGCTCCTACAAATAACCTCTTATCCAAACTCCAGTAAGTTACCTTGGTAAAACTCTCTGGTTCACAAAGTTAGATTTTTGTTATTGTTATTTTTGTTCCTTCCTTACTTTCCTATGTTAGAATAGTAGAGGTTTGTTCGTGTATATCTAGAAATGGAGTCACTTAGCCATTTTATAAGATGAGCACACAGTGGGTGTGGATATGGATCTACTAGTAAATAGTATTCTTAGCAAGTGTGAGAACATATGTTCTTAACCCCAGAATCCATGTAAAAAAAAAAAAAAATCAGATGTGGTGTGGTAACCTATAAACCCAGTGATGTCCAAGTGGGAGGTAGAAACCAATGGATCACTGGAAGCTTGCAGGCTAATGAGCCTGGACTCAAGAGATGATGTTCTAGGCCAAAAAGGGACCTTACCCCAAATCAGAGGTAGGAGCCACTCGAGGACCAATACCTAAGTTTGTTCTATGATCTTCATACACATCCTGTACACCTGCATATTCCCATATAGGAACACATACACTAAATAATAATAACATCATAATCATCATAATAATAAATAAACATTTAAGTTTGTTTTATAGGGCACATTTGTTATTTCTTGGTGAACAAGTAATAGAAATATTGTATTCAGAAGTAAACATTAATGTACCACAGTGCCACAATTAGTTTAATTATATTCAAAGTAAGATTTGTATGAAAACCTTTGACAAGGATGATTGATGATGAACAAAGAAATACTGTTTTAAGTTATAGCTTCTTCTAGTCTCTTTTTTCCACTGACATTTTAGCTCAAGTATTTGTAGCTAATTTGCCCTATGGAAATGATGTGCTATGAGAGAAGTACTGCCCAGAATCTTCGAGACTGGCCAAAACAAAAACTGGGTGAATAGAATCCCTGAGGAATCTGAGAATAAAAAAGTAAAACTTATTACTTGCTGTAAATCTTTGAAGGCTTAACTACATGTTCTATAATTTACTAAAACTGGGATTTAAAAATCTGTAGGTGAAAGAGTAAAGTGAATTTCAGATAATTTATCCTAGAAAACAGTCTGACCCTAATATTTATTTATATGATTTCATATAAATAAATTTATGCAATAGCTTTTTTCTATTTTTAATTAAGGTAAGATTGTCTGAATCAGCTGATTTTCTGAAGAACTGAAATGAAGCCAACTTGTATTTGAGAAACATGCTTTCAGTTGTCTGCTTACACAACCTGCAAGAAAATAAAAACACCCCACCCGGTGCGGGGTTCAAAAAAAAAAAAAACAAAAAACCCCCCACTCAAAAGAACAATATGTTGCAGGCACATTAACATTATCAGAGAAGTGATTTTTAAAGCTTAGGCTAACAGAGGTATTTGCCTTAATTTGGCTGAGAAAAAAAATTCTATATTCTATGAGCTTTAGAAAGAGACATTGTCAACACCCAGCAATTTTACAAGTCCATACTCAAGGAAATCTTCTTAGGAAAAGAAAGCATACTGATGTTATCATTCAAAAATAGATTTCAAAATAAAAGAAAAAGAGAAGTGACCTCAAAAATTGATAAAATGAAAAAAAGGAAAATTATATTGAGTCAAGAACTAAAATAAATAGCTTCAGATGTCTTGAACATTTTAATTTATATTTGATTTTTTTTCCTGAAAGTCACACCTACAACTTTTAAGACTGGCAGCATAATACACATATTCTTCCATTCCTCAGTTAGCATACATTAAACAGAACCAACGTAGCAACACCACTCTACATAAAAATATGGAATGAAAAATTTCATCTTCAAGATTCTCAATCTATAAAATCAAATCCTCAAATAATTAATAACTTTAAGATATTTTTATTATATTATAGCAGAAGGAAGATTATATCTCCTACTTTCTTTCTCAGAAATCCCTCAAAATTATTATAAAAGAGAGAAGCAAAAACTCAATTATCACCTTCTATGAGATTGATAGATATCCCTGTTCCTGAACCACACTAGCAATAGAGGTCAAGAACTGCATGAGAAGATAATTACTGCTGATATCATAATGTTAGCAGACAATGCTACTCTGGAAAAGAGGCACACACTTAAAGATAATAAAAATAATTGCAAGTGCTCACTTCCCGTTCCTCCTTCAACCCAATAAATAAGTCAAATTGACAGAAAGGTGATGATAGCTGCATCATGGTAAAAGAAATCACAGTATGAAGAGAACTATGGCCTTCATTCCCTAGTGTGGTAAAGAATGAATCTTAAAATAATTCTCTTTCCCTCTCACTTTTTTTCCCTTCATTTCTTACAGAGTAAACAAATACAGAAAACACATCCATCTCATAGGGAACTGTTTACACTAGAAAGCAGGTTGAATCATTTCCTCAGCATAAACATATTGGTTTAGATGACACCATTCACAGAATGGCCAGTAGCAATCACAAAGGCATTCAGCAGTGAGGATGCTCCACAGCAAGCAGAAAGGGAATCAGAAAAAAGATGACGGATATGATCATCAGCCACAAAAATGCATGGAGTGACTGAAATACTTAAGGTTGTGAAGAAAAATATTTAATTTTTAAAATTTAGAAGAGGAAAAACATCATGAAGAATCTCATATTACTAGAAAATGAAAATAGAAATCCATAAACTAGTAGAAAATAGTGTAAATGCAATTGTCAGAAATCAAAATGACAAACATAACAAAGACAATGGACAGACTGCATTGGTCATGAGATTGAAGGAAAAACTTCATAAAGAGAAAACATTTGATATGAACATTAAAGGTTCAATTAATATGAAGATACTCAGAAATGAGAAAGAGGTTAAGTCAGGTGTGATGTGAACAAAATGTTTTGTGTAATTTCAGAGAAGTAAAAAAGATTACCTTTGTCTTAAGTGCAGATTATGAGAGGAATGGTAAGTGGCCTGCAACTGTGTATATCCACTGGATTTTAGAAGGAATTTTATACTATGTTATAATAAATCTTTGTATGTGTAACAAAACACAGATTCATTCATAGTTAAGGTTGGAGAATAGCATGATCATGAAGATTTTAGAAATTTGTTCTTACCTCAGTGAGGGAAGAGAATTGATTGAGATCAAAATAGAAGAAGGAAAGTGAAAAAAAAAATTCGTCAAAATCCTTTTTAGTAATCCAGATAAAATACAATTTTCTCTTACTATAAACCAGTTTATTGTAGAAAATGTGGCAAAAAAAGAAAGAAAAACTATTAATAAAGACTCAGAAAATAGCATGTCCAATTGAATACAAACAGTAAGGGAAATGAAGTTGGGAGTGGTAGTGTACCCTTTAATCCAAACACTAGAGAGTCAGAAGCAGGTGGGTCTCTGCAAGTTTGAGGCTAGCCTGGTCAAGGAAGCAAGATCTAGGACAGCCAGACCTGTTACACAGAGAAACTGTCTTGAAAACAAAACAAACAATAACAACAACAACAAAATATCGAAGATCAAAAACACTGATGACAGCTCATGTTGGAGAGGATGTGGAGCAAGAAGAACACTCCTTCACTGTTGGTAGGAGCACAAACTTGTAAGGCCACTTTGGAAATCAGTGCAGCAGTTTCTAAAAAAAACTGGGAATCAATCTACCTCAAGACCAAATGATACCACTCTTGGGCATATATCCAAGGAATGTTCAAGCATACTACAAGGACATGCTCAACTATGTTCATAGCAGCATTATTTGTAATAGCCAGAACCTGGAAACAACCTAAATGCTCTTCAACCAAAGAATGAATAAAGAAAATGTGGTACATACACACAATGGAGCACTACTCAGTAGTGAAATACAATGACATCATGAAATTTGCAGGCAATTGGATGGAACCAGAAAATATCATCGTGAGTGAGGTAATACAGACTCAGAAGGACAAACATGGTATGTACTCACTCATAAGTGGATACTAGATGTAAAGCAAATGATAACCAGACTACAACCCACAGCTCCAGAGAAGCTAGGTAACAAGGGGGACCCAAAGAGGGATGCATGGATCTCCCTGGGAAGGGGAAATAGATAAAATCTCCTGAGTAAACTAGAGATGAGTGGGGACAATGGACAGTGGGGGTGGGGGAAGGGAGCGTTGGGGAATGGAATGGTTGTGCTGAAACAGGGCAGAATGGGAGAGCAATGAGGGAGATATCTTGATAGAGGGAGACATCAGGGAGATAGGGAGAAACCGGTGAGAGGTTTAGGCAGTTCCTAAAAATCCACAGGGACGACCTAAGCTTAGACTGCTAGTAGTAATGGAGGGGGTGCCTGAGCTGGCCTACCCTGGTATTCAGATTGGTGAATGCCCTAACTGTCATCATGGAGCCTTCATCCAGTAACTGATGGAATCAGATGCAGAGATCCACAGCCAAGCACCAGACTGAGCTCCAAAAGTCCAGTTGATCAGAGAGAAGAGGGAGGGATTCTATAGCAAGGGGCATCAAGACCATGATGGGGAAACTTACAGAGACAACTGAACCAAGCCAGTGGGAACTCATGAAGTTTGGACGGACAGCTGTGGAGCCTGCATGGGACTGGACTGCACCCTCTGCATAAGCGAGACAGTAGCTTGGTCTGTGTGAGGGGCCCCTGACACTGGGAATAGCATCTATCCCTGGTGTAAGAACCGGCTTTTTGGAGCCCATTGCTTATGGTGGGACACCTTGAACAGCCTTGATGCAGGGAAAGGGGCTTGGGCCTGCCTCAACTGAATATTCCAGGCTTTGCTGACTCCCCATGGAGGCAATCTTTTCAGAGGATGGGATGGGGTGGACTGGGGGGAATGCTGGGGGAGATCAGGAGAAGGGATGATGGGGAGCTCTGTGGTTGGTATGTATAATGAATAAAAAATTTCCTAATAAACATAAATAAATAAAACAAAATAAAAATAATGTAAAGAATAAATAAAAATAAATATAGTCTTCTGTTTCTAATTGTTTGGCTGTTGAATGACAGCACAGGAATCAATATAGAAACACCATTTGATGAACATGTTTGATGAAGGTATCAAGAAGAGGAAACAACATCTCTCATAATAACTCCAGTCATCAAATAAAGAATATACATAAGCAAAAGCTAGACACCAAAAAGATACTTGGCAGTGTTGATTATTAATACATTTTCAGATGCAGAGATCTGGATGTATCAGAGTGATGAAACTATCAAGAGCCCTGTCTCCCAGCAGCACTGTCATCTCAGAGGAGAGTGAACACAGAAGCTGTAGAACTTTAAAAATTCAAATTTCCTGGAAAGCAATGAAAGTATTGAAATCACAGTGCAGACTTGGTTAGGAAATATTGGTATTTTCAACAAAAACATCACTCCTGTTCTCCTTCTAGAGTCAAATTCCCCTTCTTACTTTATCATTTAGTTTCCAATACAAGCAAAAAGTTCTTCTGCTTATTTCAGTCTTGTCATCTTTTGCTTTTACATCAACTAAAGCTATGAGTACAAACCAGATTTTCTATGTACTATATAAATTAAAGATACCTAAAATATCTTTTTTTTTTTTTTGAGACAAGAGTTTCTCTGTGTAGCATTGGAGCCTTTCCTGGAACTTACTCTATAGCCCAGGCTGGCCTTGAACTCACAGAGATCAGCCTGCCTCTGCCTCCTGAGTGCCGGGATTAAAGGCATGCGCCACTACCACCTGGCCTTAACAAATCATTTAATAGCTTGCTATGAAAATCTAGGCACAATCCAAGTGGCAGTACTGTAGTAGGAATCTTAAAGGTACTTGTTAATAAAAACAAACCTGAGGCCAGTTATCGGGGAGAATGCTGGAAGATCAGAGAAACAAAACAAGCCAAGGCTATCTCACCTTGCAAGTTCCTCAGGTGATCCTGTTTCCTCAGACTGCAAGCTTCTGAGTCCTCATTCCAACGGCTCTCAGCTGAACTGTGCTGCTCCAAAGCCTGAATACTTCTCCAGCCAAAATGCTTAACTAACTAAATGCTTAACTAACCACATGCTTTACTCCTTTAGTACCTGGTCCTCATGCCTTATATACCTTTCTCTTTTTGCCCCCACTCCTTGGGATTAATGGTTGGGTTTCTGGAATTAAAGGTGTGGGTCACCATGCTTAGCTGTTTCTAAAGTGGCCTTGAACACAGAGATCCAGCTGGCTCTGCCTCCTGAGTGCTGGGATTAAAGGCATGCACCACTACCACCTGGCCTTAACAAATCATTTAATAGCATGCTATGAAAATCTAGGCATAATCCAAGTGGCAGTACAACAGAAAACACAAGGGAGCTGTGCTCAGAAGGCACCACTCTGAAGTGCTCAGTGAGGCTGCTCGTCTTCTGTACCTGCAGTGGTGCTTCCTACTCCCTAAAGAATGAAACTGTATTTTTTTTTTCTTTTTGGCTTGAGACACTCTTTAAATTCTCTTCTTTGACTTTAGTATTGTACTTTATATGTAGAGGTTATAATTGAGAAACAAAAATACATGAACAAAATAAAATAAAAAATGGAACATATATGTAACAGGAATTCCTAAATGGCCTTTAATGAAAACAAAAACAAAAACAAAAACCCACAGCCAGATATTAGTGTAAATGCTAGAAGATTAGAGAGATAAGAAACCAAGCCACAGCCATCTCTTACCTCTAGGACTCCTGAACCTAAAAAGGTCTTCAACTAAAAAGGGCTTCTTCCAAAAAAAGGTGTAGTTCCTGTCTCCTCATACCTTATATACCTTTCTCTGCCCAGCCATTACTTCCTTTCTAGTGCTGGGATTAATGGTGTGTGTGCTTTCCAAAAATTGGGATTAAAGGTGTGAGATCTCAAATGCTGGAATTAAAGGTATTTGACTCCCAAGTACTGCGATTAAAGGTGTATGTCACCACTGCCTGGCTCTGTTTCTCTCCTAGACTGAGTCAAACTCATGTAGTCCAGGTTGTCTTTAAACTCACAGAGATCCAGATAGATTTCTACCTCTCAGTGCTAGGATTAAAGGTGTGCTGGATCAAGAACAGAGAGGGAGAACAAGGCAAAAGGAGACCATGATAAATGAAGACCCCATGGGAATAGGAAGAAACAAAGTGCTAGAGAGGTCCCCAGAAATCCACAAAGATACCTCAACAATAGACTACTGCCAATGGTCAAGAGAAAGCCTGAACTGACCTTCTCTGGTGATCGGATGGCCAAACACCCTAACTGTCATGCTAGAACTGTTATCCAATGACTGATGGAAGTGGATGCAGAGATCCACAGCCACACCGCAGGTGAAGCTCCAGGAGTCCAATTGGCGAAAAAGAGGAGGGATTGTATGATTGAGAATTGTAGAGACCTTGATTGGAAAAAGCACAGGGACAAATAGCCAAACCAGTGGAAACACATGAACTATGAACCAATAGCTGAGGAGCCCCCAATTGGATCAGGCCCTCTGGATAAGTGAGACAGTTGATTAACTTGAACTGTTTGGGAGGCACCCAGGCAGTGGGACTGGGACCTGTCCTTAGTGCATAAGCTGGCCATTTGGAACCTAGAGCCTATGCAGGGACACTTTGGCCAGCCTAGGTGGAGGGGACTGGATATGCCTCAACCAAATCTACCAGGTTGAGGTGAATCCCCAGGGAAGTTCTTGCCCTGGAGGAGATGGGAATGGGGATGGGCTGGGGAGAGGGTGGAGGAGGTGGGAAGAGGGAGGACAGGGGAATTTGTGGCTGATATGTAAATTAAATTAAATTATAAAATGTAAAAAAAATTAAAAAGGTCTATGCCTCTACTGCCTGGCTTCTATGTTTAATTTAGTGGCTTGTTCTGTCCTCTGATCTTTAGGATAATTTTATTAAGGTATACAGTATATCACAGCACATAAATTCCTGCCAGGGACTCTTCCCAGTACAAATCTGCCCCGAAAGGCATTTCTGATCACACAAGAAGACAATCATAGTGCATCTGTAGCCAAACCACTAGGGTAAGATTGAGCATGACTGAACATTTTGCCTGTCATATGAAAGTAATCCTTCAATCCAATGCTTTAACCAGTCAAACATGCTCTAACCATCAAACCTGGGACTACTCTGATTTACATGGCTTGAATTATACTGTGGGAAGCAAAATTCAAAGAAGTCTGGTACCCAAGTGAAAATTTCTTCAGCTCACATCCACACACAGGCTTGAACAGTTGGTTATTCTGTTACTACCCTTTCTCCCTGCCCTGTTTCTCTTCCACTTGATAAACTTGTGTTTTTCTTCTTTGATCTGACTTAACTAAGTTCTTTCATTGACCATGACTCCCAACCACAATGTACTGTTCACATTTTTTAATCCATTTTTTACTTTTTTGATGATTTTTTTTTTTTTACTATATAGTCACAAAAGACATAACTTCTGAACGGATACATGTTCATATATTTCTGACATATACCAGGCATGGTGTTAAAAAATGATTTAAAGTTGAAATAGATATTCAGTAGCCAGTATCATTCACATCTAAAATAAGGTGAAAGGCAGAAGCTATGCATAAGAAAATCATTCCTGTTTGTGCAGAGACCTTGGAAATTGCCTGTGAGACTTACATAGTTAAATGAAAAATTCCTAGGCCTTATGAACTTTTTAATGTACTTACCATGAAAAGCAGATAATATTGGCTGGATTATGTCCCTTCCCAAATATGCTAAGGCTGGGGATTTTGTTCAAATGTTAAGAGTACTTGTTATTCTTGCAAGGATGAAGGTTTAATTCCTAGCACCCACATAGTGGCTCACAAACACCTATAACTCCATTTACAAGGGACCTGACATCTTTTTTTACCCTCCATTGGCACTAGGCAAACACATGATGCACAGTCATAAATTCAGGAATAACACTTATATACACAAAATATTTTTAATTAAAATGCGTATGTTCAATTCTCAAATTACAGTGTTAGAGAATTTGTTGACTGAGCATTTATTGGAGTAGTGAATATTAAGTGAGATCATGTGAGTAGAACACTTATCAAATAGCAGACACGTCAACAAATCTATTCTTTCTTCTCAGTCATGATGACAATACAACCTGAAAGGATCTATCTGCCAACCAAAACAAAAGCCCTCACTAGAGTCCATTTTGGACTCTAGATCATTCTGGAACACTGATTTCAGATTTACAGCCTCCACAATTCTTAGAAATGTACTTCTGAACTTTAGACTGTCTTATACTAGCCCAACTTATGGCAGCAGTTTATATATACCTCCATATTCAGGCAGTTGCATTGTACTAATTTAAGAGAAATAAATGTATGTTGGAGACATCAATTCTGACATGAGACATAGTAAAAGAAGACACATGAATTTTAACAGATGTCTGGGTTAACTTGAACAAAGGCAAATAATATGAGGCACATTTGGAGATTACGTGTAGGTATGATGACAACATCATATGCATATGAGAAGAGAATAGTAGTAGAAAAATGAAGAAATGTACATCATGCTAAATCAGAAAAGGTAAGTGTGGGATTTGGGGAATATATACAATATAATAACATGCTTTTCTCATCAACAGAGTAATCTTTAAAGTAATGTAGAATAGTGAGTAATTTTTAAAAATTCACTCACTGCTGACAATCTCATGACATATGCTAACAGTGACTTAGGTAACAAGGATTCTAAGAATGACCTACCCAGTCATAAGCAGAATAAGATGATCAAAATCTCACCATGTCTAATATTCTGTTAATCACATACCAATGAAAAGCAGAATAGAACTTAGGCCTTCTAGCAACAGTTAACTCACAGAGCAGAAGAGTGGGCATGCAGTTTTCTCCATCAAGTTTACCATCTGAACAAATTTACAAGTTTTTGTCAGTAGAGAATAGAAAAAAGAAGAAATAATAGGATAAGTATGGGAGAGAATCAAGCTATCCTAAGGTGACTCTAGCTAGAGGTGTTTAAGATGGGTCTTGGGTTGGGGACTTAGCTCAATGGTAGAGCACTTGCCTACCAAGCGCAAGGCCCTGGGTTTGATCCTCAGCTTAAAAAAAAAAAAAAAAAAAGATGGATCTTCTGTCCAGCATTCAATATCTCATCACCAATACCATCCATGGGTCAGATTTTATTGGATAACACTGTCTTATAATAAAATTGTATAAAGTTGACTTTCACCTTGACCCCTAAACTGACAGCTTTTCCAAACTGTGTGGAAGATGTTAATAATTGAGAGAGATTTTACTATCATCTATGAGCACTTTCATTCACATGACATCTTACGTAAAATCATTTGTTCCACCTTTGGAATTTCTTAGCCCTTTGTAGTGTGAAAGAATGCCTTTTGCTTTCTTCCCAAATTTTTGCCACTGGAGAAGCTCAACCTCAGCGTTCTTACCCAAAGTTGTTTTGCTGCTTCATAATAATCCAGTTTACCGAGCATGATGAGGTGCCTACCCTGTGCTGCATGAACCATTACCTCTCCTTCTTTGGTTGGGGTCATCACATGCTCTTTGTGCCATTTCTGTCATGGATTTTATTTAAATTGTGGGGATAGAGTCACTGTTTTATTTCATACCCATTCCTCTATGCAGTTCATGAAGCCTCAGCCTACTTCAGCTTAATGAGATCTGCATTTCTTTTGCTGAAGGTCAATTCTGCAAAGATTAAAATGATTGCTTACATATTATTAAAAATACCTGCCACATGTTGAGGTGACACTGAACATGAAAGACACTTGAACTAAGGTCCAACATACTTTTTCTATATAGTATCAGTTAAATATACTGCTGTAAAAATCAGCCTCTTAACTGCTACAAATTGTCAGATTTACAACACAAAACATTAGTCCAACAAACATGATCGGTGTTATTAAGTTATTGTGTAAATTCAATGAATTAATTAAAGTGAAAAGAGGGCTCTGGAAAGAGGTTAAGCAAAACATACAGAACAAGTGAAATAGTAAAGCAGTCATAGATAACAGAAAGATTTGATATTTATAATTACCATGACACAAAAAGATGGGGGACAGAACTCTGAAAGCAACATTCCATGAGAATCAAAGTATGCACCTGAGATGACCCTGAAGTCCCCAGCATATACAACTGTAACTTAAAGGTTCAGCAAATCACTTTGTATAGTAACTGAGATTAATAAATAGAGAACTAATGCCCGGGTTGAGGGAGTGAGAACACTCTATGATGTCAGATAAGGTTATTAATGCTTAGATATGTTCTAATTGATTTTATTAACTAAAGAGATAATTCTTTGTCTATATATTAAAACAAAAGAACAACAACAAAAACAATAACAGAAACAGGAATAAAAGGAGTTTGGAAGAAATCCTGGAAGAGAAATAGTTAGATCATATGAAGTAAGTTGCTATGTTCTTTAACTCTTCGTAAAAACAGATCTAGATCCTTAACATTAAAACTTCTGTTGGAATGAAATGAATTTCACAAAAAATAAAAGCAAAAGAGTGCGAAATAAAATGGGAGACAAATAAGGAGAGAACAAGAAACACCTTGGCATTCCCAGAGACAATGAAAGAAGGTCATCTGGAAATGTCTACAAAGCTTCCATACATCAAAATAACTCACAAGAAAAAGAAAATCACCAAAATAGAAAAGGACAATATAGTCCAGAAATGAAAAATAATATTAGAAATTGAGAAAATATTTATTTATATAATGGACAAAATGAATGAATATATAGATAATTCTTTCACAGATTAAAGTTATATATATATATATATAATGAGGAAAATAATTTTGTAGATTTTATAACTAGTCAAAATTATTTTCTATCATAAGCTTTCAAAAAATCAGTCATAAACATTCAAGGACTCATGAATGTTTAAGTGATAATGTCCTTAAAATCTATTATTAATGACAAGTTAGGCAACTAAAATGACAGGCAACACTTAAATAAGTGACTTGTGTTCAGCATTACAGGTAGAATGATTTATCATACCAAGAGAATAATGTGCATAAGCTGTATTTCTGCACATGGGTGGATCCATTTCAAAAACACTTCGTGAATTAAATGGGTATTGTCATTGTAATGACACCTCGTCTTCCATCTAAAATAAAAGAGCCTGCCAAGTTCTTCAGTAAGAAATGGCCTCTTTTGCCAAGCCTGTCCACCATAGTGCTATCTGGGGACCTACATGGTAAAGGAAGGACCAGCTCCCATAAACTGTCCTATAAATATGTCTTGGCACTTGCATACAAGCACACAAAAGACACATACACTCACACGGTTATATACAAAAAAATAAAATAATTAATATTTTAACTAGAAATTGATTTGATTAAATCTTCACTAATCTAAGTCTGAGACATAAAATTTATAATTCATTATCTTCCTAGAAGCATAATGTTCTGATAAGCCAAGGTGGTAAAGGGTCAGGATATGTACTGGATTACAGTGAATGCTAGATAAAATTTAAGCATACTAGCTTTTCTATGAGAGATCATAGATATTTTGAGCAGATTCATAATCTCATTTCCATCACAAATTGATACCTTATATTTAATTATTGGGAGTGATACTTAGGAGCCTGCTGTAATTATCTAAGTAAGAGCTGAAGGAAGCTAAAACCAGGCAGACACAGCCATAGTGGAGAAAGGTAAAGTTTTACTGTCTTTTGGTGGTTTGTGTGATCAGTGGTGCATGAGTCAACAATCTGTAGAGGAATGCAGCTGACAGAATGAATACATATTACAAGGTGACATTTATGAGGCTATCGTATACTACCCGGGATAAGTATTACAACAAAGTCTGTCAATCTGCGTGATAGGCTACAAAGCCAGTAGCTATTCATTCCACAAGGTTAGATGCTCCATCATTATCATTCTGATGCTGAAGGCCTTTGGATTCCAGGAGAACAACTGATCTTCAGTCCACATGGAAGTTCATAGAAGTTATGCTCTGATTTTTGACGAAGGAGAAGCAACAACACAACAGAAAGATTCAAAATCAATTAAGAAAAGAGAGGCAACTAAAAAGTGTTATTTTGCCTTGTACTTTTATATCTGGTTCTGCTGATTTTTCTTACCTCTGTAATCCTTCAGGGAATTACCTTCATAGATCCATCCAAATGCATGTCTCTTAACTGATCCCATATCCAATCAAGATTAATCATTTATCTTATTTATTTTTCTATTGCTATAATAAGACACTGTGACCAAGCCAATTTATTGAAGAAATAATTTATTTGGAGCTTACAGTTTCCATGACTATCATGTCAGGGAGAAAGTCAGCTGACAGGCAGGAATGGCCCTAAAACAATAACTGAGGGCTCACATCTGAAGACACAGCTAAGATTCAGAATATCACAAGTCTTTGAAAATCTCAAATTCCACCCCTCTAACAAGCCAACCCTCCTAATCCTTTCCAAACAACTCCACCAACTGGGGACCAAGAGTTCCAATATATGAGCCTGTGGGGACTATTCTCATTCAAACCACATGACAATAGGGTTTGGTGATTTCTAGACATCGGATAGGAAACAAAGCAAAAGTTAAAGCTAACCCTAAGATCCTGTACCTTAACAATAATTCCTGACATCATGAGAATTCTGAATTAGATTTTTTTTTTTCAAGACAAGGCTTCTCTGTGTGGCTCTGGCTGTCCTTGAACTCTCTGGGTAGACCACGCTGGTCTCAAACTTAGAGATCCACCAGTCTCTGTCTCTCTAGTGCTGGGACTAAAGGTGTACAACAACACCCAGCCATGAGATAAAATTTTGAACGAAAAAATTAATGCCAACTTTTTTCCATACTAATTATTCATTATAATAATTGTTAATCATTTATAAAATATATTCATCTAAAAATAGTGCTTTCCTCCACTGCTATATTTCATGAAAATTGTAGTCTGTCTTTCAATGTGCTTCTTTAATGTCAGTGATTTTGTCAAAATAAGGGCAAGTTTTCACACCATCTGACATCTCTTTTAAGTATGTATCACTGTCACCTCTACTTGAGTTGCAAAAAATAGTACCTTTTCAATTTGGGTATGATAGTTTCCCATAAGGTTTCAATTCATGTGTGTGTGTGTGTGTGTGTGTGTGTGTGTGTGTGTGTGTGTGTTACATATACACTAATAACAGACTTCTGCAAAATTTGTCTTGTGGGTATAAATATATAAATTCTGAATATAAACTACTTATTATTTTATAATAAATTCTAGTACATTCACATGAAATGTTCTTTAAAAAACTGAATTAAAACACATGAACCACTTTTGATGGAACTTTTTGTAAAACTGAAAAAAATTGACTTAAACTTGTAAAAGTCTTCTGACTTTTTCCTAATTACAATTTCTGATTTCATTCAAAATGAACTCTGATTCTGATTGAGGTCAAATTTTAGAAGAATGTATTTTATCCAAATTTTTTAAAAGTGAGAAAAGACCTACCAGGAAAAGAACCATTGTAAAAGCTGACTCTGGAGGTTACTCCATTTTTACAGTGATAATTATTGGGGGAATACAAAGAATGTATACTTAATAATAAAGTTATTTACTAATGAAACTTTAAAATTATTCTCTCTATTTTTTAATCTTTGTTAATACATTGCTCCCTTAATGACTTATCAATCCCATATTCTGTGGGATATTTGTACACTGTGTGAAGCTACATTGCTGTTTATTAAAGAGCTGAATGTCCAATAGCTAGGCAGGACTTCTGGACAGAGAAAGGATTGAGGCATGTGAGACATCATCAGGACATGAAATGAGTTGGACATACAAAATGTGAGAGAGATAAAAGCCACATGGTAAAAATATGAGTAAATTTTGTTTATAAGAGTTAGTGGGGCAAGCCTAAGCTAAAGCTGAGCTTTCATAATTAATAGTAAGTCTCCATGTCATTATTTGGGAGCTGGTATCACAGAGAAAGGACCAATTACATATGGCACCCAACATGAGTGCTATGGGATGTTCTGCATGCTGTGAATCTATGTTGCTCTGATTGGTTGATAAATAAGTGCTGGCCAGTAGCCAGGCAGGAAGTATAGGCAGGATCAGCAGACAAGGAGAATTCTGGGAAGAGAAAGGTTGAGTCAGGAGATGCCAGTCTGCAGACTAGGGAGCAGCATGTAATGGCATATAGGTAAAGCCACAGAAAATGTTGCAACATATGGATTAACAAAAATGGGCTGAGTTTAAGTGTAAGAGCTAGTCAGTGGTAGGCCTGAGCTAATTGCTAAGAAGTTTTAATTAATATAAGCTTCTAAGTGATTATTTTCTAAGCAGCTGCAAGGTCTGTGGAGCTGGGCAGGACTGGAGAAAACTTCAGCTACACATGGGGCTATATATATATATATATATATATATATATATATATATATATATATATATATATATATATATATCCATATGAGGCCTGAGAAAGCAAAAATTGTTCTGAACAAGTGTCATTCCAGTGACTGTGGTTTTGGGTTTGATTGGCATACAGAGGCATGGCACTTTTAAGAGGCTCTTCTGTGCAGTTGAGCACTTGAACAGTCAACACTGGGTACAAATGCTTGTTGTAGGTATATACAATATTCCCAGAGCTAGGGTTGGTAAAAGTGTCTCTGGGCTGGTACCCACCAGCCATGAGGCTGTCACAGAACCAAGGGGGACAGAGACAGCTGCCAGTGTGCTCTGTGCTAAACAGAGTTGTGCAGCAGTAGCCTAGCAGATTAAGATTTGGTTCACATGGTTAGAGGAGGCTACAGATGTACAGAAAATCAGATCCAGACTGAGAAAACCTCTAAACAGATACAATATGCTTAAAAATGTGCTTAGAAGCTGAAGAAGGAAAAGAATGTGGGTACAGACTGTCAAACAAAAAAAATAGTTTAAAGTAGTAAAAAAAAAAGTCTTTAAAGAGAAGGCAAAGTAGTATTTTTAAAAAGCCATATAAAAATGGGAAATACACAGAGCATCTGGATCTTGTATGCTGTTTTGTTGGCTTTGAAATTTTTGAATACTGATGAGCAAGGGTCTGTTGAGAGACAGTGGATTATGGAAACTGCTAAATTAAACAACCTATTTATTTTTAAAATGTGTTAACTTCAAAGTGGAAATCATAATGTATGTTTTGTTTGGGGAGAGGTCATGCCTTTGTTTCCATAGGAAAGAAAAAAATTATGGTTATTTTCAAAATTAATGAAAATCATATTTGATTGGGAGAGACCCCCTGAAAATCTTGGCTACAAACATAAAAAAGAAACCAAGAAGAAATACAGGACAGATGACATATAATGCAAGTCCTCTCTATGAGAACAACTGTGAGACTGAGTGGGGCATGATAAACCTTGTTTTATACAGAGTTCTCATGACTATTACATGCTATCCTTTCATATGACATGGATAGAGGTTTGGTCATACAGTCCAAATGGATGTATAAAGTTGACAGATGCCTTTTACCTACTTAAACATGGAACAAAAAATAATCTTTAACTAACTTGTGCACACCACACATTCCATACTTGTGCTAATATCATATGTTACCATTAAAAGTTTGTGAGTTTTCAGAAAGAGAAAAAGGACCAAACACTAATGAAGGCAAGTAGCACAGGTGACCCAGTCTCTCAGAATGCTCCTGTTGCAGTTTCTCCAAAATTATACATTCAGAACAACTTCAAATCTGTTAACTGAGATGGTCCAGCTTCACAGACTATCCAGCCAAGAGTTCAGATAAACTCTATACTTCCCAATCACAAAAAAAAATAATAATAATATAGCTTTCTTTCCAAGGACTTGACTATTATCCCAATTTTCTTAAGGTCCCCTAAAGATGCTGTTGCCCCCAGACAACTGGAAGCAGTGTAGAGAAGACAACACCCACATTCCCAAGAGGTGAGGTGCATGGTTTTTGGTCATTCAGTGGGTTATGGATATTTGTCATTGTTTAGGGAGGTTGTTTATAGTTGTTGCTGGTCATGATCAGGAAAACCAGCTGAGCAAAGGAGATTAGATTCAGGGATCCTTTTCTGAAGGGGAAAATAGGAGATACAGTACAGGAATGATATAATCAATGGGTAGATTATTAAATCTACTTTAAACTAAAAAGCAACTCTTAATCTCAAATATTTTACATTGGTATGGATTTTTGTATATTGATACAATTTTAAGGTTATTTTTGTTATATTGCATATAATAATATGTTTGTATTCTTGTTTAAGGTGTTGTACCTATGCCACTCATTTAAAAACATAATGTAGCATTCTAGTCTTGAAAGCTTTTGTGGATAATATATAAAGAAAAAATAATATTCATGTATAAAAATAAAACTTATAGTCACGTTAGGTATGTTTTCAAGGTCAAATAGATATATTCTAAATAGACAGATGGTCTTCAAACACTTCAAAGACGTATGGAATATGACATTTAAAATGTTTTAGTAACATAAGACTTTTCACGACAGGAAGACACATGTACTCCTGGCAGCACCAATTTACTTCAAAAGAAGATGACAAAAATCAGAGAGCCTCCACATGGAATTTGCTTTCAATGTGGCAAACCTAGCCATTTGGACAAGAACCTGCCCTTGCCTCAACTGCTGACAGTATGCTGTCCAAATTGGACAAGCAGGACTCAAAGGAAGCAACTTCCAAACTTTACTAAGACAACGTAGGACAGTTCTTCAAAATTCTGCCAGATATAGGCCTGTAGAACTATGTTTGAGTTGAAACCTTCCCTTTTTATTTAGACAAAAAGAGGGAAATATTGTGGGATATTTGTATACTGTATGAAGGTATATTGCTTTGAATGGTTTAATAAATAGTTGAATGGCCAATAACTAAGCTGGACTTCCACTTCCATGCACAGAAAGGAAGTAGAAGAAGAAAATTGAGGCACATGAGAGACCATCGAGACATAGGATGAGTCAGACACAAATTGGGAGAGAAGTAAAAACCACATAGAATAGAGGTTAATAAAAAATATTTGTTAATTTAAGTTATAAGAGCTAGTGGGACAAGCCTAAGCCAAGGCTTTCATAACTAATAATATGTCTCCGTGTTGCTATTTGTGAGCTAGCCAACCAAAGTAAAGTCTGATTACACCCACAAGTAAATTATTTCCAGAGTAATATGATTATATTTATATTGTATCTTTGTAAGCAGGAAAGATTTTAAAATTATCAAACTGATTTCAGCTAGTACATCCTTTGAAAAGACTGCATAATCAGATAACATCAATAATGTAACTTAAATATAAGTTCAAATACTAGTTATATTCAAGGAACTAATGAAGATTAATTGTCTGGCAACTTTAATTCCTTCTAGTTTGCATTTTAAATGTGGCTACACCAGTTTTATATATTGCCAACATAAATAAGGTAAAATAAATATCAATATTTTTTAAAAGATATTTTAGTTTGAGAGAAAAAATTTGTAGTTCCTGTGAAAAGGCTCAGACCTATAAAAAAGTTTGAGGATCTGTGACAAAGTTGATTATATTCAAATATTTAAAGGTATATCTTGATAAGAAAGGGTTAATAACCTGTCCCACTATATAAAAATCTGTCACAGAGGCCCTGGCATATCCTTCTGCCCATGAAAGTATGGAGTTTATATAGAGAAGCTGAGCATGTCTCATTTATCATTCCTTCTATAAATTGACTACTAAAGAGCTGTCTTTTTAAATGAACTTAACCCTTTCATCCTGCTCATGTTTTAAAAATTAGTAATAAAATCCTGAACTAGTGTTAATGGTTAATGGATAAATGCATGTACAAGGTCCTTTATTTAGCTACAAAAGCTGATTTTTAAGTCAACATTCAGTAAATAAATCATTGAACCTCTATAATATAATGTGTAGAATACTGAAATAACATAATACAAAAATCTTAAAGGATTGGCCCTGGTTCTAATGTCTCATCTCATAATCTCCCCTTTACTTTTTTCCCTATCAATATTCTTCAAACGATATTACTATTGTATTACCATAGTTATTGTTGACCTACTTTCTTCTGAATTTACTGCAAATAGCACTATAGCCCCGTCTAAGTGCTGCTAGAGATCTTATATCATTGACTTATGCTTATGCTTGGTAGTAGCTTAACAAATATGGAAGGGGAAAGCAATTGGTCATCCAATACCAAATGGACTGACTGCCTTTTTAAATTTACTTGACTGCATTCATCTTGCGCATGTGTAAGAATAATAATTCTGAATGTGTGATAAAGGTTCATAATAAAGCGTGTACAATGTCCTTTCAGCCCTGAAAACCACCATAAAAGTAACATTATACAGACTAAGCAGTTTACATTCAGTAATAATATATTACTCTCTCTCTCTCTCTCTCTCTCTCTCTCTCCTATATATATATATATACATGTAACAACAATTAAAGAATGAAAGAACAGAAAGGTAATGGATTTGAAAAAAGAGATGTGGCACGAATCTCTAAAGGGTCTTATTAATAAAAAGAAACTTGGATCCAGGTATTGGGGTGAATGCTGGAAGATCAGAGAAGCAGAACAAGCCACAGCTTCCTCGCCTTGCCAATTCCTCAGCTGATCCTGTTTCCTCAGACTAGAAGCCTCTGATTCCTCATCCAAATGGATCTCAGCTGAACTGCTTGCTGCTAAAAGCCTAAAAGCTTAACCAGTTCTAGTTCCTGGTTTTCATGCCTAATATACCTTTCTGCTTCCTGCCATCACTTCTGGGATTAAAGGCTCTCTTCTGGGATTAAAGGCGTGACTCACCATTCCTGGCTGTTTCCAGTGTGGCTTTAAACTCAGAGACCCATGCTTCCAGAAGGCTAGGATTAAAGTTGTGAGTGCCACCATTTTCTAGCCTCTGTATCTAGTGGCTGTTCTGTTCTCTGACCCCAGATAAGTTTATTAGGGTGCACAATATTTTGGGGAACACAATATCACCACAAAGAGAAAGATGGAATATATGGGAGAGTTTGAAGGAAGAAAATGAAAAAGAGAAAAAATGTATTTATATTACAGTTTTTAAAAAGAAATAATTAAAATATTAATATAAATAATTTAAAAGTTAATTCAAATCCAAATAGAATTTTAAAATATTAATTTTCCATGCTTATGAAAATTAGAAAAATTAGCAGGATAAAACCACATGTATTTCTTGCATTTGCTTTTACTATTTATTATTATTATTATTTTGTTTAAAAGTTCATTGGAAAGTAGTCCAGCTGCATACACTTCTAACCCCATCTCTCCAGAAGCTGAGGTTGGAGAAGTTCTGTGAGGACAGACTACATGCCATAGCTATCCCATCTCAAAACAAACAAAAGAATAAAACAACAACAGAAATAAGGTACACCCACTTAAAACTTCAGTGTGCTCTGTTGTCAATTGTAAGTACCATGTTTCATAGCAGCTCTCTATTAGAATTCATTTCTGTTGTGTAACTGACACGTTAATTCTCCTGTACTGCAACTCTTCATCCACTCCTGCCTTCAAAACCACCACTGTACTGTTTCTATGATTTTGACAGTTGTAGATGTCTCGTTTATGTGGAATTACTCTACATTTGTGCTTCTGTGGTTTGGAGTTGTATATAAAAATGAAAAATAGTATGATCATTATAGAAATGAAATGTAGAAAATTTAATCAGAAAACATTACAAGCAGAACTACCAACTGAACCACAATGTGGAATTTGATAAGCCCGATTGTGAACAAATATTCATCACAGTTAAAACTAGAATCATGAAGTGATATCTGCACTCCCATATTCACTGAATAATTGTTTATAACATCCAAGATACAAGCCTTAAAGTTCACACAGAATCATTGAACAAAGAAACAGTGAGTTGTACACACACACACACACACACACACACACACACACACACACAGAAACACACAGAAACACACATATGTAAGGAAATTTTTCTGCCTTTAACTGTTTCACTATTGTTAAAACTGCCATTTTTTCTGTTGTTTCTGTATAAATCTATGGAAATGTTAATTTACTAGTATCCAAAGTTAACTTCTAGTCGTCCCTCTTCTGAGTTGTATCCTTGACATGTTAGATGAAGATAAAAAGTAACTGACTTGATGATTTAAAAGGAGACATGAGGGGGACCTGTTGTATTTCTGTGCCAAAAGTGAGTGTACAAAAAAACAACATATTTGTTCATATGCCATGTTCCTTTTATTTGATTAGACCTAAGCTTTTATGAAGAGAAAGATGGGTTGGGTCTGGTTCCTTTGTACTCACCCCAGTGTTTCCTAGTAGAATGAACTGCAAAGGTAATGAAAACAGTATTTTGGTTATCTAATGAATAATTGAATAAAAATTGTAAGTGAAAATTTAGAAATTTCTGAGAATGTTTTATGCTGATTTCAAACATATAAGAGAAACACTTGATCCTTCAGAGCAGCCCTTAGTCATGGTTATATCTGAGAAACCACTCTGACATGCAAGGAAATGGTAACTTTACTTCTCTTTTAATCTTGTAAATTTTATAACACTATGCAAATCAAGATTGCAATATCATGTGAATTTTGGGCACTTTCGCTTTTGCTTTGCTTCTTGTTTCTCAGAAGTGTTAATACTCTGTTAATTATAAGCCCAATGGCAGCAGGTGTGATGTCTTCTTTTAATGTCGTATAGTATTTGGGGAGGGGAGGAATAACCTGATTATACCCAATGAACCATCTTCTGTTAAGTCTTCTGTAGGCTTTCCCATTCATATTTCTAGAGATATTATTTAACATCTTTTTAGTTTCTCTGTTGTTTTCCCATCTTGTACCTCAACTATGTATTTTGTCCATCTCTCAAATGGTCTTTTAAAAATGTAATCACTAATTTTATTTTTCAAAGCTTCCTGAACAGAGCACTGGTAGTGCAGGCACTAAAATCAATAGTTAACAAATGGGACCTCATAAAACTGAAAAGCTTCTGTAAATTAAAGGATGGTGTCATAAAAGATTTTTACAAACTCCATATCAAAAGAGGACTAATATCCAAAATAAATAGAGAAATCAAGAAACTAGATATCAAAAAGCCAAATAATCCAGTTTAAAATGGGAACAAACCTAAACAGAAAATTCTCACTTGAGGAAACTCAAATGATTGAGGAATGCTTAAAGAAATGCTCAACATTCTTAGTCATCAGGGAAACACAAATCAAAACTACTTTGAGGTTTCATCTTAAACCTCTAAGAATGGCTAATATTAATAAAACAAATAATAATCAGGCTGGCAAGGAGATAGAGTAAAGAAATGCTCATTTATTGCTGATGGAACTACAAACTTGGACAGCCACTATAGAAATGAATATGCAGTACCTCATGAACATGGGAATAAATTGTTCTCAAGATATGACCATACTACCTTTACACATCCACAGAACACTTCAGCCTACCAAACATGCTCAAACATGTTCATTGCTGCTTTGTTCACAGTAGCCAAAATTTGGAAACAATATAGATGACTGACAATGGATGAATGGATAAAGAAAATGTGGTACATATACAAAGTGAAATATTAGCTCTTTAAAAATGAAATAATTTCTGAACAATAGTGGCACATACCTTTAATCCCATCACTCAGAAGGCAGAGGCAGGTGGATCTCTGTGATGTTGAGGTCAGCCAGCCTGGTCTACAAAGGGAGTTCGAGGACATCCAGGCCTACATGGAGAGACCCTGTCTCCAAAAAATGAAAAATAAATAAATAAGTAAATTAATAAATTAATTAATTTTGCATGCCAATTTATGAAACTAGAAAGAATCATATTGAGTGAGGTGACCAAGACTCAGGAAGACAAATAAGGCACATAATCATCCATTTGTAGAGACTCTCTGTTAATTCAATGATAACCAAGATACAATCCATAGAAACATTGAGATTAGATATAAAGTAAGGAACTCATGGGTACAGACAGATCTCCCTAGTAAAAGAAATGACTAGACTGTACCTGGAAGTTTTCTTGTGCCCCTGCTGGCTGGTGGTCAGGACAAGTCTCTCTCCCATTTGTGTCCCCCAAGTAAACACATGGCTTATATGAATTATAAATGATTGACCATTAGCTCAGGCTTATTACTGACTAGCTCTTACATTTAAATTAACCCATAATTCTTATCTATATTTAGCCACATGGCTTGGTACATTTTCTCAGTTCTTCCTTTTCACCTTGCTTCCTCTGTGTCTGGCCAGTGACTCTGGACTCCTTTTCTCTTCCCAGCATTCTCCTAGGCTACTTGCCCCACCTATACTTCCTGCCTGGCTACTGGCCAATAAGTATTTTATTAAACCAATGTTAAAGAGTGTTATCCCACAGCACTAGACAGTTATGCATGGATGGGGGAAAGGCAGACTGGAACTGGAAGATCAGTTTTTTAGGGGGAATAAACAGGGAGGCATGGGAGGGAATACAAGAAGAAAAATCAAAATGTAAGGGCAATTTGAGGGGTAGAACAGAAACCTAATGCTGTATATTCCTCCTAAAATATGTACACATGTGAAGGCAATATAAATGAAACTGTCAAATAACAGGGGAGACAGGGTCCCAACTAGATATCTCTTGTTAAAACAGGAAGCTTCTAGTACCATGAATTAGCTACATTTAATTGGTTGTTGGCCAGAGGGGTCCCATAGCAACCCCAAAACAACCTAAACTGTTGTCAAGGCTAGATGTGTCCTCTCACAAACTGCTGGCAAGGCTTTATTAGTTATGATAATACCTATGTAATTCACTGAGCATTTAGAAGTTCACAGAGAATCTTCACAGTGCTTTTGGTACAGAAAGGCACTCTACATGTTACCAAAGGAAAGATGTAAAACCAATCCATGGGAAAAAGATCTTCATGAACCCCATGTCTGACAGAGGACTGATTTCCAAACTATATTAGTTATAATTAATATAAACCTCTATGTATTTACTTGGGATACACAAGTGGGAGAGAGATTTCTCCTGACCCAGCCAGCAGGAGCACTAAAAAAACTAGATATATATAAAAATCAAATAATCCAATTAAAAATTATAGTACACTTCTAAACAGAGAATTGTCAGCAGAAGAATCTCAAATGATCAAGAAACACTTAAGGAGATATTCAACATCCATAGCTATAAGGGGAATGAAGATCAAAATGACTCTGAGATTCTATCTTACACCTGTCAGAATGGCTAAGATAAAACACACAAGCAACAGATCATATTGGAGAGGATATAGAACGAGGGGAACACTCCTCAATTGTTGGTGGGAACACAAACTTGTACAGCCATTTGGGATGTCAGTATGATGTTTTCTCACAAAACTCAGAATCAATGTACCACAAGACCCAGCTATACCACGCTTGGGCTTATGCCCAATGGATGTTCAATCATACCACAAGGACACTTGCTCATCTATGTTCATAGCAGCATTTTTTTTATGTGTGTAATAGCCTGAATCTGGAAACAACCTAGATCTCCCTCAACTAAAGAATGGATAAAGAAAATGTGGTATATTTACATAATGGATTATTACTCAGCTGTCAAAAACAAGGACAACAGGAAATTTGAAGGCAAATGGATGGAACTAAAAAAAAAAAATCATCCTGAGTGAGATAACCCATACTTAGATAGACAAACATGCTATGGGCACACTTATAAGTGGATATTAACTGTATAATAAATGATAACCATGCTATAATCCACAAGCCCAGATAGACTGGGTAATAAGGAGACTTCATTGGGTGGACACACAGATCTCCCTGGGAAGGAGAAATAGAAGAGATTTTGTGAGTGGCAAAGGGCAGCTAGGGACAGAATTATGAGAAATCAATTTGTGGGGGTTTAGAGGGAAAGTGTACTGAAAGAGACTAATGGAAAGGCAGAGGGGCCATTTCAGGGTCAGGTAAAGCCTGGTACAAGGGAATCTCCCAGGAAACAACAAGGAAGACCCCAGCTTCCTAGCATTAGTGGATATGTAGCTTCAACTGACCATCTCCTGTGAACAGATTGGTGCCTAGGTCAATTGTCATCAGAGAGGTTTCATCTAGCACCTGATGAAAACAGATGCAAACCCACAGCCAATCATTAGGTGGAGTTCAGGGAATCCTGCAGAAGAGGAGGAGAAAGGAGAGCAGGAGCCAGAAGAGTCAAAGACACCAGAAGAAAATTCACAGAATCAACTAATCTGGACTCAATGGGCTCACAGAGACTGAATCAATAACCAGGGAGCCTGCATTGGACTGACCTGGGCCCTCTGCATGTATGTTCCAGTTATGTAGCTTGTTCTTCTTGTGGCACTCTTACCAGTAGGAACAAGGGGCTATCTCTGACTCTTTTATAGGCCTTTGGGACCCTATTCCTCCTACTCAGTCACTTTTCCCAGCCTTCAAACATGAGGTGTTTAATATTATTGCAAGATGATATGCCATGTTTTGTTGATACTCATGGAAGACCTGCCCTTTCCTAAACACAAATGGAGGAGTAGCAGACTAAGGAATGGGAACAGAGAGGTACTGAGTAAGGAGAGTAAGGAGGTGAAACTTTAGCCAGGATGTAATCTCTCTCTCTCTCTCTCTCTCTCTCTCTCTCTCTCTCTCTCTCTCTCTCTCTCTCTCTCTGTGTGTGTGTGTGTGTGTGAACTCAACCACACACCCTTTGATGCTGTCATCTCTGTAAGATATTACAATGCAATGGTGGCACAAAGCTTGTGGGAGTAATTAACCAGTATCCAGTGTGGTATCCAAGGCCAACTCCAAGAGATGGATCCCATACCTATGCTGAGTGTTAAGATCTTGAGACTAGATAGTCTAGTCACCTAGAGTAAAACCAAATACTTCTGTCCTGATAAAAGAATGTACCAATAAAATGACTTCTAATGACAGTATGCTATACTCATAGATTAGTGCCTTCCTCAGCCATCATCAGAAAAGCTTCATCCTGCAGCAGGTTAGAACAAAATACAGAGCACCCATATCCAGATAAAATGCAGAGAGAGAGAGAGAGAGAGAGAGAGAGAGAGAGAGAGAGTATTTGGAACACTCATCCCTAAAATGGATATCTGTATCTCCATCTAATCTCAGGGCTCAGAAAACACAATGGAAGAGAAGGCTGAAAGGGTGTAAGAGTCAGAGGCCCTCAAAGTCAACAGGGTAGATGCAGATATGAACTCAGACTCTGAGGCAGCATGCACAGGGACTGTAGAGTCTGTACCAGGTGAGGAAGTAGAGAGATGCCCCTATCCCTAACCCAGAAGCCATCTCAAAAGAATAACCACTTGCAAAAGAAAATTTAGTTTTCTCCAAGAGTCTCACTTTGGAAACAAACCATTCTTGAGAGTGGACTGCATGCCCAACAGTAAATGGTCAACAGAAAATGAACTCAAGGGCATCTTTGGTGGTTCCTTATCTCATAATTTCCTGTCAGGGATGTTTTTATCTTATTTTTTATTTTATGTTATTTACATTTTTTCTCTTTTTTGTGCTAGAGGTCCTTTGTGTATGTGTTATGGCTTCCAGTTTAGTGTTTTGGTGGGATTCCTGAATGTGTGAATGAGTGGTTCTTGGTGGCTGTATCTGTCTCTTGTGCTTTTCCTTTCGCTCTTCACCTTCTGTTTGTTTGTTTTGTCCTATTCCTGTATGTTAGATTTTATTTCATCAAATTTTATTTTATTTTAAGTATTGCTTAGAAACCTGCTTTTTTTTAAGGAGAAACATAAAGGGGATATATTTTTATAGGAGGGAAGTTAAGGTGGAATTGGGAGGAGTATAGGAAGAGGAAACCATAATCAGACTAGAATATGTGAGGAGAAAAACCTACTTTCAGTTCCTGAAATATTAAAATGAATTAAAACACAAAGAGTAAAAGCAATTAAGAAATCTTCCTATCAGCTTTCATAATGGCCTATTTATTCTAGACTTCTAAAAAGATTCTGAAGTTCTCCAATTATTTCCCTAAGATCACTCCATGATGAGATCACCCCTAGAGCAGGAATAATCTTAGAATCCAGCTGTTCTCAAGTCTTAAGGACTTTCCAATTTTTTGCAGAACCAGAATGGGACACTGATCAACTAGACCACACCTTTTCCAAGAATGATTTTTAATGTATACTTCTGCAGGTTTCCTAACTTCTTCCTCAGTTTGAACCTGCAGTTCCTATGCCCCACAGATGGACTTGTAGTCACTGAATTCCTTCATTACTTCTGCGTATGGCCACACTGACTAAACCCCCTTTCTCATCATTTCAATGTTACTGGTCTGTTCAGTTTTGGTACTGAAGCTGGTGACTACACTTTGCTTGCTTAGATTAGTAGAGGCAGAGATTTGCTTGAATCTCCAGTAACAACTTGTCCAATTTTGCCTCCATCCAATAACAATATAAATGAAATCAGGGGTTGGGGATTTAGCTCAGTGATAGAGCACTTGCCTAGAAAGCACAAGATCCTGGGTTGGATCCTCAGCTCGAAAGAAAGAAAGAAAGAAAGAAAGAAAGAAAGAAAGAAAGAAAGGAAGGAAGGAAGGAAGGAAGGAAGGAAGGAAGGAAGGAAGGAAGGAAGGAAGGATGGAAGGATAAATAAATAGATAAACAAATGAATGAAGGAATGAATGAATGAATAAATAAATAAATAAATAAATAAATAGATAAATAAATAAAATGAGATTAAGACCTAAGTCTGAATGCGATTGTACAAGCCTTTAATCCTAGCACTCTGGTGAAAGATCTCTGAGTTCAAGGCCAGCCAGGCCAGCATAGTGAGCTCCAGGACAGATCTTATCTCAAATAAGCAAACAAACAGAAAAAAAAAGAACAAAAAAGAAGTAAAACACAATTTTCTATTCATTACCTAAGTAACCAAACTAGAAAAATAATCTGAATTTGGTTAGCTACTTTATTTTCATCTACTATGTACTTATTTCAATTCACAACAAATTAATGTTGTGAAACTGTTTGCTATTCAAGATAGGAGCTTTAGTTTTTTTTAAGATGTTGATTATACAACATCAATTGCCTCCATTAAGAAATACACAACACTTTAAAATATCTTCAGAAAAACACACTTTATGTTATCTGGAATGTACCACTCAATTTTATTTATTTATTTATTTGTTTGTTTGTTTGTTTATTTATTTATTTATTTATTATATAGTTTATTTTCTTCCTTTTTTCCTTTTTTTCATTCCAAGTGATCATTATGTTGTTTTTATCTATTTAGTTTTTTAACAAAGGAAATGTTACGGACTTACTTTGAATGCGTATCAGAACAATTATTTAATCTTAGTGTAGTCATTAAGAGAGATAAGAAAAACAAGATTTGGAACAACAGTAGAGACAATCACAATATTTCATCTTAACCATGAGTTAGGAAACGTAGTAACATCAACCAATCTTAAAAATATTCAGTTGCAAGACTAATTTTTCTCACCTCAAATTTTCTCATTCTTTTCATCTGAATATTAGAATTAGAAGAAAGGTATTAAAAAAGATCTTGAAAAGTCCTTCCTACCAGGTTTCCTATTCCTCACTTAACCCTGTCCATGCTTCCATTCCTTCAAATACACCCACCAGCATGGCTCTACACAGAAAGATTCACTCACTGGCTACAGAACGATAAATTGTATTAAATAAACTTCCAAAATTACTAGGTAATGTGAGAAATACTATGAAAATTAAAAGTAAATAGTATACACTATTGAAGTGTCTTGTTTATAGGGGATTTTTAGAATTTATATTAAATGATGGTAGCATGTTGTATAGAATATGTGTGTTCTATATGTGGTATGTTTTAGAATCTGCGATGAAAGAGAAAGACTATGCGACAAAACACAGAAAAATTTGATCTTCCCTTCAAGGAAAGAAAAGGGAAATGGTACCCAGTTTTCACATGCCAGGCATTGTGATGAGCACTTGGAAGACTTCATATCAGGCAATGCAGCCACATCCTAAAAGCCAGAATTTTCAACTCTCTTTACAAACAATGAAAATGAGGCTTAGAAACATCAAATGACTTGCCTGACTACAAAAGCTAATAGCTGATGACTTGGGACTCAAGGTCAGATCTACTTGAAATCTTGTTCTTTACCCATTAAGGCACACATTGGAAAAGAAAAAATGCATCAACCTTATGTCCTCATGGATACTAAATATAGAAAATAGAAACAAGCTCATCACAGATTTCACAGATTATAGTTTCCTTTCTTCCAAAATGAAATTGTTTGGCTTAAATAATCATGTTATTCATATTAATTGAAAAAATTGTTTTTCATACCCAAAGGCCATAAACAAAGTCATTCACATAAGACATAAATCTAATCTATAATACATAAAAGATAAATTATGTAAAAAGAAATCATTATATTATTTGTACTCATGCCAAAAGCCCAAATAAGCACATACTGAGAATATTTTACAAATTAAGGAAAACCAGACAGCTTTCACTAAAAGAAACAAAGTTTTCATGGCCATTTCAGATGTTTATCAATTTCTCTAATTAATAAAAGGGAAAAAACATAAGTTATTCTTTTAAGACCTGATGTGTCAGTGGGTCCTTCATTATTATGCTAAAAGCATTGGACAGGAAGCATCTGGTATTTTGGATGAAGACTTTAGAATTTCCATAATAACACATGAATCAAATTTCAGGCACTACTATGTGGGCATACTTACTGAATAAGTTACAGAATGGCAATTAGTATGATCTTTATATATCTAACTATATTAGATTTATAAGAAAGTCTGCTTTGTAAATATGTATAAGCATTCAAAGTATAAGGGGGAAATTTGAAAATCATGGTCACCATGGTAATGATGGCAATAAGATTTATGAAGCAAGGTGCTAAAGAGCTGGCTTTTCAGTTAAGAGCACTTACTACTCTTGCACAGGACCTGGACTCAGCTCTCAGCACCTGCATAGTGATTCATATTCTTCTATAACTTCTGTTCCAGGTGATGTAATGCCTCCTTCTCACCTTCACAGGCAATGTATGCACATGGTCCATATTTACACATGCCAGCAGAACACTCATACACACACACACACACACACACACACACACACACATATATATATAATGAAATATATATAATATTTTAATCTTAAGAAAGAAAAAAGAAAAGAAGAAGAAAGGAGGGAGGGAGGGAGGGAGGGAGGAAAGAAAGAGAAGCCAGAGAAAAGGTGATCTTGCAATGTCCTGTCCCAATCTTGGTCCACAGCAGAGTAATAATGCTTTCAACATGTGGAGACAAATGCACTAAACTATAGATGTTTCCAAAGGAGAGCTATGATGAAGGTTCAGGGAGTGAAGGCACCTGCTAGCAAGACTGAAGACCTGCATTTGATCTCCTAGTTTCACATGTTTGAAGAAGGAAACTCTTTCCCACAAGTTGTATTCTAATTTCTGCATATACAGTATGGCCCATGTAGCTTGCCACTACACACACACACACACACACACACACATGCACATGCACACGCTAACACAGACCATAAAAAAATGCCATAAAAATTAGAGAACTCAAATGGAGTCTAATGTGTAATTACTCACTATGTACATATGATATGAACCCCTGAATGGACCATTGTCTCCGGACCTACCTTGGCTTTCCATGCCGCAATATACTCAGGTGTTGATTTGCTTGTACTAAGACGAACTGGTTACCAGAGCACATGGAAATGAAAGAATATTTTGAGGTATCTCTGAAAATTAATAGTTATAAACAAATGAAGTTACTAAATAGATGCAAGATTTTTCAAATTTACTATTGAAATTTTATCCTTCTAATACTGAATTTCCCCCAAAATAGTAAATAATAAGAGAAATTTTGGCTGTATCATTATTAATTACTTAACTAAAAGTACTTACTGTATAGAAGTTATGACTATAACACTGCTAGACACTCTGTGATAGGAGATTAAGTTAGAATTCTTGCCTTAATAGACAAGGGAAAATAAGTCATTAACTATGTAACAAAAAGAGAATTAGTATATTTTGAGATAAGGATGGCAGGTTTATAGAAGTGATTAATTCTCAAAAAAATAAACAAATTTTTAAGATTACACATTAATTTGAAAGACTGATAATGATTAACATTGAAAGTAATTTGTTAAACTCTCTTAACTACTTATGATATAAACTCTTCATAAACATTTCTTCTTTACTTCTCACTAATTTATTTAGATAAACTTGTGGGTTTACAACAACAATAAAACAAAACCACAATTATTTTAAATATATTCTCTGTAATTTGAAAAAATAGCTACAATTATTTCTTGTTCAATAAAATTATAATATTTGATGTATATTATCAAATGTAAAATTCATGTTGCAATGCCGGAGGGAGCTTAAGTCATGAGATAAAATGTGAAATACAGTTAACAGTAGGGAACTTGCCTAAGACCAATAACAGTATTTTACTTGATGCCTCTAATACCTCAGACATACGCAAGGATATGAAATTAAGTCAAATAAAAAACACAGTGTTTTTTTCTATCCTATATCATATATTATTTTAGAGAGCTCATCTTTATGGGCCATAATTTTCCTTTAGACATAAACATTTGTGAAATAGAATTGGGGATGGCACAAATTGCTTACTGTATTTCATAGAAAAATACACAGGATAATATCACTCAAGCAAATTTCACATAAACTTTAGAATCACAAAATAAATATATTCTCTTCTTATTCAAAATAGACTCATCTTTTATTTAACAAACACAAAAATAGCACTTAAATTTTTCATATAATTTTATATCATTGCATATTAGTAGCCCATGGTAGAAAAAATTTGTAAGATTCCCGACTCATGCTCTGGGATCTTTAGAGTTAGAAATATAAAGGCACAGAACATTTCTAAAGTGGTTTTCTGATTAAGACACACTTTGGTCTTTGGGAAATTTATTAGCTTGTTGCATTTACATATCATGAAATACTTCTGGTTGATAAAAAGTTTAACATATTGCATATTGAATACAATACAGGACATAAGTGAACCCTAATGATATTTATATTTATTATTAAATAATAGCTACTTGTTATCTGTGTTAAGTAGTAAATAGCTAGAAAAGGAGGATGAAACAAGATAACAATTTTTCTCAAAATTATTTCTCCCCATCATCTCAACTTATTTGAGCTTCCTTTTTAAAAGCATTCTTCTGCATTACCTGCCCAATTTTACAACTTTTATCCATACTCTAGTAGCTACAGGGTTTTATGTTTAGAAAATTTTCCTATGCTTATCAAATTTATTTTAGGTGATAAACTCTTCTTCTTGGAAGTGGTTCACAACTCAAAGCAAATCTGAAACTACTTATAGCTGTGAGGGCATTTATACCTTAGCAAGAGAGTCAATTAAAAAGACATATAAACCAGCCATTATAGTGTATAAGAAGTGGTGAGTATTATAAAGAAGATCAAACCTGTGTGAGAATTAGCATGTTTGGGAGGCAACCCTCTATTTTTAACATGGTGGTGAGCCATGGGACTAAAGAAATTATATAAGTTGAAGCTATAAGAAAGATAGGAACAGGAGACTAGCCAACAGATTCATCCACCTGGAACTCCCATCTGGACCAGAGTTGAGTGCCTGGGTTATAGTCAGAGAGGCAACTGCACCTGGGTCCCACTGCTGGACACAGGCCACCCCGGGAGGACCTGACCAACTTTGCCCCAGTTTTCTGCCAATCGGCGGGCCCTGCAGGAAGGCTCCCCGTTTACAAGACTGCAGGCAGACACTGCAGTCTCCACACCCATCTGCTGGAGACCCCAGCCACTTCCTGAGAAAGAGAGACCAGCCCCCAGCTTCCATCCTGCCCTGGAACTCCCATCTGGACCAGAGACCAGAGGAACTCCCATCTGGACAAGAGGAGCTCCCATCTGGATAAAATAAGGAGATATCAGGGACTACCCGAGACTCAGAGTCCAGCCCCCCAGCTCCTATCCGGCCAGCACTCTCATCTGGACTAGTGCTCCCATCTGGTCCAGAGCTTCCATCTGGACCAGAGAGAGGATCCCTAAATCTGTCAACTCTCTCTGGACCAAGTACACTGATAAGAACAAGAATGAACACAAGAGGAGATGGGCAGACATCAAGGCAGAAGTACACACAACAAAATAAAGAGCAATACAGCATCACCAGAATCTTGCCCTTCTCCAACAGCTAGACCTGAACATCACAGAATGGAAGAAGAAGAAAACAACCTTATAAGTAACATCATGAAGAGGCTAGAGCCTTATATAGAAGAAATCAAAAATAAAGTAGAGGAACAGACATACAAAAAATGGGAAGAACTCTAAAAAAAAAAAAAACTAGAGGAAAGAACAATTAGTAGAAGAAAACAATAAATCCTTGAATGAAAATCATGAAAAAGCAAGGGAGACAATCCAAGACCTGAAGAGGGAAATAGAAAAAAAATGAAGAAGACACTAGCAGAAGGAATGTTGGAAATAGAAAATCTGAGTAAACAAACAGGAAGTTCAGAGGCAAGTATAACCAACAGATTGCAAGAGATGGAAGAGAGGATCTCTGGTGTTGAAGACAGAGTAGAAGAAATAGATTCATCAGTCAAAGAAAACACTAAAAACAAAAAGTCATGACACCAAATGTCCAAGAAATTTGGGACACCATGAAAAAAGCAAACCTACGAATAATAGGGATAGAGGAAGGAGAAGAATACCAACTCAAAGGCACAGAAAATATACTTAACAATATCATAGAAGAAAACTTTCCCAACTTAAAGAAGGAAATACCTATGTAGATACAAGAAGCCTATAGAACACCAAACAGATTAGACCCCCCCCAAAAAAGTCCCCTCGCCACATAATAATTAAACAACTAAACGTACAGAATAAAGAAAGAATATTAAGGGCAGCAAAGGAAAAAGACCAAGTGTCTTATAAAGGCAAACTCATCAGAATAATACCCGATTTCTCAATGGAGACTTTGAAAGCCAGAAGGACCTGAACAGATATAATGCAGACACTAAGAGACCATGGATGCCAGCCTAGACTAATATACTCAGCAAAACTTTCAATCATCATAGATGGAGTGAACAAGACCTTCCAAGACAAAACCAGATTTAAACAATACTTATCCACAAACCCAGCCCTACAGAAAGCACTAGAAAGAAAATTCCAACCTAAGGAAGGCAGATACACCCATGAAAACACAGGCAATAGATAACAACACAGCAGTAAACCCCAAATAAGAGAAGTACACACACACTACCGCCAAAAAATAAAAATAACAACAGGAATGAACAATCACTGGTCATTAATATCCCTTAATATCAATTGACTTATTTCACCTATAAAAAGACACAGACTAACAGAATGGATATGAAAACAGGACCCATCTTTCTGCTGCATACAACAAACACACCTTAAATTCAAAGACAGACACCTCCTAAGAATAAAAGGCTGGGAAAAGACTTTCCAATCAAATGGTCTTAAGAAGCAAGCTGGTGTAGCCATCCTAATATCCAGCAAAATAGACTTCAAACTAAAACAATCAAAAGAGATGATGAAGGACACTATATACTCATCACAGGAAAGATCCACCAAGATGAAGTTTCAATTCTGAACATTTATGCCCCAAACACAAGGGCACCCACACATGTAAAAGAAACATTACTAAAGCTTAAATCACATGTAAAACCCCACACATTAATAGTGGGAGACTTCAACACCCCACTTTCACCTCTGGAAATTGAAACTTAACAGAGACATAATGGACTTAAATGATGTTATGGCTCAAATGGACTTAATCGATATCTACAGAACATTCCACCCAAACAAAAAAGAATATACCTTCTTCTCAGCACCCCATGATACCTTCTCTAAAATCGACCCCATACTTGGCCACAAAGCAAATCTCAACAGATACAAAACAATTCGAATAACCCCCTGTGTTCTATCAGACCACCATGGTTTAAAGTTAGATTTCAACAACAGAAAAAACTACATAAATCCTACAATCTCATGGAAACTGAATATTGCTCAACTGAATCACCAATGGGTTAAGGAAGAAATAAAGAAAGAAATTAAAGACTTCCTAGAGATCAATTAAAATGAATACACCACATACCCAAACTTATGGGATACTATGAAAGCAGTCCTAAGAGGGAAATTCATAGCACTGAATGCCCACATAAAGAAGCTGGAGAAATCTCATGCTAGTGATTTGACAGCACACCTGAAAGCCCTTGAACAGGAAGAAGCATAGTGTCCCAGGAGGAACAGACACCAGGAAATTATCAAATTGAGAGCTGAAATCAATAAAATAGAAATAAAGAGAACAATACAAAAGATTAATGAAACAAAGAGTTAGTTCTTTGAGAAGATCAACAAGATAGATAAGCCCTTATCCAAACTAACCAAAAGACAGAAAGAGAGCATCCAAATTAACAAAATCAGAAATGAAAAGGGGAACATAACAACAGACAATGAGGAAATCCAAAGAATCATCAGGTCATACTTCAAAAACTTCTACTCCACAAAACTGGAAAATCTAAAAGAAATGGATAATTTTCTGGATAGGTACCACATACCTAAGTTAAATCAAGACCAGATAAACCATTTAAATAGTCCAATAACCCCTAAGGAAATAGATTCAGTCATTAAAAGTCTCCTAACCAATAAAAGCCCTGAACCTGATTGTTTCACTGCAGAATCCTACCACATCTTCAAACAAGACTTAATACCAATAATCTTTAGATTGTTCCACACAAGAGAAGAAGAAGGCATAATACCAAACTCCTTCTGAGTCTACAATTAGCCTGATTCCCAAACCAAACAAAGATGCAGCAAAGAAAGAGAACTACAGACCGATCTCCCTCATGAACAATGATACAAAAATACTCAATAAAATTCTGGCAAACAGACTCTAAGAACACATCAAAACAATTATCCACCATGATCAAGTAGGCTTCATCGCAGGGATGCAAGGGTGGTTCAACATACAAAAGTCCGTCAATGTAATACACCATATAAAAAAACTCAAGGAAAAAAAACACATGATCATCTTACTAGATGCAGAAAAGGCATTTGACAAAATCCAACACCCCTTCATGATAAAGGTCTTGGAGCAATCAGGAATACACAGAACATACCTAAACATAATAAAGGCAATCTACAGCAAGCCAACAGCCACCATCAAATTAAATGGAGAGAAACTCAAAGCAATACCACTAAAATCAAGAACAAGGCAAGGCTGTCCCCTCTCCCCATACTTATTCAATATAGTACTTGAAGTTCTAGCCAGAGCTATAAGAAAACATAAGGAGATTAAGGGGATACAAATTGGAAAGGAAGAAGTCAAGCTCTCCCTATTTGGAGATGACATGTTAGTATGAGTTCCCCCAAAAATTCAACCAAGGAACTGATACAGCTAATAAAAACCTTCAGCAACATTGCAGGATACAAGATCAACTCAAAAAAATTAGTATCCCTTCTTTATACAGTAGAGAAACAGGCTGAGATGGAAATCAGAGATACATCACCCTTTACAATAGCCACAAATGATATAAAATACCATGGGGTTATGCTAACTAAGCATGTGAAGGACATATATGACAAGAACTTTAAGTCCCTGAAAAAAGAAATTAAAGAAGATGTCAGAAAATGGAAAAATCTCCCATGCTCATGGATAGGCAGGATTAACATAGTAAACATGGCGATCTTACCAAAAGCAATCTACAGATTCAATGTAATTCCCATCAAATCACCAACACAATTCTTCACATATCTGGAAAGAATAATACTCAACTTCATATGGAAAAACAAAAAACCCAGGATAGCCAAAAGAATCCTGTACAATAAAACAACCTCTGGAGGCATCAAAATCCCTGATCTCAAGCTCTACTATAGAGCTACTGTAATAGTAACAGCTTGGTACTGGCATAAAAACTGACATGTGGACCAATAAAATCAAATTGAAGACCCTGACATTAATCTGCACACCTATGAACATATAATTTTTAACAAAGAAGCCAAAATTTACAATAGAAAAAAGAAAGCATCTTCAACAAATGGTGCTGGCATAACTGGATGTCAATGTGTAGAAGGCTGCAAATAGATCCATATCTATCACCATGCACAAAACGTAAATCCAAGTGGATCAAAGACCTCAAAATAAATCCAGCTACTCTGAACCTGATAGTAGAGAAAGTAGGAAGTACTCTTGAACACATTGGCACCGGAGATCACTTTCTAAATATAATACCAGTAGCACAGACACTGAGAGAAACATCCCTAATTATCCAGGAAATACAAATCAAAACGACTCTGAGATACCACCTTACACAGAAGACAGCTTATGCTGGAGAGGATGTGGAGCAAGGGGAACTCTCTTCCACTGCTGGTGGGAATGCAAGCTTGTACAGCCACTTTGGAAATCAATATGGCGCTTCCTTAGAAAATTGGGAATACATCTCCCCCAAGACCTAGCTATAGCACTCTTGGGCATATACCAAGGAATGTTCAATCACACCACAAGGGCGTTTGCTCAGCTATGTTCATATCAGCATTGTTTATAATAGCCAGAACCTGGAAACAACCTAGATGCCCTTCAACTGAAGAATGGATAAAGAAAATATGGTAAATATACACAATGGAGTACTACTCAGCAGAGAAAAACAATGGCATCATGAGGTTTGCAGGCAAATGGATGGATCTAGAAAAAAATCATCCTGAGTGAGGTAACCCAGACTCAGAACGACAAACATAGTATGTACTCACTCATAGGAGGATACTAGATGTAAAACAAAGATGACTAGACTGCTACACAACTCCAGGGAGGCTACCTAGAAAACAGGACCCTAGGAAAGACACAGGGATCACCCAATGGCAGAGAAATGGATGAGATCCACATGAACAATCTGGATGACAGTGGGAGTAATGAAGGGCAAGATTTGAGGGAAAGAAAGCTTAGGGGAGCAGGAGATCCCACCTGGATCAAGAACAGAAAGGGAGAATGAGGAATAACAGACCATGATAAATGAAGACCACATGAGAACAGGAATAGGCAGAGTGCTCGAGAGGTCCCCAGAAATCCATAATGATATATCCTCTGTAGACTGCTGATAATGGTCGAGAGAAAGCCTGATCTGACCTAGACTGGTGATCAGATGACTAAACACCCTAACAGTCGTCTTGGAACTCTCATCCAATAACTGATGGAAGTGGATACAGAGATCTTCAGCCAGGCCCCAGATGGACCTCCAGGTGTCCAACTGTCGAGAAAGAGGAGGGTCTGCAAGGGAGTGAATTGTTGAATCCAAGATTGCAAAAAGCACAGGGACCAATAGCCAAACGAATGGAAGCACATGAATTATGAACCAAAGGCTTTGAAGCCCCCAGCTGGATCAGGCCCTCTGGATAAGTGAGACAATTGAATAGCTTGATCTGTTTGGGAAGCATCCAGTCTGTGGGATCAGGATCTGTCCTTAGTGTATGAGCTGGCTGTTTGAAACCTTGGGCTTACACAGGGACACTTTGCTCAGTCTGGAAGGAGGTGACAGGACCTGCCTGTACTGAATCCACCAGGTTTAAATGAATCCCCAGGGGTGCCTTGTTCCTGGTGGACATGGGAATGGAGGGGAGGGGCTGGGGGAAAGTGGGGGTGGGCGCGGGAGGAGTGAGGACAGGGGAACCCATGGCTGATGTATAAAATTTAAAACACATAATAATAAAGAAAAATAAATAAATAAATACACAAAAAATTTTTTTTAAAAAAGTACTGTAGGATGCTGATGTGATTTTAGACCAGATGAATTCATGGTTTGCCACATGAATTGCAAAACAAGAGACAGGATGTGGCCAGTACTCCTAATATCTCACAGTCTTCTTAGCACTCCTTTATCAACGTTATCATCTGTATGCAGAACATTTTAAAAGCATAAAATGGACACTCTGGTGGTTAGAATAGGAATTCCCCAATAGCCTCATGTGTTTGAATGCTTGGCCCGTAAGGAGTGGCACTATGAGGAAGTGTGGCCTTGTTGGAGGAGGAGTGGCCTTGTTGAGGGCATGTGGTTTTGTTGGAGGAAGTGGGCCACTCTTGAGGTGGACTTTAAGGTCTCCTGTGATCAAGTTATGCCCAGTGTAACTCACAACCTTCTCCTGATGCCTGCAGACCAAGATGTAAAATCTCAGCTCCTTCTCTAGCATCAGGTCTGTCTGCATGCCACCATGTTTCTTGCCATGACAATAATGGACTAAACCTCTGAAACTGTAAGCTACCCCAATTAAATGTTTTCCTTTCCTAAGCATTTCCATGGTCATGGTGTCTCTTCACAGAAACAAAACCCTAAGACAGACACATTCATATGTAAGATGTTACTCACCCAGATTAATAAAGGAAATCTAGTAAACTTTGAACAAAATGTATGAAGCTATAAGATATTATGTTAAGTGAAAAAAAAAACCAACATACTAAAAGTCAAATGCCATGTTATTACTCTTAGATAGACTCTAAAATGTTGATGTACTACAAGGAACTAATGGTTATCAGTGGCTATAATTGTAATCATGATTTGGATAGAATGCAGCAGCGAGATGGTGAGTGTCTTGGATTGTTTGTTTATTTATTTATTTATTTATTTATTTATTTATTCAATTATTTTTGATAAAACAACACAAGTAACTGGAGGAGGAAAGAGTTTAGTTGGCTTGCATGTCCTGATCACAGTCCTTACTGAAGATAAGTCAGAGCAGAAACTCAAGGCAGGAACCTGTAGGCAGGAACTGAAGCAGAGGCCATGCAGTATTTCTTCTTAATGACTTGCTTTCCATGGCTTTCTCAGCTTGCTTTCATGTACATCCCAGTCTATCTGTCCTCGGCTGTCACTCTCCAATAAGCTGGGCCTTCTTTCATCAAGAAAATTCCCTTCCATCAGTTACTGAATGAAGGCTCTATGATGACAGTTAGGGTATACACCAATCTGATTACCAGGGTACACCAGCTTAGGCACCCTCTCTACTATCATTAGTAGTTCAAGCTGGGGTTACCTTTGTGGATTCCTGGGAACTTCCCTATCACCAGGTTTCTACCTATCCTTATGATGTCTCCTTCGATTATGATATCTCTTTCATTGCTCTCCCACTAACTGATGAGATCCACAGCCAAGTCTCAGGCCAAGCTCCAGGAGTCCAGTCAGAGAGGGAAAAGGAAGTCTATGAGCAAGGAGCATCAAGATCATGATGGGAAAACCTAGAGACAACCAAATCAAGCTAGTGGGAACTCATAGACATTAGACTGACAGCTGTGGAACGTACATGGGCTGCACTAGGCCCTCTGCATAAGGGAGACAGTTGTGTATTGTGGTCTGTTTAAGGGGCCCCTGGCAGTGGGAGCAGGATCTCTCCCTGGTGCTCGAGCTAGTTTTTTGGAGCCCATTACATATTGCAGGATACCTTGCATAGCCTTGATGCAGTAGGGAGAGGCTTGGACCTGCCTCAACTGAATGTACCAGGCTTTGCTGACTCCCCATGAGAGACCTTACCTTTTCAGAGGAGAGAATAAGGGGTAGGTTAGAGGGTGAAGGTTGTGGGGGTGGAGGGGAGTGGGAGGAAGGATGAGAGGAGGATCTGGGATTGGTATGTTAAAATGATCAAAAAAGTCTTAATAAATAAAAAAAATAAAAATTCCCTATAGTCTTGCCTACAGGCCAATGTGATAGAAGCATGTTTTTCATGTGACATTCCCTCTTCCTAGATGAGTCTAGCTGTGTCATGCTCACAGACCATTAGCCAAACCTTAGACAAACATAAAAGGAATAAATAAGATATTTTTGCTAAAAGAAATAACTTTTCACTTGGGTATGAAATTGTTGGATAGATGATTAAAATATACTAGAATTTTGACACTTGTGCTTTCATATTGTTTCTAGCTTCTTTGCTATAATAAACTCTACGTCAGGCTCATGGTCTACTCTCGATACAGATATATTAGTTATTTAAGGGATAACCATCTAGAAATTGGTACACTTTTCCTTCAAGGCTGACAGTGTCATGAATAGATAATTAACTACCAATTTGTTCAAAATCATGTTTAAAATGGCTAACGTAGTCCCTAGTAGTTCCAGTCAATGTTGTAAAACTAAAGGAGATAATATGTTTTAGATTCTGTTTTTGTCTTGTGCTTTCTCTGGGTCATTCTCTCCTGCAGTAAATCCTGCATTTAAGGGGTAAAAGTTCTGGTAGAACATTGTATTAAAAAATAACTACACTCCAGACATCATGAAATTTCTCATTTCAATAAGAATTAACATGACTAACTCTGGAATAATGATCAAGGAGACCATAGGAGACATGGGAGACCATCACCTGACCAAGTATGCTGGGCAATGCATGATTCTTCTCGGCCTCACCTTGTTTCACATGCTACAAATCTTGGAGCTGTAATATACACAGAAGAGACAAGAAGAGGACACTAAGGCTGATAGTCCTTTCCTGGAGTTCTGGTTTTTTGCTTCTCTCTATTTTGGCCAAGCTGAATAGTTCCTGCTATAATCTACCAACATTTGTCTCTTATTTTGTTAATTGGAAAGAGCATTTTACACTAGGCACTACAGCATTGGTCATAGATCATGAGATTCTGTTAGCAAAGGGATACAGATTTTCAGGTTTTGGGGAGAAATAACTTCAAATGGCCCCTTTTACAGTAGGTTAATTATACTTAACATACTATAAAATTTGTAAAATTTACCCATACATAATTATTCTACAATATGTATATAGTTTTAAATATCACAGTAAATGCAAATCACTTCTTTTTTTTAATTGAATGAAATACTACACAGTTTGCTATAATCACAGTAATTGGGAGACATGGGGATTCAAGTTTAAGGTCATTTTGGCTTACATAGAAAAACTATCAATAAGTGAACAAATGAATAATAAAGTATTATTTCAATTTAAAAGGAAGTAGAAAGTATTTTCAGTATACTGTAAAGAGGTAGTGTCTTTTCTAAGTTTCTGATCATAGCACCAATTACAGGTGGATTTTTCTGTCCAACCTGCTAACTCCAAAATAACCATGCAGAGACTTATTTGGTTTGTTTCCAACTAGCTCTTATAACTTGAGTTCACCTGTTTCTATTAACTTATATGCTGCCACATGGCTCATAGCTTTTTACCTCATCTTCTGCATGTCTTGCCTATTCTCTGTGAGGCTAGTGACTCTGCCTTTCTTCTTCCCAGAGTTTTCTTTGTCTCAAAATACTGCCTAGCTATTGGCCATTTATTTTTTATTAAACCAATCACTATGACATATCTTTACACAGTGTAGAATACTCCACAACAACCAAGCTCAACTATTAAATAGCTCCATTTATCAAAAGTGTCAGTTTCTATAAGACTAAAGTTTGATTAGAAACACACAATGATTAGAAAAACTTAAAGTGGGGCAGCAGGTTGGAAGATGGAGAAACTTGAGGGGCTATGTGAAGGATTGGAGTCCTATATCCAGGAATCCAGTTGGAGCTTCTGATTGGCCAGAGCCAAGAATTCAAGCACAATTAAAACAATTGCTGTTGATTTATTAAATAGATTAATATTTATTAAATATTCCTTTTACTTAACCATATTTCAAATAAAAATGTTAAAAAATGACTAACCCATGATTAAGACCTAAGTGTACAAAACATTCCAGTATGGTCTTAATTTGTAAAGGACAACTCCAGGAAAGAATTGGTTGGTTGGTTGGTTGGTTGGTTGGTTGGTTGGTTGGTTGGTAGGTTTGTTGAGGCTTCATCATGCAACTGATGGAAAGAGAGAGAGAGAGAGAGAGAGAGAGAGAGAGAGAGAGAAAGAGACCCTCAGCCATACATTAGCATACATTAGGAAGAGCTTGGGGAATCCTGCTGAAGAGAATGAGGTAGGCTTGTAAGGAATTAGGAGGAGTCAAGGACATCACAAGAAAACCCAAAGAATCAACTAACCTGGGCTCATGGGAGCTCACAGAGTCTGAATAGACAACCAGTGAACTTACATGGGACTGACCTAGGCCCTCTGCATGTATGTTATAGCTGTGTAGTTTGGTCTTCTTGTGGGACAACTAACAGTAGGAACAGGGTTGTCTCCAACTCTTTTGCTGGCTTTTGGGACCCCATTTCTCTTACTATTGCCCAGTCTTAATACAAGAGGAAGGACTTAGTATTACTGCAACTTGATATGCTGTGTTTTGTTGATATCTTTGGGAGGCTTGCCCTTTTCTGAAGGGAAAGTGAGGAAGAGTAGATTGGAAGGAGTGGCAAGAGGGAGTTGGGAGAGGGACTTGTAGAAGAAGAGCGAGGAGAAACTGTGGCCAAGATGTAAAATAAATAAATACATTTTAAATATTCTATGACTATAGAGAGTATGGTTATTCCTGCTCTTCAAGCCTAATTGCAATTCATTTGAGACTAGTTTTGTTCCTGCAAAGAGCTACCTTTTGCAAAACTTTGTGTGAAACCTAATACATTGGCAAACAGATTAAAAAACTTTGACTATTGACTTTACAAAACCTGATTCTCCATAATTGGTAGGGCTAAGAATGCTCAGATAGCATCTGAAGCCAATAGTTGAGTTTCTTCTGTCTGTTGTAATTGCTCACTTAATGTTTTTATGTATTCGTTAAATGCCTTGATTTGTAACTATCTCTTTTCTGTTGCCATAAAATTTTCAGGAAACTGTTTCCATGTTGAACGTGGAACATGAGGTAACTTTTCCTGGGCCTTGTTTACTCATATTTGGCTCCATAATGAACTATTTCTTACTCTTTTTGAGGTCTGTGTTTCTTTTTATATTGAACATTCTTTCCCAAATATGAAACCATGTTTTCAGGCATCTTGTACATATGGCTATAAATATTAATACAATTAAAACATGCCTTAGCTCATTTACAGCTCCCATGACCCACAGTTTCACCTTATCATCTATAATCCAATGCAATCAGAATATCCCTTTAACTTCACTTACCAGAGTCTCTTGATGTAGAGGCGAGTTAGGCATGAAATCAGGAACATCCTTATGGCCACACTTACCAGAATCCATTGATAGAGAGTGGACTCAGGCATAACATGCCAAATCTTACCGTGATGCTATTGGCAATTATTAGCTACTGTAGAGGTAGAGGCAAATTTCTCTAAGACTGTAGCTCCTGGTAATTTGACCATGCTCCACTGGAAGATCACATATTCAAAAATGTTTGGACAGAGCCAGTTGACATTTTTTAAAGGTCACAAAGTTGGAAGGGATAGAGAGGAGGGAAGAGTTTGGACAGTGAATGAATATGACCAAAACATACAAAACTTTAAAAGAAAATAATGAAAGTATTTTTAAAAAAAGAAAGAAATTATTTAGCCTGCTTATTTAAGTAATTTTATATCCTTCTGATGTGTTTAACGTGGCTGAAGACTAGATAGTTGTAATTATAGTTTTCTTTAGTCAAGATAAAATGAATCAGATAAGAAACTTTAGACTCAAAAATATAGGATAGATGATTGATCGTTTTCTTTAATTTTACAAAATACAAATAGACTAGATATTGTAACTGTAATTCTTGCTTGATAATTGTCCTATTATATGTAATTTTGCTATGTTAAAGTTAAAAGCTTCCTTTTTGATTAGACAGAAAAGGGGGGTGCTGTGGGATGTCATTCTATATGCTGTGAATATGTGTTGCTCTGGTTGGTTGATAAATAAAATGCTGACTGGCCAGTAGGCAGGCAGGAAGTATAGGTGGGGCAAGCAGAGAGGAGAATTCTGGGAAGAGGGAGGCTGAGTGAGGAGTTGCCAGACAGACACAGAGGAAGCAAGATGTTAAAACAGAACTGAGTAAAAGTACCAAGCCATGTGGCTAAACACAGGTAAGAATTATGGGCTAATTTAAGTGGACGAGCTAGTCAGTAATAAGCCTGAGCCAATGGCCAAGCAGTTATAAATAATATGAAGCCTCTGAGTGCTTGTTTTATAAGTAGGATGTGAGACCACAGGGCCAGCCAGGAGAGAAGTAACCTTCCAGCTATACCAAGTACTCTAATTCAACACTGGTGTGGTGATGAGAAGGCAATAAGTATGGAAAGAGAAATTCCAGGACAGAAATGATGCTTTCAGTAGTCTCTGTTCTTATGCCCATCAGCATGATAATTCTGAAAGTATAATAAACTGCATGAGACTAGTTTAACAACAAGTAAAATTTGTAGGAGCAAGTAAAATTTGTAGGAGCAAATGCAGGTAAAATGAGAATATCAACACACACACACACACACACACACACACACACACACACACACACACACATGCACACATAGTAACCTTGTGAAACCATAGTGGGGTTTCTTTGAAACTGTCCTTTGTTCTCCCTGCCTCTGCTTCAAGACCACCAGAGTCTTCTTGGCTGTAGAGAAGCCTTTCCTTGGGCTGTGGTTGGCTGGCTTCAGGGGAAAAAAGTCCTTTTGGAGATTCTTTCCAGTGAAGAGAAAAGTCAATAACAGCCTTTGATGAACAAGACAAGACCCAGGCCTTTTTCTTCCTTGTGGTTGCCCCTATTAAAGTTCTCTATGCCCTAGTGATGAAGACATTAGAGACTGCTAGTCTCTTTTTGTTCTTCAGAGTAGGGTGGCTTTGAAAAAAACCTAGTTCCTTCCAACAAATTCGGTCTCCAATGTTTTCATAGTAGTTATGAACATTGGGTTCCAGTTTAAAAAAAAAAAAAAGGTTGATACGTTAATAGGCTTGAATATGATGGTTATTTCATGATGAAAAGGTAAATCATTCACATATTAAATTTTTGCTAGTAATATCTCAAGACAATGTAAGCAAAATCCTAAAGCAGGTGGAAAGATTGGGGTGGGAGACTGGTAAGTGTGCATAATGACCAAAGAAGTGACTGAGCAACTTGAACTAGTTAAAACAATCTTGACTGTGAAGGTTAAAAGGTGACATTCATTGCCAAAACTCATACTGGAGCTTGTTTGATTGTTTGCAAATATATCTCTGGGATGCTACTTTCAATAATATATTAGAAGCTTCGTTTTCCCTACTGAAAGCGGGGGAAGAAATGAGTTTCTGCTCCTTTTTCTTAGAACATTTACTATCGAAAGCTCTCCTCCCTTTGGAATGTGTAAAAAGCCCTTTGAAAAAGATCACTTGTCAGCTTTATGACCCAGGTATGGGTTGGACAAGGACCTGGGAGCCACAATGAGATGTGTATCATGAGAACCCATTTATGATGGGGTCACCTATGTAACCAAAGGCTTTACTGGCCTTTGGAGCCTCAAAGCATGTCTATGATACACAGCTCATTCAGACTTACTGCGTACTTAAAACATCTTTCTAAACTACTTTTCTGATGGAATTTTCTCAGTTGAGAAAATATTTTGTTTTAATTATTTTCACAATACCAGTTAACTAAGAAAGCAGCTATTTGTTATCAGAATGACATTAAATCAGGAAAGGTAAATAATTCATTTTCCAACATTACTTGCTATAACAGGAAGACTGCCGCTTATCATCCAGGAATTTTCTGTTTTTCATTATATATTTGGTCTTTATGCACATGGAGAAATTTACAAAGGGAGGTAAAACATTTCCATTGTTTCAATTAAGTATGTACTGAAGAATCATATATAACTAATAGTATAAAGATTTCATGGTACAAGAAAATGAATACATTGACAATTATTAAGCCAGTTGTGAAATGCTACATGCATCTTTTAATTAATTCAGTCATCTCACTTTTTTGAGTGACCAAATATTAATAAAAATAATTCTGAACTCTGTACAGGATGCCTAGTACTAGAATAAAACATTTCTAAAAAACCTGAGAATACTGAATCTTACATGTAGTAAACTACCTTCTGTCAGTGAGGATTCTTGAAAGAAGTTGTATACCTGGGATGACTGACATTAAAAACTTCAATGATTATGAAGAGTTTGGAATGCTCTCAATTAGACAATCTAATTATAGTTTCTGTGAGGTATCTTTAGATTCCTCCCCTCCAAAATCCCTTGTCCACATCTAAATCAGACTTAACATCTTGATAAACAGAAAGAAACAAAGCAAACTAACAAAAAAGCCTTTGAAATATATGAACTTAAGAAAATTCTGTTCTACATGAAGAGCTAAGAATGTAGTATCTGAGTCCCACAGTTGAAATTCCTCACCCTGAACTAACTGACCTTTTAGTGTTTCAGCCAATGTGCATTTTAAATGCCTTGATTTTTAATTTTCTTTGTTCAGTTACTATAATGATCCACATTGGAATATTATGTTTGGGTTGATCTGCATATATGTTCCTCAACCAGGGTCATTCAGGTTTGGTTTCAGGATAAACTTTTTAATTCCTTTTGAGGCAAGAGCTGTTTTGTGTTGATATTCTCCATTTCACTTGCTTTATCTGACCAGCTCAAGGTGCAAATCTTCTGTACAGAGCTAACTGATTTTTGAATGAATACAACCTATAATTAGGACAAATAAATGGCATATATACTTGTATATGTATATATATATATATATATATATATATTACTTACATACATATGTATATACACAGAAACAAATATATAAATTAGTTAATCAAGAATGGTAAAACATTGTTAGAAATTCAAATTTAGCATGCATTTTCATTAACTTCTGGAATAACTGAATTGATGTTTTAAAAATATCAATTATTCTTGTAGCATAATTAATATTAGACTGTAAAAAATTTTGCTTTGAATTTTAAAAAATTAAGGGAGAAGATTTTGTTTTCCCTGCTGAGATTTTTGAAAAAAAGTGTAAATATTATTTATTGAAAATTAGAAAAAATACAAATGTTTTATACATAAACACTAGTAGAAATATTTTTATGATTTTCTCTGGTAGCCAGATGGTGGTGGTGCACACCTTTAATCCCAGCACTCACAAGGCAGAGCCAGGTGGATCACTGTGAGTTCGAGGCCAACCTGGTCTACAGAGTGAGATCCAGGACAGGCATCAAAACTACACAGAGAAACTCTGTCTCAAAAAACAAAAAACAAAAAAATTATTTTTCCTCTGGCTTTTATACTATCTTTGAGCAATTATATGTTCACATGAGAGTATTTTGATTATTTCTACCTTATAAGCTTTTATTTATATAACCAATCTATGTAAGACAAATTGCTAAATGATCTTATTAATAAAAACCTTGGAGCCAGATATTGGGATAAAAACTGAGAGATCAGAGAAATAGAAAGAAGACAGCCACATTCTTCTCACTGAAATATCCTCAGCCCAAGAGAGCTTCTTCCTGTCTACTCATGCCTATATACTTTTCTGTTCCTCACATACTCTCTCTGTTCAGCTACATCACTTTCCTCTTTCTGCACAGCTCTATCACTTCCTGTCTGTCTGTACAGATTTCCAGACCTCTATGGTTAACTAGCACTGGGATTAAAGGTGTGTGCCTCCAAACATGGCTCTGTTCCCAGTGTGGCCTTGAACTCACAGAGATGCGGATGAATCTCTACTTCCCAAATGCTAGGTTTAAAAGCATATGCTGGCTTCTTTGTTTAATATAGTGGATGGCTTTTTCCTCTGATCCTCATGCAAGGTTCATTTATTAGAGCCAAAATAAAATATTACCACAAAGCTATACATTTTTCTTATGAATAACATTTTATAGCTTTGTATACCGTGATAATATATTTTATAAATTTATTTTTCTATGGAAACTCTAGTATTCTTTTAGAATATCAATCATGAAGTATGTATTTAATTTGTATGTAATACTATCAAATAATTTTGATTTGAAATTGTTCAATAAACTTTTAAGACATCAGGATATCAACTTAAAATTATCCATATATTTAATTTGATTCATTCATTTGTTCATGCAAAACATATTTTTGAAACAGATATGAGTGAGACCCTTGTCAGTCCTACCTATGCTCCAGTTAAGGTGACAGACTGAATAGTAGATACCTCTTAAGTCAAGGTTGCCTGATAAAATGGTTGGTTCCTCCATCCTCATTTAGGATGACTTGTGCATCACAACAGAAGAGAAAATTCCTTGCAATCTAGTTTCTATTATTTTCTAAGAAAAATTTGATTACATCATTGAGAGGAAAAACTTTGTTCATACATAACTATAACCTAGTAAAACCACAAGAAAGAGGACAATAATGATTTAATGGTTATAGGTATACAACCTACTGTCTTGATGTCTTGGCTTTCATTTGTCTCTCTTCAAGATTGTGATTGAAATCCCCATAAGCGAAACCTAGCCAGAAAATTTAGGCAAAAAAAAAAAAAAAAAAAAAAAAAATGAGGGTAGTTTTTGTTGTCTGATTATGTAAAGTTACTAATGTAACATTAAGCACAATATATACAGCACATTTTTCAGTCTTATTTTCTTTTGTTTTGTTTTGTTTTGTTTTGTTTTGTATTTTTGAGACAGAGTTCCTCTGTGAAGGCAAATCTTTCTCTTTGAAATAAATCTATCAGTGTTGTCTCCACCACCAGAAGGTTGGGACACCAGAAATCTTCCAACTACAGGATGCCTTTCTCACCTATTCACAGAGTCTCAACAAATAAATTTTTGTAAGCTTATTGAAATATACTACACTGAGATAAAACATATGAAGCATTCAGGAGGTGAGGCAAAAAATTCAAGTTTGAAAACAAAGTATTAATTTTGCACATTAAAGTGAAAGATGTATTGAAAGACCCCCACTGGAGATCTTTCCTCAGGAGAGACCCCGAACCCAAGGAACACGCTGAAACCACGGACCAGATGCAAACAGCAAGAGGGTTTATTCAAATGCATAGGTACCTGGGGCAACAAAGTCTCTGGGAAGACTTGTGCGCCTCCTTAGGGTAAAGGGGACTTTTTATAGGATCCCAGGGGCAGAAGCGCGGTTACAGAAGTGAGAAGCATAGTTACAGGGTTCCCATTGGTTGATTCAAATAAGGTCAGGGTGAACTTGGGGACTATCTTTAATTTTCAGAAATGTGCAGCTGTTTGTTCTCCAAGGCCAGGTGGCCAATTATAGATATCTTGTTCTGACTCAAGGTTTTTCTCCCAAGGCCGGGTGTTTGACATCTCCTGCTTTGACTCAAGGTTACTTTTCCAAGGCCGGGTGTTCGACCATAGTTATCTCTCTCAAGGCCGTTTCTTAGGCTAAGTTACTGAGACGTGGGGGGGGGGGGGGGGCTTTTCAGTATGAGCACATAAGGAATATTAGAAGAGTATAGTAAGCATGCATCCAATGACATTTCCAAAACCCTTCTGTTTCTGTTGGCTCCTTGTCACATTACCTACTCCATTTCTTTGATTTCTGGCTTTATTCTTCCTGTCCTGTTGTTATTACTTTCTTTAATTAATCAATTTCATTTACATAATAGTTTACCTTTTCTTACTAAACATTACTGTTCAACCAAATTGACACATTTAAAGATCTGGGAGTTAGGAAGTGACCAGTGAAAGACTGAAAATACTGAAGCCAAAAGTCCTCCAATAGTAACATTCTATTCCTGTCACTGGAGAGTAATCCTAACAGACGATGGTTAGCATTAGTACTGTGAATGCAACACTATGTACGTCCTTAAATAATCTAGCATTTGTAATTAAAAACTATTATTGTAGCTATTGATAATGTATTAGGATCACATGACCAGTTAAAATCCAGACTGTATGTCCTTGAAGAAGTAATTTCATTTTATTGTGCTTCAGTTTTTTTCCATTTTCACAGTAGATTTATCATGTATTCTTTGATGATTTTTCATGACACCAAGTTTTGCATACTAAGTAATACACTAGTCTTATTCATTATGAATGTACATGGAATTAGTCTTTATTTCTTTAGCTTCTACACCGTCAACTTAATATGGGATAAATAATAACTGAAATATTAATAAATCACTAGATTATGTGTTTGCATACTCAAAGTTTTGATTTATTTCCATAAACATAAATATACATATGCATAAAGTGTGTATAGGCTCTAGGTATATGTGTGTATTATGAAAATATAAAATTGAAAATCAAAATAAGTATTAAAACAAACATATTTGAAAAGTTCTACACAGGCTTTCAAAAATTCTAAAATAAAATGTAGAAATGGAGCATACCACATAGCCTTTTGGCAGGTATATCATCATTTGTAAAAGAGGCATACATATGTTCAAACATTATCGGAACAAGATGTAATAAGATTTATTATAACAAGATCTGATAAACTACATATGAGTGATACTGGAAACTCTATATTTAATAATTTGTATATGGTAAAAAGAGAATACTCTAGTATTATGAGAGGAAATAAATACCAGTTAATATTTGAACTGAGCTTTGAACATAGACACAATGCTAAAATGCTAACTATTGGTGAAATTATTTAAGGCTACTCCACATAGTTAAAAGGGAGGTTTATTTTGTGGGGTAACTTACAAATGAAGAGATAGGTAACAGGGTCTGGGAAAGGTGTGGGGCAGTCAGGTGTAGTGTTCTCTGGAGAACTCTGCTCGATCTACCTCTAGCGTCCAGGGTCCAGGAACCAAGAGAGACCTCACATCTGGATCTTGGGTCTTCAGTTTCCTCCCTTTGCCCCACCTTGTAGGCATGAGAGTTACTGAAGCCTCAATGGGGATTGGAACTTCCAGGTCAAAGCTGGAATGGCTATCCACCACAGCTCACTTTGAAATAATTTCTTAGTTATTCTCTCAGGTAACAAGTTAGAATGCAGAATGAAAAATATATGCAGGAAATGTATTACTTTTGTATTCAACAATTATTAGGGATCATGACAGGTAAGTAAAATTTCTAAGCAAAAACACCAGATAATTTGCATACATCTTCAATTAAAAACAATGTTTGCCAAAATGTAAGATGTGCTAAAAGACACTAAAAATAAATCAGTTTAATACTTCCTGGGTTGAAAGGCTTCTTCCTACAGTTTGTATTTTTCCTGCAAATTTGTGTGAATTCATTTTCTGAGTACTAGAATTATGTCTTCTAGACCACAGCATGCAGCAAGAATCTGTCACATTCCATAATCTTCAATTACCAAATACATTTTCTCTTCAACTGCAGAACCAGGTAATGCATTTTCAGTACAAGGAATCAGTCAGTTCCTGGAAGAAACAAAACAAAACAAATAAACAAAAAAATTCATGAAATTTTTGCTATTTCATGGAGCCTTGTGGATCTTCTTTGTGCTCAAAAAGATGATTATTTCTCATGCCTTTAGTAAAAACGGGGGAAATAGCCCTACAGAGTTAAATAATCCATACAGAATCCTACCCCTGTAGGAACTTCCTAAAATATGTCTGTATACATACATACAAAGAGCCAAAAATGTCCACTGATGCCTCTGCTTGACACCACAGTATAACAAACAAAAATCCCATTACTGGGATTTTAGAGTTGTTAATGAGTGAGGTCCCATATACTCCAAAAACATTGCAAGCTTTTCCAAGTGATCTTGTCTACCATCCAGAACTTGATGATAAGATTCTATTACTGAACATCACTTACTTGGAGAAAGCAAGCTGTTAATAACCTGGAAACATCCCCACTTTCATAGTGCTAGTTGGTGCTATGCAAGCTACTGGAGGAGAAAATTAATCATCAGTGTTACCTAGGTTTGAGTTCTGTAAGCTACAGTAAGAATTCATGACAAGGCATATCCACTGATGCAATAGTGGTACAAACGTCTTGGGAGTAAACCATCAGCTTTTGATTGAACTTAACTATATTTCACAATATTAAAGTCCCACTCCACCAGATTAAACCCATGTCTGATACAATTATTGAGCTAATAACCTATGGCTAGATAAATCAAAGATCCAAAGAGAGACTCTACTACTATTATCTTTTAAATTACATAGTACTTAACTAACCTCTACGACTTATCATTATACATACAGTTTATTCTGTCAGGCTGATAACCCTTGGCTCCTGCCCCCATGCCAGGAGGCAGTGCAACCTTTATTCCATGGCCCATAGCTATTATGACAACAGTCCATTAGCTATCCTGAGCTGTTTCATTCTGGCTAACTATCTGGGATGCTGGAGGTCAGCCTTATCTCTCTTGCTGTCTGTCTGTTGGGCTCACAGCCCTCAGGCCCCATTCCAATGTGATGGTATATAGAGATGCTGTTCCTCATTTGGGCTCCTGTCTACTGCCCTGGCTTTTTGGACAATGGTCCACTGAGCAGCTTGCTCCATTATTACTCATAGTGGAAAGATGCGCCTACCTCTATTCCAGCCCCCTTCCAGTTGCCCACCCTTTTATGCTCAATTACATCACTGGGTTCATTTACATGGTATGTACACCCCTTGCCTCTAATTCCTATTCTTGTCTGTAGTTCTATCTCAAATCCTTTCTCTCCATGGCATAACCCTGTTGCCAGGACCTGTGGACTTTGGCATGTAGCCCTGCTCCACTTCACTAGCTGCTCTGCCACCACTCGGATCCCTGCCCTGTGGGTGGCCAAGCAAAAGGGAGGGTGGACTAGCCACAGAAGTATCTCTTCACTTGTCTGTATTTCTGCTGCTACAGCCACTGCCACCATTGAGGCCAGTCCCCTCCCTTCTCAGGCAGCCTGCCTTTCCTCTGGGGCAGCTGCCCTTACCAGGGACATGAACAAGTAGTCAGGTGCCAGGTTTGAAAGGGATGATCACATGATCAGGCTGCATCATCTTAAATTAGGGCAACCAGATGGTCTAGCCACCATCTTGGCTAAGGTCAGAACAGACAGGTCATACAACCTCCTCACCATCTTTGCTAGGGGCAGTGTGGCCAGGGTGCTTAGCACTCTCAGGCTCTAGCCTCCAGCTATCTGGGCAAAGGGAAATTCAATACAACCTAGAATTCCTTCTTCCACAGCCTCCCACAGCCACTCAGGTGGGGCAGAGACAGCATGCTCTTATGCCAGGATAGGATAGCAGCAATAATATTTAAGAATTTAAATTTCAGATTTTAACACTAATCCAATTCTGATACACTTTGGATGACAAACTCAGGATTTTAAAAGGATTTTAAATTTTCCTTGCTTGTTCATTACTACACTTTGGATTTCAATACTGATTGATAATGCTAATTTATCTTAAACTTTTATGTCTTTTTATATATTTCTGTCCCTCCTGCTTTTCCTTTTCCTAATTACTAAGACCATGGGCCAAGAGTTTCCAAATAAGTTCATCCATTTTAACTCCCATCTCTAGTCTATATTCTAGCAAACTGGCAGAATCATCAAAGGAGCAGTTATGAAACTCACAGCACTTTCCCTGCCATGGATGCCAACAGAGACTCTTGTCTATGAGATGTGGAACACAGCCAAATGTAATTGTCCCCTAGCCTCTACAGCCAGGTTAGACAACCACATTCTTCTGACAAACACCCCTCTCTTCCACACCTGCACCCCATTTCAGCTTGAAGCAGCTATGGAGAATACGTTGTCCTGTGCTCCCTGTTCCCAGGTCATGCTGGAGGACTAGGTAAGGGATGAAAACCCTGACATATCTACCAAGAGGGTCTTTCTCCTTTTCTCAGAGGATCTCTTTCTCAGATTTGGCCTGCACCCTGACTCAGAAGCTCCTTTTCTCCTGTTCTCAATGTGGCCTTGGGATCTCTCCCTGTCACTCTTCTTTGCCTTCTCAGGACATGGCTAAAGAAATGATTATTTCTTGATAACTGAGAAACCTATATATTCAGATTTAAGTCATATATATGCTCTCAAAGTTATAAATACATCTAACAGATTTTGTTCCCTCAGTCCTCAGACATCTGTAGAGATCTGAGAATATGACATTTAATATAAAAGCTTTTTATGGTAAAGAGACATGCCAGCTCCTGGCAACAACATCCTGTAACGTTTCCAAGAAGATGGGTGGCCGCAGAACCCTCACCTGGAAGTTTATGGAAAGGCCAATCATGTAGCAACATGCTTAGATCCTATCTAGACTATGAATTACTGGAGCAATGGAGCTCAATTATCCCCCATATTGAGACAGGTAAGTCAATCCTCCCAAATTCCTACTCCACAAAAATATCTGTCAGATCTTCTAGGCCTATCAGCTGGACAAGTGCTATCTTTTGGTCTTCTGTTCAAGCCCCCAATGACAACAGAAAGACTTTAGATTGATGCCTATGTAGTGGAGAGCTGCCTCACTTCTTAAATTTATCCTTCTCAGATCCGATGATGTTTGATGATTAGGGTGTATCAGTTTAACAGCCCCACATTGGGCGCCAAGGTTAGGAATTGTGGAAATGGTTTACTCTAATGGAGAGATGAAGAGGCAGAAAGACAGAAAGAAGGAGACAAAGGGGCAGGGTATAAAGAAAGGAAGAAAGATATATATATATATATATATATATATATATATATATAGAGATAGAGAGAGAGAGAGAGAGAGAGAGAGAGAGGGGGGGGGGACAAGGGGGTTCAAGAGGTGCTTAACTTATAAGAGGAAAGCAGAAGAAAGAGAGAAATTGGAGGAATTTCCCCTTAAGAATAGGCTTTTACATTAGGGCATAGGGTGACACCAAAGGGTGGGATAAGAATATTAACAACATCTCTCAAACTTCATCAGAGAAGCTTCTATTTCCAGAAGATAATGATCAACACAGAGACCAACAACTACCCAACATGCATAGAATAAGGGACTGTAGAATTCTTAGCCTATACTTGTATATCACTCACTCCTACAAAGGCTCACAAATCACTGTAGAGGAAAAAGCAGAGTGTAGAAGCCAGAGGTGGTAAATGACTATTGGAAATAGTGTCTTCAGGTCATAACAGGGCAAATGCACATATGAACTCATTAGTTTTGTGACACCGTGCACAGAGTTCCACCCCAAGCTGAGAAGCCATTATCAATTCTTAGTTACTTGTAGATAGAGGAAGGGTCTGTGTGGTGATATATTATTTACCCTAATAAACTTATCTGGGCATCAGAGGACAGAGCCAGCCATTAGATTAGATATAGAGGCAAGACAGTGGTGGCACATACCCTTAACCCTATCACTCAGGAGGCAGAGATCCATCTGCATCTCTGTGAGTTCAAGGCCACTCTGGAAACAGAGCCAGGCATGGTGGCACATGCCTTTAATCCCAACACTTGAAATCTCATAACTTTGCTACGAAGTATTTGGGAAGCACCCATGTCTTTAATCCCGGCACTAGGAAGGAAGATGGCAGGGCACAGAAAGGTATATAAGCTGTGAATAGACAGGAAGTATCTCTCTCTAGAGGCTGAGGAGTTCATAAGGTGAGGTTGGTTGTGGCTTGTTCTGTTGCTCTGATCTTTCAGCTTTCACCTCAATATCTTGCTCAGGGTTTTCTATTAATAAGACCATTTAGCAATTTGTGTTACCGGTCTGTTTCTCTAAAACTTCAGCTTTTGTTAAGTCAACCATGCTTCTGTAGAAGGCCACAGATCCAGGAATATTTGGGCAGCACAAACTGGCCTAGATGGGAAAAAAAAAGAAAAAACAAGACATAAAATTGGGCAGAATAGGAAGAGCAATCAACCTGAGAAGAATGTGTAAAGAGGGTGACTGTGATCACACACATATGAAGTCTTAAAGAACTAATAAATGAAAAGAAAAAAAAAAGAAGTGATTTCATTTAATTTCTCAAATGCTATGCTGACATATCACTGCATTGCTCATTGTTGAATTACTTAGGCAAAAAGTTCCAATTTAGCTTTTCATCTTATCAAACAATGCTTATAAGAATTTCAGCCCTTAAACTGAGGCCTTTTGATCTGGCTACAGCCATTGGAATATGGACAAAAAGGATGTCTGTGATATCTACTTCCCATTTCCCTTCTCCTTCATACAAGTGTTTCTCATCCTGAATAACCTACTTGTCTCAAATTGACTTTGAACTTGTTGTTTCTATAGGGTATATACTTTATGCTTACACTTTGTACTCATTTACTAAATTACTAGCAATCTTAATGTGTCTATAGCATTATATTGTATCTCTTTTTGTTGATTTATGCTCATGTGAAATGTGAACAAAACTTGAAAGAGGAAGAAATTATCACCACAAGATACTTAAATTATCCATGTTGCTTTCAGCAAATGTTACAAAACAGTCAATATATCTCTGCATGATTATAAAATATTAAGGTTTTAAATTCATTGCTTTTTAGGTATAAAAATTTCCTAAAGACATTCGATAATTTTGTTTGTAAAAGGGTTAGTTAACCAGCAATAAGCGGAACAATCCCTTTCCTAGATATTATAGGCTATCAAACAAAAATAAAAATGCCAGGTATCTTCTCTATTTGGTGGTAAGTGGCATTGCATTCATTGTTCTTTATTACCCTCTAGAACGTGATTATAAACCCTATTGCTAAAGATGCCACATACTGGAGTCACACAACACTTAGATATCCAATGACTGCCAATGTGGAAACTTCATTCCTATTGGCCAGCATTTATAGTGCTGGAAGATGTGTGCATGATACTAGGAAATAAAATTAATCAACTGTCTTACACATCTGTGAACCCTTGAGCAACAAGAACAATCAGCTTGTGAAGATATATCCACTGGTACAATAGCTGCATACATGTTACAGAAGTAGCCAACCACTTTTTAAAAATTATTTTTAAGGCACAGGTTGATTTTGGTTATGGCACTTAATCATAGCAAAAGAAACCCAAACTAAGACAATATACATAAAATTATCTCATGCCTTCATGTCCCCCCCTAAGTTTTTTATGCTTAAAATTATACCATCATATGTTATGTTAGAGGCAGAAGCAGGGATGAGTTACATATTATTGATTAGTTGACTAATTGTTTCTATAGACCCTCCCAAACAATATAGGCTATTGCCAAAGCTATTGGTTCTCCTCCCAAATGACATTAAGGCCTATTGTTGAAGACACCATAAACTTACGTCATAGAACATGTAGAAACCTAGCTGATACTCAATTGAAAGTTTCAGCCTTTATTGGCTAGCATTCACAGTAATGGAAAGTGCTGTAAATACTAACAGAAGAAAAAAATAATCACCATGTCAGCCAAGTTTGAACTCTGTGAAATACAACAATGAACTGCCTACATGATATTACCTCTGATGTGATTATGACATCAGTGTCACAGGAGTAACCAATATTTTATTCTATTTTTTAGTTAGTTTTGAAGCCCACTATAGGAGATGAAAACTGACACTGCCAATGAGGCCAAGAACCTGCTGTGAATCTGAGACTAAATTCTCCTATGAGTCCTATAGGAGAAAACCTACTAATTATATTATGCCAGATGACCAAAAATAAAATGACTTCTAACAACATATTACTGTAGTCATAGATCAATGTATTATTGCTCAACACTCATCAGAGAAGCTTCTTCTTGCAGCACATGTTGATTAATACAGAAACCCACTATTGCTCAACATAAAAATAATAAGAGACTTTCCATCCCTTTTTATATTCACTTCTGCAAGAATTTAACCAACCACATTTTTTATAATTTTAATTTAAATATAATTATATTACATTTTCTCTTACCTTTCTTCCTTCCAATCCATCTCATAGACTCCCTGTTGGTAAGGAGGGGAGAACCGATGGCTAGAGTAGAATAAATAACTTACCCTGCAAAGGTGGCTCAAACTCAGAGTGGTGGTCACTGGCTGTGTATCTGGAGCTAGGCATGAGAGTATGAAGGTCGTGATGGGCAGAAGGGGACGAGTTAGGTGAGGGAAGAAGAAACTGACCCTCAGGAGTCATAAACAGTGGTACATATCATTTTTGATTCTCTGTTTTTACATAAGACAATGTTTTAGAGGTTCATCCATGTTGTAGGGTATATGGCTACTCCATTCTGTTTGAATTCAACCAATCACTTTTAAAAGAGCACATTTTTCTATACAATATAATTTCTATCTAAAAAAAAATCACCAAATTATTTTATTTAAAGGTCATATTAAAAGTATCTCTCTGTGTGGTAGACATGTTAGATGGAGTGAGTTTGGCCAAAGTACAGGGTACATTTAATGAGAACAATTCTATAAAACCCATCACCATGAACAGTGAATATTTACCAAAATATTAAAAACAACAAGAAAGATAATCTTAATCAAGATTTTTTTTTCAAAACTAAAGGAATCCATACCAACATTTGATTATTTAAGCATATAAGTAAAACTCATGGTCGTCTTGTTTTAGTAGGTTTCTTCTATTCAGGCAGGAATTTTCTCTGTATAGTGTAGACTCATAACTCAACAGGAAGGTGTAATGTTCTCTCTACCACGTTCTGGGGATAATATCCACCATCTTGCTTTTTAATTCCCATTAGAGAGTTTTCATATGTATATAAGGGAAATGAATATGACATAGTCTTCTGTCAAGTTGTTACCCAGAGTACATAGGATACATAGTATTTCTTTAGCACATTTTATTTTTTAAATATTATTTTGTTGAAAAATAGATTTGTTTTTAATATAATATAGCTTGATTATGGTTTCCTCTTCCTCTCTACCTTCCCTCTTATTCAGGCACACCCATTTTTGTCTCTAATGAACAGGTTTCTAAGGGCTAATAAGAAAAATAAAAATTATATAAAATAATATTAAAGAAAAACAAATGCATTAAAATAGGATGAACAAGCAGAAGGGCCAACAAAAGGCAACAGAAACAGATATAGATGCAGAGACACACTCATTTCCTCTCTCAGGAATTCCATAAACCACATTTTGCATTTCTACTCATCTGTGAAGTGATATCATGGTTGTTCCCAATATGTGGCTATTATGAATAGAGCAACAATAAACATGGCTGATGAAGAATCTCTGTAATGTTTAGGGTCCTTTGAATATATGCCCCAGAGGTAATACAGCTGGATTTTTAGGTAAATTGATTCCCATCTTAAGGAACTGCCACACTTATTTCCATAGTGACTGTATAAGTTTGCAGTTACACCAGTGATGAATGAGTATTCCCTTACTCCACATTCTTTTAGCACAAGATGTCAGTTGTGTTTCTGATCTTAGCTATTCTTACAGGCATAAGGTGAAATCTAAAAGTAGCTTTAATTTGCATTTATCTGATGACTTAAGGATGTTGAACATTTTTTTTAAAGTATTCCTCTGCCAGTTGAATTTCTTCTGTGAATTCTTTGTTTAGATATATACATTACTTTTAGTTGGGTTTTTTGCTTCCTTGATATCTGGTAGTTTTAGTGCATTATGTATTTTGTATATTAACCCTTCATTGGATACATAGTTGGTAAAAATCTTTTCCCATTCTGTAAGCTGTTGCTTTGTCCAAATGATGGTATTTTTGCCAGACAGAAACTTTTCACTTTCACGAGGTCCCATTTATTAGTTTAAATCCATTTGGTATGCATGTGTCTGTACATACAAAATAATTTGGTCCTGGTGTATTATTGATAACCTCAAACAAATTATAGTTACAATTTTAGGGAAAAGCACAAAAATTCTTAATTATCATTGACATTTTGTGATGAGTGGTTTACTCCAATTTGACAATACATAATTTAAAACAGTTCCAATATAATTTATAATTTGCCCATATTCTTATGTGACTAATTTTCAGCACCATAATGAAAGTTGTAGGGAAAATATAATGAATTATAAAAACTAACATGTTGTAAAATAAATGTAGCTACTTTGCTTAGATTACTACATGGACATCATAATATGGAATATTTGGATGACATATCAACCCTAATGGTAGTTTAATGATTGCTCTGAAAATTTTATTTGAGGGAAAGAAGAGATTTTTAGAAATTACTTTTACTATAATTTCATAAGGTGTCAAAGTTTGTAATTCCAGTTTTACAGTCATATTTTACCTAAATATGTTGCCAATTCATTTATTTTGACAGGATGTAGTTTTCCCTTGATGAATGAGCACCATATTTAAAAGGAGCAGATTTACTTGTTCAAGAGAATTATGTGAGCATTTATATTCTAATTATGTTAATCAGAATCACCAATTTTATATTATATCTACCACAGTTTCTTAACATATGAATATTAGTACTGTTTGCAAATATCCCAGGTACAATTTGCATAACACGCATATTCTGTTTTTGAATCTCCCTTTAAAGCAGTGATTTGATAAACCTGCTCATTTTGCCTTGATTTTATATTGTTTGCTGAAGATTGCATTTAAACTGACTATCAGTATCCTTATAAACTTGGAGAATATGCTGCCTTTCTGTTGAGATAAGGAGATAGGAACTAGAAAAGAAAGGAATATGTGAATATCAATGTGGTTTACTGTGACTTACATTTCTCTTTAGGAATCCAGCATGAACAGTGCACTTCCAGTGTGCATTGAAAAAAAAAAAAAAGACAACAAAATCTTGCTTGTATCTTACTATTTCAAATTTAGAGAACAATAACTTTTTTCTGAAAATTGATCAATACAAATTTGCTGTGGATATCACTCTGCATAAATAAAATGCTGTTTGGCTAGTGGCCTGGCAGGAAGTATAGGCAGGACAAAAGAGAAGAGAATTTGGGGAAGTGGAAGGCTGGGGTAGGAGATGCTGTCAGCCACCACCATGACAAGGAAGATGTAAGATACAGGTAAGCCACAAACCAAGTGGCAAAGTATAGACTAATAGAAATGGATTAATTTAAGATAAAAGAACTAGATAACAAGAAGCCTGCCACGGCCATACAGTTTATAAGTAATGGAACCATCTGAGTGATTATTTTATATGTAGGTTGTGGGACTGCGGGGCCTTGGTGGTACCTGAAGAGAAGATCTCCAACAACACAAATTTTATAACAACATCCATCTTTGTAAATAACATAGTGTGCTATATTATTTTTATTTGTGATGTTTATATTATCACCTAAAATGGAAGGTTGATAAAGAAAAGAGAAAATTAATTTGAAAATATTTAAATATCCATTTCATATCTTACATACTCATTCCCTTTTCATTTGACTGAAAAAAAAATGCTTAATGCTTTCCTTGAATATTTTTGCATTTATATTCTTGGATTCCCTGCAATATTCAGGTCATTATCTCTTAATTGAACAAATAAATATCACGTGATATTATTATAGTTCTTGATCTTTGACTTCCTCAAATGATAGTCAAACACAGTCACTGCCCATTCTGTTATCTTACATATCAAACTTTTTCTTCTCTGGAAGAGGTAATTTTGGTGCTGACACAGTAAGAGGCATAGTCTACACATCAGAAAAGACTCATCTAAGACATGTATGATTTCTTGAGATGCACATATCTTTGGAAATGGAGAAGGTGGGGCCCAACACTGTTAGAGGAAGTGCAGCAAAGTCCTTCATGCATTATCTCTGTTACTTTTAACTGAAACTGAGAGCAAAACAGATCAGTTGATTTTGAAAGAGCTTTAAGGGTTTCATTAGAATATTGAATGCATCTGTATATTATCTCTCTTAATTCAAGATAAATATTCACTGAGCTAAACAAATCTTAGTTTTGACTTCTGATTGTATACACAAAGCTATACTAAATACCTTAATACTTCTTTTATGTTAAAACTGCAAATTTAAAAGTTTAAAGACATGATTTTACTATTTGCAAACTTTGATAAATTAAGTTTTTATTTTGGGTGCATGTAGCAGTTCCTCTTTTATTCTGATTGAATGAACTGGATCATTTACAAATATAATTTACTCTTTCTTGGTACATTTGGTTTTGGTTTTGCCTTTTGAAACCAGGTCTTATTTGGTAGCCCAGGCATGCCTAGAATCCCCAGGTGCTGGTTTTATAGCTGTGTGCCACCAACCCTGGCAGTATGTACTATTTCCGGAATACATTTGAAGTTAATTTTGCAAGCTGCCCTGTTAGTTTCTAAGAAAGACAGTGCATGCCTTGTTATTCACGCCGGCTTTGGTACTGTTTCAATTACCTCATGGTTCAGGGAGTTGTTGGGTTTTAAATGGATACTCCCGCCATGGGAAATGGCTGCTGTTTTTCACCATATTTTTCTCTTATCATCCACAGATAATTAGTTCTGCCTGACAAAGCCCATCACAAGGGACAACTCCATAGCTTTCATAAGCATCTCAGCAGTGTCTTCCTTATGGCTAATTCTTCCTGAACCTGTTTAAAAATGCTTCATGATAATTACAATTCCTTATCCCTCCCCACATTATAAATGTAGACAGTATTACCGGTGCATACAGCAAATATATCCATTTATCTCTGTATTATTCCTAAATATTTGCAGAGCAGGAAATTGAGGAAATAAACAGTGTGGCACTCCTCTGACTTCACCCTTGGTGTTCATTTCCAACTATTGATGCCCTGAATAATTTATTAATATAGCCTTAAGTTCCTAAATATGGCAATCTCTTTTTACTTTATATAAACTGATTTTATGTGAAGGATAATAACAGACACTTTTCTTTAGGATGATAATATTTACGAATTACAAATGAAAACTTTTAATTATCAATTAAATAACATTTTAAAATTTCAAGATAGTGTTAAATGATATATTTATTTAGTAAAACTTTTTGAAGAATAGAGGAAACATATTTATAAACACATGCTATGAAATATGACACAGTCAGATACATTAACACATGAAAATAGTCTTAGTATAATCAAGGAGCTGTGATAATGGTATTTTTCTACTCAGTATGATCACTGATCACATTCTAACTAATGGTCTCCTGACATCTGCATGGCCTGACTTTCTACTCTCTGACAATTCATTTCATTTGCACTTTCTCTTTGCCCCACTCCCTTTTTTCTTTACCTCTGGACTCATGACACATTAGGCCCTGTGCTCCCTCCAGGTATCTCCTCTACAGAGCTCATCCATCCAAAGCACTTTCAACTCACAAAATCTATGCCAATTGCTCTCAAGTCTCTAAAAGGACAACTGGGAAATTAGTTAAGTTCTTATTACCAACCAAGCACCTCTGTTTGTATATCTTCCTGTCACTGCTAACACAATGTGTCCCCAAGCCATCTTGATAACTTTCTCCAAGCAAGCTACATCAACTTGTGCCTAAAACCTCTTGGATTTTTGAAGTAGTAATTTCTCCATTTATCTAGGGAGCATGTGGCATCAAATTTTCTTTTCCCCAGTCTTCCAAAATCAGGGCCCAAGTCATTTCAGCTCTTTCTTTAGCTACATTTTACCACACGTGAGATGTATTCTGCTAAGTGTGATAGAGGTAATACATTTTTCCATAGCTACAGATGTCCTCAAATGTCCTTTCCACCCATCAGATATTTTTAGGATCACCCTAGTGTGTTTTTCTTTCCTGTATCATCTGCTTCAGCATAAAATATTTCTCTCCCTTGAACACCCAGAAATCTCTCTCTCTCTCCTGAATACTCTTCTTTTATCAAAACTGCCCTTATTCCCATTATCTCCCAGAAACTTCTTTGCATTCTTCTTTGTTGTTGTTATCTTGGAGAGGAAACCATGAACTTGACACGACACTACAGATGGAGCTTAACTGTGGACAAGTGACATCACTTCCCAATGCATCATTCTCCCCATGAAATGAGGATAATAATAGTAACTATGCCACATGGTTATATATTTAGTAGCCCTTTTCTAGATCACTGTTGTAAACACCAGGTATATCCCATTATACAATAGATGTTCTCATTGGAATCTACCAAACATAAGCTTCATTATTTACCTGCTCTCTCTCTACATACTCACATTCTTTCTTCATACTTCATCCTCCCTTTGAAAACGTCAGATTAGTCTACAATTTCTAGCCTTACTGTATCCATACTTAGGAGACAGGATCTTTTGGTTTTTTCAAATCTTTTTTTTCTGAGATTAATATTATTACATATGCAATTAGACATAATTACAATATATATATATATCATATTTTGAGGAGACAGAATCTTATGCTGAGAGAGCAGAGAGCAAAGGAGGCAGAAAGGAGTGAAGGAAATAGCAACCCTGTGTAGGAAACTAAAAGCAAAGTGTGAAGCATACTTTGGACTTTCCAACAGCCACATGGTTGGGAAATCACACCCTTTTTCAAGAGGCAGGCACGGGTCAGAGCAAATTGCTTCCTCCCTGTTTTTCCAGCACTGAATGAACAGTATATAGAACAATTTATGTCAGTAGTAAAACTCAGTTCTGAGACTGTTCCCACATCAGGGAAGAAACACACACTTAAGTAAATAGTTAGAATTAGTAACGATTATAAAATTATCTAGTTTTTAGTTATTATCTGTTGATAAGATCCTATCACTGAAGAAACCTCAAAATTCAGTCACAGCATATAGAAGAAGCAGGATGGCAACTGACCTGGATGGTTCTTCCTTGCTATATAGCTTTCACAGTGGGAGAAAATTCTATGAAAGCTGATAGGGAAGGGAATTAATCAACAGTGTAATCCAACTATAAACTTGAAAGCTATGACAACAAATTAGCAAGATGTACCTATTGGTGCAATGTTGGCATGACAGGTGAAGGAGTAACCAAAAACTTACTGATTTTATTTAAGGCTTGCTCTACAAGGGGAGACTCATGCCTGGCCAAACTATACCATAGTCTCTGAAGGAGAACCTGTTTCTTTTATTTTGCTAATCAGACATGTATCAAACTTCCCTTTAAATAATTTTCTTTATACCAATAGATTAGTGCAACTCTTTGCCTTTATCAGAGAAGCTTCTTTGGACAGTGGAAGATTATTATGAAGAATTACCACTGGTCCAAGTGCAAAAATAAGAGACTACAGAGTACTCAACCCTAAATAGGACATCTATTTTAATCTCCAACATGGCTCAGGAAACACTGGAGAAGTAAAGGCAGAAAGATTGTAAGAGCCAGAGGTTAGGAACGACTGCTGCGAAACAGTGCCGTTTGGAAACAATTCACAAAACCCAGCCAATTCACTCATGAACTCACATCATCTTTGGTTGCTGGCACAAGATTGAGATAGTCAACAGTCAAGCAAGATTAGGTGAGAAGTTCACAAGGTCCCACTGCTTGCTGAAGAGCATTCAGTAGCTCATGGTTTCTGGAGGAAGAAGTGTCACTTTTTTAATATACTTTTATATTTCTAAGATTGTAACTATATCATTTCCCCCTTCCCTTTTCTCGATCCAAAGAAGTGGTTCTCAATCTTGCTAATGCTGCAACCCTTTAATACAGTTCTTCATGCTGGGGTGACCCCCAACCATAAAATTATTTTTGCTGCTACTGATTAACTATAATTTTGCTACTGTTACGATTCCTAGTGTAAATATCTACATTTTCGCATGGTCTTAAGTGATCCCTGTGAAAATGTCATGACTCCCAGAGGTTGAGAAGCATTAATCCAAAAGATTGAGGCCATCATAGATTGTCTGTTCTTTAGTGGATGGCCCTATAAACTCCTGAAGGCAGAACTGAGCTCAGTGGGTCATAAACAACAAGAGTGAGGGTTGCTGTGGGATGTTCTGTATGTTACGTGTGGTGTTTTGCTCTGATTGGGTAATAAATGAAACACTGACTGGCCAGTAGCCAGGCAGGAAGTATAGGCAGGACAAAGAGAAGAGAATTGAAGGAAGTGAAAGGCTGAGGGGAGAGACCTGCCAGCCATGGCCATGACAAGCGAGATGTAAGATACAGGTAAGCCATGAGCCATGTGGCAAAATATAGATTAATAAAAATGGTTTAATTTAAGAGAGAAGAAGTAGATAACAAGAAGTCTGCCACAGCCATACTGTTTATAAGTAATATAAGCATCTGAGTGATTATTTTATACGTGAGTTGTGGGACTGTGGGGGCTTGGTGGGACCTGGAGAGAAGCTCTCCAGCTACAGAGGGGAACATGGGGAAGGTGTGGGAGGATTTGAAGGAGGGGGAATAGGAGGTGAATTTAATCAAAATATTATATATATACATATATATATATATATATATATATATATATATATGAAATTTTCAAAAATAAGTAAAAATATGTTTTAAAAGCTTCACATTACTGCTAGGTGATATTGGCAGGATTCTTGTATAAATAGGCAAAGAAGTAGTAGTACAGCTCAGGGATAGCACGCAACACTCTCAAATGTCCAATCAATGTTGTTTTTCCTGACCTGGTAAGTATACAATGTACACATTGAAATGTCACTCTGCACCCCATTCATACAAATGATTATAAACTGTCAATTAAAATTTTAAAAAGTAGGGTTGTTTTCTGTTTGGGCTGATTATTGAAATACCTGTTGCTAAAACTGCTGTTCTTTACTGTTTTATTTTAGGGAGACTCAATTTATACATTTTCTTAGCATGCCTTAGGCCAAGTTTGAACCTCAGCACAGCTCCTACCTGTCCTCCCCAAATAATCTAACTAATGTCATTTGAGAGTAATATGGATTTGAATAGTTCTAGAGATGTTTTGAGCTCAACACTCGGTCAAATCCTTAAACTTATGGTTTTGTTTAAAGTCAATGTTGTTTTTCTTGATCTGGTAAGTATACAATGTACACATTGAAATGTCACACTGCACCCCATTCATACAAATGATTATAAACTGTCAATTAAAATTCTAAAAAGTAGAGTTGTTTTCTGTTTGGGCTGATTATTGAAATACCTGTTGTTAAAACTGCTCTTCTTTACTGTTTTATTTTAGGGAGACTTAATTTATACATCACTTAGCCAAATTATCAGTGATTTTTGCATGGAAAAAAAGTTATTCCTTTTTAGCAAGACCTCCCTCATATCCTATCTGTTTGAGGAAGTGAGCTGGCTCTTCCTTAGAGTGGTGTGAGTATATCAAACTCTGAATTCTCACAATGATGATTCTACTGCCTGAATGCTCAAAATCTAATGCAGAAGGATATCTACAAAGCAATACTCGATCAGAACTTCAGGTACCTATCAAGGAATTCAGCACGACTTGACTATGATCTGGTGCATCAAAAGAGATTACTCAGATAACTAATATTTACGATGTGTAGGGATTCATGAACTCTTCATTACCCCAGGTTCACAAAAACTAAACATACAAGAGTTGGAGCGAAGAAAACAAAAAGTGAAACCTGTAGAAATGACTTTACTAACTGGAGATTTAATACTAGCTCCTCAGCTTTTATGGCAAAATGACATAAAATATCTGGAAGACATTATAAATCATAAGATGAGGTATTTCAAGGATTTAAAATACATTTGTTTGAGATCTCTGCAAAAGAATAAAGTTAATGTTGCCTAGTAAACAAAGGCCTAGGACTAAATTTAATCATTGAGAGGAAATCAATGTGTCCTGTGCCTGGTACATTCATTCTCTGTAATGCATACAGAATGGTTTTACTTTATCAGAAAAGAAATAACTTAAGATTACATTTTTAAAATTAGGAAAAGAGAATTTGTAAAAAAAAAAAAAAAAGATTATATTTGTGTTATTATCTAAAATTCTGAGAATCTTTGCATGTGAAATTATTAATTTTACTGTAGTTTTACATTTTAGATTTAAACAAGGAAACCCAAACAGCAATTTGAGAGAAATGATATTGACAACCAGCATGATAAGCTTCCTTTGAGCATATTATTTTTTCGGTCATAGGATGAAAACTTTAGGGATGACAATATTTATGTAGTTATATATTGTAAATTGCCATCTTTTAAAAATAAAATATAGTAAGATTTTTGGTATTTACAGATAATTCTCAAATTTTAAAGCATGTTAGGATGCTCTAGATAATATTTCTTGAGCTCAAAACAGTTTTTCAAAATTATATGAGCATCTTTTCACCAAATTTTAAAATTATAGGCAGGTTGCTTGATATTAATGAGAAAATTGCACATGGAAAGCCTATTGTCCATATGTGTTAACGGTCTGACCATTCAATCTGCTTCATGATTTGAGTGTTAAACTTGACAATTCACTATCATGTCAACTGTTTTTGTTGCTGTTTATGAAAAAATATGTTGTAAGTCATATTTAAATCATCATGTGGTACAATGGACCATGCTTCACAAATTAATGGAAGTTCTTAGTCTAACTTAAAAATTCAAGCTTAATCAGCAAACACATTTAACTCCAATAAAATTTTGATCAAGTTGTAGAGCTTTAGTCTACTTCCAGGAAATTGTAGCATAATATCAATTTTTAATGTGTTTTCTCTTAAAAAAAAAAGCATCCTTACACATAGAAAGAAAGAGAGTATTTTTGAATCAGAAAGTTTACTTTTTTAAGACAAGGTTCCTCTGTGTTGGGCTGGATAGATGGCTCAGCCATTAAAGGCTAGGCTCACAACCAAAAATATAAGAAAGTTTACTTTTAATCAAATTCCTTTCTTTTTTATTAGCTTCAATTTATTATGCTACAATATTTTGATAAAATATTTTTAACTTCTTTCAGGCCTTAAAATATGATAACTTTTTTATTGTGTTACAAATGAAAAAACATAAGTGATATCTACTTGTACAAAAAATGTACCAAGTTAAAAAATTAACCTTTTTATACTGGGAGCTCAATGCTCTTGACTTTAGAATCATTAATTAAATCTGCACATGCACATTTATACATATATGTATAGATTTATACATGTGCATATGTAAATTTAAAGCTTTTTGAAAAGCAAAAATTATTGATGTATATTGATTTTAGTAAATGAGTACACCTTGGATAATAAGACCCATACATGTGTCAATGCTCATAGTAAATGGAGGACTGCATTGGTGAGATGTGAAACTGGACAGGAGTGGGTGCATACTTATAAGTTTCACATTTGAAATATTCATATTTTTCCCACTGGCTTACTAGTAGTTCATTATATCTTATTTGGAAAGCCTGTGTTTGATCTTTGCTCTGGCTCTCTCTGGAGCTTTAAATTAATAAAACAACAAATAATTTACTATCCTGAAGCCAAACACCAAGGGCTGCGATCCTCTCAGATCTTGACAACTTGGAATGGTGGGGAATATATATACATATATATCCATATATACCATCACCTGTACCTATCATTACTTTCTTTCCCTATTTGTATTCAAACATATTAAAAGTAGAAGTCAAGTAAATGTATTAGCATGTCATCTCCCCAAACACACACATACCGTAGTACTGGAATATTTAATTTGAATAAATTCTGAGAGAGTAAATGGAGTAGAGATTATTAGAGTAAGTAGAAATATAAAACTTAAAAATATAAACACAATTCATATGTGATTTCAATGAAATCAATAAACAAAGGGTTGATTACATATCTGCATATACTACAAAGCAGAATTAGTATACTCTTTCAGTTTGTCCAAATATCATGTATTCATACAAAAGCTGCAAATAAGCAAGTGTAGATTACATAAGTAACTAATTCTATTGACACACTTACAGAAAAGATCATTGCATGGCATCATAAAATTGTTTCGTATATTTATTTGTCTTTTGAAAATCCCTTAATTTCATTACATGAAAAGGAAATTTTATTTTTAAGATATAGGCTTCAGATTAATAAAATTCCTCCATATATTAAATTCCATGAACATAATAGAGCCTCTGCTTGATTGTTATACAAACTTGAGAATGATGAACTGATTCTGGGATTCATCTCTTCAATGCTAGTATCTTCAGACAAATGAGTCATCCTTCACTCACAGAACAAAATATTTTATAATCTTGTTAGTGCTGATACGTGAAACCTGGGTTATCCCTAAATTTATAGTTTATGAAGTTAAAGCAAGGAAACAAGAAAAACAAAACAGGAGAATAATTACTACAATATATTGTGCCTTATAAAATAGCAACGTTATGTTTCTAAAATCTTGGAAAAGAAAAGTAAAACATCAGTTTTTAAGATTTCTTTTTGGGAGTAAAACTAATTTTGCAGTGATATCAAGTTTGATATTTTAGAACAACAAATCTCTTGAGTGTTAGACACAAATGAAGATAATTCTTTGTGGTTTTATTCCTAAAATAAATGTTAATTTCTTAAAGTAGATTTTCCTTAACTTTAGGCAGAAATATTCTGTAGAGGTTTTAGGCAATATTCTGACTCACCAAAGCAGCACATGGTAAAGTCTTCGTATTCAGTGTTTTTCTAAGGTATTTTTGTCATATGTCCGTTTAGGACTCATCTGTGTGACCCAAATCTGTCCAGTGTTCGCACTTGTCTTGCATTTTCAGCTGTTCTGGGGAGGATTTTCCAGGCTCTTGGTCTTATATCACCTCCTTTTCTTCCTTCTGCCCGGTCCTCACCTCCCCTCTTCCTTTTCTTTCATCATTACTGGCACATGTCCCAGAATTCCCTGTGCCTCTTCAGTGCAAAGACATAGGTTGGTTACCAAACGACCTGTTTGCTCAGGCATTTTCAGAAGAACGGAAGCTGCTCAGAAAGATTTTTTTCCAGCTTTGAAAACTCCTGCTTAGGGTGATATGGTTTCTTACCTGCAAAGCAGGGTAAGACAGCACGGTTCCTGTAAGAGTAACCAAAGCATAGTCTATCCCTGGAACTGTTCAAAGCACTCTACGCGTACTAACTTCATGGCACTCAGTAGGTTTTATTATTTCTCTGTTTACTGGATGAGGGAACTGAAGCACAGATTAATGTGAATTTGTCATGATGCAGATACAAATGGGTGGAGTCAATTTCATTCTGTACGCCACCAGATCGTACCACCTTGCAGACTTGAGTCTATGCTCCATTGCCTCACTGGCTCCTGGGCTACTTTATTTCACCGAGTCTCACTTTTTTCATCTTTAGGGTGAAATGAGTGGAGATAAAACTTAACTACCATACTGTTGACAGTTTAGCTATGAACTGCCCAAGCCTTCAGTGGTTTGCTTTCCTGAATATATGCCTCAAACCTCCCATTTTCCAAGGAAATAAAAGCTTACAAATGTCTTTGCTAGAGAGCCATTCTTAACACTGAGACTGAGGATATATTGGTTATATTTGACAATATCACAAGTACTAAGGAAGACATCTTTCTTCTCTCCAATCGCCTTTACTTTCTCAGAGTTTTACTGACAAGGACAGAATTGCCATAGAAGCTGGCACTCCCATTACAGGGTCTATAGCCTTCTCAACAGATAAGGAAGGTCCCTTGCTGTAACCCGCTGAGTCTGATGGGCTTGGGAGAAGTCTTGCAGAAATTCAGTTTCTGATTATAAAAATATCTCTCCCCTCTCTCTCTCTCTTCTAGTGGTTAGCCATTCCAGCCTTGGCCTGGAAGTTCCAACACCCATTGAGGCTTTGGTAATGGTCACGCCTACAAGGCGGGGCTGAGGGAGGACGCTGAAGATCCAGGATCAAGAGGACAGGCTTCTCTTGGTTCCAGGACCCTGGATGCTGGAGGTATACTAAGCAGAGTTCTCCAGAGAACACCGCCAGACTGCACCATACCTTTGCCAGACCCTGCAACCTATCCCTTCATTTGTAAGTTACCCCACAAAATAAACCTCCCATTTAACTACCTGGAGTGGCCTTAATTTCACCAATACTCTCTCTCTCTCTTTCATTTTAAGACAAGGTCTCTATATGTAGTCCAAGCTATCTTGGAACTCCCTACTTAGACCAGGCAGGCCACAAACTCACAGAGGTCTTCCAGCCTTTACCTTTAAGTGATCGGATTACGAGCATGCGCCACCACACCCAGACCGCAGCATTTCTTGATATCCCATATACAAGCATCAGAAAAATGAAAATAAAGAGTTGTGAGTGGTTTCCTTAATGAGCTTTTTCAATCACATTTTGTTTTATCTCAAATAAATTCCCCATCTCTTTGATCCCTGAAGGCCTCTCATTTGCTATCTTAATTTGTATTAAAGCATTTTTAAATTAGCTTAATATTTTTAACATTTAGAACTTTTTTACATGTCTATGTTTAGCCTGAAGATAGCCACATTTTAAGTGGAAAAATCTGAAGAAGTATCTTGGAAAAATTCCTAGTTTCTAAATGTTTAAAGGGACATATCTTATATCCACATTAAAGTGAATGACTGTGGGGTCAGTAATCAATGAGTAATAGCACAGTGCTGGATGTGTCCTGTTCTCTTTCACTTCTTTATTTACAAAGAAGCTATCAGAGCATTTTTGTGTACATGCTTCTATTCTTTAGGTCACTTTGTACAAAACTGCCCTCAGAGCATTTCATTAAAGTAAATACATTCAAGAAATAACATTAGTATGCATATTAATTTGTTCTATATGTACTTTCTTAGCCATAGACATACTTACTCATTTAACATATAAATACATAAATCTTAATAATTTGGTGTATTTCCTTATATATATCTGACTGTTTTTGAGTTCTATAAAGCATTGTATGTGAAGAGTAAGATATTTACCAATAAATTTCATATAAATCCTGTCTTTCTTTACTCATGTTTTGTTATGTATTATGTATATTTTCATATTACCTGCTCATCTTGGACAATTGGTACACATTTCATGGTGATTTTTGCTATTGGTGCTATAGTTGCCCTGGATAAGCATATTAGAAAACTTATACAGCACCGCCAAAGTTGAAATAAATGTCTATCAGTGGAATAGAACAAATAATGATGGGAAAATAAAGGAAAGTTAGAAAGAATAAATTGTGAAAAGTATCAATCAGGACTATATTTTAAAGGTAACTTAAGGGCCCTGGATATAAACTTATCTTTTTAAAGTCATATTATTATGTAGTACAACATTTCCAATTAAGTATATATTTGTGCCCATAAATATTTCATATGTGATGAACATTTTCTGCCAAAAAAGTTGAAATTGCAAAGCATAGATTCAAAATAGAATTTTCCTCTAGCATCATCAATTACTGGTCTCCTCTTAAATTTAGTACACTTCATATTTGTATTGCTGCATGGCTGACCTCAGAGGACAGTCAGAAAAGTCATTTGTCTATTCTAACGTCTGGAGAGCTTCTGTAGTTATCTGTTGAACACATGAACAGAACAAGACAACACAGCCACTTCTTTGACAGATTTTCTTTTTGTTTGTTTGCTTTTTGCTTAAGAAAATTTTAAAGATTATTTTCTACATTTAAAACCTGTTTTACTTGTTCTTTATTCTGTTTGGATTCTATATGTATTTTATTATACTTTAAATGTTTACTTCCTTCTTTTCCAGTTTTATGAGATCAGAATTTCAGTAAAATTATATGTGCTACAACTGTTATTTGCATCTCAGTTAATTCCACAAATACCCTTTAGATATACTGAATTTAAGAAAAGCATGTTTTTTGTTAAGTGATATCAACAACAGCTCTTAAGGGTTAGTTTCCTTCATGTAGTTTTGGAGTACTTTATTCTAGCTTTAAAATCAGATTAACTGTGGTCCAACCAAATCTCTTCTGTGCAATAACAGTAGAATCTTGCACAAATGAGTTAAACTTTGACTTTGTTTTCCTAAATCTTTAGAGATGAGGTTAATAATGCTTATGTCACAGAGCTGTATAAGAATTAAACAACAGCCTCTGTTTCGTAAATGCTGTTCCTTCAACCTGACTTTGTTTCCTCTTGTTTTTAATGTGGTGGTTCAACCTAAAATGGGAGAATGGCATCTTGCAAGTAAGTAGTAGTGGAATATTTTAAGCACTGGTCTGCAATTATGTAAGTAAATGGAAGAAGTGCAAGGAGGATATTGATGGCTTGCTTTTCCTCAGCAGAGCTGCGTTAAACATAAAGGGGAGTCATTTTATTGAATAATAAAAGCCTGACAATCACTGTGATTGGCTGGCGGCCATTACTGCAGTGCAATTCTAAACAGCTTGTTTTCCAAAGTTCTTCTTGAATAACTCTCTCTAAACCCAGACGTTGCCTGGCCTGATCTGAAGCTCCCAAACTCATTTTTAAAGTGAAGTTGTTCACATTCCAGTATCTCTGTAAGTGAGGGGAAAATATGTGCATTAGAACTGACTTCTTTTTAATGTATTTGGATCTCGGTATTTTGAAGAAATGGAAAATTTAACAAACTCAGGTTGAAATAGCATAATTCATGAGACATGGAAGAAAACAGCCACGTTTGCAGGGATCTATTAAAAACGAAACAAAATAAAACAGAAGAACGAAGAGCAACATGGTCTCAGCACAAACCACAACATTTGTTCTGCATTATCCAGATGAAAATTCAGCAGCTTCTGCACAGAACTTAAGGCCTCTTAAGTTCTTCTGGAATCCACTCTGATGCACTCATCTGTCCCTGTCAGCATTTTGAATCCTCTCTGGAAAGTGTGAATAATAAGTGGGTCCAGTTGGCAATTTACCAAGATAAATACTTAATGATTTTAATGGCTATTTTAAATATCTGTTGTTTAAATTATGGGTTAATACTTTATTTGATCAGTGAAGTCTGCCCAGGATGTTGGAGAAGCATTTGCTGCTAGGCTCTCCATAATGAATGCATACTTAAATGTCAAAACTGTCCAGGTTAGATTCTTCCCTATGCAGACATTTTATCTTAAACGTCAACGTTGGAAAGAGTGAGATAAAGATCAGAGCAGAAACGTGAGAGCCAAGGAACTGTATTTATTTTCATTTTAAAACGCAGACGTGGCAATTAATTTTGTGAAATCCAGAGTCAAAGCAACACAGAGAAATGGTTTTGATATGAATATTGCATGAATGATGAAGAAAAATTAATGCGTTGCAGAGCCCAGAAAGCTGATTCTGCAACAGGCAGCAGCAGAAGAATCCCAAAGCAGTCGGTGATTGGCTGATGGAATCTTTGTTCCAAAGGCAGGCATCCCGCAGCAGATGCTGGGTGAACTCCCTGTTTCGCCTCCACCTTCCAAAGCACTGCTCAGTCTCCTGGCTCATGCCTGAGCTTAGGCTGCCTTCTGGTAAGTGGCGCACATCTCCCCCTCTCGACCAGCCGCCAGGTGCCTGCTGCCGGGCAAGCACTCACACAATGGACTCACTTGTTTCCCTGTCTCCTCTCCGTGGACTTGCAGCCTGAGAAAACAACTTGCAGGAGTCAAGAAGGACCCTGCCTGGAGCGTGGACTCGAAGAGCCTTCCAGACAGGTCGAAGCTAATGTTCACGCAGACAAAACAAACAATGCCCAGCCCACGAAAGAATAAATTATTCACATCCACGCCCCCGCCCAGCACCACCCAACAAGCAAAAGAAAAAATAGGATGGGAATTTTCCAAATAAAAGATTTTGTTTTCTCTTTCAAATGGGGGATACCCTAAGACAGCCAAAGGGATTGACGTTGGCTTTGCAGTGACAACGCCCCCCGCATCGCCTAGCACGAATCCAGGTTCCCTGAGAGCCACAAGGTGGGAAACAGACCTAGGGGGAGGAAGTGACATAGGCAAAGCAGTTTAGAAGAAATAGGAACTTCGAGATCGAAAGAACAAAACGATCGAGTTTTAAACCGGGCTCGAAGAGTGAAACTTGGGGAGAGGAAAGGACAGGAGCTCTCCGCAGGAAACTACCTGGAGATGAAAGCCGAAAAATAAGGAAGTGGCAAGCGGCAACTTTGCAGTGGACAGCAAGTTGTGTACCCTGCGAGGCCTCTGCTGAACATCCCTAAGCTGCCCTTTCTGGCGGGGCGCCCGCAGCATCAGCACCAGCGGCGGTACCAGCAGTAGCAGCAGCGGCAGCGGCGGCGGCAGCTGCGCGCCTCCGGCCCGCCCCGCGCGGTCCCCGCTAGCCCGCGCCCTGCCCGTCTGCGTGTGCGTGTGCGTGCGCTCAGCCCAGCGTGAGCGGCACCTGCTAGTCCCGGCACGCCGAGGAGGCCGCCTCGCCCGGCTCCCACCGCCGTGCCCGCCGGAGCGGCGCAGAGGGCTTCGAAGGCTCCGAGGTCGCCCAAGCAGCCGCGGTACCCTCGCCGCCAGCAAGTCCGCCTGGCTCCGAGTCACGTGTCAGTGCCCGAGGCAGAGACTGAGAAAAAAACGCGCTTCATTCCTTCTTCCACCGCCATACTGTATTTTCCTAAATCTCATTTTTATTCCAACATTTTACTCCCGCTCGGTGAGTACCTTCTCAGTGGCATTCTTGTCCTATTCTTTTTTTTTGTCCTTTTTTTTGTTTTTGTTTTTGTTTTTTTTTTTCTTCTTTTTTTTTTCTTCCCACTTCTTTGATTATTGTTTGTATTTGGGAAAGCTGACGAGCATGGTCTTAAGCCTTTTCCTGAATCAAGTTTTCCTAGCATGCGATGGTTCTCTAGACAAGGCGCTGTGTCTGGGAGTCCGCGGTAGCTGTGCCCGCTGCGAGCGGCTCCCAAGTCCAGCAAAATGTGCAACTGGTTTTATGGAAAAAGCGTTGTGAAGTATGATGCCTATTTTTTTCCCTTTGTAAAGATAAGAAAGCATGTTTCTAACTCTTTTTTACATACTCTTTTTCCGATTACATTTTTGTGTAGGTGGGATTTTACAGCAGTATTCACAAGTTTGTCGTCTTGCAATTCGGTGCGCACCACTGAGCAAAGACATTAATTTTGCATTTTTATGACCTTTTTGGAAGCCTGTGAGAAATATTTCGTTTTTTCCCCTCCTGTTTTTGATATCAGTTGATAACATGAAACTTTTCTTGCAGCTAGTTAATGGGATTATTTTTAAGCAAATGCTTTTTTCCTCCTTTACATTAACTGTGACTTTTGCACATTTGACTTTTTTATTTAAAAAAACCGAGATAATTTTATGATAGATATCCTGATATCTATATCTATATTATCCCTTCTTCCTCCTTCTCCCCTCCCCGTAAATCAATTTTCAAATGATGGCAGTGGAAGGTTTTTCTGGAAAAAAAAAAAAAAATGAAGTGCGGTTTGGTTTCCTTGTCAACGGAGGATGAAGTGAACAGCACAACAGCTCGCAGAGAGCAGGTACTTGGCCCCCTCGGTGGCGTTCCCCGGGTGTGTGATGGCAACGCTGGCCAAGAAGTCTGTGTGCGCGCGTGTGTGCGTGTGCGAGGGTGTGTGCGCGTGTGCGCGCCGGTTCCGAGCTGTGTCCGAGCCCGCGATGGGGAAAGCCGCGCCAGGAGCCAGAACCGAAGTGCTCTCCGGGCCGCGATTGTTTTGAAGGTGCGCGCAACCCCCTCCCCCGGCGGCGCCTAGGTTGTGCAGGCTGCAGGGGCCACAGCGCCACGGGCGGTCCGGCAAGTTGGCCTGAGCCACCCGCAGCGCCGGAAGCAGAGGGCCCCGCGGGGCGCTGGCCGTGGGGCGGTCGGGCCCTCCGGGCGCTGGAGACGGAGAGGTGAAGGGGCGGGGACCGCGGGCGCCCGGAGCTGGCTGCTGGCCAGGCGGCGGGAGCTGGAGGTTTCTAGGATGGCAGCAGTCCCTGAGCGCCGCACTCTCGCCTCCGCGCCCCGCGTGAGCAGGGCTTCGGGTCCTTCCCAGCCGCCTCCGCTGCCTCCAGCGGGTTTACCTTCTTCAGTGCTGTCTTTCTCATGCTTTCCCGGAGGTGTTGCGTTGGTTTTAAGCCCTTGCTGGTGTCGTCCGAGGAGAGGGAATGGTCACTTGTACCGGTGCTCACTTGGGTTTAATGAGACGACGCCTAGAAGGTACAAAATTAGCCTTTCTTAATTTTAAATAGACAATGTTTCTCTCTTCTTACCCACCGGATACCGGTTGTGTAGACGTCCCCCTCCCCCCAGGCCAGAGGACAGGGTAGGGCAAAGGGTTACTGAAGGTGGCCACTGCTGTGGGTGCTGAAGTACTCAGTGTTGAATGCTTTCAAAGGTGTTTCGGTGTCCTGTTGCATGCATCTGGTAAACCCAGAAATACTTTTCATTAATATCGCATTGTCTGACAATAAAAAGCCCTTTCGCTACTTGTCACACGAACAGAATCTGTCCCCAAATAAACACAGGGAAGACAGACTGAATCTTCAAATCTGGAGAGGAATTAGCAGCAATTGAATAGGTTTTTTTGAACCTTTCATTTTCTTCCTTTTCCCACCCTAAATGAGAAGTTCAGTGTTAAATTTTTCATGCACACTCTTTGGGTTATGATAAAATAAACTTAAATGAAATTACTTTTCACCTCACTAAGTTTTCTTCTATGTTAACTAAAAATAAATAAATAAATAAATAAATAAATAAATAAATAAATAAATATAAAAACTAATCTTGAGAAAACAGAAGGACCTACAGCTAAAAGATGAATAACTTATTTTATAGGATTTTCAAGTGAATGTTTCATTGAATCTCTGTATGCACAGCTAGTGACGTGAAAAGTTTGGTGTTTTGTGTTTTATGCTCCGCAGTGAAAGAATATAGACTCCAAAGGAAGTTTAAAATGCACTGCACTGTCTAGGAAGATATGCATACTTGTGTCACATTTCTCTAACTCTTAAGATCTTTGCAAGTTGCATATGTGTGCGGTTGCTTTTTTATTTATTTATCTACCTACTTACTCCCTTACTATTGTGCAGTCAGGCAGCTTTTCATTAAGAAGTCTCATTGCATCTTTGAATGAGGAAAAGATCATTTTGCAATCAGCAAACAACAGTCTTTATTGCTTGAAGTGCATAGTTCTAAAATTTGAAGCTCGTATTATGACTCTAAAGCTAAATATAGAATTTCTTCCCTCGTACAGTGAGGTCATTGCTCAAACATGGCCTTTCATGTGGTTCAGGCAGCAAACAAAAAATACTTTGAAAACTCATTTACAATACCCTATGCTTTTTTAAAAAATATTTTAAATCATGTTGTTTTACATATGTAGAACTTTTCACTTAAAATGATGTACGAGGATATACCTTTTGTAGGTCTTATGCATGATAATTTTTTTAGTTCTTTGAAAATCAATTCAAAACAAACAGGCAGAGCAAGGAAGAAAGAATAAGTTTTTCGAGAAAGTTGGGGTGTCCAAATTTTGACATTTTGTCCCAACTTCAGCGTGTTCTCTCCTGAGAACGTGGTGGACAACTATTTGGCAGTTCCATATGGTATTGTTTCCACAAGAGACTGAAACCAGAGACCAACAAGTGTCACCTGATGAGAAGGAGGTTTCCGGTGGAATCCTCTACTTAAAGACCTTGGCTTTTGTTGTCTTATGCTTTCATTTAGTTAATGTTGATTCATTATATCAATTGTTTATTTTAAATTTCTATCTGTGACTTTCAAGTCATCCCAATCCCTGCTTCCACTAATTTAGCTGAAATTCTGCAACTCCTTAAATGAATCACCTGTGCTGAAGTGTGGGACTTTAAAGCTGTCCCAGGTTATCTAGTAGAGTTGGCACCGCCTACCGGTTTCCTACAGGAAAATACATGCTGCTTTCCTTGACCAAACTACCCAGCCGAAGAATTCTCATCCACTTAATCATTCGGTTTTTGTTGTTCTTTGGTTTTTTGTTTGTTTGTTTGTTTGTTTGATTTTTTTTTTCTTACAGGTTATTTTGGAATATTTTTTTAAAAAGGGAATGCATTTGCTAGTTAGAAGGCCAGGGCCTAACTGGTTGCTGAACTATAAACTAATCTCTAGTACTTTATTAAGTTGTGATGAAGTTGTCACACACATCAAACTACCTTTTAAATTTTCTACACTATTTCTCTGCAATGAAAACTGTGTCTACTGCAAAAGTGCTGGATTTATGAATATGTTTATAGTATCTGTTGACTTCAAACATTGCAGAGAAACAAAATCTTACTTGATTTTCTGTCTTGTCTGTGTGGTTTGTTCCAACATGTTAAAAATAAGCATTCATTATTAAAATGATTTTTCAATAAAATTTTTCTTTATATTTAAACAATCAGGATGGAGGACACTGTTGTTTATTTCTGAGTTTGTATCAATGTACCTACATTATAGTGGTGTTATAAATAAGACAGGAAAGTTTTAAGCATTCATTAATATCCTTAACTACAAAAAGTGTGTTACTTTGCTGTAAAGTGACAACTTAATTTTTTGGAAAGATTAGTTATTTAAATATGAAATTTTACATTTTAAATGAAAATAACAATTTAAGATAAATAGAAGAATAATTTGAACTATCAAAAATTGGTATTTTCTCAGTCAAATGAAACATGTTATTTGGATATATATATATTTGGACACACACACACACACACACACACACATACACACACACTATTTTTTAGTATTCTATTGTATTTTGCAGACACTTTGCCTGCATGTGTGTCTATTCATTGTGTGAGTGCCTGGTGTCACTGGAGGCCAGTAGCAGGGGTTGGATTCCCTAGAACTGGATTTTTGTAAATGGCCATGCCAGTGGTGGGAGTTGAACCTGCATCCTCTGGAAGAGCAGTCAGTGCTTTTAATTTATGGGCCCTGACTCCAGCCTCTGATTATAAATTTCTTAAGTAAAACAGTTATGCTTGGAATAAGTCAGGAAAAAATATGTGACACCCTTGTACTTGAAAGGTTTCCACCTGAGTGGGGTGTGGTCATGCCTTGAGAATTGATCTTCTAGGTCATGTAAGGCATCAAATCAAAGGAGACTTCAAGTCTTCAAAGGCTCTATTATGGAAGTAGAACACAAGTAAAGGGGTTATTAGGTATTATGTATCCAATAATAAGAAACTGTAGAATTACATGTAGAATAAGAGTTAACTATATCTCAAAATGTGTTTTTTAAAGAGTGGTTAGTTATGACTTCTATTGCATTACTATTAAGAAACATATATTGTCCTATGACTAGCTGAGGGAGTGCTGATTCCTTTTCTTCCTAGTGTTCACGGGGCTCCAGAAAGTATGAATTTGAGTTCATAAAATGTCTTTACTGAATGTCAATAACTGTTACTAACCTCTTACTGTTTCCATTTCTGCCAGTTAGCTGTAAAAATGTTTTTAGATTTTCATAATTTGTCATGATTCTTTGATTTATATGTTTTTAATAATTGACATCAGCAGTGTAAGCTTTCTCAGTAGTGTGAGTGACAATAGTTGGCTAACTTGTATCTCAGTCACAAGTACAACAGTCAGTGAACAGAAGCTTAGGAGCAGGTGATGCTGTATTCCATCAACACCAAGTTACAGACTTAGCAGGTGCCATCTGAGCACATTAGCCACTGTCTTCCACCGTTTATAAACTTTTATTTGCATAAGACATAGATTTAATTCAGTTATTGTCAACTTTTGTTAAATTTACAATGTTGGTGAATTTTGCCATCTTTGTTGGACTTATGCTAAGCACTAAACATATTTTTAAAAATTGAGTTTGTGATTTCTAGTTACTTCAGACACTTAAAAATCTTTGTTTGCGTTGGATTATCTTCAAGTTTTTCTGATACTGACTCAGGGTAGTTTCCTTTTTGTTCTTGGTTGCTAGCACAGAGATGGAAGTGGGAGAAATTTGTCTAGGATGAATGTCCTCTGGCATGTCCTTGGAGACTCCTCACCTGGAGTCAACACTGCAAGACTTATTTCTCTTACCATGTATAAATCTTGGTGAGAGGAGAATTCTGAAGGACATTGAAACACTGTCCTCATTTCCTGAAATGAGCAGTGGAAAGCCTCACCACACAAAGTTAAAATAGTGAAAAATTAGAGATCAAATGCAGATACATTTTTGGTTAAATATAGTTTAACTCACCAGTTAATATTATTTTTGTTTAGAATAAAATAGTGGATTTTTTTCTCAAAATTTCACAGTGGAAATTAATTGTGCTTACGTGTCATGTATGTGTTTAGATAAAATGTTTATGTACATTTCAATAACTGTATGCTAAATATTTATAGAAGTAACATATTCCTGAGCTAGTCTGGATATTTTATTAGTTAGGGATAGAGAAAGGCTATTTGTTCTTTATTGAATGTCAAAGATGACAAAATGGAAGAGTAATAACATTTATTTTAAAAAGTTTTTATTAGCATATATTAATACTACATATAATTCATTATGACATTTTTTTACATGGACACAATATATTTCAATTTTATTCAACCCTTCTCTTGTCCCCCTCCTCCTCCTATAAATGTCTTCTATCTCTATCTATCCATCTATCATCTATCTATCTATCACCTATCTATCACCTATCTATCATCTATCTATCTATCATCTATCTATCACCAATCTATCATCTATCTATCTATCTATCTATCTATCTATCTATCTATCTATGTGTATGTGTGTATGTGGGGGGTGTTAATCCTAATTATTTTCATCAGGTTGTTAATAGGAACACAGTGATAGCTTGTTTATGGGAGTGTAGGCACCTTACCAGCAACTTACCAGTAAAGAAAATTACTCTCCATCCACATGAGCCATTACATATATAAACCTTCTTGGAAGAGTTGGCTCCATATGGAGCCCTTTCAAGACAGAGCACAGACAGTTCCAATCATGTGGAGAGCTAGGCCATGTAATCAGAGCTGCTGAGTTCAAGTCTACAGCAATGTATAGCTAGAAGTCAGTGTTCCATGTAGATCTTCCTTCCCTCAGCTCTTACTTCCTATTACCCCTTCTGTGATGGTCATTTACTTTAGAAGAGGGTGTGGGGAAGTTATAGATGTGTCATTTATGGATGGGCACTTAACAGTCATTTATTCTTTGTCCTTTAACCAGTTATGAGCCTCTGCCATCACTATTGACCACTGGGACATACAAAAAACAAAAACACCACCACCACCAAAAAGTTTCTCTGACTAAATCTGAGAGCGGCATTATCGCAAGCAAAAACATAGTTATCAATAAGACAGATTGATAGGCAGATCATGTGCATTTAGCAAACAACAGAAGAAGCTTTCCCAGCAGGGCCTATTACCTCCCTTGCCATGAGATTTTTAGCCATATTAGCAGTATCCCAAATAAATTCTCTACTGAAGTATGAACATTAACTCTCATCAGAAAGTGATTGGTTATCCCCATAACAGACTTGCCACTGTAGGACTGATAGGCTCATCTTGGCTATGTGGTTACTATTGCTGTGTACAGTGTTCCAAACTGACTAAGACTGTTGATGACAATTTACTCAAGCAGCTGGTATAAGACCTTCAGGAGCTATGAAGGCTACTCTGTGGAGACAAAACTTCCAGTTATTTTCTTTCTTTCTTTCTATTTATTTATTTATTTGTTTGTTTGTTTGTTTGCTCATTTATTTATTTATTTATTTATTTATTTATTGTTTTTTTGAGACAGGGTTTCTCTGTGTAGCTTTGCGCCTTTCCTGGAACTCATTCTGTAGACCAGGCTGGCCTCGAACTCACAAAGATCCGCCTGCCTCTGCCTCCCGAATGCTGGGATTACAGGTGTGAGCCACCACCGCCCGGCTTATTTTCTTGTATGACATTGTGCAAAATGAAGGCCTTTCTGCTTCATGTCCCCCTACTGCATAGGAAGTGCATCACTGTTTGACATGTCGAAGGAAGCTAGCTAGTTGTGAACGATAAGTAAACTGCCCAGAGTTCACACAGTGGTGAAGGGTCAAGTAATATGGTAGAAGTCTGATGGATAGCCCCGGCCTACCTTTTGCATGCATGTATATTATGTGTAGACAAGATTTTGGGTTGTTTTGCTTTTCCTAATATAAAATAACTTCTATGATACATTTTGGAGACTATAATTTGCCAGGTTTTTATTAGTGAGTACTTTTCATTAGTGAGTACTTAAGTTGGAAATAAAAATACGTGGTATTACATGGAGAATTACTAATGAATCTCTAAAGGACTGGGTTAGCATACATTTACATAGAATTATTGGAGCTCGGACCAATACAAGCAAATTGATGAGGTACCTTAGCTGATCATCAGATACTGTGATGAAATAGACTGACATTTGTCTATAGATGCTTTGTAGAAGCCCTGTGAAAAACATTCAACATTTGTTTACTAAGTATATATGTAATCTATTTCCTTCAAATTCTGATGGCATGGTATGGAAAAATAAGTCTTTAGGACAAGGTAACCAAACAAGCTATTCCTTTCATCAAGCTACAAGGCTATAAATATATAGGTGTTGCCTCTGTCTAGCAACATCTCACCACCAACTTTATCTCATCTCTGATTTTCACTGTTATACCTGTTTGAATGTGACACTTTTTCTAGCTCATTTTATCTGTTTGTTAATAATGTAAAATACATATGACTGCAAAAAGTTATTTTAAGATGCTGTGTTTAATTGCTGTTTCAGAAGCGTGAAAACCTTCTATTATGAAATAGCTTCCTTAGTGCTTTAGAAATTGAACATTATCAAGAATGAGAATTGTAAAGCAGAATGAGGAGAGGCTGAATGAACAAGAAGAAGTGAACTTTAGAGATCGTTCAATACAAATGTACATGTCCACAAAGTCAGTAGTTTAAAAGTCAAGGTAAAGTAAGGGTTAAAAACTTCCATCTTCTGTTGGATCTGGATATCATAGACATTTCTGTTAGGAAACAGTAGCTGAGAGGGTATATAGAGGAGCTCCTTGTATACTTGAGGATGAGAGAGTGCCTATAGCCTTTTGCACATAACTCTAGTTTGAAGTCCCAGAATTAACTTAGGAAGAAATAAACAATGTGCAACTGAAAGTTAAAATATTCCAGGCTGAAGTGACATATTGCGAACTGTCTAAAAAACATTTAGGAGGAGATAAGACATTCATGGGCATATATTAATACCTGCACTTTCTTACTAGGGTGCACAAAGGAAAGATAAAAGGTAGAAAAATAACTGCAATTGAGAAGGGTGTGTGTGTGTGCTCAATAGAGCTAATGCATGAGCTCAAAGTAATGTAAGAACTGAAAAAGTAGAGTTCCTTGAATCTGTGGTTAAAGTCACTTAATAAAAATACAAACTAAACTAATGAGATATAATAGAATTGAATAAATGAAGGATTAATCATACAGAATATGGTGTGGTAATGTCTTAAAGAGGTATGTTCCAAAATTTGTATTGGTATGTGTATGCTTGTATGTATTTATGTATGTAGCATGATCTTTCCAAGAAGGACAGACATTTTCTGGAAATATATAAATAATTCTTTACGAGTAGAAAAACAATGCAAAACCATAGGACTATTCTAAAAAAGAATCTAAGGGCTAATCTGTCAGTATTACAACGCACTTTGAAGCTTTGAAAGGAATATAACATACTTTTATTATTCCTCTATAATGAAAATCTTCAAGGCCATGTGTCTCCAGGAGCATTCAACACATCTAGTAATATATCATGGCTGGTAAGGATGAGTTCCCAGATAAGGAGACCAGTTTTGGTAGAGAAATCTCTGATTCCAAATTTGGAATGTCTCCTGCTGGAAAGCAACAAAAATACTCAAAGGTTAATAAATTATATCACTGGAAACATGAGTTTATTTGAAGGGTCTTCCTGTTGCCAAATTTGGATTGACTTGTGCATTAAGAACAAGGATAATAACTTATAAGATACCAAGTAAAGTAAAATATATAAATCCCCAGTGATATTATAAACAAAGCTACATTAAAAGGCAAAATTCTAATGATTACTAAACCTAAGCCATTAAATAGCTTTTTTTCTTTTCTTTTCTTCTTCTGCTTCTTCTTCTTCTTCTTCTTCTTCTTCTTCTTCTTCTTCTTCTTCTTCTTCTTCTTCTTTTTTTTTTTGATGAACTCATGCTACTTTATGGGGGACAGATTTCCTTGATAAACAATGAGAGTTACTCACACTGCCTACCTAACTGAAGCCCACATTTGTGTTAGAATGCACAGATCTCAGAAACTGTCTTGATATACTGAATATAATCTCAAGAGTATTTCATGATAGAATTACATTATAAGTAGGCTTAGCATTGCTAGAGAAAGGGGCTTCACTGCTGATTGGAGTCTGTGATAACTTCCTGTTCATCTGTGGTGATATTTTGTTTGTGATCTAACAAATAAAGCTTGGGGAAAGGTCAGAGAAGCAGAACAGACAGCCACTAGAAAGACTTCTTACCACTAGGAATCCTTGCCCTGAGAGGGCTGAGCTCCTGTCTCCTTCCACCTTATATTCCTCTCTCCGCACAGCCAATATCACTTCCTGTCTCCACCTCCCTAGTACTGGGATTAAAGATGGGAGATCTCAAGTGCTGGGATCAAAGGTGTGTGCCACCACTCTGGCTCTGTTTTGCTTTTAGATTGGATGAGTCTTATGTAGCCCAGAGTGGGATCTGTCTGCCTCTGTCTCCCAAGGGTTGGGATTAAAAGTGTGTGTCACCACTACCTGGCCTCTTTGGCTAACTAGAGGCTTAACTCGGCCGTCTGATCTTCAGGCAAGGTTTTTTAAATCTGTCTTCTCAGATATTTGGAAGCACAGTGTTAGGTCAAGATTAACCAGAACCTCTGTGAGGAACTTAACCAAATCACATTTGTGTCACTTGCAGTCAACAGAAAGGTGCAACACTTGGCCTGTAATCAAAGGGGTCAAGTAAGTATATGAAAGCAGCAAAGCAGAACAGTGTGAAACAAAGATGCGGGATTGTTCAGGTACCGCAAGTCCTGTAGAGTGACATAGATAAGCGTAGACAAAGAGGCAAGAGCAACTCAGGTGAATGGAGCAGGCAGGGTAAGATTTGAGGACAGGAGCTTCAGAGGAGAATTTTATACATCTAGGTTTTTAATGAAATATAGACAGTGATGAAGACACTTTCGAGTATGGTGAGGCTTGCAGATAGCTGAGGAAGAAACTGTAGTTGATATGTTAAATTACTGTGAACTCAGCCTCAGTGTAAAAGCTATTTTTTTAAAAAAATATCATAATTGGGCAACAGGAAAAAATGTAAAGGAAAGCTATAAATGTCTGCAAAAACAGCAGTGACCCTTCCTTAAGTTTATAATATCCCCCCCCCCCCCCCCCCCCCCCGAGCTGAGGACTGAACCCAGGGCCTTGTGCTTGTTAGGCAAGTGCTCTACTGCTCAGCTAAATCCCCAACCCTGTTAATACATTTTTTACTGCAGTTCACATGTTAGTTTTATTAAGTTATAAGTCTAGACTGGGTGGTGATGGTGCATGCCTTTAATCCCAGCACTTGAGAGGCAGATCTTTGTGAGTTCGAGGCCAGCCTGGTCTACAGAGTCAGATCCAGGAAAGACGCAAAGCTACACAGAGAAACTCTGTCTTGGAAAAAAAAAAAGAAAGGAAAAGTCTAGTTTCCAGAAGAAATGGATAGTATTTGTCATATTGCTTCTCCATCCCCACCCTAGTCAGTGTACAGAGTAACAGTCTGGGCCACACCAAGAGCTGACACTTAGATATCTTGTTCCTCACTGTCTTTTTCCTAATCCAGATTGGAGAGAAGACTGGGGATCAAACAGAAAACTTGCAATGTGTCTCAGAGCTACAAAGTTGCTTGGTGAGATCTGAACCCAAGATGTGTTGACTCTAAAACTTGAATGTGGACTGCTATGATTTATCCAGAAGGGAATAAAAAAAAAAAAGATGCTTTGGTTTGGGCATAAATTATTTAGTGACAGTTTTCTATCACAATTTATGCACTCACATAATTCCTCAGCTCACATTAATTTCTTCCATAGAGAAGACAGTTAAGAATGAACATTGCTTTCACAAGGACAGATAATGATCCTGGTAGAGTCTTCTATAATTTTTCTATGTAGTCACTGTATTTTTCACATACTATTTATAGGGAGAAGTTTTTAATAGCTAAGAGAGTATAATTTTAGATATTTCTTTTTTTAAGCTGCAAAATGTAGCAGAAGAAAGTCTACCTTATTTCTGAGAACTTACTTGGGAAGTAATTAGAGAGTTAATGAAGATGATAATTAAGCATAGATGATAGCACATAGCTCTTCAGATTGTTAAGAACATGACATATTTGGAATATAATGTCTTTCTACTACATTATGTTTATGTTATGCTTATTATGTTTCTCTGATTTATTTTTTTCAAACAAAATAATTGTGTGTGTGTGTTTGTGTGTGTGTTTGTGTGTGTGTGTTTCTGTGTGTGCATGCATGTGTGGGTGTAGGTGTGTACATTCTATAGAGTGTCAGTGGAGGTCAGGGGTCAAGTTTGTAGAGTCAATTATCTTATTCACCTTATCCAAGGATCAGACTCCAGCCCCCAGGCTTTCCAGCAATCACTTTCTGCTGCTTGAGGAATCTCCCTGGCTTGTGTTTCTTTTATGAGGTATTCTAGAGTCTGTAACATGTGAAACCCTACAGAGATGAGCAAGAAAAACATTAGGGGGGTAAAGAAGATTGTGGACAATATCATTTGAAAATAAAATTTGTGAGGCAAAAGGAAATAATAGAATTATCAAGAATATAAGAAGGCCAGAGTAAAGAGGTATAATATTTATGATTCTGTACTTTATTTAACACACATTTTGTGCTTTAATACATAATTTCTTGTTTAAAAAGAAAATTTTGTAGCATATTTAGAATACACAAAATTTAAGGTATCAGAATATAAACTTTTAGGTGGTATAAAATAAGTGAAACTAAGAATACTTTTTTCAGCTTTTTAATATGGTTGAAAATATAACTGACAATTATTAAAATTTGATTAATGAAGGCTGTCGTGGATATCCATTCTGTTTTATTTCACTTTAGAACCCTGTCTATCATATTTGTGATCTTTTTGTTAAGAATTGCTTGATGTTTCTTACATACTACAGTTCTAACCCCTAAAACAGGTGCAGTTCATAGAGGACAAAGACAATAAGAAAAAGAGTGGGTTGAGAAGCAGAAGTGAGCACATCATGACAAGCATGCTAGAGTCCAACTCAACAGAGTCAACTGCAGTGGGAGTAAGAAATTAGGCCTCCCATATCTGAAATTTCCTAGACATTATAAATAATAAGTAAAGTGAAACAGATGAATCTAATTTTTATAGTCCAACTACTCCAATTAACCCAATGCATCAAAAGTGACTTCAACATATCATCATTCTAAAATTACCTGAAGCATATGCTGCCCTTTCTGTCTTGTCTTTTAAATCTGGTTTTATATTATACTTGAAATGCAGAGATGTACACCGTTTATGTGTGCACCCCTCTGTGGCCCTCACAAAGTCCAGGGCTCAGGACTTGGGAAAATTTCAGGACTATGTCACAATTTTAAACTCTTTTAGACATCTTATTCTTTTTCAGATAATAGCCAAGATAGATTTTTAAAATACTCTCTGATTGTTTCAATTTCAACTTTCACTTTTTATTAAGAAAATAAATTGAAATCCATTCAAACTCATTTTGTACTAAGCAGTAATCCCAAAATATGGTCAGTTGACTAAGATAGTTATTTTTCTTTAGAAGCAAGGTAACCACTTTACCAAATGTCCTTTTTTTGATCAGTTCATTTATAATTTGGTTCTACATATAAACAGTATTATTGCCAGCTATGGACATCTTCACAGAGCCTTTTGTTTTAGGACATGTCCCTGGTATTCATGGTTTGGTGAGAATTGTCCAGGGTCCTGCAGAGTCACTCATTCATTATGTATAAATAGAATGATATATTTAATAATTGAATTTACATACAGATTCAGTGCCCATTGGAGACTTGGTTTTAGAAATTATTTGAAAGTGAAATAGCATATTCTGTGTTTCATGATCTCTTTTCTGTTTTTAAAAACTTACTGTAGAAAGATATGAAGCTTCCTTACTCTGCTTCTCCTTCGCCACTTCAACTATTTGCCTCATGTCTTCGTTTTATGTTTGATAAGATTTTTTTGGGCCTTGCTCAAATACATTTTCAAATGCTGCATTAAATGGCTTTTTTGCATGATGTAAAGAGGCTAGGCATATAGCATGTGCACAGCCTGTATTTCAAATATGATGGTGATAATAGAAATGCTCAGAAAGGGCTGGGGAGATGGCTTCAGGAGTGAAGTGCTTGCTACACAAGCATGAGGATTTGAATGAGAATCCCTTGCACTATTGTAAAGCAAGACACAATATGGTGCTGGATCCTAATGGCTCCCTCTTGGGAGGGGATGAGAAGGCATAGCATCAATGACACAGACACTAGGAGTCAGGTGAAGGCAAACAGAGGACTTGTTTATTCAATAATGGGGAAGGCCTTATATACTCTCCTCCCAGCACCCAGGCTGTGTCCCTATGTGGCAACATTGTGTGTTTGTCCCTGATTGGCTGTGCATGACCAGGAACTCTGACAGCCCCTGTTGCTAGGCACTTAAGCAACTCCAAGTTGGCTCATAAGGAAGTATATTATGTGCATGCCATTTTCCTCAACCCTATGGACCTGTCCTACTACAATAGTACAATACGTGTCTATGATCCTGCTACCCACAAGATGAGACATGGAGACAGAAAAATTCCTTGTAGCTCACATGGACAACTAACGTGATGTACATAGTGGAAAACAATTAAGAGACCCTGTCTCAAACAAGATAAAAAGAAGGTCAGCACCTGAGCTGTTCTCTAATCTCCACACTTACACCATAACATATGTAAACATGCACATGTATCACACATAGGCGCACACTCAGACACAGTGAACAAGGTTTAGTATTGAATGTGCATCAGAGATTGTCCTCATGGTGGATTTTGACATTTGAAATCTTTTCCAGATATCTTCAGTACTGATATAAATTCTCTGTTCATGCACCTCAAAGCAAGAAACAGTTACGGGCACAGTTTGCACCTGTTATTTCTAACTATACATCAAGGGATGCTTAATCTCTCCAGCAAGAAGTGCATCGACTCCCAAACTACATGTACTTACTGAGCTAATAATTTGCCACAATTATTTACATTGCTAAGTGTCTGTAAAATTCAGAACTTACATCTGTAATGATTTTAATTTTCTTCTCACTGCCTCATTTATGATTGACACAGCTAGGAAACACTGTGGAAGCACTTGCTTCGTCTCTGCCATAGATGATAAAAGGTGACAAAAGTCGACCCTGAGCTCACAAGGTCTCATAACTTAGTTTTCATCATTCACATAGAATAGTTTGAAAAATGTAGCACTTATAAATTTTACATGTTTCTTATGTTTATGGAAAAGATTCAAAGTATTAGCATTTAACCTGCCAAAGTTCTCTGTTTTCTTGCTGAAGCATCTACAGCAATATTAGAGGGCCTCATGGACTTGTAACAGTTAAGAATGGTTACACAGGTACCATTATAAGATAGAAATATACGTAAGAGAGAAGATCAAGTAAAATAAATGTCCTAGTATAGAAAAGACCTAGAATATGTATTTCAAGCTTTGCCTTCAGGAAGACAAACCTTATTAATCACTTCATAAGACAGCTTTTAAAATGGAAATTAAAATAATTTTACATAGATTTTTTTATTTTTTTTAAGGTGTTTCTATAAGTTTCCTTTAAGTGAAAGTGTTCTGAGGCTAAATAAATTTGAAAATCACTACCTTGGAGAAGTTTTTGCCAAGAGTTTTAACTACTGGTAAATTTATCCTGAATTAAATTTATTGCCTTATTGAAATGCAGCTGTTTCAATATTTGCCACTTAAAACACAGAAGAATTACCAATTTAGGTAAATTAAAGCTAAAACAAAACAGGATTGATTTTGTTTTTCTCAGCAAAACTACAACTGTTTTAAAAATTTTCACTTAAAATTCTACAATTATGTGTGATTTAAGGAAATTTATGTGAAGACAAAATAGTACTGCTATTTTGTTTCCTTAAAGTAATCTTATTTGTGAGGTCTTTGGGAAGTTTTTGTAGTTTGTGAGTATAAAATGAAAAGGATTAAAAGTCTATTTTTTGTTCTAGTAAAGGGTGTGGGATGACAATATTTTGGTGATATTAACTAGTCAGTGACTTATGGGATTTGCCAGCTTCCAAACTGTGAGGGCGGTATTTACACGTGTTATGAAATATGTTACTTTCATATCATTCCTTGGCTGTATAATATGTTTATCTGATATTTTTATAAGACCAACACATTTATTTATTTTACATCCAGACAGCAGTTTCCCCTACCTCCTTCCCTCCCATCCCCCCTCATCTCCACTCTGCTTCTCCCTACCCTCCTCCCGCCATCCACTGTTCCTCTATTTTTGTTCAGAAAGGTCAGCCCTCCCATGAGTATCAACAAAGCATGACATGTCAAGTTTCAGTAGGACTGTGCTTCCCATGTGTTAAGGCTGGGCCAGGCAACCAGTATGGTGAATAGTTTGCCAAAATCCAGTAAAAGCACTAGGGGCAGCCCCTGCTCCCACTGTTGGGAGTCCCATAAGTAGACCAAGCTACACAACTGTCACACATATGTAGAGGCCCTAGGTCAGTCCCACACAGACTCTCTGGTTCTTGGTTTAGTCTGTGTGAGCTCCTATGAGTAAAGGTTTGTCATTTCTGTGGGTTTTCTTGTGATGTCCTTGACCCCTCTGGCTCCTATAATCCTTTCTCCTACTCTTCATTTGGTACCATTCTAGGTTGTGAGATACTGTACAATATGGGAGAATAGAAGTCATTGTGTAGAAAGATCAAAGAATCTTGAGTACCTAAGTAGAAATAAAATTGTGGGTTAAAATGACACCTTATTTTTGATTATTGTAAGGATTAATTTTTCTTTGTAATTTCAACTTTAAAATATGATTCAGTGTGAAGTAAATAAAGCCAAATTACTACTTACAGGTGATATCTAGGAAGAAGTGCCTTAAATACGTAAATTATTAAATAAATTGCGTGCTTTTTGAGATAAAAGTGATTTAGTGTCTATGAATAAACCCTTGAAGGAACAAGAATTGAATGAGAAAATATAGACATTGTATTTCAGTCAATCATATTCCATTGCTTGATTTTTTCCTAGCTAAGCATCAGTGAGCAAGCCTTTCAAGGGGTGGAAAGAAGTATTCCCTATTGTGAGCATCAGTGTGTCTATAAGGCTATGTTTGGGAATCAGTTGCTTTTGAACAATTTTAGGACAAGACATGACATTAAATACTTAGTTGTCACAGCATCACGATGCATTTGTAGTTCTCAATCTTTGGGGCACATTTATTTGACACTGTTATTCTCTGTCTCTAAAATATCTTTGTCAGATATTAAATTAACTTTTACAATCTAGCTTTTGGATACACATGGAAGAGAGGATTTTAATGCTTGCATACCCTTCTGCCTCATTGTGGCTTTTTTAGTTCATTCATTATTTTTTCTTCATTATTTTGAAAAATTTGTAGTGCTGTTCCTTTTATTTATTTATTTTTTTTAAACATTTTTTTGTTTTATATACCAACCCCACCCAGTTCCCCCTTCCTCCCTTTCTCCCACACCCACCTCTCCCCATCCCACCCCCTGCCCCCATTCACTTCACAGAGAGGGTAAAGCCTTCCTTGATTAGTCAACAAAGTCTGGCATAGTGCTGTACTTATTTTTCTGGAGTTGTAATGTGACATCATATTCACTTCTAAATTTTTTTATTTATTTTGTGTGTATGTATGTGTGCCTGAGTGTACATATGTGGTACCACATGTTTACAGGAGCATATCAAGGTCAGAAGAGGAATTGGATTCCTGGAATTAGGGTTGTTACAGATGTTTGCAAGCTACCATGGGGATGTTGAGAACTGAATTCTGGTCCTTTGCAAAAGTAGTAAATTCTCTTAATTGCTGAGCCATCTCTTCAGTCTTTCATGTGTACTTTTTAATTTATATGAATCCACACACTGGGTTATGTATTGGTCAAAACATAGGTCTAGCCAGTATTCATCAAACTCTTTGCTTTTTTATTCAACCCTGGTAGAAAAGTCTGGCAAGTTGGTCTTAGAGATTATTTAAGTCCTATATTATGACATAATGCTGTATAAGTATGTGATACATAAACTATCTTCAGAAGCAATTTTATATATTTTTAGCATAATTTCAGAACTAAGCCAGGATTTATGCTATTTAGTCATATTTCATCTGAAAATTCACAAACATGATATTTGAATCTTTTTTTCTATATTCTAAAATGACATCTTGTTTTCTAACCAATATTAGCATTGAAATCTCTATGTAACTTATAACTGTTTAGCAAAAATATTGCCAAACATCTCTTTAAACTTAGGTTAGAATTGCTACCACAATGTATTAATAATAGCTTTTTAGAACAAATAATTTTTTTTGAGTAATCTATTATGTACAGGTGCAGTTTTCCTCAAGCATGTAGTGAAAGTTGATTAAGTAGAAAGTAGGGATTCAGTGTTTGGGTAGCTGTAAATTAGTCATTTGCAGCAACACAACAAATGTCGGTTATTTACAAAATGGAACAGATGGACATGAGAAGTATGCTTTCAGAATTTTTTTTATTTGTCTCTCAGGTGACTTCAGTTTCATCCCTACCTCCAGAAGAGTGACTGGTTCTTTAAATCCTTTCTAGAAAAGGAAGCTATCCTGAATGCCAGGCTTCCCTTTCAGTCCCATAGAATTGCCAGGATAACAAAAGTGTGCTGAAAATTGTGAACCATTTGGTGTATTTTCTCTTCCATCTCTAAGGTAAATCATAAAATGCTATAAAATTGCTGAGAGAAATTGTAGTTTTCCTAGAGATTATTCTAAGTAAATCTTAATGGAACCTTCTGAACACTACACTGTCACTCCTGTGTTAAGGAGACTTTTCCTTCATCACATTGTTTATGCTCTTGAGTAAAACACTTGGCTACTGGGTAGTGGACTATTGGTTGGTACTTCACTGCAAGGAAGTGAGACTCCTGTCACAATGTTCAGAAATAGCTTTATGTGTTTATATTATTTCCTCTGTTTTTAAAAATAGCTTATTTAGTTTATTCTATAAAATATTGTTTGTGAATGGTTGAAAATAAAAGTTTCAGCACAGACTTCCAGAGAACCACAATTATAAGTTGTAGTTCTGTGTTAGTTGTTACTTCTAAAATGTATGGAATTCTGTTGCTCACTAATTCATTCTCCATTCACTAAGTAAGGCCCTGGACTGGTCAGCCTTAGTCACTAATGCACAGGATCTAACTCATTGCTCCACCCTGAAAGGCTATACTATCTCCAAGAAAACTATGAGAGCATTTGCTCCAATGTTTGCAAACTCAGTAAACATATCTATAATTGAATTGTATTAATTTGCCTATATAAATCACGAGGTTGTTTCTTTTTTGGAAGAGATTCTGAGGCAAGATCATGCTTTGTAGTCATTACAATTGTCCTGTACCTTGGATATCCTCTTTATTCTCCCACATTCTGGGGTCACAGGCATTACCATATCAGGCTCATACATTATTTTCTTTTCTAATTAGCATTCAGTGTTTTCTTTTTTTGCCCCAAATGGAAAATAAATAATTAGAGATGAATCACAATGAATTGTTTTTATAATTTAATAATTCCCAATGCAACAAAAAATATCATATAGAGAATAATATTTTCCATAGGCCACAAAATATGAGGGGAAAAGCAAAGAATAGCAGTATCTATCACCAGTGGGGACCTACTGCATCAATCCATGCCTTGGGAGGGACATTCTCATTCTAATTACCACAGAGCTTCTCTCAAAAATGAAAATTTAGTTAGGCTACGTGTGATGGCACATGCCTTCAATGCTGGGACTTGGGAGGCAGAAGCAGAGCGAAAGGCAAGCAGATTTTTGGGAGATCAAACCAGCTTTGTCAGTTTGTCCAGACTGCATAGAGAAACACTATTAAACATTTTGTTTTTGTCTTTGGATTAAACTGCCTGGAATATTTAATAATTTAAAATCAATAAGTCATATCCTGAGATTATTTAAGTTTAAAACAGAAGAAAGTGCTTCTTTTTCCTTCTTCACAAGGATTGCTTATTAGACTCAATCTGTTTTATGATGAATGCATACAAACATGCATTAAGATGGTGGGTTATTATTGACCAATGTGTCTGTCAGTGTGCTTTTACCAACTCCTGATCAATATCATTTAATGTCAGTATAGAAATTCTGCCATGTGGAAAAACTTGCATTCATTTTTGTTTGTATTTTTAAAAAGCTCTCACCATACCATTTCCTCAAGCACCAGTGTAAGATTTAGTTCCTTTATAATGTTAGTGAAATTCCTAAATGTGTAGTTTCTGTGTGTGCCATATGTCCTCCTGCTGTCTCCTGTTCCTTTATGAAGCTGACATGAGTATTTATATAACCATTTTAAAAACTAATTCACTCTCAATACATAATTGCATTAATCAAAGACTGTTCGGTAATAGTAAATTTAAAAGTAGCATGTAGCTATTATTTGAATTCTTATTGTAAGCAAGGCTCACAAAGTATGTTTGTTTGCTGATGTACTTTGAAAGTTGTCCTGGAAAGTTTATTACTGTTATTCATGTTTTACATATCATGGTTTGTAGGCTCAATGGGAGTGAGCTACTTGTCTGTTAGGAAAGGGTTAACAAGTGGTAAATTGAGAGCTTAAGATCAGTATGACTCCACAGCTTTTATTTTTGACCCACCAGATTGCTCTCATCTCATCCTATATATGAGGTTAACTAGGATTGGGTTACTTACAAAAACTGCTCCACCATTTACATTACTATTTGTATGCCTAATGAAACACGTGTTGGTACTTCCAAATCTGCTGGCCATGGGTAACATTTTCAAAATGCAATTTGAGAATATTTGCTACCTTGGCTCAAGCCAGGTAAAGTGACAATATGATGGCCTCCAGAATCTACCCATGTTATTGCTTTTGTCTTTAATGTTGTAGTATAAAATAGCTGAATCAAGATGAAGAAGTATAGCTGGAGTTTTCCTGTGTCCACCTGGCTTCTGCAACTGCTCAGACCCAAGTAAACACAGAGAAACTTATATTACTTATAAACTGATGGCCGTGGCAGGCTTCTTACTATCTAGGTTTCCCTGTGTAGCTTTGCGCCTTTCCTGGATCTCACTCTGTAGACCACGCTGGCCTTGAACTCACAGAGATCTGCCTGCCTATGCCTCCCTAGTGCTGGGATTAAAGGCATGTGCTACCACTGCCCAGCTAGTTCTTATATCTTAAATTAAACCATTTCCGTAAATCTATGTCTTGCCACATGGCTCGTGGCTTACCGGTATCTATACATCTTGCTTCTCATGGTGACGGCTGGCAGTGACTCCTGATTCAACCTTTCTGTTCCCAGAATTCTCCTCTCTCTTTGTCCCACCTATACTCCCTGCCTGGCTACTGGCCAATCAGCACTTCATTTATTAACCAATCAGAGCAACACCTTCACAGCATACAGAGCGATATCCACATCACTTGGCCACTTGGCTGGACATCTACTACTGCATGAAGCTCTTTTCTGTTCACCAGTAAATCCGTGATCAGTTCTGGTTTGAATTAGATAGTAAAACAAAACTATTGTATCCTTTAAATATTACCCAGTCCACTCCAGCACCTGGACAGAGTAATGACAGGAGATGGTACTGCTCGCACTTTACTGGAAGATTTGATGTTTCAGTGATTCTTCACTTGCAATTGTTACTTCAGTTATTTGCCAGAATAAGCTCCTTGGCAGAGTGAAGGTAACATGTCTTGGGGAGCGGAGTGAAGGTTAACTAAAGCAGTGGTTTTCTAATGCAATAAAAAGAACAAAGGGGAAAAGAAAATAAAAATAACACAGGGAATTCTTTAATTTCAAGTTGTCTGTCTTTGGGATTCTTCCATTACAGTCCTGTCCTGAGAAGTGGGAAGAATCAGAAAAGTACTAGCTTTAATCAGTTCAGCTAGTAAACACGCAATAGTGTCAGCTTTTCAGGGTATCCCAGCAACAGCACAGATGTACACCATAAAGAGTGACTTTCCTGGGTAGGGAAGAAGATACACTGGTGGGTTTCAACACTGTGAAGCCCCTCCAGTGTTGAAGCTTCTGTGTGTCTTCAATCTCTCTTTCTCTTGGGCTCATGAAGGCTTGGAATCTCCAGCTGTTTTTCTACATCTATACTGCATAAACCCCAGGCATTTGGGTTAGGGCCTGTGCATGAGACCTCATTTTACCTCTTTGAAGGCTTTTGTATAAATGCAATTGTATTTTGAGGTACTTGCAATTAGAGCTTCAGCGTATCACCTTTGGACCTTTGATGGATAAAATTCAGTAAGGAACAGCATCCTTCTTAAGCAGTGTGGGGCACTAGCCAGGGACAAATGGCTTAGGCTTTCAAGGAATTTGAGGCCTATATGGGACTGTGTCCAACAGCTATGGAAGTATGTGTGTCCTGGTGTATTGTCCCCACCTCCCTCGTGATACTTAAAGGAAAACCTCATGTGAATAGTTGGGCTAATATTCTTTCCCCATTCAGTCAAAAGCTATTCACAGGAAGAGAGCACTCTTCCTATTAGAGAACATAATTATTTCATCAAGTCTGTGTACATGAGATCCTGAGAAAACAGTTCAGTGGGAGCATGTGATTAAGGACTGAATTAATGGAAAAAGTAAATTTATTAGAGAATGGTATGAATTCAGGTTTTTAGGTGAGGAGTTGAAGATATTAGGAAGTAGTGTAATGTGTGTACTCTGAGTAAAGAGTAGGTCTTTAGACTTACTTTACATGGGAAGATTTTGGGTGGCAGAAGGAAAAGTGGAAGTATCTGGAGATAAGGGATTATAGGAAGGGAGGTGCTGGTGTCGTGTTCAATTGCCAGTGATGCTGCAGTTATTGACTCAAAGAAGGTTAAACCATCAAGGAAGCTGGAGGTTATATAACTACATTAACACTGACGGCAAGACTACCGTAAAGAAACCTTCCTGGGACGGGAAGACATGTCCCTATTTCCCTTACGGTACCTAAATGACAACCTCATGTGAATAGTTGGTCAAGTATTCTTTCTCTGTTTCAGTCAAAAGATGGTCATACAAAAACAAAACAAAACAAAACAAAAAACAAAAAAACAATAACAACAAAAAAAAACACTTTTTTATTAGAAAATATAATTATTTTATCGAGTCTGTGTACCTGAAATCCTGCCCAAAAAATCATACATTCATAAAATAGTCAAAAGGTACATGAAAAATTCTTTAATACTGCTAATAACAGAGGAAAAGTAAATCAAAAGCACAATGACATCCATTAGAGTTTTGATTATCAAAAGAGGCTGTGAATTTGAAGGCAAGCAGGGAGGGGTATCTGAGAGAGTTGGAGGGATAAAAGTGTAGCTGTAAGTTTTCCTGGTCCCTCCTAGCTCCTGTGGCCCCATGGTCCCACACCCACTCAGACCTAAATGAATACACAGAGGCTTATATTAATTATGAACTGTATGGCTTCTTGTTAGCTAGTTCTTACATCTTAAATTAACCCATTTCTATAAATCTATACTTTGCCTCGTGACTTGTGGCTTACCAGTACTTTATATCTTGCTTCTCCTGGTGTCTGCTAGCAGCGTCTCCCCAGCTCTGCCTTTCTCCTTCCTCTCTCTCTAGTTAGAATGTCCCACCTAACCTTATTCTGCCTCACCATTGGCCAAACAGATTTATTTATCAACCAATCAGAGCAACACATTTTCACAGCATACAGAAAGACATCACCCATCAGGAAAGGGAGGGAAAAATACTGTAGTTAAATTATAATCTCAGGGATTGGGATTTAGCTCAGTGGTAGATTCTTGCCTAGCAAGTGCAAGGCTCCACAAAAAAAAAAAAAAAAAAAAAAAATTATAATCTCAGTTGCAAAGGAAGCAAATGCTAGTGAAAACATAGAAACAAAAGAATACTTTCCCACTATTGATGGAGTGGAAATTAGTTCAGTCGCTGTAGAAAACTCAAAGGGGCGACTAAAGTATTAAAAATTAGTGCTATCATATAATCCAGCAGTCTCTCTTCAGTGTATGTAATATCATCCAGTAATCCCAGTTCTCAGTATATTTACAAAAGAATCAGTGTGTTGAATAGGTGTATACACTTTCATTTCTACTGAAGCATTATCAGAATAGCAAAGATATGGAAGCAATCTAAGTGTCAGATGATGGATGAAATCACTATAAGGGATGTGAGTGAATGAATAAGTACACATACACGTACACACACACACACACACACACACACACACACACACACACTTTTTAGATTTAAACAAATTCTGTAATTTGAGACTGTGTGGATTAATATGGAGGACATTGCATTACGAGGAATAAGTCGGGCACAGATGATAAATACTCAATAGTCTCATTTATTGTTGGCCAAATAAAAGTCAATCTCAGAAGCAAATAGTGTGATTGACTTCCAGGAACGGAAGGATCAAAGGCGCAAAACTTCATTTCTGCAGGAGTAGTAAGGTCAGGAATGCTAATTTGTGGCATGGCAAATAAGTAACATCCTCTGCTGTAATAAAGAAATTGCAAAGATAGTAGAACATACGCACTCTTAGCCCCTTAAAATGTTAACTCAGAAATTTATCATATATTAATTAGCTTGATTATGGCAACTCTTTCACAGTGTGTGTCAAAACATTATGTTGCACACTTATGAATACATGTAATTATTATGAGACAGCTATCCTTTAGTACTTCTGGGACTGTGAGAAACAAAAACCTTGTTAAGATAAAATTTGGTTTGCTATCTGAAGAGTTTATAAAAACATTTAATTTATTACAGTGTTAGTAGGAGGGAAGAATTTTAGCTGCAAAATCATGTTCACAGCTGTCAAGTACAGATCAAAGCTGCTGCTTTCTGGGTATAATTTGAGTTTCTTTATTTGGTGTTTTACATGGCTCCCATGATACTCCATAAGTAAAGTGAAGATCGACTCCTTATGTGAAGCTTTTTTCTTTAGGATATTGATTTAGGGAACCAGGGATAGCAAATTTTGCATTAGTATTGTCATGAACACCAGAAAGCAAATTTAAGAGCGTCAAAGTAGTTTTCATTTTACTTACTAAATACTTGTTTAAGTACAGGATTTTTTTTTTTTTTGTAGCTAAAAAGCTCAAATTGTTACAATGTTAGAAATGTTAACATGTATTGCCCTTTCCCCCTCAAAATATAATTGGTTTTAATACCATTTAAGGAGTACTTCAAGAAGACCCTGGTTGACGACATACATACATAGTAACATTGGTAGGTGTTTTGGAAGTTTTAACAGAAATACTGAACTAACTGAACTAGACTCTAAGTTAACTAATACTTAACAGAAATCAACCCCTTGGATGTTTCTCAGCCTATTTTAAGTTACTGTCAGGTAAGAAATGTTCTGTGACATCAATCTATGCATAAACATGTGTGAATGAATAGAGTTAGCATTATGGTTGGTCCTGTTTCATTCCCCACACCAACTTTACATGTGTGTACATGCGTGTATTCTAATACAATGGTTCCAGATGGCAGTTTGCCATTCTCTGTATGATACATTGTTTCTTTGTATTTTCATCTTCTCTTACTCCTTATTAGTTGGCAAAAAGTATAGTGCTTTTACAAATTAATATATCTACTCTTCTCATGGAAAATACATAATGGCCAAGCCACTTATTGAAGATGATATGTGGCTACTACATAGGAGTGAGTACATCTTTAAAGTCAACAATATGGATTGGTGGCATATATGTCATTGTAGATATTCTGGTATTTTCCAAGTAAATCTTATTGTGGTCTTAGAATTATACAGACAGTAAATCTATACTAGTTTATATCTGTGCATCTACTTAAGATACATATATATTTTTAATTAACTTTCAAGTGATTTAAGACATTTAATTATTTTGTTGTATTGATATATTGTACATTTTAAAATTCTGTATTTTATGTTTAAAGATTGATTTTTTTACTTTATTAAAAAAATCATGGCAAACATAAAGCATGACACACCAAAAGTAATCATGGCCAAAGACTATGCACTTCTAAAAGGTTAGAAGTAATCATGGCCATTCAGAATAGAAGCTGGGGAGCTTCACATTGGATTTTATACTTTCATTCAAATATACTTACGTTTCTGAAAAACAGAGTTTTACAACTTCTTTTTGTTGTGAAGAGTAAGCCCCTTGGGAATGCTAAGAAGATGCTGTGCCCGTGAGCTTCACCTGTACCCTCTTGAACATGGCATGTCCTTACATTGCTATAGGGTTCCGTAGCACTGGTCTGGCATCTGCTGCTTCTCTTTCTCAGAGTTTCATTCACAAAATCATCTTTCAGTGGCCTCCAGAAAAAAAGGAAGAAAGCTACTTTGCTGTAAAAGGTATTTGTGCAAGCACTTAATAGTCCAAATAAAAAATAAAGCCTGTATCACTTGCTGTTTTGGATCATTTCCTTTACTGGAATAGAAAATTGCAGAAAGTTGATATACACTATATTTGCTTTATTCAATAACAGAATCATACTGTAAGGACATGAGCCACTGAAAATTAGCAGTTTGATATTACATTGTACGTTCATTCTTTTATGGGAGGCTGATATGTGTTAATTGTTCTTTTCCCTTTTTCCATGAACCATACTGTGAAAATCCATATCACAATATCTAGTCCTGTGTACCCAAGGTGTGTTCCAGTCCGATATAACCCCCACATTACTTATATATCCTTTAGAGTAACAATGTAGTTTGTGCAGTGTTTGATGGTTGGTTTCTTCTCTATTTTTAAACATTTTGTGATTATCAATGTAAATATAGCCCTAATTTCCAAACACCAGATATGTACAGGTCATTGTCTGCTATATTTGCAAAATTTCTGAAAGGTGACTGTCTCATGAGTCCCGTTTTTCATATAATGGAACTAAAAGATGAGGTCACTTAAGTCATTTAGCAGATAGCAGAGCAGAAATTTGAAAATGTACCTGGCTTACTGACCTCCGTCTTACTGATGACACACCATAATAACCCATGCTTCAGAGTGACTGTTACCTTAAGATCATAGAAATTAGAGTCCCAATTACAACTCTGAGAGCCACTGAGTAAATTCTCTAACAACTGTCCTTGATTTGAAATGCATAGCTACTTGCTTTCCAGTCACAATTTGGACAAGGTCCTAGAATGTTCTATTGAGTGCTTGGTTGTTTAAATGACTACAGCAACTTGCCTGTCTTCTCCCTCAGGCTGCTGAATAGCAATGTAATTACGTCCAGCCCTTACATTCTGCCTCCTTCCCTTGTGTTCTTTATCATTTGAGGATTAGATTACAATGTCAATGATTAACATGCATGGCTTTCCCACCCTAAGCAATAAGCAAGTCTCTGTTCCATGTTTGATGACAGTTGCTGGGTTAATCCAGTAACTGTCTGTACCTTGATTCAAAATTATACACTGATGAATTGTGATGAGTTCCATGAAATTCAGGAAATGGCTTGTTGGCTGACACCAAGATATGTTATGATTTGATATGGCTGTGCATAAATGTTTGTACTCAATCGTAAGTGTAGGAAAATACATTTATGATTGTAGAAAAGGGAAAATGTAGAGCAGGTAATCATCCCAAGGGGAGAATCTGTGGCCTGTGTAATAATATTAATAATGTAACAAAACATTAGCATTTATCTACTGCCCAGCAATACTCTAAGCACACTTCATGCATTATGGAACCCTTGGTTTCTCAGTAGCCCATGAAGAAATTGAGGTATAGAGAAGAACACAACAACACAGTAGAAAACTCTGGGTAGCAACCTGGACAGGTTCATTTTATGTGTTCACTTTACCCTTGTGAATTGCTGCCTTTTTAAAGACTTGTGTCAAGGAAAATCCTGTGCTGAGTAAAAGGAGCCAAGTTTTTCTACATGGGGGTTTACAGCACAATGATTAATATTTCTTGATATATACTTTGTATAAACCATGTCTTCTGTCAATCTCATAATGTTTTCTGGTAAGTAAAAGGAAATTTTATTATTTTACATTGCATCCCATGTATTATTTTTAACATGAAATACTCCACTATATCCCATTGATGATGATAATGCTATCTTTTATTTTCCCTATTCATCATAACTCTTCCATGTTTTCTAGTTCTGATTAAAAAATACAGAACAAACAAACAGAAATGGCAACACAGAGACTTGTAATAATTAGTAAAAGAAATGTCACACAGTAAATCTGGGGCTGAAGCCAAGAACAAAAATAACCAATGATGCTATCAATTTAGCTGCATCATGCTGGTTCTGGTGAAATTGTTAGGCATCATTCAGAAAGTGAGGTTACTGGAATAGTAGCTGAAGCTATTATTGAGGATACAGGAAGCACAGCTTAGATAAAGTACATCTGAGCACTGTGCAGATGGTAATCACCCCTTAAAAGTAGGACTGGTGTTTATAATATTTTTTGAAAGTACTCTGAATCTATGAACATGAACCTAAGAAGACCAATAACTCTTAATCATGGTTTCTTCGGTAACCCTTGCATAATTTGAAAGGATTTTATTGAGAGTTTTTATTGTAAATCAGTTCAAAAGAAGCTGTAGCTACCTAATAGAGGAAATAGTTCCTTAGTAGTAAGTCAGACCCCTTATTTATGTACAGGTTCCAAACAAAACAAATTAAGAGAAATACAAAATTCCCAAAGCTACCCAAAGGTGATCTTGGTAATAGGAATTACAGAGGTCCCCTTTCTAAGTCACTCTTTGTATAGAGATGCTATTCTACCTGTGTGAAAATACAGTGTTTTGAAAATAATAAACGGGTACTTTGTTTTCAAATTTTTTTTTTTGAAAATACTTATCAGATCCCATGTAAAATATTCTCGGTTTTAAATTTTTTTACTTGAAGTAAGTATACTGTCTTTTTTTTCCTCAAAAAGAAAATGTGTGAGAGAATGTTTGTGTGTGTATTAAAATCTGTTGAAAATAAAGTTTTATAATCCTACATCATCATGTTAAAGAGGCCATTTATTCAAATGTATTTGTTTATTTATTCAGAGCTAGTCTTGAGCTCAGAGGTCTACTCTGTGCTTTTCCACTTCTCTACCAAGGCAACTGCACTGAAGCAACACCGACATCAGAAAAGAAAAATTTCCAAGGGCTGGAAAGATGGTTCAGCCATTGCGAGAGCATGCCGCTCTTGTAAAACACCAGAGATCAGTGTCTAGCATCCATATCAGGTGGCTCACAGCCGCTGGTGACTTCCAGTCTTCTGAAGCTAATATCCTCTTTTACTCTTTCAATGTCAGCAAGCACCTGTACTCACATGCTGACATGTACCAACATCGACATATGGCCTCCATATGATCTCTCCCATCTCTCTCTCTCTCTCTCTCTCTCTCTCTCTCTCTCTCTCTCTCACACACACACACACACACACACACACACACACACACACACTCACACACACACACTAAAATACTCCAAAATGAATTCTATCTATTTTCCACTAAATGGACTTTGAGATTAAGTAATTTCATTTGTATTCTATTCTTAACATGTGTTGAAATGCTCAAAACTGACATATATGTTGGGAGTTCTTTAAAGCAGTTATCTGCCTTTGCAGTATGACTGCTCACATTATATCTTGTTATTATAAAAGTAATTCTTTCAAGAATAGATTATGAGCTTTTCATTTATATTATGGGTAGCTCACTAAAGAAAAATGCTCAATCAGATTTAATTAAAATAAAACACTATTTCTGATGTCCCCTGTTATATTTCTACATCATTAATATTGTGATTTGTTTTGTCATTAGCTAATTTCCCTTGCTGGGGCTCTGGTCTGTTGCTATTGTCAATTGCTACAACCTGTACCTAATGCAGTAGGCCAGTTACTTTCAGAATATGCTAAATTAGGTCATAGAACAGTTGTTACTCTTGGGTGGGAAAGATAAAATAAGATAATTAGGCCACATGTAAATCCACTTTGAGTAATGAAAACTGATCAGCAGTGCATAAGGAATTTGCATATTTCCTGTGTAAAACTGATACTTGAGAAATACTGCTAGGCCTTATGACCCAACTTGACTTGTAGTATTTGGATGCATTTATATAAATGGATGGAATGTTCCTTTGTTTGCTATAAAGTGTATAAACATTAAATAATTAAAATATGTTTATATATGTCTTAATGTTTGTTATGTACAAACTCACATATGTACCCTCAAAAGCTTTTTTCCCCCTAAAGTTTTAAAAATGCCAGACACTAATTTGAAGATTTGGAAGAAGTAACTGAACATTATTTTACCACCATGGCCTTGCAGCATTTGCGTACCTGAATTAGGTCTGGGGATGGAGCTCAGTGGTGGAGTACTGGCCTCGTGCACCTAAATGATAAGAATTATTTGAGGCATTTTTATTAGATTTTATATTGCACCTCTTGTACTGCCACTACGAAAATAGTTATCCCATTAATGTGGGGTCCTAAGGGAGAAGAAGAATGAGAAAACTGTTAAAGAATGTCTTTAGCACAGAGGAGGCTTTGGTACCAGGGTCTGGTGAATGCTTTGATTGGCCTTTTTGTGTCATGCTTTATTTTTTTAGTAGTTTTTATTTTGTCCATCCACAAGCAGAGTATACAAAGTACTAATTTGGGGCTGACAGGATGGCTCAGGGGTTAAGAGCACTGACTGCTTTTCCAGAGGACCCAGGTTCAATCCCCAGCACCCATATGGCAATTCACATATGTCTGTAACTCCAGTTTCAGGGGACCCAACACCGATGGCAAAAACATCAGTGCACATAAAAATAAAATAAATTAAAATGAAGTACTGATTTATCTGAATCCTGAATTAGTCACACACTACAAGGGAGTATGATAAGAATTTTAATATTACTGACATGGCTAGAAAACTGTAATATGTAAGTAAATGTCATGTCTGTAATTTTGACAACACAAATGCAAAATCTGGCATTAACATTTGAATAATAAAACATTTATTGAAGTGGTCCTCAACACAAAACTACATTTCTTTTCTGTTTATATATAAAAAAATATTTGCACCTTAAAAAACATTATTATAAATAGTGCCAAGGACCTTATGTGACAAATAACCCTTTGGGGAATATGTAAGCAAACAGGGTTCAATTTAAATTTTAACTGTTCTTAACATCTTTTCCACAATTTACATTCTCATTTTTCTCTCTATAAAACTTTCCCTTCCCCTACTGCTTCCTTTTGTTGTTTCATTGTTAACCTTAAGTCTGTGAGCCAGCTAATATTTTTTTCTCTAATTAGGAGGAGGCTTGGGTGAGATATGATTGCTGGGTAATCCTACCCATATTAATTTGTCCTCAAAATGCACCAATATAAAAAGATTAATGAGGTCTTTAACAGCAATAATATACAAATGTGTGTGTGTGTGTGTGTGTGTGTGTGTGTGTGCATGTGATTGGTTGTGTGTGTTTGTGTGTGCTGCATATGAGTATGTGTTTGCATATGTCTTTTAAATAAGTGATGAGTACATAAGTCAGACAACAGTGACAAAATATCCAAAAAAAAAAAAACATAAAATAAAGCTTAGACATTTCTTCTCATCTTCGCAGGACTTACTGTTCCCAAGGTAATATTCAAAAGGAAATATTGAGTATACTGTACAATTTTAATCTTCTTCTTATTACTGCCCATATTTTTTTTCTCATTCTTGCTGACCCCAGGCTGTGTGATTGTTTCTCAGTAACAGGGCAGGAGGTCCATGACTTCTATCAATTACCAAAATCCTTGGATGCTGAAGACCCTAGAGACAATTATCATGGCTACATTTTATTTCTGTACCCCCCACCATATATTCACCACTAGGTGAGGCAGTCACTGAATACAGTGAAAATTCCATGTTAATGAATTCATAAACTGCATTGTTTAGGACTAAAAGTATGTGCATGTTGAGTGCAGATCTAACTTCAAGGGTCTACTTATTTTGTGCATTTCACCAATAATTTTATAATTGGTGGTGGGGGCATTTGGGGTCTGAATTAGTTTATGCATAACTACAGAAGGCTTATATAATCGAACAGCAAAGATGTAGCATTTTGAGAAAGGCTCAAGATGACAGATCCTGTAGAGTTTTGGCAAGTTCTCTGTGGTGGCTTAATATATGCTTAGCTGAAAAAATCCAGTAGTTTTCTAAATAATACATATAATAAGGCTACTGAGGAAGTGAACTAAGCTCTGTAAGTCCATGTGACATGATAGTGAAGAAATATGACTACTTTTACCTGAGTATCTTACAAAGGCATAAAGGAAACATAAGGTTCCCAATGAAGACACCAGAGTGCAAGGCCAAGAAATAGCATTTTATAAATTCAGCCGGCGGAAGGTGGAGTGGAAAGGTACAGGGAAGGGATGTTAATGTGAGAGTATGTGGATGGGCTGTGGGGAGAGTTCAAGGACAAGTGTATCTTATGCTGTTTGAAGGCCCAGTGTCTGTATAAAATGAGGAAGACAAAGATGCAGAATGCCAAGAATTCCTATGAGGGCACACTGCTTCCAGCTGTGTTCACAGGCTCTGCTCAACTGCACTGCCTGGGGAGAAAAGGCTCTTGTTTAAATTTTTAAGACACATTTTATTTTAAATGTTTAAAGTATAAACATTTTAAATAAATAAAAATATATATTTATAATGAAACAAAGTAAAAATCCTATTGTGGGGTGTCTAAGCGATGGCTCAGAGTTAAAACGTTTGCCACACAAACCTGAAAACCTGAGCCTGGTCCTTTCGCTCCCATGATAAAAGAAAAGGACAGACTCCTGAAAATTGCCATCTTTCTTTCACTTAGACACTGTGCAATGCATGCCCACAATCCGCTACCTATATTAGTAACCAAGAAAATAATTTTAACTTTAAAACGCTGCTGTAAGGACACACATATCGATTATTAATGGTTGCAATGTCATAACTACACATAAGTAGTTCAATTTTCTTTGTTTTTTGAGGATGGCAAGAACACATAAAATCTACATATTTGGGAGAAAAACCCATTCAATTTCTTCATTTCTTTGAAAGCAATACATATAAACCAATGATTTGCAGGAAGATGACCTTTGTGCTGAGAAAGTTTTATGTTTATTCTGTTTCACTTAATTTACATTTAAGTAGGTGCCTATAAGCAGTGAGTACCAGCTTGCACATCTCCAGATACAAACCAAGAAACTTGCACATCATGCTAAGCCCATTCCCACCATCGTCAACCCATGTGAGTTATCTATGTGTGAACAGACAAGCTTGGTCTGAGGACCCATGCTGTTCCTGGACTCTCAAAGTTAAAGTGGAAGGAACTTATCACACCTACAATGCTGCTACCACCTGTCAACCTCTGCTCTAAAAACAATGGCTTTTATGTCTTGGCACTCTTAAAGGGAAGCCAGCACTTCATTGAGTACAGCTTAGCCTTTGAGCTTGTGCAAATTCTCTGTATCATTGTGATGCAGATCTCACCCTCTGTGATAAGCTTTCAGTCCTACCATCCACTTAGTGTGTCCTTGCTTCTCCATAAATAATCTTACCAGGCAAGCACACACTGCATTTTAATTTGTAACTTAGTCTTTTGAAATTGTAAAGGCATTTGATGACAGTTTTGTTTTTTTTTAACTAGGAAAATAATTACAATTTCCCAAACAAAATTCATTTAACAGGTACACTAAAATTTCTTTTGTAAGCAACTTAATTTTGTAAGTAAATCACAGAATATTTAAACTAAATAGTATATGTTGGAAATAACTGTGTTAGCTCTACTTGTCCATGCACTTACAATTGTCTCAAACAAAATACTCAAAAGAGTACAAAGACAAGTTGTTGTGTATTAAGGACATTCACCATTTCATGCCTGGAACTCGAGTTAAGCCCATAAGAAAGTAATTATGAGTTAAACTTAAGTAATAAGATATTTTATATGTATTCATATTTATCTCTATTGTCAGTACTTTGTCAGACTGTGGTCCCTATGCCTGAGAAGTTTCAAATTCAGCTGAGAATCAAGTTATGAAATACTGCCCAGTAGTTTTCTATGGGATAAAACCTTCATCTTACAATCTAGCTTTTCATAAACATATGTAATTTTTAATGTTACTTGGTAATTAGTCTACCTATAAATTGATTAGGGACAAAGGTATAGGGGCTTCCTAAGATAGTCCATTCATTAACTAGTTCTCACTACTCAGTCAACAGATAAGCCTTGTTTTATGTATATATATGTGTGTGTGTGTGTGTGTGTGTGTGTGTGTGTGTGTGTGTACGTGCTAATCAAGATCATTATCATACGCACTACCTCATTCTTTTTTTTTTTTTTTTAATAAAGGGACAATATTTAAAAGCTTTTCTCTTAGTTTCAAATACACCGTTTGTTTAAACAAGTATTTGGGGGGGGGAGTCTCTTCAGAAGAGATTTTGGAAGATTTAACTTTACACATGTGAAAAGTAAGCAGCACTTTTCAGTCATTCTTTATGAGTTATGGGCTAGTCATAAAACTCAAGACACAGTCCAAGCCCATAGCTGAAACAGTGCCAGGAGAAGTGATGCAGGAGCCTTTACAGTTGGGGACAACAGGCCAGCACTTGCTTTGCTGCCCCAGAAGCAGCACTGGCCAGACAATATCCTGAAGAACAATAGCATTCTGTATATCATCAAATTGAAAAAATGCCACTGAGTCTAAGATGTGCTAGTATTTTCTAAGGTGAAATGTGCCCTTGAGTCAGCAATGGCATGCTCTCACTGTCATATTATGATCTTTCAGTCTCATTAACCTAGTTATATGTGATAAATAGATGCTTAAAATATTTTGAAATACAGTAATCCTCCCACCAGAATCCCCCCCCCCCTTTTAATGCTACAGACTGAAATCAGACAAAACCTTCATGCCCTAGAGGGTAAGAATTCCAGCAAAATTTCGCTCCCTCTGGAGAACGTATCTAACACCAAGTATGATTCAAATATCTCTTCCCTTAGCTCCCACAATGTGTGTGCACAGTCACTGAAGCTTATCTCAGCAGTCGATTTATTGATCTTCTGTACCACTGCATAATTTTCAGAGCTCAGAGGACATCTGATAGCTTTTTGCAAGCTTGTAGCATAGTGCCCAGTCTGTTGGTTGGTGCTAAATGACTCTGATGAATGAACAATAAACAAAGGAGCTGGTGATATAGTAGCGACAATACCAAATGACAGTTTTCCTTTAAAATCCCTCGAAGAATGACTAACAGGATGATTTTCCCACAACAGAATAATGTTTCCAAATTAACCTGAAAACTGAAGAATTTAGTGCTTGCTTTTGGATGATGCAATGACAAATTAAAGTTTGGAGTTAAATTATAGTGATTCTAAATAAAATAAAGTACAAGTAAGAAAAGCTGAGGTCAAATATTTAATTTTTCTGAGTTGTATTTGTGGAATAATGTATTTACTTAGTTTCACTTAAATTTGTATTGGATACGGTGTGTGTTTGTGTAAAGGAAGCACGTTTGTTTCAAGGGAAATAAAAGAGGATGCATGGGGTGTCACTCTAATTGAATAATAAAGAATAAAATAATTGAAAGTTAATAATGAGTAGTAACTAAAAATATAGAACATAAATGATAAGTAAATAAGGTTATTAGAATCAGAAGATCCCTGCTTGCTTCTAAAAGCAATAATGTCAGAAGGCAGAATAGACAAAAATTAATTAATAACGTAGGATTGATCAAACAGTCTTCCTATGTCTTTATCACAAAAAAAATGAGGAAGTGGTTCTTTATGCCTCAAATAGTGTGACACATGGCTTTCCTATCTTAATCATGTCAATGAAGATTTGTCTAGGATATTGGGAAGGTTTGTAATCCTTTACTTACATAATTTGTGATGGCCAAATTTGTGCATGTGCTTTTTAACACTGTATGGGATTATGCTTGATAATGCATCAGTCACTCATATTGATTTATCTTATTTTGATTTGAATGCTGATACTTACACAAACTATAGTCCTGAATTGTATAAAAAAAAAATCAGAAATGCTTTTGTGCCATATTTGTATATTTAATTTTGTAAGTATAGTATATTTTTGAACAGGTTAACATGAAATGATGCAGAAGGATTTGATTTTGCTGTAGATAAAAAGTATTTATGCGATGATGATGATGATAATGAAGTAGTGTTTATTTCTGTTCCAGTTGAGCTCATGATTAGAAGGGTGTGGGATCCCCAGATTCTTCAGCTCTAGCTAGAGAAATTGATGACCCTGGAGAACATTGACATGGTGCTCTTTGTTTTTCATGTTCATATTGGATGATGCTAAATCATAAAGGAAAGGAAATTAACTCATATCCAAATATTTTTCTAATTTTTATATTGTGCACATGTAAAAGCCTTTGAGTTTCCATATATGCCAATATATTTTACTCATTAGAAGAACTAGCCATGCATTTGAGTTTTTTCTTCAGTGAGTTTTGTAAAATTAATTTTTATGAGGTGTGGTTCTGTTAACCAGAATCTAGAAATAGTGAATTGTATTTGTCTAAAAGTGATTAATAGCTTATTATTATTACTAATTTTTTAACTTCTTTTACCTTATTTTTCAAATATTTTCACTGTACTAATGTAGACTATACTGTATTAATAAACATTTCCAAGCTATAAATCAATTAAACACTGCTACCAATATTCTTAGGTTACATAAACTGAAATACATTTTGCTGAACACTTCAAAAGTATTATTTCCTACAATTTCAGGTGAGCTAAAATAGAATTTTTCTTGTATTTCCTCTAATTATATGGTTGACTGTAAAAGAACAATAATCACTATTTCCTCACAGTAAATGGGCTTTGAGACTCATTAACCACCTTAGTTTTGCTTCAGCTATTAATCTGGGAAGGCATTTATTACTTTGCATATTGCAAAGCAATAGAAAATATCAGTTAATTAATTCCATTGGGAGATTTTTGGTACCAACATAAACAACATTTAAAAAAAAATAAGTTAACCTTGTAGGGAAATAGAAAGTACTCTATATATGTTGTTCACATAAGGAGGACAAGAACGGTACATAAATACTATTTTCATGGTCAAAGAAGAGTCTACCAGCTGCAACTCAGGAGTTCTTCACAGAAATGGCAGTGATAGGTAGCCTTTGATGAAGATGAAGCCAGCATACTGTGCCTCTTAATTGTGCAGACTCTGGGGAAATCTTGAGCTCAAACTTGCTTTATTGATTATCAGTTATGAGCTCCTGCACAAAGTACTTCTCTTTTCTAAACCTGGGTTTTGTCATCATAAAGTGGAGTAAATACAAAAAAACACTCCAAAGAGAATGTTTAAGGAATTAAGGTGCTGCATGCAATATGCTCCTTGTAGCAATAAATATCCTATCTGAATTATTAGTGTTAGAGGTCCAGTGGATGTAACTATGTTTCTCCTCCATCTTGTCATAACAGGAAGAAAAATCTAAAATTGAAGGGAAATACATCAATCATGTTTTAAGATCCACAAAGATAGAGGATTAGAGCAATGTAAATACTATGGGATACAACTCAACTTTATAGTCTGTTGGTCATGATTCTTAACATGCAGTAGACAAATGTTATGTTCCATATATGACCTTTAGTACCTTTTTTGAATATCTATTATTTATATGTTCAAGCCTAGTATGAGTGATTTAGATTTTCTTCAGTCAAGTGTAATTTATGCCTGTTATGAAAGGTAAGTAAATGAACATTGCCCATCCCTCTGTGTGACAGGCGAATTAGCATCAGCCTCATCATTGCTTTTTAAGGAATATGTAGCTTGTTTACTTCTAAAATAATGTTTTATGAAATAAAAGTGTTATGAGGAGGTAAATTATTATTATGTTTACAACACATAGGTAAAATTCTATTACAAATGTAGATAAAGGTACCCATGTACATTAATTAAATTATCAGTTATCCATTGAACACCTGAGATGTTTATTCCTCTGTTATATCAACATCGTATTGATTCTGTAATTAACTTCATTTATTCAGAAACAGATATTTCACAATTCTTGTCTGTTGCATTGGGATGCACATGCAAACTGGCATGGCTTGATTCTAGACATGGAATTACAGGGTGATGAATGACACCGTGTTATTGAAACAGTGTCACCTGGAAACCTGGGAATAAAGCTATCTCATCATATCAGAGAATTTTAACAGACCTTTCTTAAAACTCCAGTGGTTCAATTTGAGTGGCATATATGCAAAACAATTTATCTCACTCTATTGGATGAGACAAATGTCTGAGAGCTGGTAAAAGGGCTTGTTCTAAATTCATGAGAACTTGAGTTTGGGTCCCAGGACCTCAGCAAAAAAAGCCAGATATGATGGCACCTGCCAGTCATCCTAGCTACGCTCAAAGGCAGAGGCTAGAGGATCCCTGCAGCTTGCTGGCCAGGTCATCTTGCAGAATTAGTTTATTGAAAAAACCTGCTTCATAAACCTAAGGTACAGAGCAATAGCGGAAGCTCTCTGGCTTTTGCATATGCACATAAATGCACCTGCACCAGCACACACAGATACTCACAGACACATGTATGTGCAAAGTAGGCACACACAAGTATGTACACACAAAAACATGTAGACATACATGAAGACTGATTTTTTTTTTGTTTGCAAAAAAAAAAAAAAAAATGGTGCTATGACTGTATTGACCATAAGAATTTGATTCAAATGAAGCCTCCAAAAGAGCATGGTTTGAACTCAGATACCAGAAAGGCCATTCATAGAGTGGTGTTGCCTTGGAGAATTTCTCTATGAAGATAAGTTGTGTTCTAAAACTTCAAATTAGAATATTTCCCTCTTTTATCCTTCCTGCCATGATTTCTTCTCTCCTTCCATCTCTCTGTGTCATTTTGTTATGTTCTACATTATTAGAATATAACATTTATGTTCTTTTGGCCAGTGAATTATGTTAGGAAGGTTATTTTCCGCAGCCATGAAATCAAGTCCAGGAAGGACACTTTTCGCTTTGGTGGCAATCAAGAATGCAGGGAAGAATGAGCAAAGATGGAGGCAAAAGAATGAAATCATGGCTGTAAGAGAAGGGAGAAGAGCAGAGGGGTCAGCAGTTAAGAACACTCACTGCTTTTGCAGAGGACCTGGTTAAGTTCCTAGCACCTTCATCCGCTGGCTCACAATGGCCTATAACTTCAGTTCCTGGAGATCCGACGTCCTCTGCTGGCCGTCTGTGGTCACCTGCACATACGTGGTGCACATGAACTCATGCAGGCACACATACACATAAACAAAAATAAACACATAAATGAATATTTGTTTTAATACAGATAAGAGCTGAACATTTATATGCAAAAAGAATTTCAGAACAGGGTGTTGCACCATGAACTGTGGTTGAACAAAGACGTGCTTGTCTTAATCTAAACAATGAAATAGCTTTTCTAGTACTTCTTAGAAGAGGGTATTTGTTTACAGGAGTTTAAGGGTGCATGGTGAGTTAGAGGGCCCCATCTTGCTGACATACATGAGTTCTCAGAACCTCCTGATCTGTACAGCTTATGAGCATGACATATGAGTAGCATATTTCCGAAATGAGTAAATGAATGGTAAAGGCCATTATAATTGTGTGCTGGAGAGATAAGATGGAAAGACCACTTGCTATAGTTTTGGAGGACCTAGGATTGGTACCTAGCACCTACATGACAACTCACAACTCCAGTTCCAGGTATTCTTCTGCATTTTTCTGGCCTCTGTGGGTACCAGACACAGACATGGTGCAAATACATGCATGCAGGTAAACACTCATACACATAAAGTGAAGCTACATCTTTAAAGATCATTATACTGTGTATGGTCAAGGAAATATGGTACCAGATTTTTCATCACTTTCTCTACCTAGTGTTGCCACTACACAGATATTAAAGGGGTGCTGACACTTGGTCTATGCTTGTTTTGATTTCTTCTAGCTATAGCTTACACTTCTTAGTCAGATGGACAGTTGACCATGTATAAGTTTTGTGTTGCATATCTGAGTGAAGATCCAGGTATCCAGATCTTGGGAACTATCTCCATACATAGCCAGTCTTCCCCTTTTGCTATGTTATTCCTCTCCAGAGTAGATGTGATAAACACTTCAAGGTTCAGTGTCTGCCTAGTTTTAAGATTGTAGAGTAGACATAAATGTATTTTGAGATATTAACAACTGGATGTTGGAGCTAAAATTATCTCTAATGCATGATACTGAAAAAGTGGACATTATGACAATAGCCTCCAGGGACTGAGGTGTGGGAAGTATGGTAAATGGCTCATGTGAATGATGTGTACACAATGTGGCAATGGACTCCAGGAAGCTAGATGAGAAGAATATGGTAACAGGCTCTAGGAAGAGATGTAGACAATATGGTGATGGAGTCTAAGGAACACATTGTAGATACTAAGGTCATGGGCTCCAGGAAGTGAGGCTTGGGAAATACTGTGTCACACTATTTATGGGAATAAGTTAAAAAACATGTGCTTACACTAGGTAGGAAACCAAGGACAGATGAAAGTCATGCTACTGCCAAAGTCAAACTCAGTGGAACAATGAATTTATTGGGATCCCTGACAGTAGTATGGTTGAGGAGTTATTTTCAGGGATGTGGATGACTTATGGGAAGCTGCATCACCAAAAGCCTCTCCAGCATGGGTGACAACTCAATAAATATGGAACCTTGGTTGTAGGACTTCCTCAGGCAGACTTTATTCTCCTTTGCAGTCCTTAATGATATAATCTTGGGAATTCAGTCTATTTTAGGGACTCTCTGAGACATGAGTTGTTTTGTCTTGTTTTGTTTTTTGAGTCTCCCTGTAAAATTTCCTGAGTCTTAAGGAGTTTCCCTTTGAGGTGTGATGCTTTAATATGTAGGACATTTCTTTCTAACAGCTTCTGGGAAGCAAGGGAGATAGCAATGCCTTGGGTTCCTGGTAGCAAGGTACAGACGGTAGAGTTTGGCTGCAGGAAGTGGTGTGTACAAACTACTGTGGTATGCTATAGGGATACAGATAATGGAAGTATAGTGATGAGCCCCAGAGACGGTGATGGGACTCAGGAAATGATGTGTACACCAATGGTGATGTGCACTATGAAATGAAATGTGGACATTATGGTTATGGGATCTAGGAAGTGAGCTGTGGGCATTGCTGTGATGAACTTTGATAGATGAGGTGTAGACATACAGTAAGGAACTCTGTGGTGTATCTCCTGGAAAGTATGGTGATGGACTGTAAGAAAAGAGGTGTGAAGAGTATGGTGATAAGCTCTCAGAAGTGAGGTGTGGACAATATGGTTATGGGCTCTAAGATGTAAGGTGTGGGTCATATGGTGATGGGCTCCAGGGACCAGCCTTTATTACTGTCTCATATTGGTACATAATTTTATGGAGATAAAAATTTTGTACATAACCTAAGAAGAAATGCTTGTCACAAAGGTATATTTTTGAGGTAAAATGATACCACATATTATTTCATTTGTTACTATTTTAATTTTCAATTTTAATATATCTTCTTTTAGAATCTAGCCTGGGTCCTATTGATATTAAAGATGATTATTCTGCCTTCCTCTAATGCAGCAGTTCTCAACCTGTGGGTCTTGATTCCTTTGGGGATTGCATTCAAGATATCCTGTGTGTCAGATATTTCATTACAATACATAACAGCAGCAAAATTACAGTTATGAAGTAGCAACAAAATAATTTTGTGGTTGGTGGTCACCACACACCAGGAACTGTATTAAAGGGTCTCAGTATTAGGAAGGTTGAGAACCACTGCCTAATGCACCTACTGATCATAGCACCATCTACACAGTTGAAACAGAAAGCCATTTTCCTTGCTTATCTCTGCCTCTCCTTTACATTTCAGTGAAAGGAAGTATGAATCACTCTCTTGCAAATTGTGCAGTGAATTTTCCTATTCATTTTCCATCAGTGTTACAGTCACCTCAGGGCAGTCATGACATTTCTGCCCCAAAATTTGTTGCAAGAGCCTCTTAGCTGGACTTCTGTATTTACACAGTCTAATCCTTTCTCTACATAGCTGTTGGTGATGATCTTTCAAAAATGCAAATCAGATCATGTCACAAGTTGGCTTAGTCCTTTAGCAGCTTTTCATTCTACTTAGAACAAAATCCAAATCTTTTCAGTAGCTTCAAAGGCCCTGCTTGGTTTGGCTTGAGCCCATCACTCCAACCTTGACATGCTGCCTCATGATGTTTCTATCTCATCAACAATGACTGGTGCATAAAGGCAGCTTCATTTCTGTACAGATTATTGGTACTCTCTCCTTTATCTTTCTCTCTCTCTCTCTCTCTCTCTCTCTCTCTCTCTCTCTCTCTTTTTCTGCAAATAAGAATTTTGCTTTGCTTTGAATACTACTTATTTCTTCTTACCTTTAATGACACTGATATATATATATATATATATATATATATATATATATATATATGTTTTGTTGTATATCCATATGTAAACACACACATGAATAACACACACACACACACACACACACACACACAGAGAGAGAGAGAGAGAGAGAGAGAGAGAGAGAGAGAGAGAGAGAGAGTCTCCAGCTTCCTCTTCCCCCATTCTTAGCTTCCTTGGTGTCACATTACACAGTCTAGAATGGAAGTACTTGTTTTTCTGGCTGCTCTCAACTTGTTTCTGTGGTATGGAAAGTCAATGAGGACAGAAGCCATGCCCCCTCTTTCTCCACCCTATCTTTATCATTCAGTACTCTCTGGCACAAGCATACACCTGATATGATTTTGAAGAAATGAATGACTGTGGTTATCAATTTTGCATTAGTATAATACCTGAGAAAATGAGATTATACAGTGAAATGTTCCTCTTGGCTCAAAAATTTGTAGGTTTCAGTCTGTGGTTTGTAGTTACTTTTACTTCAGGATCATAGGAAGCTAGTAATACATCAGGATTTGAGCAGAGACAAGGGGCTGGATGAGAAATAAAGGAGGCAAGCATAGTTGATACTCCCCCACCCCCCATCATCGATGCCCAGGGCACAGTGACCTGTCTTCCACTCTCTAGGCCTCACACTTCATTAGACCTAACCCACCCTAGGTCCCACCCTTAGGACTAATCTTTAATGGACCCCTGGGGAACATTCAAGATCAAAACTACAACATCACCTGAGAAGAAATAAAAAGCAGTTTTTTAGAAGTTATAAAAAAACACAATAGATGAGCAATTGCTTGAACAGTGGCATATGAAATATAATGTTGCTTCTACTTAAAATATACAAACAAGATTCATTATTTAGTTAGATCAAATGATTATTGTATTTTGTGGGTAAGAACCTAATGATTGATGCATTTCACATTTGTCATAGAAACTTTGGCCATAAATTTGAAGCTTCACATGTAAACTCAGGTATGTCACATAGGTGAATCCACATTATTTTTGTTTACTTTCACATTATTTCATTCTATGTTGAGTATCAAGAAAAAAATGAAATTCAGGAAAACTCTTTATTTAAACATTAGATTATTGTCAATCTAAAATGTGTATCATTGGTGCAGTGCTTGCCTAGCATATGGAAAGTCTCGTGCTATGTTTCCAGCATAGCATAAAACTGAGCATAGTGGTACAGATTAATCCCAATGCATAGACGATCTATAGAAAGTGGTCAGAAGTTCAAGGGTATTCTGGGCTACACAGTGACACTGATGCTAGCCTAGGATAAAGGATAAATTAAAACTGCCTTATAATTCTTGCTAACTCAATCATGTGGATAATCTTATTCAGTACAACCTCACAGATATTTGTTTTTAAGTATTACCAAAATATATTATTATGTTCAAGCAGTACTTTCAGACAGGTTATGTGAACCTCTTCCATAATGATATTTTTTTTATATTTTTATTTCATGGCATTTTATCTGTCAGTCTTTTAGTACTATCTGAATAGCATTATGTGATGGCATTTCCCTACTCAACTAGTCCTCATGAGTATCCTATTACTGTAATAGACTTGCATAAAGTTTATAACAATTAATTACAATTACAGTTGTTATGGACCATTAGATACCATAAATCAAACCTTCAAAATCAGCTTCACTCTTGTAATAATGGCTTAGAAAGCATTTTTCCTCTTTGATTTTTAAATTATTACTATCACATATGCCACTTGTTTTTTCTTGAAAAATATTAGTCACATATTGTTATGTGCCTGCCAGGACAATTTAAAAGATGCCCTAGTACAGGGACCATGCAGTGGAAAATGCAAACTGAAAATCAGCTAGCGTCAGTACATAGAGGGTAAGGGCTTCAAGAGGTTGACTATTCAACAATCAGGGAGGACTGATGGTGTACTCACCTCTTGTTGATTCAGTTAAGTGTCTTTGTCCCAAGATGCCATTTAAACTGACATATAATAAATGAGCATAACATATCAAAAGAAATATATGATTGTGATAGTTAATGCTGCAGACAGAGAAAAGATTGTGGTATGTGGAAGGGGGACGTGTGAAATGGAGAGGCAAGACTTAGCCAGGTTGCAGTATCTAAGCTCCAACCAGTGTAGATAGGAGACTTTTCAGTGTGTGAGAGCTCATATGCAAAAGTAGCATCCTAGGAGACATGAATGCTCTGAAGACCAAAGATTCCATCATATGGGACTGAGGCGGTGCTTGAGTCTTAAGAGTAATATTCACCTCAGAAAGAAAAGTTAGCCATGAAAAACCCCTACTGATTCAACCTGGAGTAAGATTATCAATATTTAGAAGAAAATTGTCTAAGCTGCTACATGGAGGAGGAACTCATCCAAGCTTGTCTCATAAGAGTGAGAGGTTTTTACATTCTTTACTAAAGGAGAACATTTGATAGATTTGTATATACACACACACACACACACACATACACAATGTACCTAAGAATTTCTATACCATCACCATAGTTCTCTGTTGTTTCTATAATTTCACATTAGCAATTCATTCATTCTTTAATTATTCTACTTATGCATGACACCATGAATTTATTTAGCTGGCCAGTCATTCATAGTCAGCCATTGAAGGAGCAGAATTTACCAAATAAAGATTATTTCCAAATTTATTCAATAGACATAAAGATCTGCAACATAGTCTCTGTTCTTGAAAAGAATACTTTTATAAGTCATGGCAAAAGTGTACAGAAATGGTGCTGGGTCCTTGGAAGACATAGGAAGACTGCATAAAGGAAGTAGAATGAGCAGGATTAGAGCATAGCAATGTACAAATGAGAACGAACAACACCTACGTTCACAGAGTAGAGACACATGATAGTCATAATAACCAGGCTGTCATACAGCTTCACCTAGGGCAGAATTTGGAACTATTTGTTTCAGAATATTAACATTCCATTTGGAGTCTCAGGCTCATTAACTGTAAGAACAGTCTATATTAACTCATAGTCCCATTTTTACATTCCTATCAGAATTATTTATGTACCTGTTCATATCTCCTACTAAATGTTAAGGTGACTCAAGTTTAAATTCTGAGTACTTGGTGAATGACGAAGGACTGTGGAGTCAAGAAATAAAATGGATCTTAGAGGGAGAAAAGTAGAAAAAAGTTATATGCAAATGAATCTTGAACTATTTCCTACTGTCTTCCTTGGTTTTGGATGTTCTAACAGAATAGCTGAGACTGATTAACCTTTAATCGTGGAAATATATTTCTATACAGGTTTGGAGTCTACAAAGTCCCAAATAAAATCTTTAACAATAGTGTCTTGCACCTTCACATGAAGGAAGTCAGAAAGGCTGAAGGAGAATTAAGTCTATGGCCTGAATCAGTAGTAGAGAAGCAGGACAACCCTTTCCAGTAAAATAAGGTACCAGTAGCTGTCAGTAGGCATCACTTCTCAACACTGCGGCTCTGGAGAGTAGTTACAATATGTAAATCTAAAGGGGGAAATTTATACCAAAGTATCTGTCCAACATTGCTGTCTTACAGAAGAAGCTGTATGATTCTATTTGCAGAAATAAAACTGAAAACCTGAGCAAAATACAAATGAAATAAAATTTTCTGAACAATGTGTATATATAATTTTATTTGATATATAGTCAAAATTATTTTCTGAAGTGGTTTAGATAATTTATATGCACCTAAATAAAACAATATGATCCATAAATCATAGGACTGGTGTTTAAGCACTGTTAGAACAGGACACCTAATCACAGAATTTGCTCAAATTCCTGCTATCTAAATAAATAATGCAATCATTTATACCACTTTTCCTTTATGAATTAATTTTTTAATTGTGTGTGAGTGTGTGTGTGTGTGAGTGTGTGTGTGTGTGTGTGTGTGTGTGTGTGTGTGTGTGTGTGAAAGTTCATGCATAGCCCTGTATGTAGGTGGTGATCAGAGAACAATTTTTGGGAGCCTGATTTCTAATTTCACTGGGTTCTGGGGAGCAAACTCAAGTTGTCAGTATTTACAAACTGAGCAATCTCACCAGCCTGATTTTATACTATTTTCTGTGGTATCTGATTTCATTAAGGACATTTGTATTTTGATGAAAAAGTTAATAATTTTTTAAATTCATGAGTATGCAGCTATTGATTATATAATAAATATTACAAAAAATATAGAGATTGATAGTCATCTAATCTGAATAAGGACAATAATAACAAAGTAACAAGAAAAAAGGACACTCATATCGGAAAATCTAATATATGAACAATTCTGGTGGCTGCTATGAATCATGTGAAAAACAACTGTCAGTGTTTGAAGCTTATTTATATAAGTCTTAAGAATATTATCACATCTTCTATTTCTGGTTACTCTTAAGTATTCTGATGGAATAACACTTTCCTTTGTCAAAATCCCATCCTCATGTAGGGACCACTGTGGACACTCACTTTGCTAACTGCCAGCAGCTGTAATTGTCAAGCACCTGCTTAACTCCAGTGAGTTGATGTCTTTGTCTCTCTTCATTCTAACAATATTCCTGAGGATTTATTGTCATTTTATATAGACAGAAACAGAGTCTCATGGAGAACAAGTGGTTACCCAAGCCACCATGAAGCTGTTCAGGGTGTACTTCATCATAGGTTGCTCTGATTCCAAAGCCCATGCTTTTGAGATCCTGTGCCACACTGCAATGTTCATCTTTGTGTATTCATTTAAGCCTTTGTATTTTAGAGCTTCTTAAGATGCTGGGGATAGAAAGATGTACAAGAATTAATAGACATTCTCTAGAAAAGATGGCATTTCATTAATAGCTGCAGTGGTGTCTTGGGCATCACTGTTTTCACCCAGGGGCATCAAGAAAAGGATTCATGGAAGTGGTCAAGCTTAAGCAGGAACATAGGGATATGCTACATGGGTAATAGAAGAAATGGCTGTCTGGATCTGAGAAAAGATTATGAATCCTTATATAATAGGGTCAAGTCTAACCAGAGTCACTGCTATAAGAAGCCAAGGAGAGGAAAATCCAGGCCCACTTTTACATAGTATGTGGATTTTATTCAAATCAACTAATACAAAAAGTTCATAACATTTCCTCAGCTACATGGGCATCGTTGGTGACTTTACAGTATTAAAAGACAAGTCATACATTTTCTCTGTGGTCACGGAGGATGTTATTAGGTAGAGTGTCATGAACAGGAGTCACACTGCAGAAAGAATGGAAAGGCAACTGGGAGCATGGCTGAAGGTGGAGGCAACAGAGATTCTAAAAGACCCTTTTCCCTTTTCAAATGCAGTGCTATGGTTCAATGCCCTCAAGTAAATTCACTGACTTCTCTTTTCCAACACACTAGATTACGTTTATAGCTTTATTTGTAAATGTCTCTGTGGATTTGGCTTGTCTCTAAGATCAACAAATTCTCCAACTGCAAGTCTGCTAAGTGAGAAGAGGCTCAAAGAACTCAGGGGTGAAGTGGGGCTCCCCTGCCTATTCAGAAAACTGGAGTGTCCATCAATAAACCGAGAAAGACATGCATCAAAAAGTTACCTGTCATAACACACCTGGACCAAAAGCATTTGGTGACAGTGGTGGCATTTCAGTCCATCAGGGAAAGAGCAGGGTATTCAGAAACTGGCCACCACAGAAGCAACTCATTATTTGGGGGAAAGGAAAAGCCAGTTCAGTGCTTCGGGACTTAAGCTAATATAGATGTCAGACTTAGATGCTAGAAGATTTAATTGTAATACCAGAAAAGAGCCCCAACACAAAATATGGTGGCTTGTTATATGGAAAGATTTCAGTGAAAGATATCAAAGACAGGAAGAAAGGGTAAATGTACTATCTTAAAATTGAAAAGCATTCTACCATGAAAATAACACACATACTGAAAGAAAATTGTGAAAATGGTTTTCAAATGAAGTGAGAGATGAATATTTCATGTGACCAATAAAATATTCAAATGTATTCATATTAGATGATCTATAAAATGCAAATAACATGATAACGAGATGTCATTTTTCTACATGGTCAAAACTATTTTTTAAAAGTTAATATTCAATGTTGCCCTGAAAGAGTGAACTGGGCAATAGAATATTCTATTACATGCACATAAATTAGCATAATCTTTACAAGTATAGCTTAGTAGTAGGTATAAAAAGGTTTGAAAATATATGTATTGCAGAATATAGTATATTCATAATTTCATGTACCTTTATGATACAATCATACAATTCAATGAAATATTGTTCAGCAAAGACATTTTGTACAGTATCAAAAAGATCAACACAGTCTCATTAGAAAGTCTCAACTTTATGTCTCATTAGAAAGAAAACGGTTAGTACTATGATGTGGAAGTGATTATATTACTACTGCATTAATAAGGATAAACTGTAACCGTTGATTACCATATTGGTCCATTAAAAAGAAATACAATAATGTTTGTGAACATTGGAAAATGCCTTAACACAGATATCTTAGTAAAGTGCAAGTTATTATTTCTTTTCATCATTCCAATATTTATTTTTGATGCATTTTCATATTCAAGAAAAAAATCAAACTTTCATAGTAAAAAAGGTGGTTGCATTTGTGGAGATGTTTTACTGTGAGGCAAGTCTTTGGTGTTGATCCCTGATACTGTGTCACGGATGTAAAGGAGTCAGCCCAGTTAAACTCAAAGGACTGCTTTAGTTTGAGAACCAGACAGTGTGAACTAGGAATGTTCTTGTAGGTTTCTAACAACAGAGAAGAAGGAGTGGTGTTGATCGTTACCATATCGTTACCTCACTCATCCATGTCACTCAGAACTGCCTGCACTTTCCCTTGAACTTGGTATTAGTCATCCTCATTGCGTATGAAGTCCCTTAAACTCGACCATTCAGGAGCCTGGGCTTGTGGATTAACGTCATTGCACTGGAGAGGAGTGGGTTGTCATAGAGTGAGGCAATCATTTCCCAGTGGTTTTCATTTCCTTCTGTCTTTTATCTATTTTAACATAACTGATAACATCTTTGATCATGAGATGTTTCAAATCTCTTTCAGACACTTTCTGGGAACTCTTGTGAGTTAGTTTATTGTTTTTCTTCCTTTTTTTTGTGCTTCAGCTGCTGTTGCCCACAGGCTGCAGCCACCCTTGTAGCATCTGCATCGTCTGCTGACAATTTCATCTCCTAGCTTTTCTTTCTTATTCTCCGTTCACAGCTCTTTTACTGCTTATCATTTTGTACCACTCTACAAAATAAATTATAAAAGGAGATATCATAGAAGAAAGCCAGATATCTCCCTAATTTTCAGTGCATTAGTGATATTTGGAAAAAATCCACAGCTAAATGGCTCATACACTCTCAAGAGACTGGTCATTGCTAATTACTCCTCTCAACCCAGCCATTTCTTAGCTTTGGCAGGCTGTTCCATTTGCTCATTTGTCTTTTGAGTCATCTAAAAAATGGGAATCTTATTTTTCTAAGAGTTCGATTAAAAATCCTTTTCTATATTCCTTATCTAATCGGTCTGGTAAGCTAATGCATAGTCTTCATTTGGAAAATGTATCATCCTTCAAGGCATCTTCAACTTGGAACCTTCAGCACATGAGGCCAGCATTCAAAATGCTGTGGGAATTAACTGTTTGACTGTCATGATTGTACTGGAATTAGTTTAAAGCCATCCTTCCTAACTAACACATCCGGTGGTGTTGGGAACTTTGGCTACTGTTTATACATTTGTTTATTTGCTTAAACAGTTTTTGAAATAGAGTCTTACAATGTAATCCAGGCTGTCATTGAACCAGCAATCACTTTGCCTCACCCTCCTAACTTTTGGGATTCCAGGCTTTTGTAACCACAACTGTCCAGGTTTTGATTTGGGACCCTTATCTTTTCTGGTTTTACAATTAAATCTTCTAGCATCTAAGTCTGACATATATAATAAGGTAAGTCATAAAATGAGTCCTGTAAGTCCCAGACCTGTTAGGGACAGATAGTATTTTCAGGCCTCAGTTGTCGTCCCTGAAAAGCATTACCATTGTTGAATGATTTGCCTTCATTAGAATATTGTATCCTTTCTTTCCACCATTTCAGTTTGAAACACCTCACCATCAATTTTCTGAGATGACATACAACTAAATTTTTTAAAAGACTTTAAAGAATTCACGAGTTTAAGATAGCAGAATCTTGTTTTGTTCTTAGTGATTTCTCTTGCTTTTTCTTGTTTTGAATATTTTATGAAATTCCTAGTCAAGGTTCTTTTTTGTTTTGTTTTGTTTTCCACAATTAAATTTTACTTAGCTATAATGGAAAAGTTACTTTTAGGTGAGTGTAATGATGTTTCCTTTTCATTTTAAGGACTCGTAGAAATATAGGTTATCCAGTTAAATATAGTGCGGATGAAGTCAGCCAATTGACTTGGTTTGTGTCTGTTCCCCATTTCTCTTACAGAAAGCACAAGGCTTAGAAATTTGCCCTTTTGTCCTGTACACAACAAATGGCCACTTGTGATTCCTGTGGAAGGTCATCAGATAGACAGATGCCTTTCATCCTGAGCTGAAGCTCATTCTCTGAAGTTTATGATAAAATTTATTCTAAAATATTTTATGTTATCATTGGAAGACAACTTGAAGTTATGATGACCAGAAGAAAATGTCAGAATGTTTTTCAGGACTTTGATATAAATGTTATATAAATCATAAGAGAAATGTAGAAACAAACACTTCAGCATTATTAGTAAACTTGGTCAGTGATGCTTATTTCTTAGCACAGCATCTGATAATTGACAGTGTATTTATTAAATAATAAATTATCAATTCAGAGAGGATGAAGTTCAATTGGTATAAGAGCCAAATATTATCTGAACAGTCTTAGCGGCCACCAAATGATTCTAGGTACAACTGTCCTTTGGCTCTTTTTCATTGTTTATTATGAGAATAGGTAGCTTAATTTTATAACATCTGGCATTGTGTCTTGTATATGTGTGTGTATGTATGTATGTATGTATGTATGTATGTATGTATGTATAAGTATGTTTGCTTGTATGTGGCCATGTTTGCATGTCACATGTACATGTATGTGTCTTCATCAGTATACAGAGACCTGATATTGATGGCAGGAAGCATCCTTCATTGCTGCTCCACTTTATATCTTGAATCAGGATCTGTCAGTCAAACCAAGAGCCGACAGATGACTGGTGACTATAGCTAGCTTGCTTTTGGGATGCCCTCCCCCTGTGTTTTGAGCTGGAATTAATGGTGAGCTATCAAGCTTATCTGACCATAGTGTGGATTCTGGGGCCCAAATTCAGGACTTCTTGCATGGCTGGAAAAGCTCTTAACCATTGAGGAATCTCCCCAGGCTCAATTTTGTCAACCTTAATAATATAGTATATTGTGTATAATAGGTAGTTTTACATATTCTTTTACAAAGAAACTATAAAGAGTTTTGAAAGGATGAGAAAGCTGGTGCTCATACTTGTGATTTTCCAGGTGTGTGTGAGTAATTTGGCAGGGGAGAGGTTGAAATAGGGTTTTCCTGTGTAGCTCTGGCTGTCCTGGAACTCCCTCTGTAGACCAGGCTGGCCTTGAACTCATCAACATCTGCTAGCCTCTGCCTCCTGAGTGCTGGGATCAAAGGTGTGCACCACCACCCCCTGGCTTAATTTTTAAATATAATTTATAATTGTCCAGCTATAAAGTAGTTCAGTGTAGTAGAGAAAACCTATACAGAAATCACCAGGGTTTATTTGTTGGAGACAGGAGTTTACTATGTACCCCGTGGAAGGTCTGAAATCTACTATGTAGCTCAGGCTGTTCCCAAACTTGTGGTAATATCCCTGCCTTAGCCTTGAAATGCTGGGACTATAGGTATGAGCCACCACTGCTCTGTCACAGGTTGTTATGAAAGTGTGCCCTGTTATGTTCAGGAATCATGAGAAACTGAGTTTCTTCAATGATGGAAGAGTTATTCAGAATCTACATGCACAGTCTTGGCTAGGGTGGCTCAAACACAGGAGGTTCTGTTGGGTTGGTAGATTTTCTTTCAGTGGCATTTCTTTGAGATGAGGTGAGACTTCTGCCTATCATAGTTGTCTTTACTTCTGTGCAGTAGCAGCCCATTCTTGCTCATATGACTCAGTTACAGTTTTCCTTTCTGTAAGAATCACAGGACTCTAGGGCTTGATCTAAAAAGAGAGAGATCTTGGAAGAGCCCATAAGAATACATTTCAGTTAATTTTTCCCAACTAATAGAATAAAGGCAGTTTCCTAAAAACAAAACAAAGCAAAAAAAGAATACATTTCCCCTCATCATGCCATGAATGCCAGAGAAGACACAAGGACTCTTGCTGCCACTCAGTTTGCTTTCTAGTCAATATTTCCATGCTGTCAGTGAAGTGACATCATTTTACTGTAACAAAATAGTACAAGTAATTTGGTAAAAGTGCAAATGACAAAGCTGGAAAAATTATTTCATGCCTCAAACACAGATGAAATACACCAAAAGGATGAGAGATTATATATATTTAAATAAAAGTTTATTGACCTTAAACAATATGGCATGGTGTAATGTGTTTAATTTGTACCTAAATAGTGTACAAATTTACTTGCCTCTGAGATGGTAAACTGTCTGACAATGGCTGCTTAGATAGTAATAAGGAGAGCAAATAAAACTGCTTATAACCAGGGTACAGAAAAAATAGGTGTCTTAGTTAGGGTTTCTATTGCTGTGAGGAAACACCATGACCAAAAGCAAGTTAGAGAGGAAAAGGTTTATTTGATTTACACTTCCACATTTCTGTTTATTCCTGAAGGAAGTCAGGACAGGAACTCAAATATGGCAAATCCTGGAGACAGGAGCTGATGCAAAGGCCATGGAAGGGTGCTGCTTACTTGCTTGCTTTCCCTGGCTTGCTTAGCTTGCTTTCTTGTAGAATATAGGATTGCTATACCAGTGATGGCACCACTCACAATGGCTGGACCTCCCCTTTGATCACTAATTGAGAAAATGCCTTAAGTTGGATCTTGTGGAGTCGTTTCCACAGCTGAGGCTCCTTCCTCTTTAATGATTCTAGCTTGTGTCAAGTTAACACACAAAACCAGCCAGTACACTAGGACACAAAATACTGTGCACATCAAAGTACATCTAAATGGGAAATTTTGCCTATGGGAAATTTGCTGATCCTATTCCATGCCCTGTGCTGGGAGCATGTGGAGATAGCAGCAAACAAGGAAGGCAGAGAATGGTAGTAAGGAAAGTCAGATACAAGGTACTGGAGAGAAAGGTTCTTGGAGGCAAGCAGAAGCAGAAGGTCAGGTATTACAAGGTGCTACTTCTGAAAGAAGAGGTCAGAGGAGAAGCCTTCAGAGGTGAAGGAAGAGGAAACAATGATTTGGGAAAATAGGGAAAGAAAAGAGATCTACAGAACTACATGGTTTGACCACTCTGCCATGCCAGCTCTTAATTTTTAAAAGTGCACTTTTTTAGACCAATGTCAAAGTCTTCTTGACAATGACAATCACATTGTTCAGATTTTATTTTGGGGTTAAGTCCTTTTCATGGTGGTGAGGAAAATCCCAAGGAAACCTCAAAGGGACTGAGAAGATTTAGGCAACATCTGAACCATGTTGGTAGGAAAAGAAAACAAATGGAATGGTCTATTTTTAATCTGATGATACTTCCAAAATATTTCTCCCTAGGGAGGAGAAATGTGACATTAAATAAATGTTAGACAATCATTTGCATATGAAAAGAATATTTCAAACTGGAAAATTAAAACTGGCTGATATGAAAGAGTGAAAAATGGCAATCTGAAATAAATTAAAAAATAGTAGTTTCTTCCAAAATAAATTAGAACAGAAAAATAACATATAACATGTGTCGGTACAAAGAGTCATTCATTATACCCATGATGCTCATCTGAGATTGCTTGCATAAAATTTAGTGAGCAATATATTTTACTAAGATGAGTGATTTATCCTTCAAAATCCTATAATGGTCTACTACCAGGAGTACACTACATATTTTTTCATACACTGTACATTCATCTATAAACAAAAAACTGGAGAAATATCTATAAAGCATCTTTGTGGGAACAGCCAGAGGTTGATTCCTGTTTGTCGCTGGTGGAAGTACTTAGTTCTAAGTATTCCCGCTGTTAATATATAATGTATATGAACTGTATATTTTAGGTTTTCTCCCAAGGACTAAAACTTTCTTGAGGACAGACTTTGTTTTCAAAACTGTCATGATGGCAAATATGCCCCCAGAAACCCAGATAATTTTCTCTGCTTAACTGTGGCAGTGACTTACACTCTCAGGAAAACACATGGTCAAACCAATGAATATGGGTAGAGAGGGCTATGACTGAGAGGACAAGCAGGAAGCACAGGCCACAGTGGCAGCTGCTGACTATATTCGTGACACATGGCAAATCTGTTAAATTCTGTGACTGTCTGTAGCATGTAACTTGATTCACACTACTGGTATACCTCAGAGGCCCTCCTGGTGCTAAAGGCATCTTAAACTATAATACTTGACTCCATGCTACCTATGAAAGGCAGCAACCTTCTCTCTGATAGGAGCTGATGAATACTGTTTAAAATGACATGAGACCACACAATCAGGCCATTGGGGCTTCTTATGATCTGACCATTCCATAGTTCAGCTGTTCTCAACATGTGGGTTGTGACCCCCTGCACAGGGGTCTCCTAAGACCATAGTTAAGCACAGATATTTACATTATGATTCATAACAGTAGCAAAATTTTAGTTATGAAGTAGTAATGAAAATAATTTTATGGTTGGGGGTCACCATATCATGAGGAACTGTGTTAAAGGGTTGTAGCATTAGGAATGTTGAGAACCTTCTACAAAGTTATTACAGTTAGTAGCTGTAAATAACATTTCCTTTAAAATTAAAATGTTTTCTGATGAAATTAAGACATTTTAATGAGAAAGAACAGAACACATTCTTACTAATGCTTCATTATGTTGATGAAAATAATTAGAGTCCCTTCATGAATTGTATCTAATTAGAAAATTAGATCATTTTCTAATTTTATGAGGATCTAAACTAGTTGCATTATTATATGAATACCTGGCCCCATTAAGTTTCTTGTAGGGCTGGAAGATCACCACCTTCTACGTGAGCCAATTCATCAAGCACTAATGGCATTGATAGTCAATGATTAGCATCACTCCCCTTGTGCATATGAAGTAACTGAGGTCTCACAATGCTAAGTTCCTCCAAATCCTTCAGGTAGCCACTGCCTATATTCATGCTGAGACTCATGTAGCAATTATTTTCCTCAAAATAGTCTTACATTATGCTTATGACAAAGCAAAAATAGAAAGCTGGTGTTTTCATTGATGACTAGTGCATTAGTTGTGCTAGTGGCTAAATATTCTAACACGATCTATTAGGATTTGTTAATATTTTCTAGACAGATGAAATTTCTGTGTTTGATAACGCAGAAATGAGATAAGTAAATAATATGTAAAATCTGCCATGTCTGTGATCTCAAGTAAATTCTAAAGGCATAAAATTAGATAATAATTATATTTTGATTGATTATTATGTGTTAACATTTAAGTGAAGTGAAATTTGGATTCTGTAAAATATGTTGCAGGTAGTATTTTATAAAGGATATAAACTTCCATAGTCTAAGTTATGCTCCTTGTTGAATTGTAATTAGTGTCAATCAGGATTTGCTGATTTTGCTCTCCAGACTTCCTGAGATCCAGGGTGTTGAGAGACTTGGCCTCTTTCCTACAATCAATTCTGATAACTGTTATTGATTGAGTGCCAATAAGTACAACAATGTTTCTAAGAAACAACAGTACAGAGAAGAGTCTTGGTAACAGGAAAGTTAATTCTCTAAGACTAAGGAACAAGATGATGATATGAATTCATAACCACATAAATAATAAAGAGGCAAAACTACATTTGTAATGGAAGAGAAGGCGCTTTGTGATTTGGTCTCATAGATGAAGATATTCTCAAGGAGGACAAGCTTGAACAGGAGATTTTCAGGACTTTTGAAATTAGTAATGTTAGAAGATTTTCCAGCTTAGTTACAGATTTCTTTTTTAATAGGGAGCAATGAAAGGTGTATGGCAGGGCCTGATGAGAGATCTCAGTCAGTAAAGTATTTGCCATGCATGCCAATAATCTCAGTGCATGGGAGGCAGAGGCATGGGGATTCCTGAGGGTTGCTAGGTATCCAGGCTTGTGGAATCAAAAGGCTTACGTTTGGTGAGAGATCCTGTCTCAATACATAATGTGAAGGGAAATAGACGAAGACATATGACAACGACTTTTGGTCTCCACATGCATGAGCACACACATGCACACACACACACAAAAAAAATTACACACACGATACGATAAAGAAATTCAAATAAAAATACACTATCAAAGAAGCAGCATTATATATTTAAAGCAAAAGATAAATGTTCATATCTTAAAATGAATTATTAATCAGCTTATAGCAGAAGCAAATGCTAATTTCTCTATTTCATAATAAGTGGGAATTTTTAGTGTTTATTTTGGTACCTCCCTACATATGTTAAAACAAGTACACTGCCATTCGGAATATATCTTTTGTTGTAATAGGTACACACTATATTGTCTTAAACATTGCTCTACACCTGAAACTACATATATGTACAGGAATGTCTGCACATCACCTGAGGGACTGTCGCTTTTCCCATAACACTCCTACCATCCTTTATGGTGGAGTATATTGTCAAAAAGCCTGCTAAGGTTTCCATGGGATTTTCTTGTCTCTTTTTATGGTCTCTTCTTCGTTTGGGTTCTTTTCTTTTTTCCATGGTCTTTATTTTACACATTGGAGGCTTCACATCATATCTGATAATGACATTCACTTTTAACGGCAAGGCACCGAAGTCTCTATAAGTTCTTGTGACTGTTGGAGGATGATGAGATGACAGTGAGCTGGACACCTGGAGCTTCTCTAGAGTGTTCCCATTGGCCAGGACAGAAAGTTATATGGAAGAGGTTTCCCAAATGTTTCTATAGTGTCTTATTTCTGTTACTAAAATTTCTCAAGTGTAATGTTGTGGTCTTCTGTTTGTGAGGTCTTTTTCTGTGCATGTTCCAGAAGCTAAGTGTAAACTGGTGGGAATAAAACATTCAGTACAAAGGTACCACTTTGCCCTCCCTTCCTAGCTCACCATTAGGCTTTCCTGAACCCTTGAACCGTTTTTCACAGCCTTCCTCTCACCTATGCAGTCTCATGGCTGATGACACTGTTGTTTTGTTAGGGGGACACCCCATTTCTAGGTCTTAGTTATCTTTGTTACTCATCCAGTTACTTCAAAACATACCCACTTCAGACAGAAATAATCATTTTATTTGTTTTTCTCTCTCTTCTTGTCCCCCATCACCTCCCTCTCTACTTCCCCCCTCTCTCTAGGGTTAATCATAAATTGAGATGAGCTGAGGTGCTATGCCTTGACTCTGATCACCACATCCATTAAAAGACAATGGGGTGGAGTTGGCCTTATGAAAACTCTTTCAGTTATATCTGAATGTGAGTTCTCGTTAGTCCTTGAGACCCATGGAGACCTGCAAATGATCTGAGATGTTAGGTGTGTTCACATTCACATATTAATTTTTGTACTTAAGCCCCATGGGAATGTGGAGTTACTTGGGAGAACAGACCTTGGAGAGGATAAGCTCCACAACTGAGCATTTTTTCAAGAAACTGTCAACAAACTTCCCCAACTCTGTCCTGAAAGGCTGTGTGAATTTTGACTTGACCTGTCTTCTTACAGCCTAACTCTTGCTCTAGAGGCAACACTGGTTCAAGAGTTCTCTACTAAAGCAAGCTTTGAAAGACCAGTTGAGTTTCTGCTAGCCACATATGCTATCGAACACATTCTCTCTCTCTCTCTCTCTCTCTCTCTCTCTCTCTCTCTCTCTCTCTCTCTCTCTAACACACACACACACACACACACATACACACACACACACACACACACACACCCCAAACAAAACAAAAACACCCCATTGAGAACTTTCTCACAACAAAAAGGAGGCAGTAGTAATTGCCAAGAGGAACACCTGATCTGGTGGGATAGACTGAGATAATGGCAGTCTTACTGGAGTGTAATTAATATGGTGGAATTTGGATTTTTTTTACTGGTGGGCTAAATATAAGCTAAATTCTGTTTGTGGGCCTTGATTAAGAAAAGGCCACAAAGAAGAGACCCCTAAATTGTTTAAATTTCCTACTGAAAAAAACAAAAACCAAAAAACTTCACATCCTCGGATGCTGTTCTTATTGTTACTGTCATCAACTGGTTGAACAAATAGATATCATCACTGCAAACTGCTTAAATAGCTGTGGGTGACATATTTTCATCAGAGCACTTATTGATATTAAAGAAAATCTTTAGCCTGGAGAAAGATAGGCTCAAGGTCCTTCATGTCTGTATGGTACCATGTTTAAATAATTGGAAAGAACATGGAGTTGGGTAGGGATATGGTTTAAACTGCTCTGGAATACAGAATCAAGATCAATGAAAAGGAGTTATGAAGCAAACAGCTCACTCTCACTACAAAGAAGAAGTTTTTAATAATTAAAGCACAGCTTGGGATGAATCCTGATTGAAAAAGAGACAGTGCAGTCCTGAAGGCAAATATAAAGAGCTCCCTGCGAAAGAACCTGTAGAAATCAAGCCCTTAGAAACATCTTCATGTGTTGGGACTTAGTGAATGCTAACTGAAAGGGGTGACAGGGTCCCTGCAGAGAACAGCTTCTCTCAAGAGAAGCTCATATTTGTTTATTTTACATTTGATAGTGGCAGAATATAGCCCGTGTGCCTGGGTAAGGTGGCAAGGACATGGTCCCCTAACCAGGCATTCAGCATGCCAGAGGAGAGCAACAGAGTAGACCTGAGAAATGAGCTTTTTCCTCCTTCCTTCTGTTAAGCCTCCTTTCCTCTGTGCTCCTTCTCTGATTTACTGTCTTCTATTCTTTGTTCCCCTTTTTTTAAAAAAATAAAGTCAGCATGTACTTTGTCTCTCTCAGGTACTGTACTCAGATCTGAACATAGGTAGTTATATCAGATAACAGAAATCATGGTCTTTTCCTTCAAGAAACTTCCATGCTGCTAAGAGAAACACATGGTAGATGAAAATTTCTGAGGAGAAGTGTTGTTGAATGAATCTCGATCAAGATAAGTGTTACAAGAAAAGAAAGAAGACCTTATCTTGAAAAACAGGAAGAAAAAGACTTCAGCACAGTTGGAAACTAACAGAAGGTCACTATGGCGGAAGCCAAGTTCTTGTAGGCAAGTGACATGGCATATTTGGAGGTTGTAGCATCAGAATGCTGAGTGAGCCAAGTTTGTATGTGAAGATCTGAAAGATGGAAATTCACTGTGAAGGGCTTCAACCTCCTGCCATGCTCCAGACAGGGCATGTGCTAAATACTTTGAGAATAGGAGGCATGTATGGATCCTTTTCAACACCATTTAGTAGAACTGACCCCTCTTTAAAGCAAAAAGATAGATTATCTACCACTATTATTTTGTAATTGTCATTACATATCTGTCATCTCAGAAAGCATCTAGTAACAAGGAGCCTCTGGAGTGACTCTGGCCTTGTCCACATGTTAGCTTCCTTCCTTACTGTATGCATGAACATGAGCAATCTGGCCTCAGACCCATCATTTGTAATGTCTGTTAAGGCATATCTTAAAGTTATGTAAGACTGTAAAAAAGAGTGATGGTCCTCTATGAGAAGAGACAGCAAAGAACAATTTTTTTCTTTTTATACTACATCAAACTACAAAACCACTTACTCTTTATACATTTATGGGCTAAAATGTGATACGTTAATTAACATGTGCATTTTATTATGGCTAAATCAGCATCATTAGCATATCCATCACTTTGTAGTGAAAATTTTAAGATCTTCTGTTAAGTTGTTTAGAAATAACAATATGTTATAAATGTAGTCACTCTACTGTGCTACAGAGTTTGTTTTTATATTCACTGTAACCTCTAACTTGTTCTCTAGCCTCTCCAGCCCTCTTCTCTATGTCCTCAGCCTTTACAACTATTGGTGAAATTATTAAGGCCACTGCATGTAGTTAAAAGGGAGGTTTATTTTGTGGGGTAACTTACAAATGAAGGGATAGTTTGTAGTGTCTGGCAAAGATATAGCGTGGTCCAGCGGTGTTCTCTGGAGAACTCTACTAGGTCTACCTCCAGCGTCCAGGGTACCAGAACCAAGAGAGGCCTCTCCTCTAGATCCTGGGTCTTTAGCTTCCTCCCTCAGCCCCACCTTGTGGGTGTGACCATTACCAAAGCCTCAATGGGGGTTGGAACTTCCAGGCCAAGGCTGGGATGGCTACCCACTACAGACAACCATCATTCTACCTTCTGTTTTCCAAGACTAGTTTGTTAAGATTCTGCATGTATTTGTGTCTCTGTGCATAGCTTATTTCATTCAACATAGTGTCTTTTGAAATGCATGATGTCACATGTGTCTTTAAGGGAGTGTTTAAAGAGTTTGGGTGGACATGGTTATAAAGAGCAGAAGGCTTTCCACACTATCCTCATTAGAGTAGTAAGTGTCACTGCTTTCTGGTGTTGCACATGTGCCTTAGCCTTCACCTGGCTGTGAGAGTTCTTGTTGCTGTTTTTTCTGATGCCCTAAGTCTGTTTAAATATTTAATGTCAATGCTCCATAGGCAGTATTAGATCTATTTGAAATATGTTCTTGAAATTTTTGCAAAAATTTAAATTAAAAAGGCAAGATGGCCTATACGTGGTGAATTATGTACACATAATAGAATGTAGACTTCAATTATTAGTGAATTGTTCAATAAATGTGTGGTTTATTGTTAGTTATTCCAAATTCTATTCTAACAAGAATTTATTTTATTATTTTTCAAGAGCCTTTAATAAAGTATCTCTTCAAGTGTAGTAACCCAGACGTGTCTAATCAAAGTGAACCAGCTCACCATCTGTTCACGGTTCTGCTATTGAGACAGGAATAACACTAAAAACAGCCTGTCAGAGTTTCTTTAAGGCAAATAACATCAATAGCGGTACCCAAGTGACCCTTGCATTGCATTTAACTGCAACTCTTAAAATAACACCCATGTATAGCTACATGTAACAATAACAATCAATGAAAAGGAGAAAAGCAAAAAGGAGGACAAAAGTACAAGTTGGGAGGTTTGGAGGAGGGTAGTCTTGAAGGATTTAGGGGGAACAATGGGAAGGTAGATAAGATCAAAATATATTGTACAAAATTATCAAAGGTTTAATAAACATTATAAATTAAAAAAGAGTAGTAGCTATATAAAAATGGTCCTCCTCTATTATACCAAATGATATATTTAATAAAAGTCTTTTGTCGGTTGAAAAGATATTTTATAATTAAAAACAACCATGTGCTAAAGTTTACTGAACTAATGAGTTAAAATCCTTATAAAAGGTGCTGTTATATGTAAGGCTTGTATACCTGTATTATTTCTTCATTATCTCTGGGGATGGGATCCTTTTTGGATCTAAAAGGAAGAAATAAGAAGGTTACCAATTTATATGCTAGATACAAAATATCTGACTAGGTTTTGTCCAGCATTTTTGGCTGTCACAAATGCCTCTTCAGGATGCACATAAAGAAGCTGGCCAAGCTTGGGCTTAGAGCTTGAATAATGGTTTAGGCAGCTCAAGGGAGTAATTAGAAGTAAAGATTAGTCAGTAATACTCCTGTTCATCAACTATATGAAGCCTGGGCCAAATCACCTTTTGATAGGGAAACAATTCCATATTTTTCCCTGTGGAGAACACCTGATATGCACATTTTAATTCACCCAAGAGTCCTCCTTTGTCAGAATCATAAATCGTTAATGGTTGTTCTAACATTGTTTTCACAAGATGGTAACAGTAATGATTTGAATCTCCTTCCTCTGTTGGTAATGTAGTCCACTCATATATCGCCATTAGGCATCTTGTATTCGCTAACCAAACCCTCCTGGTTGTACATCTTCATTGCGCTGCTGCATCTGGGAAAACACACTTTCTCTTATTCCCATCTCCTCTTATCCTGATGCCATTGGATATTCTGTGCTGCGAATCAATCATCTTGAACATTGTCTAAAAATCTCTACATAAGTCAGGCTCATATTTATATGCTTTCAAAATGAGAGTATAAAGAAGCAGCAGTTTTATTTTATGGGAAGTTTTACATTTTCCTTTTGAGTTATAGAATATAAAGAAGACATAATCAACAAATTCAGCTTCGGGAACTGAGTCTTTTAAAATTAGCTTGATACAATACAAACATAAATTATCCATCTTGATTATCAAAGAAGAAAGAAAAAAAGTCACTTTGTGCTCATGTTTTCCATTTTTATATATTAGTTCATTTCATTGTCATTGAGAGATTATATTTTTAAACCAAAGTAGTTTTCCATTGTGATAGAAAAAATGAGGAAGTTATAAAAAGCTGTGCAGACAACACCAAAGCAGGTCAATATAAAATAGAATAAAAATATATTTAAGAAAATAGAATCTTATTTCACCTTACTAGCATGAGGAATTAGAAGAAAATAACCTGAGAAGTGGCAAACTACATCAAAAAATGACTTGAAATCTTTACTTTCCCCATGAGAAGTCACTACATGTAGCAGGATGCAGCTCTCTGATGTCCATTAATAAGTATAATTTTTACAGATGTAATTGTTCAATAATTTATATGAATAACAAGGCCCAGGGTTAATTCCAATAGTGGAGGGGCAGAGGCAGGTATTTGCCAAGTTAAAGGGATGCCTGTGCTTCACAGTTAGATTTTCTTTCACAAAAGAAATAAAACAAAAGTGTTTAAATATTCATTAGTAACCTATGTGAGGTCAACATTCGGGAGACTAAATCACTAGAGAATAAATACCTCTTGGTGAAATTCTCTGTAAGATAAATCAGTGGCCCAGTTATTCCTTCATCTCTAAACTATGAAATTATATGTTTGTGAAATCATTTCTGAGAAGAGCAGTGAGACTTTAATTTTGCATTTATAATTATATTTTTAGCAGCCAATACAATAATAAAACAACAAATGAGCTGAGGAAGCAAAAGGTCTTAAAACAGAAATCGTTTTTTCTGCAATATATTAAAAAAGATTTTTAATATATATTGTCAACTATAAAAAGTATCAAAATCTAAAAAGGTTGGTAATAAAAATGAATAAGAGCTTACAACCTTACAAATATATTGTACAGAGTTTATAATTTGAATTTTCTTTTAAATTACTTTTCATAATGTTTCATTAAATATCAGAGGTCACAATAAAAAAATACCAGAAAGTTATGGTAATATTTTTTTTTACTCTAGGAAAACAGATTTTCAAGCATTAAGTGATTTTAATTGTAAGGCAATCAAATAGAAATTCACATATTGTTTAAGAATTAAAAAACTACATATATATATATATATATATATATATATATATATATATATATATATATTTAACTTCAAGACCTGATGAGAAATTAGCAAATAACATGGAGCAGAAATTAAGGTGTGCTGCTCCGTCCTACAAAAGTGCATTGTGATTCATACTCCAAGTCATATGTTCATGTTATGTTCCACTCTTAAGTATGTGTTGGTATTGTGTTCCCCAAAATATTGTGCACTCTAATAAACTTATCTGGGGTCAGAGAACAAAACAGCCACAATATTAAACATAGAGGTTAGGCAGTGGTAGCACACACCTTTAATCCTAGCATTCCAGAGGCAGAGATCCGCCTGGATCTCTCTGAGTTCAAGGCCACACTGGAAACAACCAAACATGGTGACTCTTGCCTTTAATCCCAGGAAGTGATGGCAGGAAGCAGAAAGGTATTTAAGGCGTGAGGACAAGGAACTTTAGCCGGTTAAGCTTTTAGGCTTTAAGCAGCAGTTCAGCTGAGATTCATTCTGGATGAGGACTCAGAGGCTTCCAGTCTGAGGAAACAGGACCAGCTGGGGAACTGGCGAGGTGAAGAAGCTGTGGCTTGTTTTGTGTCTCTGATCTTCCAGCACTCACCCGAATACCTGGCTCCAGGTTTGTTTTTATTAATAAGACCTTCTAACAATTCTGCTACATAAGTGAGTTTTCCTGTCACTACAGAAAAAAGTAATAGCCATTTTTGATAATAATATGGACAAAGTTTTAGATGAATAAATAATGCTAATTACATGTAGCAAGGTAGAAATGTAGATGTCTATGGGCTTTGGCTTTAGATTTATATCTATCACTACTTTTGATATTAATTAACATTATTAAGAAGCCATATCTTCATTATTACTAGTATTTTTCATTTATATTTTCACTTTTGAATTGTTATTTCCCCAAGACAGGGTTTCTCTGTGTAGCTTTGCACCTTTCCTGGAACTTGCTTTGGAGACCAGGCTGGGCTTGAACTCACAGAGATCCGCCTGCCTCTGCCTCCCCAGTGCTGGGATTAAAGGCGTGCACCACCACTGCCCAGTGTATATATTCTTATTATTGGCATGAAAGTATTATGTCACAAAACACATTGTTTTGCTTCAAATGCAAATTAAATACTAAGTAGTTATAAAATACGCACAAAATGAGAAAAATAGACGAAAAACAGGTCCATAAAATACTGTCTCGACAGTGCAGGCAGGCAATGTAAATTGTGAAGTGTAAGTCATGAAGGAGAATGCACAGAAGAGAGCTCCCACACAACCATATTAAGACAATTGAGTAAGGATTTCAGATCAAAGGATGCATTTAACTTAAATCTACAGAATTTGGGGAAACCCTCCTGAGCAACACAGGGGGTGTGTTATCTCAATGCAGCATTTCAAAATTGAGGGGAAAAGATGATGTATAACCAGGACTTAGAATCACTGACACAGGTCATGGTATGTTCATGTAGAAAGGTCTAATAAAGCCCTTATGTGGATGCTTTTGATAGTCAGACCTAGGAATTGCTTTCTGTAAACACCTGAATTATAAAAAGAAACAACAACAACAACAACAAAATCAAAGAACCGTGGATTTTTTTATGTCCAGTGGAAAGAATTCTCCTATAGAATGAAAACATTCAATAAAATACTTGTGTAAAAATGAGTTAATGAAAATCTAATTGTAATTATACACCTGAAAATACTGTGTTTATGTATACAACATGACCCATGAATTACTCTATACTAATTTTATGGAAATAGGGAAATATAATATTGCATGTATTTTTACCATAGACCAATGTGGAGTATTTTTTAAAAGAATAATCAGAAATCAAGGGTGACACTGGACAAAATTATTATCATTATGTGCAGGGTTTCACTTAGAACTATTTTGAAAAGCATGGCTGAGTATCATGTGTTGGTCAGTGTCATGGCAGAGGAAGCAATTTTCCACAACCATGGGTCTTCCATAGGTCAGAACTGTGCAGGGTCAGTGTGATTACAGGGAAAACAGGATCATAGCTGAGGCAGGAAAGGGTTAGAGGTGTTGACTTGTTTGTGAACATCTGGCAGCTGTTGCTGAGTACTGTGTTTTCAGTTATAGTTTCACAATAGAAGGTTTTCTAGTATTCCAGGCAAGATAAAAACATATTCAGATAATCTCCCAACATAGTTTTCTTGCACAAAGAATGGCATTTCCAGTTTTTGAACAAAATTTTCATCATTTTTGAGAAAATCTTGTGCTTTGTCTCCTAATAGTTTTATTAACTCAAATGTGTTCTTCAACCAAATGCCGGACAAAGGGACTCCCACCGAATAAGTAGGAATTACTCACATTATGTGACATTTCCTTACATAAAACTATTCCCAAGGGGCATGCTTCCAGTCTTGATGGGTTGTAGAGTGGTCTCTGTTCTATTTGACCTCCACATCTTAACTACATGATTAAAATAATAAGATTTTTTTGAATGTTTATATATATATATATAAATGTTAAATATATATATATTGAGACAGGGTTTCTCTGTGTAGTTTTGGTGCCTGTCCTGGATCTAACTCTGTAGACAAGGCTGGCCTCGAACTCACAGAGATCCGCCTGACTCTGCCTCCCAAGTGCTGGGATTAAAGGCATGCACCACCACCGCCTAGGTTGAATATTTTTTAAATTTATTTATTTATTTCACATCCAGACTGTAGTTTCTCCATCTCTCTCTCCTCCCAGTCCCCTCTCCCCATCTCCCCACTGCCTACCCAACTCCCATCCACTCCTCTGTTTCTATTTAGAAAAGGGCAGGATATCAACAAAATATGGTATATCAAGTTGCAGTAAGACTAAGTGTCTCCCCCGTCTTAAGGCTGGGCAAGGCTATCCAGTTTGAAGAGTAGGGTTCCAAAGTGTTTTACAGCAGTAGACAATGACTCAAGTAACAGAAAACCTTTTGACTCAGGAAATGCTGTTTATTGACTAAACAACATTTAGCAAAAGACTGTAACCTTTGTATGCCTCAATTCAATTTTCTTTTTCGAAGAAAATCAAGTGGCTTAATTTTCAGACAAATATAGGGAGTAATACCACAATACCATCCACATTTCCTAAAGTAGGACACCAAAGAAGGCAACTCTAAGACATTTGCACAAACAGCAAGTATGTTAACCTATATATGTGAACCTAGGAGCTGACCTATGTTTACCCACTTCTGCTTCTGTGAAATACTAGCAATTCTTGGGCATTTTTTGAAGAATTGAGATGATAGATGAACATATATTTATTAATGGTTTTAGGCTTTGCAACTAAACTGTTATAATGTATAAACTTTATAGTTAACTTTTAATATAGACAAAACTATTCTGGATAAAGAACATTTAGTAGGCAAAAAAGAAAAAAAATCTAGGAATCACCTGGCCAGTAAAGATAATTAGATGTTCAGAGAGTTGTTGGAGCCCCACATTCCGCTTGAGTTATTTTATGGAACATTAGGTCACAGATAATTGAATCTTAGAATTACAGAAGAAAATTTATTCAGGATTTCACTGTTTTTGCACACCTAAATTTGAGTTTCAGCAGACTATGCCAGGAGTGGAAGGTCCGTATTGGGAACAGTGACACCTTCAAGAACTGAAGATCCTGTTAATTATTTAATGGGACAGGAAAATGCCTAGTGCAGCCATAAAAATGTTGAAAGTTCATAGCAGGAAATCCATTTCATTTTACAAATTTTCATAAATATTACCATGGCAATAATAACATATGCCTTCTGATACCAGGTCAGAAAATGGCATCATGCTTGGTTTGTGGTCATCCATTGTCTAGCAGGGAGTAATTCAGAGCGCTAGGCAATGGACAGCTATGCCCAAAGCAGATTTCCTCTTTATCCTCAAGCTCTCTGCTATGTGGTTACATATTTTGCTTATGATGATTAATATCAATTTTCAACTTGTTCAGATCTAAAATCGCCTGGAAGATGAGTCCATGCATATACCTATGAGGGATTATCTTTTGTATGCTGATCGAGGTTGGAAGACCTGTACACTGTGGGTAGCATTATTCCCTGGACAGGGATCCTACATTATAAAAAGGAGAAAAAGTGCTCAATAAACACAAAAATCAATCTCTCCTTCTTGACTACAAATGCAAAATGATCAGCCACCTTAAGATTCCACTGCTTTGAATTCCCTACCATGATGGATTATACCCTGGAACTATGAGCCAAAATAACCCCTTCTTCTGGAAGTGGCCGTTGTCAGGGTATTTTGTCACAGAAGCAGAAAAGTAACTAAGACTCTGCTTTTTAGTGAAATAGAATTTTTCCAGTAAATATTCTAAAAGGGCAAGAATGATTAAGGATGTATGGTTTTTTGTACTTAAAATAATTCATTTGGAGTAAATTTATTTTGAGAAAAAAGTTAATGAGCTATCATTCCTAGATGAGTGTATTATGGGGAACAGTATCTAGGAAAGATAAACAGTAACTAGAAAAACAGATTAACGTTACAAATGCTGATAGCACTGGTCATTTCACTATTCTGAGAGTCAATATTCTGAAAACAAAACAAAAAAAAAAAAAACTGAGGCTGAATAGTAGTCTCCATCAAATACCAGTTGATTGTTCTCAACGCATTCTGAGTTCTTGTGTATGTGTATAAACACTGGTAGATAACTAGATAACTCGCTCAAGAACTCAGGAAGGAACTGTGACAGTGGCATCATCATCTTATTTGCTGCTTGAGCAGGGACTCAAAACAGCTACATTCTCAAAACGATGCTTGCAGATGCTCAGTACATGTATATCATGTCATTAGGGTTTGTTTATGGTCCACACACACACACTTAAAAGTAATCATTGATTTACATGAACCCATAAAATGTTGTGTTTTCCTACGATCTCAAGTATATCAAATATCTAAAAATAATGAGATAAGTAATATGTGTGGTGATAAAAATTGCATGTCAATACATTTCATTCATCCATAACCACTGTTTGGAATCAAAGAAAGTGAAAACTTATTAGAATAAACACTATATTTAACTTGAAATATTAAATAAAGTGCAGAATGGACCATAGCCATGCTGTACAGTTTCTAGTTCAATATAGAACTGGGTGTTTGCTTATTTTTGTTATCAGAGTTTTATATAGCATTAAGCTCCTCCTCAACTTCTCTGCCTCCCAGGATTTAAATTGCATCAAGGAAAGACTTTCTCCATGTATTATATATCTAATATTTAGTTTTGGTTTTACTTTTATTCCTCTCAACACCAGCAATACATTCAAAGAAATGGTGTCAGTGTGGACGGCAGGGAGGTAGATAAATAACCTGTCTAAAAGAAAGGACACTGCTACTGGGTGAGAGCATTTTACTAGCATAATCCTGGGAACCTGTCTTTGAAGGACAATCACTGTTTACCTTTTTCAGAAATTTCCTCCTTAGTTCCTCCCTGCATGTACATAACCAACTTTCAAAGCTCAGTTCTAGAGACACTTCATCTGTGAAGAATCCCATGATGCTCCCAGAAAGACATTTCTCTGGCTCTTGTGTTTTATCTTTGGTGTATTGAAGGTCATTAATTTATTGATAGAGATGTCTGCTTTCTTGAGACTAATTTACTAATATGTATTTTCATTTCTGTGATCAGGTCTTTGTTTAGTTTCAGGGATGGTGTTTTTGTGCTAATTTGAACAAGAGGAAGAATAGAAATGTCCTCTCAGGTTCTGGTTTAAAAAAAATAATGGGGCCAAAGAGTAGCAATGACAAGGGCACAGATTATTTAAGTTCATTACTAATAATTAGAGCTGTCTGAGAATGGAATGACCTGCTTTTACAATGTAGGTCAAGCACAAGTGGAGGATAATGCAGGGGAAATGTAGCATAGCCTGACCTCGGAATTCCCCTCAACTCCTGTATTCTGTGTCTTACATTTTCCTCTTGTGTCATTTACTACCCTCTTAGGTAGTCTTCAAAAGCACTTTCATATATATTATCTCATTTATTTGAACCAGGTTCCTGTGGTGCATGTAGGGAAAGGTATTATCATTCTAATTGCTCAGTAAAATGAGGCATAAAGAAGTTAAGCGACTTGAACAGGGATACTCAGTCAGCATTAAATTTGAGACCAGAATATAATCTTATTCCAGGTAGTTTTGTAACTTATTTATAGAAGGAATATTTAAAATTATTATTTTGACATTTAAGGGAACATAGTTATTGATTTTGCATTATGAAATGCGTTTTTTTTCAGATTATGCATTTATACATGCTTAATTTGTTTTACTAATGAAACTGCTGTTTGTAATTTTTATGTCACTTTCAATTTTCATATTTATCAGTAGGTCTCAACAGTTTGTAAAGTATGTAATATAGAACATTGAACCTATAATGAAGCAGAGATAAGATGCTACATGTTTCTGTTGCCAGGGTGTGGACAGAATGGCTGGATCCTACATTGCTGAGTATTTATTTCCTGTTTCATGTCCAGATTCCAAGAGACTGATATGTCTTATTGCCAGTTAGCATTCAGTTTAGGCAGAGAGGATGGCTCCAAATTCTTTCCTAAAAGAGCTGGACACAGAACAGTCACCCAACAGTCACTCATGTTGAATTACACACCTGCCATTTTATTTTATTATAAACTCTCAGTGTTCTAATCTTGTAAATGCCTAAGAAAGATTACATTTATGGATGTAATAAATTTGGAGATAGTTTGAAATTGAATGAAGACAGTTAGCTGATCATTTCTGTTACCACTTTCTTTGTGACACTCCAGCCTAGAATATACTTTCTCAACATATTGCAGTTTCTTTAGCTTGGGATTGTGGTCCATCGCGACTATCTCTCTTTTGTCTCATGTGTGATCAGTCACTAATTAGTTGTCAGCAAGAGGCTTGCTTGCAGCTTCAGCTGGAGCCATTTTGTTCTTCTCCATGTGCCCTGCTTAGTAGATGACTCACACGGTTACTTCACCCATGACTTCCGTGGAAGAGAAGGTAGGAACTTACCAACCCATTTCAACTGAACTCTCAAGTCTAAGATGATTACTTCATCTTCATTGTGTAAATTGATACATGTCAAATCACAAGGTCAGTTCACATAGAATCATAAAAACTTACTTCATATAATGGGAGTAACACTGTATAAAAAAGAGGTGACAGGAAGTTTGGGTGCTACTCTTGGTGGCTACTGTTGCAGGCAACTTACAGTGACCCACTAGGGTGGTGACATTCTCTAGTGGAGATGGAATTGTGGAATTGCTTTGCTGAGTTTCAAAATGATACCAAACAAGCATTTTGATTAAAAGTCTTTGTAATAATTTCAATTTTCATAGTCAATCATTTGACACTAGTTATGACTTATAGCTATGTTTTAGCTGTCCATATAGCTGTCTATTTAGATTTTAGATCCCTATAAATATACATTTCTTGATATGTGGCAGATCATCAGTTTGGGATCCCAATTTCTCTCTCTCTCTCTTTCTCTCTCTCTCTCTCTCTCTCTCTCTCTCTCTCTCTTAACTTTTATAGAAGTGTTTTTTATTATGAGTTTTCATGTATAAAGTGTGCTTTTATCATACTTATTTACCTATGATCCTTTCCTGTTCCCTTCCTTCATGCTTGTGCTCATTCCCTTACATGTCCTCCCCAGTCCCTTAGCCTGTTTTCATCTTTATTCATTTAGTTAGCTGGTTAGTTAGTTTGGGTGACCCAGTGAGTTTCACTGGGGGTAAAAGGGTAGGCTGTTGATAAGTCTCAGTCTTAGGGAGAACTTGTGCCTATGTATATCATTCATATACTGATTATTTATCTGTGTTATGATCTCAGATTGTTGGTTTTACACAAACAGAATTAGCCCCATTCATTTTTGTGTAAATGAAATAACTTGTTTGTATGTCATTTATTTTTTTAAATGTAACATTTAAATTTAGATTGAGTATTGAATTTCACTCAGATGAGATAGGTTTATTTTAAATTGATATAATAATAATCTTAACAAATAGCTGAGCAAAGACAAGAGTTACATCTACTACCTTTAATGCATAATAATTGATATAGAACAAAAGTTAATTCTTTTCTAAGTAATACTTTTAAAATCTGAAAATATTCATCTAAATGTCTAAGCTTTTATTCATTAATTCTACCTTAATTTATTCATTATTAAGGCAACTGGTTACAAATTTAATTTTTAGCATGCATCTTATTATTTATTGTGTTTATGACATGACATTAAAATAACAATTTTGATGAATATAAGGAGTATATCTTTGACTTAGTGAATTTTCCCTCATCCATCAGGTACTCTCATTTAAATACAGAATGAACTCAAATAAGTGTAATGTAAGTCACACAATGGATATACATAACAGGGGAGATTTGCTCCCATCACTTAAAGTTGGCTGGAATAATAATCCTTTTAGCACCTCAGCATTGTACTTTGAGTAGTTTGTAGCAATAAAGTCAACCATTATCATCTAATAGAATCTTTTACAAATCCGATGAAAGTTGGAGTCAGGGTTCCAGAAGAGAACTTTTCAATAAAGCTTTCTGTTGGCACATGTTATCCACTTTGTTTGTAAAGTCTAGCTCTCTGATTGGACCTTTTATTCTGGCAGCCATCATCTTTTCACTACAGAAAAAAATATATTGCACATTTTTATGGCAGATTTTATACATGGAAGAATTTTTGTTCCCATTCACACTGGAGACTCAAAATAGCTGCTCAACTTGCCAATGATCAAACAACGTTTACAAAAATAAACTGGAAACAGACTATCTTCCTATATGTGCATCAAAATATTTACAGATTCTTTTTCAGGCATAACAAAATAAACATTAAATAGAATCCTAATCTATTAATATTTCTAGAAGAAAACAATGAACAAATCTCTCTAAAATTTGTTTTTATAAATGTTTTATAATGAAATAGTGTGCTAATTTATAGTTTAATAAATTATTTCCTGTTCTGTAAAATATTGAGTTCTTTTTCATCATTATTTGAACTGATTAAAAAAGTTTCTAATTTCTTACATAAACTGTATAGAATATTCTAGAATAAAATTGGTCTTACTACCTATTGATACTTTATTAATGAGGTCATGAAGTCAATTTTGTAGGTCAAATTTCTTATTAATGAAAAATAAAACTAAGTAAACATAATGTAATATAATATGGAGGTATATTATGAAGGATACTGCTTTGTCAAAGAACTGCTTTCATTTTATGTGTTATTGAATTGTTGGTTGCTGTCACAGAGTCAGGGTTCTCTACAGCCATGGTACTCAGCCTTTGGTCATAACCCCTTTGGAATTGAATGACTCTTTCATATGGGTCACATGTCAGATATCCTGCAATTCATATACTTATATTATAATTCATCACAGCAGCAAAATTACAGGTATTGAAGTAGCAACAAAATAATTTTATGGTTTGGTGTCATCACAATATATCAAACTGTATTAAAAGGTCACAGTATTAAGAAGGTTGAGAACCATTGCTCTAGAGGCATAGGACCAAAGAGATTCATATATATGTGTACATAATTTTTCAGTCAGCTTAGGTTAAAATAACAACAGCTGCATCACACCTGGCCGCTGAGAAAGCAGCATTTTCTAGGTCTTGAGGCTGGGTGTGTCAGCAGTCCCAATCTGCTTCAGAAACCTGGAAGGTTTCTGGAATTTTGCTGATCTTTACTCCACCATGGAAGTCTGCAAATGTTGATTCTGATATCAGTCACATAATCAGCATCAGCAGTAAAAGGGGAAATCAAGTCAGTGTCAGGAAGGAAGGAAGGGAAGAGGGAGGGAGGGAGGGAGGAAGGAGGGAGGGAGGGAGGAAGGAAGGAAGGAAGGAAGGAAGGAAGGAAAAAAGGAAGGAAGGAAGGAAGGAAAGAAGACATTACCTCTAAGCAAATATCAGGTAGTCTTCTTTTTGCCTGTCCTGTTTATCTGTACACTATGGAAGGTGCAACTCAGGCTTGGTATGCATCTTCTCACATCAGTTGAGACAATCAGGACCATTCTTCAGGTGAGGCTTCCTACTTAGCTGATTCTACATTGTAGGAAGTTAACATTAAAACCACCATATTCATTGCCATAATTTCTAAGTGCTGTGGTCAATCAATCCAAAAGCTACCCATTAGAAAAACAGACAAAGTGTAGTTTTTTAGTAACAAGATTAAAATTAATTCATAGCCATCCTTGATAAAGCTCACTTGTAATCCTAGTTCTCTAGAGGCAGGATTGGAAGTTCAAGGCCAGACAAGACAAGATCCTATCTCACAAACAAAAGAAAGCAAACAACAGAAAACCTAAAGTTCCAAATCTTTTCATTGAGTCAATTTAGTACTTCCAATTATGATTTGATAGGCCACTGACTACTCTAAGAATGGGCACTTTTTACTCAAAAAATGTGTGTGTTTATGGTGTAGAAATTGCTAAGTGACTGTTTGGTTCTTCTATTAAATGCTTGTCTTTATTATTGAAATGTCTGGAGCTTAGCTATTGATTTTTCTCTGATTTCCCAGCTTATTGTTCATAACCTTAGAATAATTGTCAGTGATTCTTGGTTCTTGAAGTATTATGAAAGAAAACTTCCTATTCCTAAGAGTAAGTGTGATTATAAGACAGAAACAGTTGTGAAATTAATACATAAGATGCTTTTAAGAACTTTGTTATCTTAACTTGGCAAATGCTTTGGAAATAAGGTAAAATAAATAGGAAATAAACATGACAATTTCTTTTATTCTGAATCTAATTTAAACCATTTGTTTCTTCTGCTGAAAAGATTAATATGTTATCATCATATTAAGTTGGTATAAAATAGATACCTTTTTATTATTAGCTTGTCAAGCATGTATTTAAAGGCTATACTTTGGTATAGTATTATTCTTCTGTCATAAAGATAACAATTTAGTTGAGAAGAAAAAATATTAAATGCTTATGAAATGCTAGCAGTCTCAAAGTCCATGATGCATATTTATATTTATGACTCAGACCATCAGTAATTTCCTTTGCAAGCTCTCAGGAAGCAGTGGAATATGAATGGGTAATGAGTGAATTAGTTTAGATGATATTAAAAAGACTATGACCTTGCCTTTGAGTTCAACATGGAGCCAGAGAATGGCAGTACTATGGTATGAAGAGTGTTTTATGGCCATGACCCTTGTGATATGTTGTACACTGAGCACTGATGTTTTTGAAGACTTCAATTGGGATCTGAATAGGAAATACTTGCTATTCATAGGCTCATTTGTTGGAGCCTAGGTCCTCAACCTATGATCCTATATTGAGAGGCAATGGAAACAATAGAGTTGGGGACTGGGATGAAGCAGGTCTGTGGTACTTTAAAGGATGTATATTGTATGTTTTTTTTTTGGTCTCAGTCCTGTTCATCATGAAGGGAGTTGCCTTACCCTCCTACATTTTGCCAACCCTATGTTTCACCTTGTTTCAGGTCCACAGCAGTGTAATTTATAGCCTATGGAATGAAACCTCTGAAATGGAGGCAAACTGAGTCATTCCCCCTTTTAAATTGTTTCTCTCATCTATCTATCTGAGAATGAGGGAAAGTCAGAATAACAATTTCTTTAACTAGATAGGGTAATACAGCCTTTCTTATACAGCCTCATCTGTATCTATAGAGAAACAACACCTTCCAAAATTTGACTTTTTTAGAGAGAGAATCATGCCACCCAAAAGATGTCTACATATCAGCACTAAGAGTTTGTGAATGGTACTTTACAGTCATGGTTGATTTGAAAATATGGCTATGCAGATGGATTTTGGAGGAGCAATTTTCTAAGAATATTTGGGGGCCAGATGAAGTGTGTGGGGAGAGAAAGTGCAGCAAATCCTTTAGCAGTGGTCAGAGTACTCAGAGAGGAAAGCCTTTAACTGCTGTGAAAGATGTTATCCTGTTATCCACCGTTGTTGACACTAAAGGTGGATGAAAGCATCTGCAGAAGAAGAATGCATGAGCGATGGAATCCATCATTTTTGATAAGGATGGTGGATGAAAGCATCTGCAGAGGAAGAGAATGCATGAGAGATGGAATCCATCATTATTGATATGGATGGTGGATGAAAGCATCTGCAGAGGAAGAATGCATGAGAGATGGAATCCACCATTGTTGACACAGAAAGTGGAAGAAAAGGGTCTGCAGAGGAAGAATGCAGGTAATGTGTAAAGGCTGGACCAGCCCTCAGCAAAAAGCCAAGATGGGGACAGGCAACTCAATTCTGAGCTCACATGGACCTGGATTCTGTCATGAACCTGAAGAAATAATGATATAAATTCCTCTTTGGAGTCACCAGAAAGGAAGATACTAGGGGACACTGATTTAGCCTGGTGAGATTCATGGCAGACTTAGCTGTGAATTGATTAAGTTTTGGTTTTTAACCTACTAATTTAATGGTATCCTGTTTCAATTTTCTACATCTGATATAGTGATAGCATAGTTTGGTGTAACATCTCTTCTCTCAAGTCTTTTGGGAACAGAAATATGTTACTGACCAAAAGATATTTAGCCTGCAGTTTAATAAATATCATAGAAAATCTAAATTATCCAGTGATAAACAAATCTGTCTTGGCTGAAAACAACATTGACCAATTAAGTTCTCTCCTTTACATCAAACTTTATTCTAGATAAAGTAAAGAAAACTAGACAACTTATAATTTGTAATACATTCTGTATTCAAAAGACCAGGACTTAATCCTGAGCCACTGTGCAAAATCAAGTAACAAACAAACAAACAAACAAAATGAAGTAGCAATTGGAAGAGGAGAGCAGGAAAGTACCATTTGAACAGGTGTGTAGAGAAGAACGGCCCATGAAGCTCGTGACTTAAGGATAAGATGAAGCTGCCCCTTTGCCATTCCATTGCTGTTGTAGTCTCCAACATTCTTCTGCACACCTTAATGCTTCAAATGAGTTAAAGGCATCTTTTGCATCTAAAATATAAAGTATAACTGAAACATGACTATTGTCTGAAATCAGTCTTTAGTAAAGCCCGTTAAGGTGATTTAATACAGCATATTCAGAGAGAATGTGAACCAAGAAGGGAAGTAGAGAGGACAGAAGAGAACAAACGAAGACTTGGGATTTTTTTTATGTCTGAGTACATGGATAATACTGCACAGGTTTGTGTGTTAGTCCAGCACCATTTACAGGAACTATGAAAGGACTGAGCATACCTCTTCTCCTCTTCTCCGTGTTCCAGGATCTTGATGTAGCTTTAACAGTTCATTCATTATTCAGACAAATGTGACGAGGTCCTCCTCTTCTCTAGTGGAGCAGTAATACACCCAGTATTACATCCCCAAATATCTGTTTATTAACTTTCAATGTTTCATCAGGGTCAGAAACTGCAATCTTTATGTGTTTGCAGTATTCAACTTTATCCCCTTCTTTGCTTCTGTTAAGTACAGCCAAGATCCTGGGCTGGTCACATCTCTATTGCTCAACATCATTGCATACTTTCTTTTGTCTTTTTTTTCTACTCTTGTCTAGACTCAGCTCCACAATGATCTTTTAAGCCTTCTTTTTTATCTTGTTGCTTTCCTGAGTCAAAAACTTTAAATGGTTCCCTGACATTTATAGGCTTCTCTGTGGTGCATCTTTCAATGCACTCTGCTGCCTAGTTTCAACTTCCATTTATTATGCCTCATATCCCATTATATTTCCGCAGAAATCATCTCCTCGAGCCAAGCTGGCTCATTCAGAGCCCTTAAATATACCTCTTGGTTTTTGGCCAGTATGATTTTTTGACTCCCTCATTCCTCTCACCTTCAATGTGCAAACTCCCCCTGGCACCTCTTTCCTATTCAAACCCTGCTTCTCTTTGTTTCAGTGTCTTCCAAATTAGCAAATACTTTGCCTAGAGAATAGATTGTACTCCTACTCTTCAAATAACAATGAAGTGGAAACTTCAGATTTCTAAGTGAGTAAAACCAATGCTATGATTGTTCTTCCTTATAAAATGTGTTGTCTGAAAATCTTTGATATATCCTCTTCCTTTCTGGTTTTGAAGGTGAAAATCTGAAATGTCTGCTTATCCTAGACTTCAAAGCTGGGTCGTACAAACCAGGCTGGCCTGTGGCAATGGGTGTTTGACCCTTTGTTTTTTTTTTCATTATGCTCCCTGGACAGAGATTGAGAGTTCCTGGTAAAATCGAATTACAATCTCAGTAGGGAAATGCCACTTTCTTCAGTTGATGTGAGAAACAAAAGAACTCCTATCTGTCTGATCTGCATTCAGGAATTTAGCTGAGAGAAAGAAGAAGAGAAGGTCCTTAAGTACAAGATTATATGTGTAACTTGCTTGCTGCTCAGCCGGTCTTTGGGGAAGAGCAGAGTGAGCTTTCTTGCCATACTGCCAAGAATCTCATTCTTTTCACTGTGTAAGAATTAAATCCTCTATCCTGTGTTTTGAGCTTTAGGCCTTGTTGATTACATCTTAAAGAATTCCAAAAAATTTCTAGATTGTATTCTCAACACTTGGTCCCACAAACTATGAGTCTTTGTAATGTGTGACCCTTACGTTCTCTTATACCCAAAAGCAGGTGTTGGAGTTGTTGGACACTTGACTAACAGCACTGCCCACTTACTTACATTGCATGCATTTGATATACACTTTCATTGCTTAATAATATTCTTTTTGTTGGTTTGTTTGTTTTGATACCAGATCTGGCTCCATAGTCCACAGTATACCGTAAATTAATACATAGCCCCGTGTAGCCTTGAGTTTGTGACATTTCTCCTACCTCAGCTTTCTGAATACTAGTAGAATTTGATTCAGGCATGAGCCACTGCACACAGCAGTTAATGAGTGAAGCATTCTTCTGAATACCAGTATTTTTCCTCTGTGAGGTTCTCCTCTGCTCCAGAATACAATCTAAAATACCTACCACTGAGAAGTTTGTACTGTTTCAGCAGGCTCTGAGAAACTCAAATACAAAGAAGCAGGCAATAATTTTAAAATTGACTGTATTCCATTACCTTCTGTCTCTAAATGATTCTTCCCCTCTACTTGACCCTGAACTAACGGCCTGACTCTAGTTTCTTAGCTTCATATACTGTTCAGCATTAACTGAAATCAGCATATTGAAATATTACTAAATACAAAGTACATGAAGGAAGACAGATCAATCTTACACAGATGTGAAGCCTGATAGCTATAACAATGACTAGCCTAGCAAGGTATGCCCACTAGCTAGTATAATATTAGCACAAATATCATGGTTGTAACAAGGCACTTTCTGCTTAGACTACAGTCCCACTCTATGAGAAGAAATGCAATTATTTGGCCATGAACCTATGGATAGGCAGGTCATAGCCCCTAGGAGAAACCCTACTACTGTTCTGACAAATGGACATAGTATTAACCTGACTGTTAATGAATAATTCTTGTGTCCATACATTAATGCATTTATAACCCCTTATCAGAGAAACTTCTATTTTCAGTAGATGGTAATTAGCACAAAGACCCACAACTGGGCAAAACACAAAGAATATGAGAGTGTAGAATGCTCAGCCCTAAATAGAGCATATATGCCATATGCTCTCTCTTCTCTCTTCTAAAGGCTTAGGTATCATTGTGGAAGGGGTGATGCTGCAGAAAGAGTGTAAGAACCAGAGGTAATGGTTGTCTACAAGGAAACTGTCATTTGGACACAGCAAGCAAAGTGCATAGATGGATTCACAGGGGTTGTGACAACATACACAAGGTCTGTGCAAGCCTAAGAGAGACCAAATCCCAATTTGGAGAGAGGAGTTGAGCATAAGTCACACCTGCAGCTGAGGAGCTATTAGCAGCTATTAGTAGTCGTGAAAGGAGGGGTCAGTTTTCTCTGAGAGTACAGCCCCTTGTAGGCTGATTATGCCCCAGGGGGAAGCTATACACCCAAACACCTCTGGTCAGCACAAATTGGCCCTGATGGAGAGAGTAGAAGGACACATAGTTGGTGGACAGGGAAAAGTCACAGGGAGAATGAATATGATCAAAACATGAAACTCCCATAAAGAGAGATGTCATAGAGTCCTGGTGAGCTGGGGCATAGGAAGGGGTAACTATAATCAGTGTGAACAGGGCACACTGTATACATATATGAAATTTGTTAACAGTATATTTAAAAAACCAAACCAAACCAAAAAAGCAACAACAACAATAGAACAATAGTTAAAAAAAAAAAAAAAAAAAAAACCTGTTTCTTAACTGTTCACAGGTACTTTAGCACTGGATGCAGAATAGCTTATACAGTCCTTTACTGGGCTAAAAGTTACAATCTTGGGGCAAAAAGTGAGAGTGTTTTCTTCAAGATAGCAATTGAAATTGGTATAGAGTGAAAACTACACATGTTACCTAGACGATATTTGTAATCAGAAGAGCCTCTAGTAGGCTGCTAGTTTTATTACTTTCCCAGTGTTTAAAACCACTACTCTCAGTGTTTATTGGTGCTAAACTTGCTTCATTTTCCCCAAGTTAATAAAAGTAAGAATATAGTAACAAAATCAGAATCACTTCAAGTAAGAAGTATAGGAAAACTACTTTGAGGATCCATGACAATAATCTAGGCAATTTGTGGTTTCTTTGAGCTATGGAATTAACACTATGTGACAGAAAGCTAGAAAAACAAGTCCCATCTCTTTTTGCAAAATGCTTTAGTATGTTGGGAACTAGGAGACAACCGTTGGTGATTCCACATATAGTTGCCGTCATGACCCAGTGGCCATAGGTGTCATTTTGAAGGTCCTTAGCTGTCTCCTGCCCTTTCTGGCCACACATGCAAGGTTAGCAAAGTGAACTGCTACGAGATTTGTCAATCTTAACTACCATCAACAATCACTCCCTAATGTTTAAACACTGGTGGCCCCCCCAGATGATAGTTGGGGAAAAGCTAATTAGCATAAAATAACAATATAATGAATTATAATAATAAGTGATATTGAGGGAGGCTAAAATATAATAAACGCATAATTTTGGAGTCATCTTGTAGTTTTTCCCTTTATTTATTTCACTAAAACATAGGAATATCACTTTTAAAAATCAAAAATGGTGAACTAAATTAAGCAGCAGGAGAGCCACAATGTTGAGTGTTAAGTGAAAGTCCAGAGACAGACAAACCTGAGAGTGGTTAGGGGCTCGAGTTTCTCAAGCACTGTCTGTGGCTGGGTCTTCATATTTCTCCCATACTACATGCGATGGTTCCTTTGCTGCTTCACATCTTGACAGATTTATTGGTTTTCTGCAGCATGGATGTTGTTTGAACGTAAAGAAAACATCATTCAGCAAAGTTCTGGACAAAAGGAGGATTGACTATGCTACAATAATCTATTAATAAGGAACAGATGTTAATGGAGGAGAGACAAAGGGAAAAGAGAGTACAATGGGATACATATAACATGGGAGCAGAAAAGTAGGCTCTTTGGGAAGATGTAGAAGTGGGTAAGAGAACTAGGCCATGACCGTGATGAAGGGAGATAAATAAGAACAAAGTAAAATGAAATGTATGCATAGACATACCATAATTTAAACTCATTACTTTGTATTAAACATTGTGGATTAAAAGTGAGTACCAAGTTTGGAGTACTCATCAAAAATGATGAGATCTCATGGCTAGTTCCCAGGCAATAAAGTGCTGTGATGCTGCTTCTGGGTGATGGCAAGCTTCCAGGTGATGGTGATGCCCTTACAACACATTCCTTCCTAATGGCTTTGGCTCTTTTAAGAACAAGAAATCTTACTTTATCCCATAGGAATTATTTACTTAATATGCTGAAGAATGAGTCTACCTCATAATCAGATCAGCATTATATTTGTGAATACAAATAATTAAAAAGTATTTAATTTGGAATTTATGGACTGGTGGCCACTCATGACATGACACAGTGAATGCTTTAGTAAGCAACTGCATTATTTGAGAGATGTCATCTTGGGACTATTTGACAGATCTGTGGAGATAGGACCCCTGCCATGAATACAAATGGAGTCTGAGGTAGTTTTTTTATTGTTATTTATTATTTATGATTACAGCATGTAAAATACATTATCTGTTGTTTGATTTCAATCTATATCACTTCAATTTCTGTTATTTGGCTTTCAATTCTGTTATTTAAGATTTTTAGGAATAAAAACCAAATGCTGTCAGAAATAGGAAAATATTGCCCATTAAGTTTAATTAATAATTCATACTGATTATTAGTGGCTGAATAATATCAAAGTGACTTCTGTGGTACATTTAAGGCATAGTAATTTTAATTATAATTTTTAATAAAAAATTAATTCACTACTTTCATTATTTAGAACTATATTTATGATCAATATTTTCCCTATCTTTAGCAATATTTTCCTGGAAACATGGGTGTTAATGCTCTGGATTATTAACAAAAACCCAAATATATTAGATTCAAATTATTTTAAGGAAGATAATAATATTGAATTTCAACTGATGCTTGCTTTCTTGATCATTGACACAGGAAAATTTGAGCTTAAATATTTGCATGTATTATTTCTAGAAATTTTAACAGGAAATAAAAGCAAACTAGCATTTACTTGTTTAATTTTATTTAATGTTCTAATTATACCAAATAGTTCTTCATTATTCATAGTAGTATTCTTGTAGAAAAAGCTATCATAGATTTGAGGCATTTCTGTGAGCAGTGAAAATGAGGCCGGAGGAGAGTCCTTGTGTTGATGCTCTTCCTGGCACTGAGCCTTGACTTCATGCAATGTAATGAGTTTGACATCAGCCTGAACTGCATCTGGAAACTCTGCAGGAGAAAACAAAACAAAACAAAACAAAACAAAACAAAAAGCCTGGACTGGCGTTGCACGTCTGATAACACGGCTCTTGAGGAGGTCAGGGCTTGCTCTCGTTAGAGAGGACGTTCAAGACCAGCCTGGACAATTTAGTGAGACCCAACCTGCAGCTAAAATGTAAATTTAAATGGCTGAGGACATGACTCAACAGGATATTTGCCTGGCATGTACAAGGCTTTAGGTTCTTCTATGTTTGGGAGCATTATTAATTGTAGCTGCAGTTTTTCTGTGTCCTGGCTGGCTGGTCATCAAGACACATCTCTCACCCATAGTTCCATAGCATTTTATAAAATAATCATACAGAGTCTTAAATTAATTAGAACTGCTTGGCCATTAGCTCAGACTTATTACTGATTAGCTCTTACACTTAAATTAACCCTTGTCATCTTGCTTCCTCTATGTCTGGTAGTGACTCCTGACACAGCTCTTCCCAGAATTCCTTTAGTCTGCTCGTCCCATCTATACTTCCTGCCTGGCTACTGTGTACAAAAGCGTTATCACACAGCCTTTCCCCTTTTCTGTCTAATCAAAAAGGAAGGTTTTAACATTAACACATTAAAACCACACATAATAGAACAGTTATCAAGCAAGAATTACAGTTGCAATATCTAGTCTTTTTATATTTGGCCACCCAAAACTCTCCTGGGTCAATAATCTGAGTTATTTGCTACCAAGCTATAGCAAATGGTAGGCCTCAGATCTTTTCTGGTTGTTAATAAATGGGATAGAGTTATATGAGGACCTCAATACCAAAAGCTGTATTAGAGAGCTCATTCAGGTGGATTCTTATCACATTCATATCTATAGTTTAGAGAAGTATCACTTTACCTGTTAGCTTCCTTTTAAATCTTAATAGTGCTTTCCCAAAGAAAGTGTTAATTTGATATAAGATTCTTTTATTAAAAACCAAAAGAATATATTCTTTTTCCTTGAAAACCAGAACAAACATGGATAAGAAAAGGTAGATACACAATCCATAGGAAAAGATGAAATATAGGATTACTCAGATGGACTCTGCTCTATCCTGCCTTGTAAATTGTTGCTCTTCCTAATTAGCAATTTTTTGTTAGAGTCTTAAAATAGGAGAAGATAATCATTCATTTCGTTATTTTTGTTTTTGTTTGTTTGTTTGTTTGTTTGTTTGTTGTTTTTGAGACAAGGTTTCTCTGTGTAGCTTTGTGCCTTTCCTGGATCTCACTCTGTAGACCAGGCTGGCCTTGAACTCACAAAGATCTTCCTGCCTCTGCCTCTGCCTCCCAAGTGCTGAGATTAAAGGTGTGCGCCACAACCTCCCGGCTTACTTTTTTTTATTTCTTCTTTTTTTTATTTATTATATTTGTGTTTTAATTTTACACATCAGCCAGGGGTTCCCCTGTCCTCTCCCCTCCCACCCCTGTCCCCACCTTCCCTCCAGCCTTCCCCTCTATTCCCATCCCCTCCAGGGCCAAGACTCTCCTGGGGATTCAATTCAACCTGGTGGATTCAGTACAGGCAGGTCCAGTCCCCTCCTTCCAGGCTGAGCAAAGTGTCCCTGTGTAAGCCCAAGGTTCCAAACAGCCAACTCATGCACTAAGGATAGGTCTGGGTCCCACTTCCTGGGTGCCTCCCAAACAGTTCAAGCAACACCTTCAGCAACATAGCAGGATACAAGATCAACTCAAAAAAATCAGTAGCCCTCCTATATACAATAGACAAACAGGCTGAGAAGGAAATCAAAGGTACATCACCTTTTACAATTCAGAGATACATCACCTTTTATAATAACCACAAATGATATAAAATACCTTAGGGTTACTCTATGCATGTGAAGGACCTATATGACAAGAACTTTAAGTCCCTGACAAAAGATATTGAAGAAGATGACAGAAAAATGGAAAGATCTCCCATGCTCATGGATAGGCAGGATTAACATAGTAAAAATGGCGACCTTACCAAAAGCAATCTACTTTCATTTTTTTAATCTGTGTGTCTGCATGTGTATATCTGTGTGAATGTGTATATGAATACATGTGTGTATCTTCATAAATGTATGTTATGTGTATGTAGGGGTGAGTGTGTATGTGTGTGTGTGTGTGTGTGTGTGTGTGTGTATGTGTGTATATGAATGTATTTAATGTAATTGTGGCTGCCTGCAGAAAGGACCATCAAATAGCAGATCCCATCTCATGAGCCTGGAATTACAGGAGATTGTGAGAAGCCTCACATGGGTGCCAGGCACTGAACTCTCGTCCTGAAGTGCAGGATGAGGTCTAACCTCAAGAGAAGATAATTGTAAAGAGGTATGTCTGTCTTCCTAGTCTACTGTCAATTGTTTCTTCCTTTCCTCTTCATCTAAGCTTACAATTTTTGATTAGTAATTTGGAAAGGAAAAGTTTTTTTTTTTTTTTTTTAATTTGTGTGTGTGTGTATTTGTTTTCCTGGTTTTGTGTGTAACAACTTGAGTGTAATACCTGAGGAGGGATGCCATTAGAAGTCATGGGTTCTTAGCAGTTTTGAGACACCTAATGTGGGTATTGGGAACTGAATGGGATCCTGTACAAGAACAGAACGTGCTCAAAACCTCTAACCTTTCTAGCCAGTCAGAAGAAAAAAAAATTTTTCAAAAATTTCTACCATGGTCATGATCATGTGCTGGGAATGATATTTGCTGAAATACAAGAAATGAAAAATGAGGGACTGAGGAGGCACTTCAGTGGTTAAGAACACTGGTTGTACTTTCTGAGGCCTTAGGTTCAATTCCCAGCACCTACATTACTGCTTATCACCAGCTGTAACTCCAGTCTCAGGGGCTCCAACAATCTCTTTGGGTCTTCAGGAACACTTCTGGCATATGGTGCACAGATATCCATACATGCAAACTAACTATATGAATAAAATAAAAAGCAATAAAATTTAAAAATATTTTAAGTAAATTTAGGAACAGCATAGTACTTTGATTTGCAGTGGCTCTGTGGGGGTTACATGGGAGATTCTCAGTTTAGGAAGCCATTGGTAGATGTGATAAGTCTAATAAGATTATTTCTTTTCTTCCTTCATAATATATTTTTAATGATACTGTATTTACTGTATCATTGATTTTTACATTTGTTGTGAGTTTTATTAGTATATAATAACCAAGAGAAAATGTACATTAATGTTATCTTGCTTACCTTAAGGTAGTCTAGTCCTGGGGTATAAGAATATGTAGTGCTACTTATATTAAATGCCCAGTGCCCTGAAGCTCAGACCCTCAAAATAAACAATGAATAAACAAAACCAAAACAAAACAGACAAATAAAACAAAATATTCATCCTTTAAAGTAAAATCCAATGTTCAATATTTTTGTACCTAAAATCTCTTTTAAATATACAGCAAATTAAAATCTTAGAAAATTATGACTAGTGAGGATACTATAAGCAAATATTATTTTAATGGTATCATACTGGTATAATCCTGAAAGTTTATATCTACAAGGCAAAGATTTCCAATGCAAATCAGCATATGAAAAATTGCAGTGTAATAGGAAGGCATTTTCTTACCACAGAAAGGATTTAAAATAAGAGCTGGATGGCTGTCTATAACTCTGCCAAGACTCTCTTATCACTGCTTCTCACTGCAGATTTTCCATATGGCACACAAGAGAAGCAGCCTTCCAGCCTCCTTGAGTCCCAGGTTTAACATAAGCATCGCAAAGACCCTGGAGACATGCTCTGAAGGCTCAGGTTTGCATCAAGTGTCTAACCTGTGATTGCTCACTATATCAGGATGACCATGGCCCTGTGCTCAACCATAGCTGGGTCTGGTGTTTCTCCTTTTTCCAATCAGGACATGCAGGTGACATGATATACACACATCTTGAGATCTGCCTGCTCTCTTTTGTCCTATAAGTCCAAGTTTTGTTTTTACATGTATTATAAGAAGTTTTACACAAATAAGAGAAACCTTCTGTGAATTCACTGTGCATCACTGAAAACTATAGTACAGAGGGAGGAAAGGAGTCTAGGAAAGCAATGCAATAATGCCACAGTCACCCCCCAAGCTATCACATATTTGAAGAGTTAGAGTGCACATTTGGGGTAATTTTTGCAAGTATATTAAATCCATGTCAAATTGCTAAGATACTATCTCGTAACTGTATTTCGAAGTGGCAAGGAACATGTGTTGAACAGCAATATTAAAGGCTAAATTTAAATTTATAAGTAACAACTCAACTCTCCAACCTGCCCCCAACTCCCCTCTTTGGCATTCATTTCTTTCATATGGAAAGCATTGAAAGGACGTAATTTCCAATTCAAACATTTTTTTCTACTGTCCTACTAAATTTCTTACAAGTGTCCTGTTTAAAGTGAGATAGCTAGGTCCTCAGGGCTTTGGGATAGTCTTTGAATCTGGTTCAAAAGGAAAGAATTAAGTTTGCTTTGGAAAACTAACTTTACAAATAGTGTCATTAATCTACTGATACAACAGCCTACACTTAATGGTATATGAAGTTGGAATCACTACCATCATTGTGCTTTTATTCTTACATTGTAACAAGATAACTATGTACTCATAACTACATATGCTATTTGATATGTACCATAACCTTGGTAATCAGAGAGCCCACTGATAATAAGCTGTATTGTTTTGTGTTTCTTCGTTAATAATGTATGATGTTTTAGAATTAAGATAAGTTTTGGAGACAGGCTTGGATCCCAGCTGTGCCACTTATTAGCTAAAATGTATGTGGAGCCTTCTACTGTGTTTGAATCTCATGTTGTTTTGTACTGAATTATGCTGTTGGAAGGTGAAGTACTGAAAGACGTGTGAGGCACCTTTGTCAAGCATAATGAGGCTCAGTTAACATGATGTCTTTGGTCTGTCCTCAATGAATATTTTTCACTCTGTGTTTTACATCTCACATAGCACTTTCTTTTAACTAGTGTGTTCTGAACCTCAGTATCATTCTGTGGTAAGGGAGAAAGGTCTTCCTTCTGATGTGCATTCAAACAAACTTGAAAATGGAAGATTGACTAGATACATTTGCAAGTTCACTAAAAGGCTTCAGGATTAGACATGATACAGCAACAGTGACTTTATAAGCAGACAAGGGTGAGCTGAAAAGGGATTCATGAAGCATTCCCATGGATGAGGGGAGAACAGAGCCAAATGAGGTATTTCAAAGTCTAAATTGGGCTAAATTTGAACTGTTCTACACAGACTTCAGGGGCATAAAGTATAGTAGTAGATGGTTAAAGATTCTTTCATTTTAGTACTTTACTGATGCTTAGACATTATTTAAAAGGTTATTACAAAGATTGAATATTATGTGATGTAATGCTTTCTCTCACCATTCTTTCTTCATGTTCAAGACTTTGTGTGTGTGTTTCTTTCTAAGGAGTTTCTGAATTTCTTGCCCCACTCAAATCTCTTATTTCTATTAACACTTCTTTGATTACAGATATTGACCCTCTTGCCTCTTGTCTTAACAAGTACCCCTGTGTGTGTGTGTGTGTGTGTGTGTGTTTTTGTGTGTGTGTGTGTGTATCTACCCAGATAATTCAGAGATTTTTCCATCTCAACATTATTGATTGCACTTGCATAGTCTCTTCTGTTATATAAATCACTGTATAGAAAAGTTCCAAGAATTGGGGCATGGTTACCTTGGAGACACCTTTGGTTTACTTAGTAAAGGAATGTAAAGGTAAAGTAGTCAGGCCATCTTCTCATTGGGTGCTAATGGGTGAATTTTCTGAGGACAAAGCCATACAGCTGGAATCTAAATGCTGAGAGAAGTAACTCATATTGCAGTGGATTTCCTGAAAAGAATTCATGGTTGGTTCATAGGCTGTTATGGAGCCTACTGATACCTTATGGTTATAACATTGAATTTATGTCTCCATAGTGAATGTAGAATAATAAATACACTTTCAGTTTCTCTCGAGAAGCTTTGACAACAAATATTTACATTAAACCTTGGCAGATAGTGTTGTTTCTGAGGTCTCTATATCAGAACTGCTCATAGTTCATAAAATAATACAACAAACTTTCACACCTATGTTTAAGGATATTTCTAAAAACTTTTCACTGAAACTTAAAATATGATAAATCTAACTACTTTCACAATAACATTCATAGTGTGCTGCTGCCCTTTCCATCAGATCTTAAAGACCCCAACCTTATCTATGCATTGATCACTTAGCCCTGAGAATTGTGTAGCTCACAATGCCCAGAAATGTGCTTCAACTTTCAAGTATATATACTGTTTCTTTGCTGAATATGTGGGTTGAGGTTTCTTAATATTATATATTCACATATTAATACATACTTAAAATATTTATATGCTATAGACCTTATTCATAAATATATTATGGATATATGAAAGTGTATATTTATGTGTGTATTTGTGTGTGTAGGTACATGTGTGTGTATTTTAAACTAGAAAATGGGTGGATTCGTCCCCCTAATATGACTATTTATTATAAAAGAATATCATTTGAGAACAGAAAACAGTGTTTATTATTCTCCCAAGAGAGACGCACATAGAGAGTAGTCCAACTGCTTGTATTCACTTAGTTTTATTCTCCAGTTTTAAGACTTCAATTCTTGTGAGCCTGCGTTTTCTCAAATAGATGTGTAGATGGGCTGGAGAGATGGCTCAGCCGTTAAAGGCTAGGCTCACAACCAAGAATAGATGTGTAGAGTTGTGTTGCTACCCCAAGCAGGCTGGCTAGTATCAAGCAGCACTGTCCTTAGCACCAACAGGCATGCTAGCATGAATGTGGAACTTTCTTCAGCCTGACTCCTCACCTGCATTCTGGGGGTTACTCTGAATTGAAAAATACACTTACAATAAATTATAATAAGCTGTGTAGCAACTTTCTAAAGACATCTGAGGCACTAGTGTATTTTAAATATTCTTAGATAGTTTACAGTTATTTGAATAAACATAGGGTTATTTTCATATTGGTTTTATTATCAAAATTATGCACTGTCAGTTAAGGACTCCGTCTTGTAGGAAAAGTGAGATGAGTATTTCATGTTTCTTTGCTTACAAGATATTTAAATGAAGTATAAGCTTTATATTAAAAGTATATAAAATGTAAGATTTGTAACATAGCTAATGAACACTACATAAGTTATATGAAACTTGATCTAAACAATTCTTTCCTGGACACATCTTACTATTTAATTTCAGTCCCTGATACTTGTTTCAGCTTTCCTTTTTCTAGAGTAATCTTCAAAATCCAATGAATGCATTGACAAAGAGTTTTGTGAAGAGTTAGCAGAAGAACGTCATTCCCTTCAATCGGTCTCCAGCCTTCCTTCTGGAAATCCATCCATCTGAAAACAAGAAACTATGGAAGGGTATCCACATACTTAATAGAGACATTCATTATCCTCCATACCTTGGCCTGTGATTTCCTTTAATAGCTGCCTGGTTCCCTTGGTATTTTCTCAGCTCCTCCTACTTTTCCCACTTTCTCATGTGGTATTCTTTTCTCTGTTCCCAGCTTTAGCCAAATAGCAATCCTTTCCACTTTCAGAGCCTGCTAATTTTTCCCGCCTGATATTTTTGCACATGGCCTTCTCTTCTTGTAAATCTCCCTGCACTGTTCTGACTTGTCGGTCATTTTGTCCTGCATGGATTTGTGAACCGCACATATAGAAGACTCCTCCCCTAGGAATCCTAAATTTCTCCCTCTCATAACCTTTACTGATATGGAATCTATGGTGCACACACACACAAGAGCCTGAAAATCTGTCCCCAGGTCTGTGTGCATGTGTGCACAGTGTATTTAGCTGACTGTGTGCTTCACAAGTGAAGGGCCTATCACCCATTCTCAGTTACATAGACATTCCTTAGCAGTGTGGTTAGTATAGAGTATAATGATTAATAAGGTTTGTTTAGATTAAATTAGTAACTAAATGAAAAGTTACAGCATTTTTTATCTCATGTTTGTTTGAAATGCAAAGTATGTATTCCAAATTACTTGAAATACAAGATCAGACAAAAGTGGAAAGATCATAGTTTAAAAGCTATACAATGTCTTACCTGAAGTTTTGTAAAATTCCCTTAATTTATTTGTGTTTCCATTTTGTTGAAGTTTTGGCTTTTATTAAAGAATAATGTCATTTGAAATGATTAAAGAAATTGCATATATTAAAAGGAAATATGTACTGTGGCTCATCTTCTTTGTCAACTTGACACACCTGGAACATGGAAAACTCATTTGAATAACTGTATCCATTAGACTGCCTAGTATGACATATCTGTGGGGTATTTTCTAGATTGCTAATTGATGCAAGATGGCCCAGCCCATTGTAGATGGCACTACCCTTAGGCAGGTGGGCCTGGGCTACATAAGAAAGGTAGCTGAATGTGACCTTGGGAATAAGGCTGTCAGATGTTGTCCTCCAAAGTCTAGGCTTCAGTTTATGCCACCAAACTCCTGTTTGACCTCATGTCCTAGTATCTTCCTTGATAATGGCCTATAATATGTAAATTGAAATGAACACTTTTCACATCAACTTGATTTTGGTTATGGAACTTGTCTCAAAGGCAGGAAAACAAATTAGGACAGTAGAACACCCAGCCCATAAAGGCTAGAACAAATGCACAAGGGGAAATTACACAATGGCTCTACTGTTTCAGTTTTCAAAAGTGGTGTGGACTGTAGACACCATTGGAATTTGGCAGGTGGTACAGAACCTTCTGTGACGAGTAAATTGTTCACTTTATTCTTGGCTGACACAAAGGGTGGACCATTAGTTTCTTTCTACTTTAATGACATTAAAATGAGATAATATACAAAGAAATGGGGTCAACAAAAATGCAGCCTCTGAAATTCTAGGGATTTCTAAAACAAAAACAGGTATTTAGAAAAGGGATATTCAAAGGAGTAGTATCACAAAGATTAAAGTAATGGTGTATAGAATTTGACATATAAATGAGTTACTCTGGCTAGCTATTGGCTATTATCCCTGGACATCAGTGATTAGATTATTTTATTTATTAACTTATGTTTATTTATATATCAGTTTGCTTGTTTTGGTGTGGGAAAAATATTTTTTAATTAATTTCACCCTTTAAGATGTCTTAATTGACTTACCAAGTCTGTTGACTGTGTAGAACAGTGGAAGTGTAAAGGAATTTTAAAGCAGCTACCTGATATGGTAGCAGTCCAAGATGGGAGTCCAGAGAGAGCCCACCACCCACCAGGAGATAAAAAGCCAAAGAGACTCCAAGTACAGCTTGGCCTGAGCCTTGCAGCTCAGACTTGAGCTGGGTAACAAGCAGCATGTTAATGAATTCTTGCCTGACATTGGGCACCAAGAATAGCTTAATTTCTAAACAGTCTTATTAAATAAATTAAAAAAAAAAAAAACTTGGAGCCAGATATATGGGTTAAAGCCTGAGAGAGATAAGAGGAATAGGAACATCCATGAGCTAATCTTACCTCACCAACTCCACAGCTTCCAAATAGGAGTGACTTCCTGTCTGTCCACGCCTATATGCCTTGTTGTTCTGACATCTGATTTTATGATTTGCTCTCTCTGTCCAGCTACATCATTCTAGGCCCTTGTGCATGCAATACAATGGTTACTTATGTTGTGCAATCTTTTGAATAATGTATATGATGGGATTTGTGTTTGGGTTTGTTATGTTCCCTGTAATTTTCTATTGCTGTGATGAAACACCATGACCAAGGCAACTTAGAGAAGGAAAAGGTTTTTTTGGGGTGGCTTGTGGTTCAAGAAGGATAAGCACCCATTACCACATGACAGGAAACATAGTAGTAGGTTGATATAGCAACTGGAGCAGCAAGCTGAGAGAACACATCTTAAACAGTAAGCGGGAAGTAGAGATGATGTACTGAAAATAGTCTCAGGCTTCCTCCAGCAAGGCCACACTTCCTAAGCCTTCCTAAACAGTGCTAACAAGTGGGGAACCACATGTTCAAATGCCAGAGACTATGGGGATTATAATTACCATTCAAATTACTATACTTCTATTGATTACATATTGCTTTAATTTTTAAAATTTAAATATAATTACATAATTTTTCTCTTCTCATTCCTCCCTCTGACCACTCTCATGTTCCTCATTCCTTAGATTTATTGTTTCATTTTTTAAAAGTGTGTATATGTATGTGTGTAAAGTCATAAATATGTAACTATAACCTGCTCTGTCCATTTAGTGTTACTTGTATGTATATGATATCTGGGCTGAGTACTTGGTATTAGATAACCACCTATTGGGTTCATCCCTCTGGAATACTAATTTTTACCCATTCTCAGTACTTAGCCACCTGTAGTTCTTTGTCTAAGGGTGGGATACCAAGATTTCTCCTTTTTAGCACATCTATTGCTGTTATACTTGTTCAGAGCTTGTCTAGGCAGTCATATTCTTGAGACACCATAAAGGAAGCTTAACTATAATTTCTAGGAGATAAAATCTCATATTAAATTTTCTGGTCCTCTGGCTCCTATAGTTGTTCTAACCCCCTTTCTAAACGTTTTCTGAGCCTTAGGTACAGGAATTTTGTTGGATATGAATCAATTAGGGATGGACACTCTGTAATATTAGTTTTTCTTTGCCTTTTGACCAGTTTTGGTTGTCTGTAATAGTATCAACTTCTATTGTAAATAGAAGTTCTTTGATAAAGGGTGAGAACTACACTCATTTTGGTAGAGAATAAGTATTTGGAATGTGGTTAGGAATTATATTGATTTACTAAAGTGGTTCTGATTTAAGATTCATGACCTCACTATCCCTAAGCAGTTGTCTAGATTTCCAATACCAGGCATAATTTTACTCTAGCATCAAGGCTTCAGATCAGTTTTTAGATAGCTGTTGGTTATCACCAAGATGGAAGTGCTGCTATTACACTCTTAAAGGTGTATTACTTTACTGGTCATTATTTTGGTTCATAGGCATCACAGTTAGGTGAGACTGCTAGATGCTTCCATACTTTGGAAGCTTGAACAATACCTTTCAATACTATGAAAGCTAGTTCTGAGGAAGGAGACTTTCAGGTCACAACCAGATTGACACTGCCAAGTCTTAAGTCTCAAATGCATGGTGTCTTCAGTAATAAAGACTCACCATTAATATCTGTATGGTATTGCTACCATATTAATGGTGAGTCTTTATTACTGAAGACACCATGCATTTGAGACCTAAGACTTGGAAGTGCCATAGGCAGAGTGCTGGAGAGGTCCCCAGAAGTTCACAATGATACATCCTCTGTAGACTGCTGGCAGTGGTCGAGAGAAAGCCTGATCTGACCTAGTCTGGTGATCAGATGGCCAAACACAGTAATGGTTGTGCTGGAACTCTCATCCAATAACTGATGGAAATGGATGCAGAGATCCTCGGACAGGCCCCTGGTGGAGCTCCAGGAGTCCAATTGTCGAGAAAGAGGAGTCACTGTAAGAGTGTGAATTGTTGAGACCAAGATTGGAAAAGCACAGGGACAAATAGCCAAAAGAATGGAAGCACATGAATTATGAACCAAAGGCTGTGGAGCAGGCCCTCTGGATAAGTGAGACAATTGAATAGCTTGAACTGTTTAGGAGGCACCCAGGCAGTGGGACCCAGACCTGTCCTTAGTGCTTGAGCTGGCTGTTTGGAACCTAGGGCTTACACATGCTCAGCCTGGAAGGAGGGGACTGGACCTGCCTGTACTGACTCCACCAGGTTTAAATGAATCCCCAGGGGAGTCTTGGCCCTGGAGGAGATGGGAATGGAGGGGAGGGACTGAGGGGAAGGTGGGGTGGGAGGGGGGAGGATGGGGAAACCTTGGCTGATGTGTAAAATTAAAACACAAATATAATAAATAAAAAAGGAAAAAAATCTGTATGGTAACCAAATAGCCTACATTTGAGAGTCTCTTGAACTCACCTAAAAATAACAGCAAAGGAGATTTCTCATGACCTGATACTGGAGGTTTAGTTAGATATTATATGGCTCCTGAGGAGAAAGCATAGTTGGATTCCAACTGACATAATTTAATTTAGACTATATATACATAACTATAACTATGTATACATGTATATATCATATGCTCTTTTAGGCAAATAAAAATAATATGATTTCTTCTTTCTTTTTACAATACCCTTAGTATTAATTTTCCTTTCTCTCCCCTACCTTGACTTCACACCTACCTTCCCAATTAAAGCACCTCCTCATTTTCCCCTCACCCCTTTCACATCACCTGTATCCTATTCTACCCTGTAGTGAACCCCTGCCATGCTCCATTTTTACTGCTTGGCTTCTGTGGTTGCTGTAGGTCATATAGTGACCTCTTATGATTTGAAGCTAAGGACCACAGGTACAAGAGAACAGGTACTATTTGTCTTTCTAGGTCTGGGTTGCCTTACTCAGTATAGTATTTTCTAGATCCATCCATTTACCTGCATATTTTATGGTGTCATTTTTTTTTACAACTGAAATTCTTTATACAAAACTCTAATTTGTGTATGTACCACATTTGTGTGGTTTTTCATTGCTCTGTCTTTCTCCCTGGGTATTGATAACATGTTGTTTCTGCCCTCAACTCTTTCCAAATCTCTAGGAAAACTCCTGTCCTTGCACATCCATGTTTTCCACTTCTTGTGCTTGTCCAAAATCAAAGATAGGAAAATTGAAAGTATCATATTAAAAGACAATTACTAGGAGAAAAATAATGTCCCTGTTCCATCTTTACTTATGAACTGAGGGCATTATTCAATAGAGTTAGGGTACATATTGTGCACAATTAGATGAGAAAGAAATCCCAACATGCTGTTACAATTAGTTAAAAGATACTAGGTCCTCCTTAATCAGTGAATGAACCCTAGAATCAAACATTTTATATACAAAATTGTTCTATGGTTTATATCAAAAGTAATGTATCAAAACATTTTAATCTACTTTATTTTAATCTAATATATCCCCTACAATTTCAAGCAAATACATTGGGATAACCAAGTGAAGGTGGCTGCATAGCTACAGTATTGTGTCTAAAGGATTTGGAACTTCCTTGGAGGAAGAGACCCAAACAAAATAATTTTCGTATTCGATGAAATGGACAACACTAAGAAGTATATGTTTATTCTCATTGACAATCAAAGATGTTCCTATATTAAATGAAGAGAGTATCACTCTATATAAATTAAAAATTAAAGAGAGGTTTTGATACAGAAAAATTTTAAAAATTCAATATCCAACAAACATTTTTTGTGTGGATCTACTTGACATGACTCCATCCATCTTAAGTTATAATTGCCCTAACTGTTGGCCAGTAACCCTGTTGATTTTTCCTATATAATTTTCTGGCATACTATAATAGATAAGGCTATGAGAATAACATATGGAGCTTTACAGTCAGGCTCTAGTGCCTAGGACACACCTGCTTCTTCGATATTATACCAAGTACCTTTTGTACAGAATGAAAGCAATTTTGGCCTAACCTATAAGTATAAGTCTCTTTTAACCCAGACTGTGGATTTAATTTATCTTGCTGATACCTTGAGCTACACTTTTTGCAGTAAGTTCCCCAGTATATGTGATCTGAGGTCTTTTTCTTAGCTTTCTCTTTCTTTAGACTCAGGGCATCTTGAGGCCCATTCCCATATATTGGCACTGGCTCTTCTAGAAGAGAAATTACATTGTAATTCTAAAGAAAATATTGAGAACCTGGTTAAATAAGTGGTAATAGTTGACAAAGAAAATCTTATTAAATTGTCCTTGTGTAATAATAAATTGTTGCTAAAGAAAGTACCACAAAGTAAGATATTTTCATTCAATAATGGATGCTAAACTACCTTTCCCTATTCTGGTGAGCTGGTATGAAAATATCTTATTTAGTAGACTATTTTCTTTCAATTTTCTATTATGTAAAAGGCAAGTTGTTCACAGAAAGTCAAGCAGTAATGCAGAAAATTGCTATGTTTGAATGATTGTTTTTTAGTTTCCAAAGTCATTTGTGCTTCAATATGATAGAAATTCATGATTTTAAGCTATATCCAATTCATTTTTATTCTCACCTAAGGGTAATATTGGTGTTTTGTTAAACACATGTGCATATACAGGTAAACATTGAAATGTTTTGATTCTGCAGTAAATCACTTAGAAATGTATAAAGTTGGGTAGTTAGTTAGATAGCTTCCAATTATTTTTGTTTAAAAGTGTTTCCTCAATCAATAACAGGGTTTTTACATGAAGAACTGTTCAGGAATTCACAGCAATGTTTGGTGTAGACAATTTATACACCATTATTAGTACTTGAACTTGCTACAGTTCAAGTGGAGATCCCATAGAGAAACGTGGATTAAAGGAGCTCAGAAATTTATCATATGCAAAGAGGCTTGAGTTGTAACTTATTTGCCAGATTGCCTACATATTCTTTACTAAAGTAAAAGACAGTCATGGCTGCACTCTTTTTTAATAACTAGTATTTTTTCCATTATCTTAAAATATCTACTTTGAATTATATTAATTGCAGTGGAAGATATGATAATTTGGAAACCTAAAATTAGTGTCATTTCTAATGAGATGCATATTCAACATAAAGTCTGCTTGAGTATCTGTTTTCAAACTGTAACATTTAAGTGAATTCTATTTCTCTGTGTTAAAAAATAACAGAGGGAATGATGAGAGGAGAGAAAAACAGCTCTATATGAAATTATATGGATTTAAACATCATCTAAGTGTATATTCTTGGAACAGAAAATATTTAGTGACTTTAGTTACTAAGTCATAATTTATAGATGGCTAATTAAGAGATGATAATGTTTTCTAAGGTCTTCATGATCCTCCATGTTTTAAATGTTTGTACTAATGGGAGAAGTTTAGGAGGAGAATCAGCTAAATGTGCTGTGGAACACAGAAAAGGAACGGGTATCAGGGTGGGGCTTATAAATCTAAATAAAATGTTGTGGAGAATATGACATTTGATAAAGGAGTAAAGAAGATGAAAACGTGTGGGAAGGGGCATCTTAAGTCGATGTTCTAACCTGAAGGCAAATGTGGAGTGGAAGTTTGCAAAACATGTAGATAAAGGCCCAAGAGGCAAGAGTCAGTAATGGGAAGTTTAGAAGGTGTCATGGGAGCAGTAAAAACAAATGAGTTCAGACAAAATAGAGGCACTTGAAATCCTGCTGAAAACTATATTTTTACTGATAACACTGGGTGGATTTTACTAGATTTGACTTAGATTTATTGATTTATTTATAGGGAAATCTCATGTAGATCCTTTCAAGGCTGTGTCTGATATCCTCCTGATCCTTATACCCCCAGCACTAAAGCTCTGGGATTGTAGTATTAAGCCATCAGACCTGGATTTTGACTTCCATTTCTAGAACAACAGCTCTGGATACTGTGTCAATGGAAATAGCAGTGAGACACTAAAGGGCAAGATGGAAGTAAAAGCCATGAGAAATCATGTTGGTTTTCTGCTTAGTAAAGGAATAGGGGGAAACAAACTATCTGATTCTAGAAAAACAATCAGAGATTGATCAATAGCATTTTCTGTAGAGAAGGTAATGGAGAAAAATCAAGTCACTTCAGTTGTCTCAGGCAAAGTTTAGTTAGCTGCAATGAGAAAAAAAAGTATAGTAAGACTTTGATAATCAAGACTGACTTTTCATAGTATGAGTATAACCTGGTCTGATAGGTATTTAGAAGCTGTATGTATAAGATGAAGAGTTATCTGTATTGGGACTAGGTCATGTGACATGGGTGTGTAAAAAGGTGACACTGGGATGCGGATAAAAGCAAGAGAAGTAAATGGAAATAAAGAGTCAAGAGAGTGGAGCCATATGTCATTAGGAGTAAATTTACTTCTATTTTTACTTCTATTTTTCTTTAGCAGAATAATAGTATGGGTTTTCCCAGGACCAATGTCTTATCTAGTCTCAGCTTCTTGGCTATTTTAGTAATGTCAGGTATGGCTTCCATGTTATGGACTGAACCTTACAACCATTCAAAACCTGGTTAGTCACTCCTATAACAATAGTGCCACTACTACGGTTTGTTTTTATGCTGTTCTTCTCAGAAGTTTCAGGTTGTTTTTTGTTTGTTTGTTTGTTTGTTTGTTTGTTTTAGAGAGAGAGAGAAAAGGGGAGAGGGAGAGAAAAATGAATATGAGATTCATGGGCAATTAGGTTAGAAAGATAAGAAAAGAGTTGGGGAAGGGAAACAATATGATTGAATATGTTGTATAACATTTTATAGATTTTTTTCAAGTGTGGGGTCATGGTTGCTAATAATCTCACAATGTAAAGAGTGACACCATGCCAGAGATTGACTAGTGGCTGGTAGATGCATATACTGCAGAGAGCTCTGGGTGAGAGATGGTAATTCATTACATGGGATTTAGAAGAGGCAATTTAGCAAGACTGGAAGGAAATAGACTGGAAGTAAAAAGAACAATCCATTATTTCAAGAAATGCTTGAAAGAAGGGAAAGCAGCTTAATTGGTTTGTAAAGGTACTATCCTCAATGAACAGACAAGGTTAAACATTATCAAATTAATTCAGAGAGGGTGTATGCTAAGATAAATTCCTGATAATTGAACATATATTTTACTATACAAGATCTCTTGTATCTAAGAATGAAGAAAGTTAGGAAATGAGATAGGTGAGTGGAATCTAGAGAAATCAAAAATATTTTTGTCATGATTAAAAGATAATCATGGATTCTGGGTTTCTCATGGTGATCCCAATATCATCTGGTTCTGTATTTACTGACATAAAATACATTACCAGTGAATATCAGTTATCAAAAAACTGCATATAAGGAGAGTCCGGAATGAAAAGAGTAATGTTTTTATCCCAACTCCAGTAGGAAGTGACTTCAGGTATAAGTCTAAATGATGAAAAGAGTAATGTTTTTATCCCAACTCCAGTAGGAAGTGACTTCAGGTATAAGTCTAAATGATGAAAACAGATATCTTGGCATTGTGAGGCATATTTAGGCGACACAGAATATTGTTTACAACAGTGGTTCTCCAAGTCTTCTGCATATCTGAGTGCTCTAAAATGTTGACTTTTCAGCAGTACTCCAGGCTCCACTTTTGATTCTTTCTCACACTGAATCTTATGGCAGCCAAACTGGAGGGCCACTGTGCTGTGGGTTCTCTTAGACCTCTGTTATTCAAATCACTCTAGGCATCTGTCATGTCATCATTGCTGATTCTTTCCTCTTCAGTTCTTATCTGCTCAAACTGTAACAAAGCCTCATTTTTCAATGGCTTAGTTTGTCACATAAATAGTTACAGAATGTCACATCCATCAATTACATGGAATGCTGCAAGAGTAGAAGATTTGTAATGCCATGGTGTGCACTTCGAATTTTTAAATTTTTTTTGCATTTTTACATGCATATCATTGCATTGCATTTTCTTGCCCCATTTGAAACTATAAGTAGCTAACAAAGATGTTGACATCAAGAATTGGAAAATATGTAAAAATTTTCATTTAAAATTTATTTAACTCTTTACTCCCACAAATATAGAAGTTCATAACATGATACAAACATTTTTTCTGGTGTACTTTGGTTTGCAATATTCATAATTAATTTTGTAGTTAATATCCTTGACCATTAAAACTTCTTTTTTATGATCAAAGATAATATGATAATTAAAGCAGTAACACTTGCTTTTGATGCTGTCAAGGCAGAGACTATACTGAATATATTTGAACAGCAAAGAAAACTTAATTCAAAGCTAGTACAATAGGATATTCTGCTGAAAGACATGGTATCAATGCTTTTTTAGTGTTGGGTGAGAAGGAAACCAGATGATATGAGTGTTAGCTGATTGTCTTTACCAAGAAGACAATGAATTTCCTTTCCTCTCTGTGATGGGATATAATTGTGTAATTTAGAGCAAGGTTCCACCCTCAAAACTTATGCTACTTCCCTTCCAAAGAAACTGGAAACACTCTTTCTGTTTATAGTTTAGAAAAAATTCTAGGTCCTTGAGAAAGACATTCTGTGGTTATAAAAACAGAAAAAATATGTTTGCATCTTAAAGGAGAGAAGAAATCAATTACTATCACAAGTTTCTAAGATCACATGTTCTCTAAGGAGCAGTTCTCAACCTGTGGGTCATGATTCTTGAGGAAGTCACATGACCCATTCACAGAGATCACCTAAGACAATCAGAAAAGATGGATATTTACATTACAATTCATATCAGTAGCAAACTTATAGTTAAGAAATAGCAACAGAAATAATTTTATGGTTGGAGGTAATCACAACATGAGGAACTGTATTATTAAGAGGGTTGAGAACCTGATCTAAGGAAAGGGAGATCAAGGCCCCAGTCTGGAAGACACATGGCTGCCAGCTTCTCAGGCTGAGGGAATACATAGGAGGCAATGCTTAATACAGGTTTTGTATTCATTCTTCAAGAATAACTGTAACTTGCTATGTTAAGAGGCAATGTTTTAAAGCTAGTTGATTCATGTTGGAAAATTGCTCTCTGAAGTGCTGTGTTTTAAAATTTATACATCTGAAGATAGGCTACAAAAGTTCTCTATTATTTGCATGTGTGCCAGTGTATAACTGCTAAAAAAAAATCACTCTAAATTTAATTTCATGGACCAATTTTTAAGCAGACAATACAGTATCCCATTTTCAGTTCCCAGGGGAATTGAACTTTTGATGTGTGCATTGTCAATCTGAAATAGACAATTCCTCAATTCGACGGGAAATTGACATTTTCAGAAATTTTATTTTTCTTGTATTCTTTTCCTATTTTCCAAGAAAGTGTATATCTATTTGATGGTTTAGAAGGGGGAATTTCTATACAGTGTACAAACAGCTAATAAAAACTGGGCAATACTTTGTCCACAGAAATATTTTATATCTTTATTACTAGCTGCTTGTTTTGATTAGGAGCAACTGGGGTTAGAGAATGTTGGTCAGTATGAGACTTTGCTCCTATTTGGCTTCAGACAAAGGGGATAGCTATTGCTTTGGTAAAATATTGAACAGTAGTATTCTCTTGTACAAAAAAAAATCCCTTTGTGGAAGAAGGAAAAAGTAGCTGTTTATAGGATAAATGATATGACAGAATTACCAGAAAGCAAGAGAAGCCACTAACCCATGGAGCCCACCCCCTCTGACACACCACTAAACTGGGGCACACCAGAGTATGTTATGATGTGCTCTAACTTGCTCTGCTAAGACTGTTTTTAACACTTACATATCCATTTCTTGTTTATGTATTTCAAACCTTTTGTCTTTTCATATCAATTAAATTATGAAACCTTTGATATTTCTCAGAAATAAACATGTATCACAGGAGAAAGTAAGTATATGAAGCTTATTTCTAGTGGTCACCTCACCTAGAAAAAAATAAGCTGATCATTACACAGACATAGCACTACATTCTATATCTGTAATAAGCTGAATGTTACTGTCTTATTAAAATATGATTCTTACTTGAATAGTAGAACATTACTATATTATCACATTATTATTCTTGATTTCCTTATAATCTAGGTCACATTTTTCCATGTCTTTTTTGTATTTCCATCATTTTATAATTAATTGTTATTTCTAAATAGACATTATTGTATTTGGTTAAAAGGCTGAAATAATGACCTGAAACTTATAGGTAAGACAGTTCTATAAGCACATTATTTTCATTTAGTATGGAATAAAAAGGCTTCAACAAGTGTGTAAATAATGAGAAATGAGGAAAGAGTAAGAGGAATCACATGGTTCTCATTTTTTAACAGTGTACTTTTAGCCTCCATTTTTAATCTATAAAATGTCAGAATCTTTGTAGAACCTTAAGGGAGAAAATAAAATATTTTTAATTGTGCCTTTTGTGGTTAGATGTTGTTTCATTGAGACTTTACCTCATATTTATAGTGGTTCAATTCCCAGAAAGTAAACGATGTTATGAAGTGCCATATGTAATCAATAGAGATTATGTGTAACATGCATGTCAGAACTACATTCTGTATCTATAATAAATGACATACATGTGCATGCGAAACATATGTAAACTTATGTTGTTTATATTTATAATTTAATACACCTTAAATCTAAATTTAAAAGATACAAATCAATATTATTCAGTTTTCCTTATTTGCTGCATTGATGTTTGTGTTGAAATTTTTTTCCTACTACTGAAATGGAATTAATGGAGATTATATGGATAAAATAGCGGGCCTCAAAAGCCAGTGAAATGGGTCTTCATGCACTTTCCAGTTTACACATCATGCTTCTGTCACTGAAGTTTGTAAGGAAGGAAACACATTGGAAGGAAAGAAAAGAAGAAAGGAAGGTAGGGAAGAAGAGATGGGTGGAGGAAGGAAAAAAGAAAGGGAGAGGAGGAGGGAGGGGAGGAGGGAAGGAAGGGGAAGAAGGAGGGAAAGAAGGAAGACTGGTTGGCTAAAATGGTAGAAAAGGAGAAAAGGGACAAGAAATGGTAATTTTGAAGTATCTAGTAACTACTATCCATCAGAATTCTGTATGAACTAAAAAATCAGTTCTTAAAGGTTCCTCAGCACTCCAGCCTCCTGAGTGTATGTATTCCTTCATCAATATGCACATGAAGTTTATGCCTATTTCCATACCAGTTTTAAAGGAAATGGTCCTTTCTCCTCTCTGCAGAAATACATAAAATCTGCATTTCTCTTAATAATCTCTTGGCCTTATTTCACATTTCAACTTCTCAATACATAGATGTGTTTTTCTATATTTTATAGTGATTCAAACATTATTCACCAGATTATTTATGATTACAAAGTTATTGAATGTAGCACAATTTGTCTAAACATTTGGGTAAGATCACACAGAACATAAGAACGTGTTGAACAGTGGAACGTGTATGATTATTACATTGCTATTATCAACGTTCTCTGTTATTCCTGCTCTGGAGTCATCATGGGCTGCAATTTTGTAGCAGACATCCATCCCTTCCTTTCCTGAAATTTCAGGACAAGTGCTGAACTCATTATGTGCTCAGAAAGCACAGAGTTCTCCCTCACCCACCTTCCTCCATCATGTTCTCATTTGTTTCTTCAAATGTTGTGATACATTAAATTCCATTTTCAATTTCTTTCTGTTAAAACAAGCTCTTGCTTTTTTATACTAAAGTAACCTGCAACAGTCTTGGAGTAGTTATTCACCCTGAGGAAAAATTATGTACTTCTCCTGGGAGGCACATTGTTTGTTTCTTTTGCGCAGTGCATAAAGAATAGCAAGAGTCTCCTCCCTCTTATATCTATGTAAGAATAATGAGATTTTTATTATCTTATTTCTCCTCTTTGATATAATTTGTTGTTTGTTCAAAAGTAGGTACTTAGAAAATGTCACTGACATATAAGAAGGCGGAAAAAAGCTAATGAAATTGACAATTTTGTATTATAAATGATGCTGAAGTAGAAAAGAGTAAATTATGATTATAAAAATACATGATGGCTAGATATATAAATAAACAATGAAAATGCATGTAGAAATATATGTGTGTATATATTTATATTTTATCTGTCTATATATTATAATATCAGGAATTGAAGGTTAATCTTGTGTTTGAATGGTATGATATTCAAGAGTGCTTAACTCTAGACAAATTTAGTATTTCAAAAAGATACCACCAGTATCATAGCTCTACTGGCATTGAAACTGGGTGAGGAAAGTGTTTACCACCTCCTATTAAGAGCTTGACTAGAAGATGTGTAAAATTAAAACACAAATATAATTTAAAAAAAAAGAGCTTGACTGGAAAATTACTTCTATGCTACCAGTTTATTCCTATAAGGAAAAATATATAGCAAAAAAAAAAAAGAAAGAAAGAAAGATCTGACAAGATTTCTGTTTTTTCTTAACCATTGGATGTTTTTTTTTTCTGTTTTGTTTGTTTGTTTGTTTTGTTTTGATTTGTTTTGGTTTTTTTCATGCTGAAACTCCAGGGCAACTGGCTGTAGTGGGAGTACTAGAATGTTCTATATCAGAAGTTCAGGAGAGTTTGGTCATGCATCACTAATCCTGCCCTGGTGGAGAGATGGCTGGAGAGGTGTGTGGCAGGACTGTATAGTCGTAAACATTCTCCTATCTAAACATTACCAAACATTTACTATGACAAAACTGAATACTTGGTTTCAGCTTCAAGCCAGTGTACTTAAAAGCCAGAGATTTTCAAGACCTGAATTGTCAGAGTGGAAAATCTTGATTAGAATTAGGTAAGATGTGGCTATAATAGTTTAGAACTTGATATAAGTCAAAAATATGGAGGTTATTTAATTCTTTGTTGATTCTTCTACTTGAAGACATAATTATGAATTGTTGCCCCAAAGAACAACAAAAATGCTTAAAGTCAGAGACTTCTGAAATTTAATAGCTATTGTATTGTTTATTGAGATAGCAATTGCGTGTTACTACAGAAACTGATGGGTGGTGGGTTCTCCACAGACAAGCTGAGTGCTATAGTAGAGAGTTTCTGATCTCTTTCTACATGGACCATATCCTTTCTCACTGTGTTTAGGTGCCATTTTTCTATACTGAAGCCTACATATTATATGTCATAAGGCTAAATTAATGTATTTACAAAAAAAAATCACAATTGTGTACCACCTTTCATTTCCTAGTACTGTTATCTGCAAATTTTGTCTACTCCACCCAATGCTTTGCTCCATGGCAAATCTTGTGAGACTCTTAAATTGACATCATGTGCATCTTGATCTCATCCAGGCTTGAATATAGAGTTTCTTCTTTGGGATGGAAACAAGTCTATGAAGTTTGTACATTGTGGGATGTCTTTCTGTAGCTGTGAATATGTATTGCTTTGATTGGTTAATAAATAGTTATATTAGCCTATAGCAAGGCAACTTAGAGGCAGGCAGGAAATACATGCAGATAGACAAGAAGAAGAAAGGAGAGCAGAGAGAGACAACAGCCTGCCACCCAAGGAACAACATGCCAGCAGACTGGTAAGCCATGGAACATGTGGCAAAACATAATTAATAGAAATGGGTTAGTTTAAGATATAAGAGCTAGCTAGCAAGAGGCCTCCCATAGACTACATAGTTTGTAAATAATATAAGCCTCTCTGTATTTACTTGGGTCCCAGTGGCTGCAGGACTAGGCAGGATACAGGAAAACTTCTGACTACATTTGTGTCTGAAATGTGGTAATATGAACTGTGCTTCTTTTCTCCAACTCATTTCAGCAGATTTAAAGCTCATAAGGACAAGTTGCTTAGATGAAGGAATTTTGCTGGAGTTGGTGGGTGGATTAGTCAGTATCGATGTTTTGGTGGAGGACAAAGATCAGTTGGCTTCAGAGTGCCTATGAAGGAAGAGATTTTCCATGAATGCATAACAAGCACATACTTGTTAATGTACATTCCAGTCAAGGAAGTCAGTGGTGGAAGTTACCTGAAGAAGTAATTATTAAAAGCCATGGAAATTCCCCTAAAAATAAACTTAAATGAGAGGATTAACTCAGATGAGAGAATTAAAAGCTAAAGTATTCTTGGACAAACAATTATCTCAGTGAGTGAGGTTTTTAGATCACACACACAAAAAAACCCATGCCACCTATTCCCTGTGCCAATGCCATCTAACCCTGTTCATCAGTTCCTCTCCTCTTGCCTCAAAAATTCCCTGGACTCCATATGTTAATTATTCTATCTCATTTCCAGAGCACTGGATGGTAAGATGTGATCTCATGAGTCATAAAAAGACCTCTTTCACTCAATCCCAAGGGCAGAGGACATTTTTTCTTATAGTTAAAAATTTTACTGAGAGGCATATCACTAGGCATGATGGAAATTTAAAGCTCCTCTAACACATTTGGTGCTAATCAAATCTTGGATAAATATTTGTTTTTCTTAGGTTAAACCATTCAATTGATCAGTTAGGGACACCTATACTTTACTTCATCAGTAAATGTTACATGTAGTGTTAATCAACAGAATGTGGTTTTTTTTTGTTTTGTTTTGTTTTGTTTTGTTTTTTTTCCTACAGAATTGTAGAAGTATTGCCATTGTTCCTTTTTTGGAGTACATGAGCATGTAAAAAAAGGTTAATATGAACTTTACTTTTACAGATGCCAGCCAGATTGATCTTGGAAGAAATTTGTGGAATTTAAAGGTTACTGTTTACAGGTGGTAGGAAGGAGGAAATGAAGAAAATCTAGGTGGGGTGACCTTAACTGTCTGTGCTAGATGGAGGGTAATACAGAGGGAGAGGGAAGGACAGATAATTAGCACTAAGGATGTTTGAAAATGCCATAAAGAAACATTATTTTATAAGCTTACTTAAAAACATATATAGAGTCAGCCTCTCTCTCTCTCTCTCTCTCTCGTGTGTATGTGTGTGTGTGTGTGTGTGTGTGTGTGTGTGTTGTGTGTGTTATTGAGTTATGCTACAAAGTAACACAACAGTATCCCCAAGAACCATAGCCTTACTGACAAAAGTCCTGGTGCCAGGCATGGAAAACTTCCCTTTGCCTTATACATCTAGGAAGTTCAAGAGACTCCTAAAACAATATAGACCATCATTATTACCCACAATTGCCTCCCAGAACTTGAAGATATGACTGTATTGCTGAAGATACAACACACTTAAGAAGGGTACTTGAATAAGTTGAATTATACCTTACTTGGAAGCCTCCTTTCAAAGCACTAGCTCTGATATTACCAGAATGAGCTGTACAAGCTGCCAAGGGAGTAAAGCAATCAGTAATCATACACACCTGGAAAGTTAATAAATGACTAGCCCACAATAGTCCACAATAGTGCAAGAGTGCCACTTTTATCTTGAGGTAATTAACAAGTGTCTAATTGAACTTAAAACCAGAAAAATAAGAGAGAATTCATGCCAAGTACTTTAAACTTAGCCAAATATCTATGTCTGGAGAGTCCAGAGCCTCTAGAAAACACCATCCTAGTCACATTTTCACATTTTCTTAAACCAATGTAATTTCTAACTGTAATATAAACACTTATACCCACAGATAATTGTAGCTCTTACACAGTACCATGTAAATTATCATTATCAAGGAAGGTGGGGTTTTTGTTTTTGTTTTTGTTTTTGTTTTTGTTTTTGTTTTTTTTCCCCAGCAGATGATCACAACTGGTCAAAATACAGAGAATAAGTGACAGCTGTGTGCTCATCACCTTGCTGATAGATCTATAAGATAATCACCATACTTAAGACTCAAGAAAATTGTGGAAAGTGGAATGGAGAGATGATAAGAACCAGAGGATCCAGATGTGTGCTGAGGGAATGAGTCTTCTAGAAAGGCCATGGAAAGGGCACTCATGAACTATCAATAGTGTGGCTATTTACATAAGCCTTGCATGATAACAACACAAGTTGACAGAGCAATGTGAATAGGGAAAGTTTCATAGGGCCCCACCCTTAGTTGAAATCTGTAGGCAATCAATGGCTATTCAGAGAAGGAAATTGTTTTTCTCCAAGAGTGAGCCCTTGAGAGGTTATCCAGTTCTGATTGATCAGCTCCAAGCACATGTACACTCAAGCAAGAACAAATGTACTCACATATGCACATATGTATGACAATAATAATTAAAAGAAGAGGTCATAAAAATTGAGACGAAATGGGAGGTACAGAACATGTTGGAGGTGGAGAAGAAATGTTATAAATGATCTAAATACAGTACTCACTAAAGAAACTCTCAAGGTATCTTAAATTATAAAATTATATTATAAAACTAGAGTTAAGGTATTTATGGTATGCCAAGAGAGTAAAAGCCACTACAAGGTAACCCAGGCAAGGCATCTTAAAACATGTGACAAATTATTATGGCTGCCCTGTTACAGACATTTAAAGTTAAAAAGTTGAATTTTTTTAAAAAAAAAAAATTAGTCTATAAGGGAAATCAAGAATAGTAGAGGTCATACTTATTAGGTCCATTTTATATTATATATCTAAAGCATCAGCAACAGTAGGAAAATATTTGGTTTCTTGGGTATTTAAGTTATAATTTTAATCTTTCATAATATTGGTTTTCTCTCCTAATGTAAGAAATTTTCCTTAATATTTGTTCTATGTATTGGTGAATTGTCATATTTGCTTTTAAGTCTGTATCAGGCTCCAATATTTCACCCATTGCATCTATGATGACATGCTGCATATGTGAAATTTTTTAAATTTTCTTTGGTTGTTTGCCGTTGTGACTTACCTGAGATAGTTTCATCTGCTTTGTTTCCCACTTTCTATCCATATGTTCATCTTCAGTATGTTTGTTCAAATAGTATATAGTAGCTTTAGTCTCTTGAGGGCAAAAGACCCACATTCTGGGCTCAGCTGTTTCTACCCAAAATAACCCCCACAAAAGTCACATTCAATGAGAAGTTTGCCTACCAAAAAGTCACTTTTTGATTGCTTTGTATACTATCATCTTTGTTGTCCCATTATCTCTTTTGAGTGTTCATTTTCTAACACGTCAGATAGTTTTATTGTTGAGAAACAAAGAAGACACACCTCTATGCGTTATACAGTCTGTTAGAACTAATGAAGAGGGACACAGTGACAACTGAAAGTGATCTTGTTACTCACTGATCATGACACATGTCGGGTACCCTGGAACAGGACTGACAGCACAGAATCTTGTCATTTGTGTACTGTGGAATTATGCTTGGTTAATAAAGTCAGACACTTGACATTAAGTGTACTCAAGCAAACTATTGTGACTGGAATTTTTGCTCATTAGAAGACTGTAGAGTAAGGTTTCAACTAGGCTAAAGCTTCTTCTTCTTCTTCTTCTTCTTCTTCTTCTTCTTCTTCTTCTTCTTCTTCTTCTTCTTTTGTGTGTGTGTGTAATAAAAAGAAAAAAGTACTATTATTATTCAGGATCTTCCTTATAGAAAAAGAAATGCTGGTTCAGTCCTGAATTTAGGTTTTAGTATCAACTTATTTTAATATGGAAAATTGTAAACAAAAAGATAGAATAGAGATGAAAAGGAAACTATAGTTTGATGAGCCACTGGAAAATCAAGGAAATTTGTTGTGAGAGAGGAAAAGCCAAGAATTCTTGGTGTACTCTTCAAGGTACAACTCTGCATATTTATGAGTATGTGTATATATAGATATATGTAAAAAAAAAACTAGACATGCCTAATTAACTAGACAAACATTTCTAAATGATTAAATCTAATAAAACATATGTTTTACGTATTCAGAAATACTATGCATACTTTTAAATAATCCAGCGTAAATACATTTCAAGAAGAAGACAGTGGTACTGGGAATATGTAACATTTCAGATAACATCTCAGCTAAGGCAAACAAGACACCAAAGATTTTCAATACATCACTAAGGCCATGAAACCAGACTTAGTGATTTTGGTGTATGGTTGGACAAATGAGAAGAAAATGGATTAAATATCTGTAATTGATTATATTGATTTACCACATAATTTATATGCTTATGATTCAAGATTATAACAAAAAAGTCACATTTTATGTAAGTTTAAATGACCTATGTGAAAACTGAAACAGGCTGGAAGAAATGGTTCTGTATAGCTGGAATTTACTCCAGTCCTGCCTGGCCCACAGTCAGGACAAATCTCTCTAACCCGCCAGTCCTGCAGCCGCTCAGACACAACCAAGTAAACACACAGAGACTTACATTGTTTACTAACTGTATGGCTATACCAGGCTTCTTGTTATCTAGTTCTTATACCTTAAATTAACTCATATTTATTAGTCTATAAGTTGCCACATGGCTCGTGGCTTACTGGTACCTTACATCTCACTTTTCATGGTGGCGGCTGGCAGCTCTCTCTGCCTTAGCCTTCCACTTCCCAGAATTCTCTTCTCTGCTTGCCCCGCCTATATTTCCTGCCTGGCTACTGGTCAATCAGCATTTTATTTATACAGAGTGATATCCACAGCAGTTCTGAATCAAGGACTCACTCAAGTTCAGTTCTCAAACCCATGTATGGTAGTTCACAACTACCTCTACATCCAGCTCCAAGGGATCTGACTCCTGGGGCTCAGAAGGACACCTACAGTCTCATATTCATACACAAATGTGTGTGTGTGTGTGTGTGTGTGTGTGTGTGTGTGTGTGTGTGTGCACATCCACACAAACACATGTACACTTTAAAAATAAAATGATAATTTTCTAAAATCATGAGTTTTAGGCTGGAGAGATGCCTCAGAAGTCAAGAGTACATGCTGATTTGCAAGTACTGGGTTCAATTTTCTTGCTTTGCAAGAGGACCTGGGCTCACTTTTTAGCAGGTAATGGTGGCTCACAATCGCCTGTAACTCAAGTTACCATAGATCTGATAACCTCTTCTGGCCTTGACAGACACTGCATGCTCATGGGACAGATATATGTAAATAAAACATTCATAGACATAAAGTAAACAAATATTTATAAAGATGAAGTTAAAAAATATTCAAATGTAAAGATAAAAGCCAATTTTATCTGTTTAATATACATCATTTTAAATTGCAAATTGAGTAATGGAATTTAAAAATCTGTATCTTAATTATAAGCCCAATTATTCAAGTAAATCAATAGATTTCTAAAATATGCACAGTATTCACAGTATTCAATGAAAGTTTTGAAGTATTATTGTCTAGTGAAATACCTGAAATTTGGATCCATTAATGGAGTTAGTCAAAGTCAGCTGGAACACTGAAGGTTCACATCAGTAACTCTGTCTTTTACTCAGAGCAGGGGTTCTCTATTTAAGATCTCATCATGTGGGAGATTTAATGGCATTTCCTTAAGAGAATGGGACATTGTAAGGAAAACAGTGATTATTGAGAAGTTATTCTTCCTGTTGAGCCAATGACTTTCCTGTACACTTACTTCTTTTTTTTGCCCTCGAGGCTAAAGCTTAAGCAAATTCTTTGAACACGAGAATGCACTTCACATTGGCCTGCCTCCTTACCTTTATTCTTTCTCCATTCTGTGTATCTTCACCTCTGACTTCTGCAAACTTCAAGAGGTTCTTGGTTTCATCTTCACTCTTTTTATTGTGCAGCTACCCAGTGGAGATTATTGGTAATTTGGTGAGTCTGGTTACTTTTGAGCTCAAGTTTAATGGGCACATCTTGGGAGATGGAAATGAATTTTTTCCCCACAGTCAATGAAAGGCTTTGTATGGGCAATTTGTCTATATAGGGATAAATTCAATAGTTTTGCATTTGGAGATAAAACATGTTTCTAGCATTTCAGAAAGGATAGTGTAAGATCTTGAAGGTGATTAATCATGAATTCAGAGGGAACATTCTTCAGTGCCTGTCTGTTAGAGATCATTTAAAAGGATCTGTACCAGAGTGATATGTGGTTGGCCAAGAACATTAGACCCTTGAAATTCTCCCATAAATAACAAGAAAGTCCTTGTGATGAAAAAAATCTTAATTCTTTTTTTTTTTTTAATACATCTGGGAATCTGGGAACTAGGTTACTTTAATATTAAGGTAAATATTATTATATTTTTACCATTGTGCTGTTAAAGTCAGTGTATATTCAAGATAAATTTAACTTATCATAATAAAAGAACTTCTTCTATATGCCTGTCTCACTAAACAATGAGGACTGAGTCATTGGCGTTGTTATGTTTTTGTGTTTGTGAATAAAACAGCATCTGCAGCATAGTATAAACAATGTAAATATATGCTAATCAATGAATAAATTAATGACAGACACAACCATCTGTTATTCTAATCATGTTCCAATGAACTGGATAATATTTATTGTTTATTATTTTGCTTAAAATAAAGTGTGAGTTAAAACTTACTAATAAAAAGCAGTTATAAATAGTATGGAAACATTCCCAGATAACATTTAATAGCTTTACAAGTATGTCTGTAATGAACTTTAAGATATAGCTTCCCCTGTAATTGCTGACAACTGTGTTGTTGTAAGTTGAAGATCATGCATGCTTATCAGCAGTTCTATTGACTTATACCCGCTCTGTTTATTGATTACTTAATTAGTTTTCTGAGATAGCTAATCAGAGAGAGATGTAGGTATTTAGGAGTCTTTCATTAAACCATGCTAAGAAATTTAAAAGGGAGAAATATGTGACTTGCAACTAAAGCACAGTAAAGGCAGAGCTCCTGTGAACCATGGATAGAGTCTCATTCTATCGTGATCAAAACAGCTAAATCTTAATTTCTATTTTCTTATTAATAATAATATTTTTAGACCATTTGTTATAGAAAGAAACCACATATATACAAAAGTCTATATGATTATTTCTATTTGTTTCTGAATGTAGCTTAACATAATTAAAGTCACATTTTCACTTTTTATTAGAAATCTTATAATAAAATATAAAAGTTATCAGCACTTTTTATATTTTAAAGTTAATACACATTGATTTTGCATATTTTTGTTTAATTATTCACTACTTTTTGGTGTTAAATTCATACACAATCACAGTTTCAGTAACTTTCAAACTGAGGTTTTTAGCATTCTCTCTTAAAAATTAATGAGAGGACCAGTGCATCTGCAGCTTCTCTGCATTGTCTCATGTCAAATGGATTCTTGTAAGCACCACACACTATTTCTCTTATTTAATTTAAGAGCTTGTACCATGGGCTTCAAGCCAAAAATGCCTTCTGCCACTGGGTTACACCCAGACCATATACTATAATTTAAGAAGAATGGCAATTTCATATTTTCCAATGTTACATCAGTATTTTAAAAACTTGTTTCTCTGCTTCTATATATCTTTATTTTTGTTTGGTGTCATATTTCTTTTATGTTAAAATTGATTTCAGTAAAGTAAAAATGGATAGGCTTATGTGTATGAAAGTTGAATGCTAATGACATGTGAGTAACTGTGCCCTGATCTGTGTGAAGACAGATGAAGTGTTTCATTCTAGAGGGTTCTAGATACACATTAGGAAAGATTTTGTTGCCAAGTTATATCCCTTTAAAAATTAATAATATTTAATTTTTTAAAAAATGAAAATATGGTGACCATAATAATTTTCCCTGTTCCCTGTCTTCACTTAACCTCACCCATATAACTCACCCCCTTAGGGTGCAAGACTTTTTTTTTCATCTTTTTTATTAAAAGTATCTTCTCATATGTCTTTTAGAAAACAAAGTTACAAAGATGTTTTGTCAAAAGTATTCGCATCTAACAGAGTTTTAAAAAAAACTGATATGGTAAGCTATAAGTCAGATGTAATTCTTTTGTTTGTTTTAAGCTCAAAATATTGGAGATATATGAATGAATGTCTGGGTTATAACAAAGTTAGCTACTCACTAATTCATTCTTTCACTCAAGGATATAACCAATATTTATTAAGCATACAACGTTTGTTCATGTAAAAATTGAACCAGAAAGCTTTTTTTGTTTCAGGGCAAATGGTTTTCATTAAAAAAAATGTTTTTTAAACACAGAGTAATAAAAATCTTATGTGTATCTCCAGCTCCCATCACTTCTTTCTTTAGTCATTTATCTAGTTAGTTAGCTGACATTTATTCATCAGCCACTGCTTATTTATATAAAGAGAGTATACTCAGGACATGAGGGGTATCAAAGTTATTTGTGACTAAATTCAATTTAATGAAAGGAATATATAGAGGGACACATAGGAAAAATGTGTGGAACTTACTGTCTGAACATTAGAAAAAGAAACAGCAATTGAAAATAAAATAACTTTTTGAGGTTCACAAATTTTCTAACCATTTTGACTTGTGTAGGTTTATTTTCTAGTGTGTATAATTTGGGGAATAAATCTAATTAAACATATATATGAAAATTAATATTTAGCTCTTCATCTTGTATACTCTGAGAGATGGGAAGAACAGCAAGGTGTCCAGTGGATGTTACTGTAGTCATCACGGCATCATAGAGCTCCGTTTCACTGCAACTGTTGAACACGACCTGTGAGATTTGGATTGAGGCATGACACTATCACGAAGTAGTAATGAGAAGTGAAGAATGGCGTGTTAGCATGTGTTTAGGGTGAAGACACAGAAGATGGCTCAGTTGATAAGTGCTTGCTGGGTAAGCATGAATTGGATTTCTGACCCGTAACACCCTCATCAATCCCCAGTGTGTATGACAACTCAGAACCAAAGAGTCAAAAGCAGAGAGCAATAGCAAGAAGATAGTTATTCTGACTATTTGGATCAGCAAGCTCTGGATTCGAGTGGGAGGAGACTCTACCTCAGATTATAATTTTCTTTTCCTAAGATTATGTAAAGAACTCTTCGTATGTAAGTTGATAAGAACAAGTTTTAAAAAAAAAAAAAACTCAGTAGAAAAACTAGACTGAAGAAAAGATCACACACAAACACAGACACATACATACATACACACACATAAAGTCACTCTCTGACAGACAAGTTTGAAATTGAGTCTATTTATTCCCTACAAGTTCACTGACAATAATTGAAGTTACCATATGTATCCTCACTTTCTTATATAAACAGAATTTTGTGTGTAAGAAGAGGATACTAAAATTCACTCAATATTATTTATAACAAAATATTAGAAACAAAGGTTATTTTCTTCAATATGCCAGGAGGGGAAAAAACTTGTTTTTAAATCACACCTTGTAAGAATTTTCTTATGAGCATACTTAGATTATTCTCAGATATATTCTTCTGCACTAGGTAATTATAGGTAGCTTTAAAAGGATTGCAGAACTTTTGTATACTACTTTGAAGTAATCTTCCAGTTAGTGTAACTTATGTGCCAAAAGTCTGTTTAATTTTGCATCATCTTTACAAAATTAATTTATATAAAAATGATGTTTCTCATATTTGTTGCATATGAAAAACATACCTAAATTTGTATGCAAAACTGAAATTTTCTAACCTGTGGGTCAGAGAATTTTAGGTCTGAGAATTGTGTGATAAAGTCATTTTTTCCGGTATTTCCTAACATTTTAGCCATGTGATGACTTTTATTTCTAGAGGAATATATGTGTTGATCAAATGAATGAATAATCCATTGAATTGTTTTTTAATCTCAGACCAGCTAATTACATTTCTATATTAAAACATAGATGGGCCATGGCTTTCTGTAGGAATGCACAAAGCGTAGGAAGATATACTAGCTGCATGCATAAGCTAAACTCAAGGTTGAATATTTAATTGGAGGAAAAACTGTCACTCTGCCATGTCCTTCCATAAATCAAAGACACAAGTATTGAAATTGTACTGAATATCTCCTTGGATATTTCATTTTAATGACAATTATAGACTACCTTAGTAATGGTGCTTAATTAAAAGTCAGAATCAGATTTAGCCCTAATGGCCCAAGCCCATCAGAGTAGCTCAGTGTAGAACACTAGCGTAGCACACATAGGACCTGGGGTTAAATTTCTAGTACAGAAATTTTTTTTAAAAAAGTCAAATAAGATTTAGCTTTAAGTAAAATCTGATAATATTAAGTCTCGGTATTTGAGTGAAATGTAATAACCTAATACTGTCTAAAATTATCCTTGCTGTGGGGAGTTCCACATATTTGTGACTAATGATATGTGTAAAACTCTTAACTGGCTTCTTTTACACAGAAGTAGGTAATCACACATGTGGGATGACCTTAAAGTTTGTGTTTCTGTTCGGATTTTGCAAAGCTATATTTACAGTCACTTTCTGGAAACAGCACCTGTGATGGCCTTGCTGATTCATTTAGTCTTTAACATCTTTGTCTGAAGCCTTCCTAACTCCTTTCTTTGCAACTTACATTAAGTTCAGATATTCTGCCTATGAAAGAAATGGAATATTACTAGCAGGGCTCCTTTCTCTAACTTCTCTTGTGCTTCTAAATCTTTTATTTACTAGCCTTTGCTCAAAAAGTGTTTAACAATACTGTTCTTGAAAATGAGAAAGGTAAATTGTAATTTCATAAGTTAAGTGAAGTTAATACTTATATTAGTAATTGTATAAAAATGTTAGTTGATACACAAATTAGACAAAAATACAAGAAGAGGATATTTCATTGTTAGACAAATATTTTTTAGACCTGATTAGATCTTGGTGATTTATTGTTGTGTTTTACATCTCTTCTACAGACTAACAGCTTCGCCATTGTTCAAATAAGCTGGGCTTGTTTCCCTGGTGGGTCTATTTGTTGCTATCTCAGCATGTCCAGCTGTTTGTTCCCATTCAGCATCTATGGAGCCAATGTTTGAACTAAGCAGCTTTCAAGAACTAGAAGTTTAGAAGACTTCATTTCTTCACATGCAGAACATTGGTAGCGACTGCTCCGAGGAGGAAGGGGGAGGAATGCTCTGATTTTAGTAGAAAAACCATATACTGAGCCTTTAAAAAACACAAGTGATGCTTTTGTCATCATCGCAAGGCACAGATAGGGTTGTGGATCTGATTAATTCTGAATAGCACACATTAATTAAAATTTAATAACACTCCATTTAATTAGGTTAGGTGTTCTCAGAAGCCCTTGGAAGCTAGATTTTATTATTCATAGAAGCAAACAAAAATGCCCACTTCTTACTCAACCTAATGATCCCATGTGAAAAGGAATCTCGTGAGCGCTGCAGGGAGAAGCATGCGAAAATCAGCATCAAATATGACTCCGTGAGGCTTTAGCTGCTCAAATCTTTGGTTTCTAAATTAACTCATCTTTCATACCACATGATTCAGCAGAGGGGCTGAAAACACTATTAGATCCCAGGGCCAATCGGACATAAAGAAAACAGCCTCTCACCTCAAGGACATGGAATCTAGTAGGATTAAACAAAAGGGGTTTTAGAGTGGTACATTGGCATTTCGGAACCCGCTGACTAGAAACCGGATGTGGACTGCTACTGATGTGGGCCTTGCCTGTGGGCTGCGCTTTCTCTCTGAGCTTTCCTCTTTCTTCATGATGTCTGCAGTGCCTTAGATATTGAGTCAGGCAGGATCTTGTGTTAAAATACTACAGAAAGGGAACCATAGAGCATTATGGCAAGCACAGCTCTGTAGAACCGGTTGAACAGGGCCATGCTGTGTAAGCTGTCCTTCTTCCCCAAAAGACCTCAGTTTATTTTGTAAAAGGCTATGGAACTGTGGGTGAGAGATTTGTCCTGATCGCCAGCCAGCCAGAACACAGAAAAACTCCAGCTACAATTAACAATGCTCCAAAATATAGAAGAACCTAAAGCCTCATACCTGCCAGGCAAGCATCCTGTTGAGTTATATCCTCAGCCATTACTAAGTGAGTTCCAGGAAAGGCGCAAAGCTACACAGAGAAACTCTATCTCGAAAAACCAAAGCCAAACAAACAAACAAAAAAGACCTCAGATGAGGAGCCGCATTCCTGACTTGGATGAAATTTTGCCAATAAGATTGTCCAGCTGCCGCTACACTGTACCCGTCCTCGCCATCGGCAGTCTGAGCTCCAGCCAGTTTCCTTTACAGGCTTCTCTTATGACCTCCACAATTTGCAGTTTTCTACCCATACCTCTTTCTCTGTTGGTCTTTCTGATCATAAAGTTCATCATGTTCCCTTAAAAACCCTGACCTAACTATGAAAAGCTATAATATGGTGCTTTTTTTTATATAGCTGTTACAATACTCAGAAATGGATTTATATTTTGCATACTTTAAAAAAATATTGGTGTATATATTTGTGTATGTGAAGTGTGCATAGGTGTACATGCTTGCATCAGGTTTGTGAGTATAGGTGTGGACATGCCACAGTGCTTCTTGAAGTCCCAGTGCAACTGAGGTGTCAGCCCTACCTTCCATCTTGTTTGATACAAAATATCTTCATTGACTGCCATTGGATATACCAGAAGAAATGGCCCGTGATGTTTTGGGGATTCTCTGGGCTCCGTCTCTCATCTATCAGCAGGGACATTGGAATTATTAGCTAGATTCCATATGTGGGCTCCAACTCCAGTCCTTATACTTGTGTAGTGAGTACTTTATTCAGTGCGCCATCCTCTCAGCTCTTTTTGCACATTTTAAATTTTTCTTTCCTTTCTGTCCTAAACTGTCCATTTAGTCACAAAGAGTAAAGACATACATTTGTTGGTGAAAAATGCCTACCGTGTAAGCAGGCACAGTGTGTGTGTGTGTGTGTGTGTGTGTGTGTGTGTGTGTGTGTATATATATATATACATATATAGATATATGTGTGTGTGCATATGTATGTGTGTATGTATGTATATATAGTCTAGAGAACACTCATCAGTATGATAGCAATGAGGTAATGGTAAATGAGCCAAAGATACGTTAATATAACACTTTTTACCAAAAGGTTGCAATATATTCTAACTGCAACACTCTACGAAGCTAGTGTATCAATTGTATTTGCTTACAGTTAGAACAATGAAATTATTTATTATGTTTTCATCCTTTAAGAAACATTATAGGCTTCATTTGTGGACACTAGAATGGCCTGTTACAGTGAGTTCCATTTATTTACAATAGAGATAAGTATATTGAAACATTGAACAGTTTTTTAAACTAATAACAGATATCCTTTTAAATAAATTTGAAATCTGCCTATGGCTTGTCCATGTGTCCATTCTCAGCCCACTTTACAGAGGCATCAGAAGCTAGAGAATGGAGTGCATACTAAGAAAATTTCATCTGCCTTCTAATTCACAGGTTAAGTAGTTTTGTTCCATTTATATTTAAAATAGAGGAATTAGATTGATTCATACTATCAAATTTGAGAGACTTTATTAATATTTTGTAGTGAAAGTCTTTTCTAATACTGGGCTTATTTTGGGGAAATTTGTTAAAACCTGATCAGTTTTTCCAAAGGATCATACTGTGTTTGCTTGGGGGTAATAGTGGTACCTCTGTCAGAGTGAATCTCAATAGCATTTTGACTGTGCGCAGCTGTGCAGGTAACTGCTCAGTTACAGCCCAGAGTGTGACTCTTCTCCAGTGTGTGGTGAGTCAGAGGCTGACTTCTGATTTCCTTAAAGCTGTTGCAGTTGTACACAAGCACTTGCTAGCTGTCTTTTCCACTGAGGCCTTCTGTCACCACAGCTAAGAGATATGTCTTTAGGGAATATGAGGATTGGTCAAATATGAGTAGAACCTTAAGTGACATTTTTAGCTACAGGTATACAGAAAAGGCTCAGTACGAATGAAATTATTTATGGTGAAGGAGGACTTTTTTCATCTTTTCATCTCATAAATACATTAGGACATGTTGCCTGTAAACTTTTGAGGAAAATATGCTTTGATCTAAGTTAGTCTTAAAGGGCTTCTGTATTAATAGATACAAACTCTAAGGTCATATGGAAAAATGGAATTCCAATACGCAGGTAGATGTGTTCCCTTCCTTGTATTTCAACATATATGTAAAAGTCCTTTATTTGAAGTAGGTAAATTTTGTCAGTATATATAATCCTTTAAGTAAAATGTTTGGCATCTAAAAGATGTGACCTATGTAGATGCTTTCTATACATTTGAATTCTAGTTCATGCTGTTGGAATTCCAAACTTCTGTAATAGTAGTAACTTAAGAATAAAGCACAAGCATCTATCCTAATCATTTGACCTTTCACATTTTCAGTACTTAGCTTTGTCATGCAGCACATGCCATTGAATGCCTGCGTTGTTCGGAGTTATAGGAAGTACAAGTCAGGGTATGAAGGAAGCACTGAGCTGGACACGTCCTTTGTGCAGCTTGCCTTCCATGTCCATCCCTTTTTCATTAGATATGTTCCTGAATATATAATATGTATACATATGACATATATAAGTAGCAGATATGTATATAATGGATATATATATATTTATATATGCTTACATTTAAAAACAATCACAAATAACAACTTTGATATGGATAAAAACATATAAACAAACTTATATTCTGTTCTCAACTTACCTTACATAGTAAAGTTTCATTCCAAATATGGTCATAAATCTGTGTGTGTGTGTGTGTGTGTGTGTGTGTGTGTGTGTGTGTGTGTTGCCTATTGGCTACATAACACTTTTTTTCCTGATAATTTTTTTGAAATTATATTTGTGTTTTAACTTTACATATCAGCCATGGGTTCCCCTGTCCTCCCCCCTCCCTCTCCCCTTTCCCCCAGCCCCTCCCCTCCATTCCCATCTTCTCCAGGGCAAAGACTCCCCTGGGGATTCAGCTCAAACTGGTAGATTTCGTACAGGAAGGTCCAGTCCCCTCCTTCCAGGCTGAGCAAAGTGTCCCTGCATAAGCCCAAGGTTAGGCTCAGCCATTAAAGGCTAGTCTCACAACCAAAAATACATAACACTTTTAATACAATTAAACACAAATACAATAGACAAAACTCTAATCTATATTTATAGTTGCTTTTGAAGTTAGAATGAAAGGCAGACATTCTTTCTCCACCCATCAACTGATTATATAACAGCTGCTGTACATGTGAGCACAATACTTTTTCCTCTTACAGTTTTGATGTTTTCTATACTTTCAATGCCTTTCTGAGTATCCTAGTCACCTTGTAATAAGAAACAGATTCAAAGGATTTCTTTGGGAATCTGTGGCAGAGCCAAAATTTAAAGCCTGCAATACTACTGAAACCAGAATTTTGCTTTCCTGACTTCCAAAATGAAGAATTGAGATTAGCTTTGTGAGACTAGATTGAATTGCCAAACCTAGATGTTTATTTGAACGTTTTATAGAGTTCCATAGCCTCAGAATGTCTTTCTATGCTGCAGATACTTTGACTAGACTTTCCACCCTTAGTTAATATTTCTATTGCTCACATCTTCCTCTTATCCATTCTAACTTCTCTTCCTCTACTGATAACTTTAGTGTCATTCATATTCTTCCATTAGGTAGCCTGTATCTATCACTATACACTACTGAAAATATGTGAAAAGGCTAACAGGATAATCTTGGAGAATCTTTCTCCATAAATTAGAAGTTGTGTTAATTTTGGCTAAATGCAACTAGAATTAGTTTATAAAGTCAAATGTAGGAGAAATTGGGAAGAAGGGAGATCAGGAGAAAGAGAGAAATAAAGAAAGAAAGAAAGAGAGAAAGAAAGAAAGAAAGAAAGAAAGAAAGAAAGAAAGAAGGAAGGAAGGAAGGAAGGAAAGAAGGAAGGAAGAAAGGAAGGAACGAAGGAACGAAGGAACGAAGGAACGAAGGAACGAAGGAAAGATTCTTTTATCTCTAAGTACTGACTTAAGAGTTCTCAAAGATACACTAGCATACATGGCAAGCATCTTAAAGGCAATGACTATAGATTATTTACTTTTAATTTCCTCCAAATAGGGCTTTGAAAATAGGAATTGTGGTTTTTTTTTCACTTTCATAAAAATGCATTAATTATAGTACTTCATAAATATTTTTTAAAGATTTATTTATTCATTATGTACACAGAAGAGGATGCTCATTACAGATGATTGTGAGCCACCATGTGGGTGCTGGGAATTGAACTCAGGACCTCGGGGAGAACAGGCGGTGCTCTTAACCTCTGAGCCATCTCTCCAGCTCCTAAATATTTTAAAGAGTATAACATACAAAGCTTTAGGCAAAGCATGTAGACACATGGTAACAACAGTGTATATAAAATTAAATTTATATTATATGAGGGAATGTAATATGCTGCTTATATAATAAATGAATATGCAGTTCATACAACATATTTAGCTAAGTGTAGGAAAATAAACTTAGTTTTATTTTCTTATTCTTCGAAACTGAAAAAAAAAAATGATGGAAGGATTTAGATAGACTAGGTTACTGTAAAAGCTGTCCTAGGGACTTGCAAGTTTCTCCTTTGAGAACAGTATATGTCTTTCAGCAAAATCACTCCATTTCTTGGCCAAGAGATAAGTTCTTTAAAAAAGTTAAGTGTTTTCTTCTGTATTGTACAGAGTGTAGAGTGAAATCTGTAAGCAAAGACCTTTCTAGGTAAATGTGCTTGAAAGTAGTTTCTAAGTCAAGTGTCTTCAAATAAGCCAGATGAAGACAATAGTGAATTGCTTATGGCTATTCTGGGACTTTCATGGTAAAAGAGAAGTTTCCTTGGAGTTCTGATTGCTATCATCCATCATCAAACAAGTGTTTTGACAGTGAGAATGTCAAACATGTCATCATACAACTGAAGACTTCCTCAATTCAACTCAATGCAGCAACTATTCCAGAAACATGGGGTTAGAATACTAGAATATCAGAGCACCAGAGATAATCATCCTTAAATATTTTCTTTTTCAGCCTCTTATGGCATGTTTGGATTGCACAACATATCTGAAAACACATGTGAACCATTAAAACAGTGTTTTTGTGGATTCAGGTGTGTGTTTCTGTTAGTGAGAGGGTCTCAGGAACTTTACATAATACATAAACAAGACTAGTGAGTTAAAGGGTCTCCCTATTTCATTAATTGGTGATGGTTGCATCCATGATTTGTGATGGACAAGGAGAAAGACTGCTCATAAACTACTGACTATCTAAAGTATTTTACCATTAAATTGATTCAATACTAAGTAGAGTTAAGTAGCGTTACTTCTCCACTTCCTCCACACTTCCTCCTTTTTTTTTCCTGCTGGTGACCAATGCTTGCATTATGTTCAGATTTATTACTTGAAACAAAATGAACATTGAGTAGCTTTGAGGCTTGGCGACATTTATGAGTGTCGTTTCTTCACTGTTGTGTGCTTTGCTTCCCTCATTTAGAATGAGCCTCACCAACTAGCCTGTGGCTGTTAGTGTGGGGCCCTGCTTTTTCTTATTTAATGGGCCTGCTAGGGGATTATTTCAATTTCCCTAGTCCCTCTTACTTGTCTTCACTTCCAGGACAGCATAGATAAACTTCTGGAGACTTTCCCACTCAGGGAATCTGGCTTCCAGGCAGTGTGGTTGCTATCTTGATTATGAGTGTGTTGAATCCATAATTCCATTATTGACATACCTATCCATATAGCCTATAATATGATTTCAGCAGAACATGTCCTGACTCATAAAGGCTCTAGTTACTCTGTACCTGTCACTGTCGTGTCCTCCAGCAGTCTTGATTCTATTAAACTGAAATTCAATGTGCATAAGTTCTTCACCCAGCCTTCACTCTTTTCATTGTGGTGTGAGTATTGCTGTGGTGGTAGGAAAGGAGAGCTCTTTCTTTTAATATTTTCCATGTCAAATTTGTGTGGGACTTTTCGGTGGAAGTGACCAAGTCCCTATTGATGGCTTTTCTGTCAGGAGAGGTTATTTCACATTCCAAATTTAATTACCATTAAACAATATGGCATCTTTTAATCAGCAAGTCTTGTCACTATCCTGTGCTCTTAATGTCTTAGCCACATTCTTTTGTTGAATTTTAGATTTATTCTCTTCTTACATTAAGTAAGATACGATGATAATCACTTAGAACAGCCTAACTGTCTTGAGACTAAGCTCAGTCCTCTGATGGTCTCAACTCCTCTGGCTTTTGACATTTCTTCATATCAGCATTCCAGTAGTGACTTTGGTCTTGGAAAATGTCATCACTCCAAAGTTCTGCATTTTTAAGTTGACAGTTTCAAAGACATTCACAGACTATCTCTCTATTTGCCGGACATCTGACAAATGCTACCTGCCAGTGGAAAAACCTGAAACTGAATTTCATGCCATGGCACCATTCTTCTTGTTTCTGTCATCTCTGTTACTAGGTTAGTGCTGAGGATAACTTATTTCAGTACTGCTCAGTTAGTATCCAAGGTGGCTTCTGCTTCCTGGATGACAATTTTGTTTTTGCCAAAAGCATTCTACACAGCTAGCAAATGATGTTTAATCTTTGGGTTTGGGTGATAATTCTACACAAAAAAATAGTGAGGCCATTTTCTTATTTTTAAGTACTTAAATACTTAATGAACTACCATAGCAATTCAATGTTGTCAACTGAGTAAACTTTTTAATAGACCAACTCCTTTTAAGGACACTGCTCGTAATTTGCATATATTCTTCTGTCCTTTTCATCATTTGATCTGGCAAAGCTTGACTGCTAGGCAGATTTGAAATACAGTTCTTGTTCTATTTATCTGTGAACATGACTTGAAACAGACGCATGTCCATGGTGTTGAGTATTGGTAGGAAAATACCCCCTGTATTCATAAGATTTCTATTGCCATGTTTTAAAAAATATTGTTGACATTGCATGCCATGTTGGATTTAGAGGACATGAAATATGTGGAGCATGGCTAGAGGTTATAAGCAATCCATAGTGGAAGGTGTAGGGAGGATAAAAGTGCAGTATGGTGAAAGCCCTTTCATGAAAAGATTATATTCAGTTCAGGTAGCAAAAGTTATGCAGCAATTTGGCTACTGCAAATGCCAGATTTACAATTTTTAAAAATTTACAAATTTAAAATTTTACTCAGGTAAATATTGGGTGAGACTCTAGGTGGTTAGATGATGAACAAGCTGAGTGAACAGAAGCAGGTCCAATGTCATGTATCTATAAAGGGACTCATGAAGGGAGAGGCTATGGTCACAATTTCTGAGGAGAATATAAAAGTCATGCGTGATTTTACTTCATTCTGGTCACTATGGGTCTTCTAGGGATGCCTACGGGCTTAATTGGCCTGATGCATGTTTATGATACCTATTTATGAACATAGATACATCCATTGTTTAACGTGTATATCTATGATTGCTCACCTACTTCAGTGACTGAGTAGAATAGTTGTCACAGAGACTGTTCGGGCCAACAAAGCAGAAGGTGCTTTCTATCTGATGTTTCATAAAATGGAATTGCCAAGCTATCTGCTACACAATGACTACTTTTGGGAAATTTCATAGCAATTGAAACCCATTAGCAGTGGCACTTTAAATCATATTTCTGGCAGTAGCGAACTTATTTTTCATATCTTGACAGTATATATGTCTATGTTTTTATTTTTAACATAGACTATGCTTAGAGATTATCAGGAGAAAGACTTGGGAATGCAAGCACTATGATGGTTTATTTATAACAACACCCCCCCCCCAAAAAGTATACTATAAGAGAATTTAAAATGTTTGCCCCAAAGGTATTATTAAATATATTTATTTTTACTCCTTTATGTCAGTAAATTTCATACATTTGTATAGTGAATTTTAACCATTCTCACCCTCTGCCATCTCTTATCTCACTTTCATCTTCATAATGGTCCTAACCCTCCCACCCTATGCAGTTCCTTTTTCACATTCATGTCTTATTGTTTCGTTTTGTGAAATTCTGAGATTTATAAGTATCTATTGGCATATAGTGGGTTTACCAATACACATACATGAAAGACAATGATCGTCCTTCCTGTGAATAGTAGAGCCCCATAAACCCTTACCCTATTAGTGACCAACTAATGCCAAGGACAGCAATGGGCTGGTTCAATGCATGCACCAAAACTGCTGAGAAATCATGTTTGTATAATGGCCAGTTTGCCTTGAATAAAACTTAACAGTCATTGTCCCTTTACTCTCCTCCTATATTTGCTCTACTTCCTCTTTCATGTTCCCTGAGCCATAGAACAAATGGTATAAATGTCTAATTTAAGGCTGAGCATTCAACTATCATATATTTTCTGAATTTCGAGCAGCCACGAGTCTCTGTACTCACTTCTATTCAGAATTAAAAGATGCTTCTTTGATCAAGACTGAGAACAGCATTTGTCTGTAGGCACAAGAGTTGAGAATGTAGTTTGTTGTGTAAATTTGACTAAACAACAACATTCCAATTTGCCACAGGGTGTGAGATACCCCCGTCCTCCAACACTGGTTCTTGACTAAATCTATAAAAGTTAAACTCAGAAGACATTAAAAGATGTAAGTAGAGTCATCACAAGCAAAGGTATTTCTGGAGGAGGGAAAAGACAAGAACACATAGCCATGGAAGGATGAAAGGTATTTGATTTTTATTTTAGTAATTTCTTGGGTTTGTCTTTCATTTAGAGCTCGTCACTGCATTCATTGACATTTCTTCCCAATAGGAAATGTGACAGGACAGCTCTCTGGAGCTTGAGAAATGTTGAAGAACTGCACAGAACATCTGGATTGGTTCATCATTTCTAGAACTAGCAATCTGTCAGTTTTCAAAATGACTTCCTTTGAAAACTGAGTCATCTCAGGTTTTCTTAAACCAGAAGCCTTTGAAAAGCTCCTCATGAAGTTGTCATATGGTCTTAGTCCAGAGTGAGTACCATTCATTAAGTCTACATGAATCTGACACACATTGTGCTTCAAATAATTACTGCCTACTGCATTTCCTTTGTCCTCTGTAAGTTTAAATTTCACCTGTCAACAGCCATCACTTTGGCGTGTTATATTTGTAGATTAAAAAAGGTAGAAAAGAATTCTTGCCTTGGCAGATGTGCTCTTGAAAGGTAATGCCTTAATTCCCATACTCTTCCTTTTCTTTGTTTCTCATGTTACCATTGTTTATTAAAATACATTTTAATCTTGTTTTCCTCATATGACTCCTTTTTTTTTTTTTCATTGTTAGGAGATCACTTCTCTTTTAATACTGAAAAGTGTGACTCATTAAATGAGCAGACTCTCTTAGAACTCCAAAATTGCCCACAGTGTCTTAACTGTACATCAGTTCAAAGGGTTTTAAATGACAACTATACTATAGAAGTACTCTTTTCTTTGCATATTGTAATCTAATGTCTTTAGATTACAGTTGTTTTTACATGCAGCACTATACTCTCTGTTTTCAGGAAAACTCTTCTTGATTAGAAAATGCTGAATCACTTCAGGAAAGAATTTAAAAGCACTGCTTAATAATTAAAATATGAAAGATAAACTAGCAAATCAGGTAAAAGGATTATTAAGACTATGTAAATATGTCATGCAAATGATTAATAAAGATACCTATCTAAAATTACAAAAAAAAAAAAAAACCATATGGGCATTCAATCCATAGTAAAGACACAAGGATTAATAAATACATGAAGAGATGTGAGCCTCATTAGACAAAAGAAATAAAAATCCAAGGTATTATGACATTCTAATGTTCTCCTCTTACTGCAAAGTGAATAAAATAAACATTATTTCCACTAGTTCTTGGGGCTCATAAAAAACACTCACATACCCTGTGCACAGTAGTATAATCTTTCATCTTTCTGAAGAGAGTTGGGCTAGAGAAATGATCTATTTTAAATATTATGGTATTTACATACTCACTCCAGTAATTTTGCATTATTGATGCTAAAGTAAACAAAAGAAAGCTGGGCAGTGGTGGCGCACACCTGTAATTCCAGCACTCGGCAGGCAGAGGCAGGCTGATCTCTGTGAGTTCGAGGCCAGCCTGGTCTACAGAGCAAGATCCAGGAAAGGCGCAAAGCCACACAGAGAAACCCTGTCTCGAAGAACCAAAAAAAAAAAAAAAAAGAATAGACACTTTCTTAAATGTCGTTATCCCAGCAATACTGCTAACTATAGATAAAATAGGAACAATAAAGTTATTATCTGCTGAGAGTTGGCAAATACAACTTGGCTTACATGATACAACAGGTGTGAGTCGCTTGCTATAAGTGACAAACAAAAATAACAGCTTTTTTAATAAAGTTCTTTCTAAAAAAATTTTGCTTCCTGTATATTATTTGTATATTTTTCAACAGTCTCAATTTTTTTTTTTTAATTTGGTCTCTGAAGGCTATCATCCCACAATTAAATTTCTGAAAGTTTTACCCAACATTCATATTTTTTCTCATGGTCTCTTCATGCTATGGGTGATGATTCATTTGTGTCATGAAATCAATATAACTGCTGGTGGTAACCAGCAGTTAAAAATTGTGGTGAAAAGGAAGTACACAGAGGAATTTCACTGAAGTCTAGATAATTATAAACTGAGCTTTATTTGTACACAATTAGGAATAGAATTCTATGAGAATAGCCAAGGAAGACTTTCTATACTTTTAAAAATGAACAGTATGGTGGACAACTATTTGATGTGCTCTTCTGTAGGAAAGACAACCTTTCTCACTCCCAGCTTACTCAATTGCCTGTAGTCTATTTTTGTAGGATCAAGGCCTCGTGGGCTTTACCCTGTTCACTTTGGCATGTCCATTGATGTCATGCTTGTTCAACTCAATTTTGGGAAGTTGTGCTGATGAGACCATGCGTATCATTTTATATTACTAGAAGACATGATCTTAAACAAATTCCCTAATTTCTGGCTTTTTCTATGTTTCCATCCCCTCTTCTGCAATGTTCCATGAGCCTTAGGTGTGGAAGTGTTTTGTAGATGTATTCATTAGGACTGTCAAAATGTCAGCCCTAAACACACACACACACACACACACACACACACACACACACACACACACACATATATGTGTGTATGTGTATATATATAAACATATATAACATTATACAGACTAAAAAAGATACATACACATGTACATATATGCATGAATTCAATCACAATTAGTCAAAAATAGGTGATGAATTTGAAGGAAAGTAGGGAGGGGTATTTGGAAGGGGTTGGAGGAAGGAAAGGGAAGGTAGAAATGCTATATTATATTCTTTAAAAAAATAGTGGACAGAATATTTAAAATAAGCATCAACCAATGGAAAACTTAATGTAGATTTTATTAAAATATTAATGTACTCAATCTTTTATGAACAGGAATAATAGTGTACATGTATTATTGTCAGAATAAGAAACACACATATCATATTCTTGTACATTCTATTTCTAGGTTGATATGCAGACTTGACTAACATCTTCACAGAAATTAGTATTTCTAATGTACCTACCAGGATATATTTTAGCCATTAGCCATTGTGATACTGGTTATTGTACTTGAAGAGTTGTTGCATTTGTAACAACTATGTGTGGCCTGAAGTAAGTGTTTGAGATTACAAAAAAAATAGAATGCATCTTATTTTGTCCAACACTATATGAAACTCTAAATATCCTGACTCCAACTATAGCCTTGAATTTATATAACAATCCCCATATCACTTAGATCAAATCAAATGTAGTGGTTCCTTCTGAAATAATTGCTGCTTGGTTATCATTGCACACTTTGTGACTCGAGCTATATATCTTCCTTGAAGTCATCCTCAGATAGTTCATAAAAGTTGATCTTTGAGGTCCAGTCAACTTTACAGTCTCAGTAGTCAGACTGGAAAGCTCTAGGAAGACATACTGAATAAAAAAGTTTTATCTCATGGCCTTTGTTGATTCTTTTTTTCTTATTTGTTATTGAAGTTAATTCAGCTATGACTAAGCTGTTCAGGATAAAATTATTTAGTATACAACTATTTTATTTTCCTGCTACAATGAGAATTTTCAAAGAATTTGTTGGGTGAATTATGAGAATATGTGTAATCAAACTCATACCCCTCATTTTTCTTTTAATTCTGAAATCAGAATTGCTGTTAAGTAAATCATAAGAAATTCATAAATTTATAGCCTATCCTAAATAGGCATATGCTATCTATTTGAATCATGTGAAATTATGCTCCTGTCTTGGAGCTTTTTAAGTAGCTCATTGTATATACACCCAAAATGACAGCCCTATTTTAACAATGATTTGAGGTTCTTAGCTCTTGCTTCCATTGATTTCTGTACTTCCATATCATTTGGGTTTTTCCTCTCTGCCTGTCTGCTGCAAGGACTGAAGCTTGGTGTGGAACAGACAAGGATTTCTCTGCATAAAGAAGACAGTTTGCAAAATTGCCATTCTGATGTATGATACGATACTTCTTTGGCATTTATATACCTGGTGACATATCACACACCGTTACTTTCTGAATTTTTAGGCCTCAGTTCTCAACAGCATAAAGACACATGGGAAGTCAAAGAAAGGAAAATGAAAGGGTTACAAATTGTTCGGCTCATTTTCATATATCATGCAGGATCTGGCTCAAAATTAAAGGCAGAATACAAAGGATATGACTTATAAGCATAAAAATTAGAAATGAAAAATCACCCAAGTTTGTGTATTTAAAAAGGAGGAGAAAAGAAAACAAATAACTGTCAAAACAAATGACTATCAATTTAGGGATAAGCTATCAAAGACAGTGTTTTAACTTAAGATTTTCTCTTTTTTGAAGTCTTCAAGTTTACTATATTTAAAGCTCTGTTTGAATCTATTGCTTAGTGCTTGTCTGCCTGGTGACATTAGCAGAGTATCCCACAGTGGAGAAAGATTGATGGACTATGTGCAGTTAATAGCAGCAGAGACAAGTCCCTGCAGGTCATTCTGAGCATTCAGAAGAGAGCTAGATGGAGGGAAGCTGACCTCCAGCTATCCAAAGATCCAGAAGTAACCTCTGACCCTTCAAGATTAAAGAAAACTCTTGGGTGTTATGCCTTCTACCACATCATCATCGTGTTATTTAAATGTTTGGGCATTCAGGTAGATCTACTGTTATACATTTCTGCTAAAGCCAGGGCTTCAAAATGTGCACATCACACAGAAGCTGATGATATGACAGACTGGTGAGTATTTCATAGAGGAACAATCTGCCTGCCTTACATTCCTTTTCTATTTGGTTGTATATGTCCTTCTCTTTCTACCTCTACTTGTTGGTTTAAGAGACAACTTTTGACTTATTCTATCCCTAGTTTGCAGCATGTTTTCCTGAGGCCTCATAACTAACTAAATTACCATGTGCTGTCCCATTGTACACCCTTGTTATCCTGTGCACATGTTGGACACTCAACAACATTGTGTTCATTGTGAACTCACTTTTGGCATGATGATTAATGACAACATGGTGAAAGCACTTTTGAAAAACTCTGAGGATGTGTGCTTGTGGTATGATTGAGCAGTCCTTGGGTATATGCCCAAGAAGGTATAGCTGAATCTTGAGGAAGATTGATTCCCAATTTTCACAGAAACCACCATACCAATTTCCAAAGTGATTCTACAAGTTTGCACTCCCACCAACAGTGGAGGAGTGTTCCCCTTGCTCCACATCCTTTCCAACAGAAGCTGTCTTCAGTGTTTTTGATCTTGACCGTTCTGACAGGTGTAAGATTATAATATCTCAGAGTCATTTTGATTTGCAATTACCTGACGACTGAGGATGTTAAGCAGTTCCTTAAATGACTTTTGGCCATTTGAAATTCTTTCATTGAGAATTATCTGTTTAGCTCTGTAGTCCACTTTTTAATTGGATTGCTGGTATTTTGAAGTCTAGTTTTTTTGTTTTTGTGTTTTGAGTTCCTTATATATTTTGGACTAAACAATTGTTTGATTTTATAAATTTAAAAGGGTCAATTCAACCAATTATTTCATGTTAAAACTATTATTTAAAATTTTTCATATAATACGTTTTGATTGTATTCCTACCTCTCTCACAGCTCCTCCTAGATTCTTCCCAACTTACTACCCACTCAACTTTATGTTCTTTCTCTCTTTCAAAGAAAAAAAACTAAAAATGAGAATAAAAAACAAAAAACCCAAATGAGATAAAAACATACTAAAACAAAATGAAAACAAAAATCACACACAAACATGGAGTCCACTTAGTGTTAGTTAATTATTACTGGTCATGTGATCTGCTGTAGAATGTAGTTGATATACTCAGTCTTATTTCATTGGAGAACACTGATTTTACTTTTCCAGCTGCTATCAATTGCAAATAGCTTATTTGTTAGGGTAGGAGTTAGTGTTTACCTTACCTTTTCAATGATGGGACTTTCTCTGCTTTGAACTCATGTTATTATTTCGTGTGTTGTACCAGTCTCTGTGAGCTCATATCTGTATCACCCCTCTTGTGTGTGGAAGACACTGTTTCATTAGAATCATCCAACACCCCTGGCTATTACAATACTTCCACTTCCTCTTCCTTATGGATTCCTGAGCCTTGGGAAAGGGGAGGGATTGATAGAAGCATCTCATTTCTGGCTGAGTTCTCCAAAGTCTCTCACTTTCTAAACATCTTCAAGTGTGGGTCTCTATTAATTACCACCTCTCATAAGAGGAAGCTTCTGTGATGAGGGTTGAGTGGTGAACAATGATCTATGGTAGTCATTATATTGTTACTTTCCTTTACCGGGATATTTGTATAGGTTTTATCCCTTGGGTCTATGATCTATCTAGTCTCAGATTCCTAGCCATTTTAACAGTGTCAGGTTGGGACATTCTCTTCCCTATTATATGATAACTACATTTGAATTCTTGTCATATATGTATATATTTTCAGAAGCATCTAGAATAGTAGGTTTCCTTATAGCTTTTCAAAGGTCTTTAGTGTTAGTTGCCCCCCCCATATTCTATCTGGGTGTCACAAAGGAATGGAGGTGGTGTAGAAGGAAAGGCATAAAGAATACAGAAGAAATAGGGGGCCTGTATCTACACCGTGGATGCTAAGAGTATAGATATTGATTAGAGGGACCAATTAATTGCCATTTAATTTTTTTTTTAATTGAAGCTCCTAGCACAGAATTAGAATGGAAAGCTGGACTCTTGCTATGTTATTTTAACAAATGTTTGAGTGCATATTTGATTTAGTTCAATGTTGTTAGGAAATTAAAGTTGCGTTATCTTTCTGATGAGGTTTCCATCCTATTATAGTCACTATATAAATTGGGCTAATAATGCTAGCTCATTCAAGGAACATAGCTTCAGGAATAAATGTGGTTTCTTGACTTTGTATTTGAAATAGTATTTTTTAACAGAGATACTGAGTGTTGTGTATTCAAATATCTTTAAAGGAATATTTAATTCAGTATTGAGTGAAAAGAAGCTACAGAAGCTCATTCATCCATGTAGACACAATTATATTGTGGAGGATAATGGATTTGTGTTATTCTTAATGTCTATACATGGCTACATTGAGACTGAAATTGTTTTTATAACTTTTCAGTACATTGAACGAAAGAAAAGTATGACAGCAGAAAGCATCTGATAAATTAAATGTGACATGTTTTTTATCCATATAAAATGGTTTCTGAGCAGCTGGTAATTGTGAATATTTCAGCAGTCATTTTTGATGTGGAATGCTTCTTGTGTGTTCAACACTAATGAGTTGTGAGTTGTACTTCATCAAACTGACAGTTTCCTTACTTTTGTAAATAGGCATATGATACACCTGGTAATTGCCGGGGAAACATTCTCCACTCACCTTCTCAGTGCATGGAATATTCTCATTTCTCTGTCTTTTTGTAATCTGACCATCAACGTTTCCTTAAGAGAGAATAATATATAAAGAAAGGACGGCACTGGCTAGCATTTACTAAATTCCAAGTGTCATGGTGGATTCTTTAATATCTTACGTACAGTCTGTAACTATCACAGCTCACATGAGCACAAAGGAAAATGAGAAACTATGCCCTGTCAGAATAATAAACAGGAGTGTGGAAAAGCTAGGGCTTTTACTTACTGAATCACTATTAAATTTTGTGTTTGTTACTCTTACAAGTTTATTTTAAGGAAGGCATAATAGCTTCAATTCCTCCATTATTTACAGCTTTCATGAAGATGTTTACAAGTGTGAAAAAAATTTATCCCTTTTTTCATTTTATTCCTCAGGAAAGTTACATAGAGAAGATTCCACAGAGTGGAGTGGTCATTTTTATTTTGTTTCATTAATTTTTAAATGAGCATACAAAGTAATAGGTTTCATCATGACATTTCCATGTGTCCTTTATGTTGGTGGTCTTCTGCTCCCATTCTGCTATGCTGTTCCTCTACATCCTCTAAAGGGCCCCTTCCCTCTCTTCAGTAGCTCCCATATTCCCTTCATGTTAAGTATATGTCATTATGTTTGCATCCTCTCCTACCACTCTCTTCTGAGTCTCATGACTACCCTCTTCCCACATATATAAAATCAAAATCTAGGATCTGCATATGAGAGAAAACATGGTATTTGTCTCTCTGAGTCATTATTTTTATTCAATATCATGATTTCTAGTTCCATCTGTTGTCTTGCAAATGTCATGATTTTATTTTCCTTAATATCCAAGTAAGCTTTCACTGTCTCTTTGTACCAGATTTTATTTATCCATATATTTAGTGATGGACATCATAGCTGCTTCCATTATCTATTGTGAATAATGAAACAGGAAACATGGATATTTGAGAATTTTTGTTTTACATTGACTCAGAGACCTATATGCCCAGGAATGGCTGAGCAAAGAATAATTCTATTTCTCATGTTGTAAGAAACCTGCATGATGGTTTCCATAGCATCTGACAGTTTATACCCCTTCCAACTTGAATAAAGATTTCCCTTCCTTTTCATCTTCTCTAGAATTTTTTTATGTTGACCATTCTGACTGTGGTGAGATAGAATCTAAAACTAATTTTAATTTGCATTTCCCTCATGGCTATGAATTTTGAAGTGTTGTAATATTAACAGGCCATTTGTATTTCTTCTTTTGAGTACTGTCTATTCAGTTCATTAGGGTATTTATAGATTAGGAATTCATTTTTATGTTTAAGTTTTGCAGTTTTGTGGATTCTAGTTATTAACCACCTGTATTAATTATAGCAGACAAAGGTTTTCTTCTGTAACGGCTAGAAATTTTCTCTTTGCTTTGTGGGGCAGAAGCTTTTTGATTTTCTGTAACCCCATTTGTTAAGTTTGCTTTCTATGTTATTGGAGTCCTTTTTCAGAAATTTCTTGATGACTCTATGTCATAGAGGTTTCGGGACATGTTTCAGTAGCTATAAGAGCATTGCAAGAAGCTGTAACAAGCATCTTTTATAAGGGAGTAGATGAACAACTAGAATATTCATTTAGTGCCCCTATCTTCAGTTTTCACATCTGAAGCATTTAGAAAACAATAGTTACTTGTGCCTTATAGAGTTGTAGTAAGAAAGGTTTAATTAAGATATACATGTAAGGTGAATTTATTTCCCTAATGATCATACAGACAAAAAACAGTATCATCAATAAGACTGAACCCCACCATTTAAAGAGAACATAAATACAGGCAGATGTAAATACAAACTGATGCAATTACACTCATACACACACAGGTATAACAAAATTCTTATACCAGTTGATTGCCCTTTACCTACAGAGTACTGGTCTTTACTTGGGAAATCATTAAACAAAATGCCAAAGAGACAAACAAGTGAGGCTATTATGGACAAAATCAAAGAAGTAGGAATGTTAGCAATACTCATAACTTAGTCAAGGGTCCTGTCTTCCCCAGACATCCACTGTAAGAACCACAAATGCCTAACTCATGAATCAGGAGGTATCAGCACAGGACAACACAGGACCAAACAATTGTCTGTAGATTCTATTTTCTGAGATAACACAGGGATATTTAACACATCACACAAAATCATTTTAGAAACAACCTGAAAACATTGGTGCAGAAAAAAAAATGAGTTTCTCATATCTGATAAATCACTGAAGTAGATGTTTATTTTTAATTGGTGATGAAAAAGCCAAAGCCTCTGCACTTTCTCACTGTATGGACAAGCACTTGGCCTGGGCTGGTTGTCAGTTGCTGCTGGCTCTGGCACAGAGGGTCTAGCCAGCCAGAAAGAAAATGGGGAATCATGGCATTACTTCTGCATGTATGACTGATAGTTTGTGAGGCCTGGTAGTACATTCTTCTGCTTTCCTTTTCTTTATCAGTCTATCATAGATTAAAAACAAGGGAAATTTATTTATGTGGGTGTATATAGCTCCTTCTCTCTCTCTCTCTCTCTCTCTCTCTCTCTCTCTCTCTCTCCCTCTCCCTCTCCCCCTCCCTCCCTCCCTCCCTCCCTCCCTCCCTCCCTCTCTCTCTCTCTTTCTGTGTGTGTGTGTGTGTGTGTGTGTGTGTGTGTGTGTGTGCATGTACTATATGGAGATGCACAGTTTGGTAAGGCATTCAGCTTTGGCTGCTATTGAAATTTTGAAATAGAAGTCATGGCAGAATTATGCAAATTGTTATTCTCAAGTGCACAGAAACTATGCAAAGTAATAGAACACTCAGACACTGATCATGTAATGGCCATCAGAGAGGTGAAGAATGAAATTGTTCTATAAACAGGGAAACCATCATATTGATATGGAGAATCCTGATGGTAATGGTATAATTTCTATCAAAGGTGTGTTTATTTTAAAGGCATGGTTCTGTAGGCTACTTTATAGGAAGAATTCAAAGAAAATTCCCTCACAGAACTGTGCAGAGGATATTTACTGTCAATAGGTTTATATTCCTAGCAAATTGTATTCACACAGTTATGATATATTAGTTCTATCAGCTTCTTACAATTTGTGGGATTTTAGCAGACCTTCACCAGCACAGATAAGTTCTTCTGCTCTGCTCCCTGAGAGTGTTGGATACAAATCCCTTGCACTTCGAAAAGCAAATAGAGTACATATATTTATCAACCCTGACACTGAGGCCTTTCTACCTAGCTCAGCAAGGACTCACCCAAATCATATAAAACTGGGAAAACAGAAGTCAGGAAGAATAAGCAATCTTAAATACTACAGAAGAACATCATAAAGCTGTCTGTGAAATAATTCTGCATCTATTTATTATTTTTTCCTCTTCTTAATTCTCCATTTCTAGAAGAACACTATAAATAGAAAGCTATCAACAGGCAAAATTATTTTTAATTAAAAACAAAACAGAAATAAAACTTAAATTAAAAAGTGAAGATAAATGTATGTGACCAACACTGAGATACAACAGTTGTTTAACTGCTTATATATAGAGAAGTCCCAACTTGTCAAATTTGATATTAAATTATCTGACACTTTAGTATTGAAAATTATTATATTAAGATGTCTTATTGGCAGCCTTTTAATATAATATGTTTTGATAAATTTCTATGATGGTATTCCATCAGCATCACTTCACCCTTCTTCCCTGACTCTAAGTTGCTGGTATCCTCTCCCTTCCAAATTCATAACCTACTTTTCTTTAATTACTATTGTTACACATACATATATATGGATATATGGATTGGTATGTCTTAAAGCTTGCATTATTATTAATGCATTAATTCCTTGAATAAGAGGAGTTTTACTTTATAGAAGCATTTGTCATAGTGGGAGAGGCCTGGAATAGAAGTTGCTTAATCTCTAATGTATATTCTCCATTACTTCAAACCATGATCTCAGAGCATTGATAACTAAACATGATGCAAAGAAAGTTGCAGTGAAATAGCTATAAATCTCACAGTTGATGATGATTGGCTTTATTGCATATCAGGTAGCAAACCCTCTTGCTTATTAGAATGACTCTGAATTTAGCTTTTAATTTTATAATTTTGGTTTTGTCTCTCTTTAAAAAGAGATTAATTCATTTAAGAGGTAGTACTCTAAATACTCCAAGGACAGAGACAGCAGGAGTGAGTAACTGGCTCCTGGTCAGTTACACTAATGCTTTAACCTACTCTGCTTTTCTTAGAATAACATGGACTTTGCCATGTTTACATAGTAAGGACATATTTGTCTTTAATATTCAACTTATTTTTCATAAGTATATTCATACATAATTACACAATGCATAGTAATGTTAGAATGGGTAAACAGTTCAATATGCTCATTAGGATATCTATCACCTTAAATATCTATCATTTATTACTCCTATCTCTGCTGTTCTCCACTGTTACCAATATGTCTCTACATCCACCCCTCATCTTCAAGACCACTGCTGTACCCTGATATCCTTGCATTAAATTTCTTCAGATTACACATACACTAAAGCACCGACTTTGTCATTTTTGTGTCTAATTTATTTTACTTAAGACCCTCAGGGTTATTCATATTGGCACAAATAGCAGCATTTTCTTATTTAGCAAAATATAGTTGTGCTTCATCACTAATGCTTATACCACACCATTTTCCTGCCTTGTTCACACCAGGACATTTAAGAGTAATGGCATATCATGGCTACTGTGAGTAATGCTTAAGTGAACATGGATTCATAGAGATTTAATCCTCATGAAATGACTCCTGGATCATGTATGTCTCATTTATGCTGTGGAATCTCTATATAGAGCTATGACATTCCCACCAATAATTTTCAAGCCTTCATTTTCTATATTTTTATGTATGAGGAAAATAATCAGAAAGTATTTATGGGACATGTTAAACAAAGAATATCACCAGCTATAGCCATTTTCCTCAAGATGCTGAGGGGTATTCTCCTTGAGAGCTTTCACTTGGTGGTCCGTTCTTAAACATTGTGTTTGGTTCACTAGCCACTCCTATGTTTATCTCCTCAATAGGTGTTCTTACATCCAAGGTTTGTGTGCTAGAATGGTTCTGTACCAGGCTGTGAGCACCTGGAGAGAAAGCCCATCATCACCTTTCACTCCAGCCACAGTTGTTCCTAAGGTGATTAGCCCCACCCATTACAAATGTTTAGTGAATATTGGAAGGGTAAACTACTGCACTACTGAACTTTCAGAAGATATATACCAAAGCAATGACTGACTGGCTTTCTTCCAGAACAGGTTAAGTCACTTGATGGTGCAACTTTAGAGGCTTTTTACAAATCATGACGAAGATTGACTGACCACCTGGCCTTTGTTAAAGCACAGTTTTATTTTCTATGTCAAGGCTAAGGATACAAGTACTTACTTACTCTTTATCAAGAGAGTATACTTTTATTAATAGTATGGATTTAATGAATATTAATTCATAGTATTATTTATTTCTATTTTATTATGTTTTTTGAGAATTTCATATATGTATATAATATATTTAAATCATAGTTAACACCCACACCTCCAGCTCTTCCTGAGTTTCTTTTCATATCTCTTCTCAAACCCATGCCTCCCCCCATTTTTTTAATAGCCAAGAAGTATAATTAGTGCTCCTACTGCCCATATATTCCTGGATGTTAGGCCACCACTTGAGTATGTTTAACCCTTAGGGACCACACCCCTAATGAAACTGATTGTTCCTTCCTTAATAGCCATAAACTGTCAACTTTCAATAGCTCCTCAGCTAGGAGTGGGGATTCATGTACCCTTCTCATCCATCCATGCTGTGAGATTCCACTCTCATCCCTCCTCCTGCTCCCCACCCCCAGCCTCCTCCCTAACCCACCTACCATTCCCCCTCCGCAAAGGTAAGGCCTTCAACAGCGAGTCAGTAAAGCCTGGTACATTCAGTTGAGACAGGACCAAGCCCTTCCCCCTGCATCATGGCTGCAAAAGGTGTCCCACCATAGGCAATGGGCTCCAAAAAGCCAGCTCATGCACCAGGGATAAATTCTGATCCTACTGAAAGGGATCCCTTAAACAGACCAAGCTGTACAACTGCCTCACTTATGCAGGGGCCTAGTCCAGTCCCATGCAGGCTTAACAGCTGTTGGTCTATAAAGTTCATGAGTTCCCCCTAGCTTGGTTTGATTATCTCTGTAGATTTCTCCATCATGATCTTGATGCCCCTTTCTCATATAATTCCTCTTCCCTCTCTTTGACTGGACTCCTGGAGCTCGGCCTGGTGCTTGGCTGTGAATCTTTACATCTGCTTCCATCAGTTAATGGATAAAGGCTCTACAATGACAGTTAGGATATTCACCAATCTGGTTACTGGAATGGGCCATCTCAGATACCCTCTCCACTGTTGCCAGTAATTTAAGCTGGGGTCATCCATGTGATTATCATTTTTATCTTCCTATTTTTTCGAATTTGATTTATTTTGCCAATAGCACACATCTTTTTTTTTTCCTCAACATAAATAACATGGGAATGTTAAAATGTGTGTTCAGAATTATTTATAAGCACCAAGGACTTTTCAGAAGACAGAGTGAAGGCCCCTGCATATGGGCACTGGCCACCACATTCAGAACCCTGTAACCTCATATTGCTCACCTTTCTTCCTTTAAACAATGTCTATTCCAGAAATTCCATCACAGTGGTCTGACTCATCAAACTGCAAGTTCAAGTTCAATAGCAATTCTATAGCAAACAAAAATACATGAATAACAAGTTGTTTTGAGCAATACTTTTCCAGGCATTTTTTGTAGCTGGAAAGCTTTTCTTCGGGACCCGCCAGCCAAGCCCCCGCAGTCCTGCAGCCCACTTATAAAATAAACACACAGATGATTATATTATTTAAACTGTTTGGCTTGATGGCTCAGGCTTCTAGCTAGCTGTTCTTATATGTTAAATGAACCCATTTCTATTCATCTGTAAGTTGCCACACTGCTTGTGGCTTACCGGTATCTTAAACATCTTCTCGTGGCAGCGTCTGGCAGTGTCTCTCTGCCCCAACCTTCCCAGACCTCTCCTCTCTCTTTGTCCTGCCTAAACTTCATGTCTGGCTACTGGCCAATCAGCATTTTATTTATCAATAAATCATCCACACATTTTATACAATGATATTGTGTCACAACAATTGTGTGTGAATTCACATTATTTCTGTGGCTATATAGTGTATCTTTAGCAATATGTATTGTTCATCATTGACTTAATGCTAAACTGGTCTATTAGGGAAAAAAATATAGAATTTAGTAAACCTACAAGCAAGGAAATAAGTAAAATCAGGCCTCGAGCATGTTGCTTTCAAACCACAGCACCAGTTATAAGGTCACAAAGGCATGTTAATAAAAGTGTTACTCCATTCATAATGACAAGTAGCCCCTTGTCATTAGAATTATGACAGTACTGCCAAATAAGCAAAACACAAATAAAACTCTCCAGTATAAAGTAGAGAAGAGTAATTAAGGGCAAATAGGTTTGTGTAGACTGAAATACTATAATTAGGGGGCAGGCTCTGGAGGACTATTTGAAGGAGAGGAATCAAATATGAATTATTTCTATGCTCAAAAGAGCTTTGCCAGCTCTCTTTGTTCAGTGGTAAAATGGCATTCTTCTGGAAGGGAAAGTAAATCTGCATTCTGAGAACTCCTGGTAAGGCCATGCCAGAATGGTTTGTTATAAACAGTGGGGCAGGGTTTATAAAAAGGTACTGTTATTTGAAATTATGCCATAAGTAGCAAAACAAACCATGGCAAATAATGATCATAAATGATTTATTCCCTTTTGTTTGATTTGGATATTCATCTTTGGATATTTAATTACCATGCAATATGGCACTAAGGTAGAAAGTTCCTTTATGATGGGCCAGTTAAACTGCTCCAACACTGAATGGTTATTTAATGTCACTTTGAATCTGATTACCTAGTTATTTTGTTAAGAATATGCTTAATTAATGTCTTAGACTGGAGATCCATTGCTAAAGCGCTTGCTTACCAAACAGGAGGCTCTGGGTCCCACACCCAGCATCACTCAAAGTGTTCATGGCAATGTATACTTGTAGTCCCAGCAGTTGATTCACTGAAGAAGGATTTGGAAGTTCAAGGTTAATCTCCAATGCATAGGCAAACCAAAGCTAGCCTGGGCTACAGACCTTGTTCCCGGGGGAAAAGGAATTATAAATTTATGTCTCTATTGTCATTTTTTTCTGAAATAAATAGTGATGTTATGCTCTTACATAAAGTTCACTGCACCTTGGAGTATTTAGTGATGATGTTTATTATTTTAATATAATTTATTTATTGAGAGTTTCATACATACAAGCAATGTATTTTTATCATATTCACCTACCATTCTCTGCTTCACCTCCTCTCCAATTTACCCCTTGTGTCCCTTACCCAACTAAATGTCTTCTTTCTTCCTTTTTAAAATACCAATTAATGCTACCTTTGTGCCTATTGTTATGTGGCCATCCACTGGAGTACACCCTTAAAGAAAACTGCCTCTCTCACTCCCAACATCCATCAAATGTCAGTTGCAACTCAGTTAGCATTGGGGGTGTGTATCCTCCTCCTCTACACATGCTAGAACATGAACTGGCTTCATTTTGTTCAAGACTTGTGCAGGCATCCCCAAGTTGTTCTGAATTCATGAACACAAAGGTTCTCTCCAAGCAAAAAGTCATTGTTTTGCTCCAGTCCTCCCCAACCTCTGCCTCTTACAACCTCTGTCCCTCTTTTGAGAGATCTTCTCTAAGCTTTGGTAGAAAGAAGTATGGTATAAATGTCCCATTTAAGGCTGAGCACTCCAGTGATATTTATTTCAAAACTGTAATTTTAGTGGGGAAAACTCCGTTTCAAAAATTGATCAGTGATAGATTATTGTGACAGAATTCATTAAATTTTGAAGCACAAGTGGACACTTGCAGTCCTTAGTGATATAAAAAAATCTATTATGATACATTGGTAATGAATTGACAATTGAAATGCCTCTATAATATCCTTAGAATGTGATTCACTGATATTTCTGAATGTGGCCTATTTCAGCTTTGGACAGTACTCTGTAACAGTCTTTCGTAGCTGAATGTTTCCCTGTATCCCACCCAGTTCTGCAGCTGCTCAGACCCAAATAAACACACAGAGGCTTATATTATTTTCAAACTATATGACCTAATGTCTCAAGCTTCTTGTTAGCTAGCTCCTACATCTTAAATTACCCCATTTCTATAAATCTATATTTTGCCACATGGCTTGTGGCTTACTGGTACTTTATATCTTGTTTCTCCTGGTGGCTGCTAGTAGTGTCTCCCCAGTGTAGTTGGAGTTTTTCCGCCAGTCCCACAGTCGCTCAGACCCAACCAAGAAAGCACACAGAAACTTACATTGTTTACAAACTGTATGGCTGTGGCAGGCTTCTTGTTATCTACTTTTTCTATCTTAAATTAACCCATTTCTGTTAGTCTATACTTTGCCACATGGCTTGTGGCTTACCAGTGTCTTTACATGTTGCTTCTCATGGCGGCGGCTGGCGGTATCTCTCTCCAGTCTTCTACTTCCCAGAATTCTCTACTCTCTTGTCCCGCCTATACTTCCTGCCTGGTCACTGGCCAATCAGAACTTTATTTACACAGAGCAATATCCACAACACCCCAGCTCTAGTTGGAATTCCCCACCTAACCTTACTCTGCCTCACTATTGGCCAAACAGCTTTATTTATCAAACCATCAGAGCAATGTATAGTTACAGCATACAGAAAGACATCCACAGTACCTCCCCTTTTCTGTCTAATCAAAAAGGAAGGTTTTAACTTTAACCTAGTAAAATTACATATAACACAACAGTTATCAATCAGGAATCACAGTTACAATAACTAGTTTATTTGTATTTAGCAAAATTAAAGAAAATATCCTATCATCTATATTTGTGAATCTAAAGTTTCATATCTAATAATTTTTTATCTTAAGCAAGGAAAACTATAATTTTAACTATCTAGTCTTCAACTACATCAAAGACCTCAGAAGGATATAATATTACCTAAGTAAACAGAAAATGCATTATAAGCAACTTCTAAAATTCTGGAAATGACAGAGACAGGTGGTTGTCTTGATAGTCATTCAGAGTTCCTTTGTAATGTTGGGGCATCCACCTTCAGCCTACCAGCCTTGAGTTTTGTTAATAGCTTCTCCATGTGTCCTGTAGGATATCTGATAGTCTCCTCTGTGAAGCAGGAACCTGAAGGACTATTTCTTCTTGCAAAGTTCAATGGTCACTTTCCTATGGGTCCTGCATGTCCAGTTTATACAACATACTCTCAATCAGCCAATGCAAAGGCAATTTTTGCCCAGTAGCTGTCTTTTGCCACAAAGAAAGCAAATTCCATGATGAGTTTATTTAATACCCATCATTCTCCTTGAAGTAGGGTGTTTCCAGGAGCAGAAGTATCTCATTGTTCAGAAAAGACTAAGTTTTTAAAATACTTTAAATGCCAGATTTTGTAGGTCTTTGAAGTGTTTGAAGATGACCGGTCTATCTATAATATATCTCTGCTTGACCTTGAAAACATACCTAATATGACCATTTTGATTATCATGGATGGCTAATTATTAATCTGTATTTCTTACTTATACATTGCAATTTCAAATGAGTTGCAAAGACATAATATCTTCAACAAGAGTAGAAATATACATACAGTATAACAAAATTAACTTTAAATTTGTATCAATAAACTAAAATCTATAGCAATGTAAAACATTTTAAACAAGTATCTCTTTAAAGGTAGGTTCAATAATCCACCTTTTTATCCTATCATATGTATACTATCCTTTTCTTTTCTTAGAAAGAGATTTTATTTATAATTAACCCCTTTAAATAAAAATAAACATTTATAAACAATATTTTGGGAATTTGGGCATAGCTTCTCATACTAACTGCTGGATGAGGGCATTAGTAATCTTCTGGGTATCCTGAGAAAATTAGGAATTATGGTCAAGTCCTGACTGGAATAATCTGTGAGACTGCATTGTATGAGCCAACTGCTTTGAAGCTGTTTTGGATGTTAGATCATCTGGGCCTCTCAGGGGGTCTTCCTTGATCAAACCATATGGCCTAGCAGTTATAAATAATATTAAGCCTCTGAATGATTGTTTTATAATCGGCTAGGGGGTCTTTAGGGGGGGAGGCACAGGAGGGACTGAGAAATCCTCCAGCTACAGTCTTTCATTGTATGAATCTAGTTTTCATCCCATTGTCTTTTTTTTAAATTTGATTTATCCTAGTTAGCTCTTCTCAGGGTAGCCATTTTGATTTTCATTGCTATTGGTATACATGCAAAAATATGGATCTTCACAGCTTCATCAAGTAGTGTATAAACTACATCCAGTAGCATACCTGACACCACACAGAGTCTAGGAGTGCACATCGTCTCCTGCATTCATAGTAAGAGTCTTTTGCAGTTTAAATATATTGGTTACATTTGCAGTTTATGTAATAAAAAAAATTACTTAATTTCCTAGAGACTGAATGGGAAGGAAATGAGAATATGCCAGGTGACCTAGAGAACTTCATTCACAGCATGAAGTGATTGTTCATTTCAGGAGAGATACATGTGCTGGTGTGACTCTCACCCACAGCAGACAGGGTGGAGGGGGGCTTGCTGTTTTGAACTTAAAGCAAGTTAAACTGAGAGAGGGATCCAATTAAGGAACGGGTATCCACCAATATCTTTTCGATTTGATTCTTTCTATTTGTTCATGGGGTCATTTGGAAGCTCCTCCCACTTATTTACTATTCTCTTACTAATCTTAAATTCAAAGGGAGAGGTTGTTCCTGTTCTTGCTGTTAGGTACTTTGTTTGCTGGTTATATTCTTACTGTTCAGAACCTCTGAAAAACCAAGATGCCTTCCACAAGTCACCTTTATGCTACCCATATTTCATTTTAAAAACTGGGCTGCTGTTAGTGATGAATAGAAAAGTTAAAAATAAGAATTAATAAAGAACAAATAGAGAAATAATCAAACACACCTTAAAATCCAAATCAGTATGCAAATAAAATTATATTATTTTGACTGTCACTTAATATGCTTTTGTGGTACATTGAATGTTGGTATTACTTTATTCTATATCTTAAAGATGGAAAATTGATGGTAATTTTTTTTTAAAGTTTCTCTACTAATGTGGGTAGTCAAGACTAGATCAATAAATCTACTTTGTATTTAAACAGTTTTGAAATTGCTTATGAAGTGGAAAGGGAACTGGTACATGATGTTGTAAATCACCAAACATGATTATCAAAACAAACTATGGAACATGTAACCTGCTAGCATGGATGCCAACCTCTGAATGTAATCTGCTGTCATTTGATGCTGTCTGCTTCTTATAGCCTGTAGGTTAGATACTTTATGTTCAGAAAATGAAATACAGGTTTAGACTCTAACCCATATTTTGTTCCTTGTAGGCAGCAAGGCTAGCACCTGGTATACTCATCTGACTGGAAACCCCTCACTTTTGTATTCTACTAGCATAATGAAAATTACTTTTAGTAGGAAAATACATTTGAAATAAAACATTTCTAAGAACCTGAGCTGTTAAGTTACCAATTGCCTTGTTACCTGCTGGAACTCCTTATAGTTTTTCAGGGTTTGTCAGCCTCTCAAAGTGCCCAAGCTAACAGACATTCTGCCCTTTTTGATTTTACAATGGGCAAGTCTTTGATAAGCACATGCACATAGTACATACAAGAACAGTTCCCCCAGTAATTGTCATTAATTTGACAAGCATTCATTGAATATCTACCATGTCTCAGACTGTCCTTTAAGTATTAGAGTATTTAAAGCCCAAACTCCAGGCTTGTATTTAACTCTGGCAGTTTTTTTCCCCCCACCATTTAGTCTGCTGTTGTGAATCACTCCCAAGACTGTCTTGATTTTTTGTGTAAACATTCTATCTACATTTACCTGTTACTGATACCTTTTGTGTCCCCAGGGGATCAAAGTTGTGTTTGACTCATCTTTGTTTCCCACATACCACCTACTGTACTAATATTTCCAGTGCACATGTTCTGTTACACTCTCCTCAATCACAGACATATGACATACATTTTCCCAAAATCCATTCCTCTACTGAAATAGACTCCAGCTGTGACAATGTTTATAATCTCCCTGTAGCTGGAAATTTTCATCAAGTTTCTACTTTTAGAAATGCAAATCTATGATTAATCAATGAGTCACTCTGAATGTGTGATTCATTCTTTGTTTGAAGAGTATGCTAAGACACATTGCAAGGTGTGAAACTGAGCATGGATGGTCTCCATGACTTATCAGAAAGATCAGAAACTACTGGAAATGTGAGGGTGAGAACAAATTTACAGGTCTGAGAGTTGCTTTCATCAATAGGGTTAATAGTTTTAGGTAATGGTTTTATGCGTGTGAGCCTTACATAAGCCTTCAAAACAAAATATAAACACTTTTACTCAGATTTGGTAAAGGGTTATAAAATACCTTTTTTGGGTGTGTGCTTAGTGTATGCATATGTATTTTTTGATGTGTGTGTGAACATGTGTACAGGATCATGTCCAGAACATGTATCTGTGGGGGCTAGAGGTCAACATTAAATTTGTTTTTCTTCTGCTCACTTTTACTCTATATTTTGAAACAGAATATCCAGATTATCTTCACTGAGCACAGATCTTGCCATTTCAGGTAGTTTGGCTAGCTCTACAGTACAGGAATAACTCTGTCTCTATCTCCACACTTACAAACATATGCCACCACACTCAGCTTTTTGAATTTTTGTTTGGAAATACACACTGAAGTCTTCTTTATTTTCTTTTCCTACTTTATGTACTGATCTGTCTTCCTAGTCTCCATTCCCATAAAACATTGCTGTTCCTACTTGAAAGCTGTTGGGTAACACACAAAGTAGGAGATTCTATGTTTTAAAATGCAGACTTGTTTGCCAGTAGGTAACCTCATACACCTTAAAATTAGAAGTAACTGTCATTGATTACGTGTGGAAAAGACTCTTGTGTAGGTCTTCATTTGCATAATTGAGGGAATTCCGTGTGTGTGTGTGTGTGTGTGTGTGTGTGTGTGTGTGTGTTTGTGTAATACCCATGTGACCTTTCAAAACTAAGTTCATTGTGGTCACCTGAACAAATTTCCAGAAGTAAAGTTGACATAATTTGCATAATGATTATTTTTTTTACTTTGACTTTATGAAGTGCAAGCCATTCTGACTAAACATACTTTACTAGTGATTTCTAGCTACTAGAAGATACTTGAATCTATATATTGGTCACTTGTAACTCAACTGTGGGTACAACACCTCTTTTCCAAAGTCCATCTCTGCATGAGACCCCTTTGAAATAAAATATAGAACTAAGTTTGGACTGCCCTTGTGGGTTTCTCCTGAATGTAGTTCCTGATGTATGATGGTGGCTGAATTAAACTCTACAAGCCTCCTAAGATTTCTCCACCTGGCTTTACATTCTTTTCCATATCCAAGTGGTAGAGATGATCTTCCCAAGATACACCTGCTGAGTCCTTATTCTCTCATAAATTCTCAATCCTCCTCTAGGGCTTTCTCACTCTGTGTTTCCTACCCTGAATTTTTTTCTGTGGTATTTGGTTGATTCTTATTGAAATCAGTTTTCTTTCTCAAAAATTGTTCAATGAATCAAATTTTATACTAAGCAAATTTGTGATATCTAACATTAGAGCAGTGAGTAGATGTAGTAGCATCATTCATTCATTCTGCCAACATTTACTGAGGGCTTCGTTGAGACAGGGATCTGCAGGAAATACAAAATAATGGCATGTATGACAAGCAACCACTCAGAACTATTGAGTAGTGAGAAAGATGACACTCAGTTGAGTTAGAAAAACAAATTTTGAAGGAACAACCATGGTCCATGAAACTGGACAACTCTCTGGTGACCAAGTATATATGTTAGGAAAGGGTTTCCTTAGAAAATGACCAGGGACATTATGCACAGGTTGGTTCGATTTGGTTTGAAGGTGAAAAGAAAATTATTTATTTTTTGAAAGAAGAGACTAGTTTATTTAGTAATCTGGAATAAACTTCTTATACATTATCACTCTCTACAATGAAACACCAACACCCCCAAACACATGTAATATACTCATCATGAATAGCAAAATGAATGAATAGGTCTGACATTCAAATGGAGGCAATTAGGAGCTTTGACTATTGATAGACTACTGGGTAGATAAAATTGTAGCAATGTACACTAGCATTCCCAGCCTAATTATAGCAAAGCTGATTGGTATGTATATAAAAATCTGTAACGTGCTGGAATCACTAGGCAAAAGTTAGAGTTCTTCTCTATTGCCTGTAATATTGAAGCTACTTTTGGTGTCATTCTAAATATTCCGCAGTGTTTCCTGAATAGTATAAATAGTAGTTATACTCATTTGTTCACAGTGAGCAGTGTGGAACTTTTATCTTTTATATGGTAGGAAGATCCTACTAATGCCAGTAATACCCTAGTGTTAAGACAAGCAAGCAAATTGCCGGGAAATAGACTACATAATTGACACAGCATAGATCCGAATATAAATGAAAAGTCAGCTGAAGGAAGAGAGTGATTGATTTCCCTAATTTTAAGTGGCAGCTCTTACATCCCCATGTGCTGGCCATCATTGTTATTGTCATTTTCCTAAAAGTAAAACTAAAGGTGACCTTGCATTAATGTTTAATGTGTTGATGGATTCCATCCAACACAATGTTAGTTATAAAGTTAAAGGTTCCTTGAGAAATTTTGCCCAGTACCTTAGCTATTGGGGAAATACATGCTAGTGATTTCATAGTGCATTAAAAAAATAAGGAAGAAACAAAAATAATGCAACTTTTAAACTTATCATTTCAGGGCTTTCAATGATATACCTAACATAAATTTTTGGAAACTTGAAATGCTGTAATAATTTAAGATATTTTTATGCAAAACTGTGGCTTCTTTAGGCAATCATATACTATACTGAACCAACTAAACTTTAACTTGGCTGGTATGTTTCATTTTTGTTTAGTCCTCCTTATGTTTTTTCTCCTTATGTGGGATACTCCCACATTGATAACAAAGGATAAAGTTAATGCATGGTTCATCAGAATAAAATAAAAAGAGTTTAATTTGTAAAATTAAAATAAATGTTGATACAGATAACTTATTTCCTTGCTATGGTCTCTCTCTCTCTCTCTCTTTCTCTCTCTCTTTCTCTTTGTGTGTGTGTGTGTGTGTGTGTGTGTGTGTGTGTGTGTGTGTGTGTGTGTTACATATATATCACTGAGTTGCTATTCCTGGCCTTATACTTATTATGTAGGTCTTAAACTTGCAATCTCCTACCTCAGCCTGTCAAGGAGCTGGGATTATAAGGGATAACTCCAGGATCATCACGGCATTTTTCTTTAGAATATTTTTATACATCCACTCATTGACTGACTAAATAAGATAAAGGAGTATAATTTTGAAGAACACATTAGTATTCTAGGCAGCTACTCCAAGGACTTTCTGCATTTGGAGAAAATTATAATTATTTTAGGAAATTAAACAATGTTAAATAGAAAACAGTACTAGATACTTTGGAATAATCAAATGTGAGTTGTGTTTCCTAATTATTTTCATTTTGAAGGTTTTATTAATCATAGTGGATTAACAAGTCTTAAAAAATCTCTTATTTCAGTTAAAAATTTAATTTAAGCAAATGGCCATTTTATTAGTATACACACACTATTTGAATGTTTATGAATTTAATTAAAACATATATTGTTTCAGTATTTCACAGTATATAAAGAAAAAAATGAAATATTGAGGAATACTGTCCTCTAATAGAATTTGGAGATTCTCCCAGTGTATTAGAACTTTGCCACACAGTGGACAAAATAGTGTGCATGCTTGTATTTATGTGTTCTACAGAGTAACAAAAATGCACATGATGAGGCCAAGAAGACATATTATTTACAAATGTGAGATGTTTATATACAGACACACACACACACACACACACACACACACACACACGTGTGTGTGTTTGTATGTATATATGCATATATGTATATTTACTCATACACACACACACACATGTGCACACTATAATGTAGGGTTGGCTATTATGAGATGGAAGATGAGAATTACAAATGGTGGATTACTAGTGAGGAACATGGTTTTGAGAGCAGAGCCCTCAAGGGAGAGGATACGCATGAGAAGCCTGGAATATGACATTCACTACAGGTGGGAAATCTGGGAGGAAGCAAGCAGAACATTGCTCTGTTGAGGAAAGGCTAGGCTGAAAATCTGAGAGTTCTTTAGAAGCATGAAGGTCAAGTGAGTTACTGAAGAGGTTGTGGAGCTAGGATCCTGGTTATAGATGACAGTAAATATTGGCAGTGATTCTTTAGCGAGGAGGGTGAGAGTTAAAGAGCTCAGAGTGGAGCAACTTCCAGGAATCTTGGAAAAGGAGATTAGCAAGATCAAAATAAGCGTAAAGTTTTGGATAATTTAAGTATCAGGAAACAAAGGATCAGATGATTACACTGATAGAAATTTAAAGATATGATTATAACATGCCACAATATTGTTTTTTTATCATAATTGTATAATCTGAAAACATGACCATTCCATAGCCTATATGGTTAAGGGAATGGTTTTCATTATAGACACAAAAGGACAGCCAGAGGCACCTGGTAGAGTTCAGAACAGAGAGATAAATTAGTGGACTGAACATGAGCAGCTGACTGGACTTGGCCAGGAGAGAAGCAGGCGCAGAGCAGAGAAAGAGGAACATAAAGAGAGGAAGAGCACAGGAGGCAGAGAGAAGGGAAAGGAGAGACGGAAAGAGAAGGGGGGAGACAGAGATGAAGGAACAGAGCTGAAACCTAGGGTTCAAAGGAGAAGCAGTCACCGAGGGAAGGGAAGCCTGTGAGCTGGGAAGAGTTTAGGATAGGGGAGCACATGAAAGACAGGACTTTAGGATGGACTTTGAAATGTAGCCTGTTCTTGTGATACTGAGGGATGCTAGAGGCCAGCATGCACTTTGTCATGCTGATATGAATTCAGAAAACCATGTGTTGTTTTCAGTCTTTTGGAATTCAGCAAATAGATTTTCCTTTGGACCTGACAATAATGATACAATGAACCTAGTAATGAAAAATTAAATATTCATATACTACTTATACAGTCACTTTATTAAATTTGAATTAAACTAAATATTGTTTCTTACCTTTATTTCACTGTGTGAAATTCTAAATACTTTCTTGGGAGAGACATAGTTTTAAAAGACCAAACAAGCTTAGATTAAAAAAAAAAAAAAAAAACTCTGTAGTTTATTGCCCTTGTTTTGTGAATTTCCACTGAACCAGCATAAATAGACCATTATTAAATTGAGCATATAGCCTTGGAAGTACATAGAACAAAGGATTAAATTATCAACTGTGGGTCTAATTTATATAGAGATGTGAAATTTTTTATATCATAGAAAACTTATAAAACAATAATTCTATTTGTAAAATATTTTTATATAGTAATTTAATATTTAAATTTCTATCATCTTTCACAATTTCTTAGAAATTAAAGCACATATGTCTAATATTCAAATTACATTTCTGTATCTCTTCCAATTGCTTTGAAAGTATTGATATCTCATTAAAATAAATACAGAGAAAATAATTCTATTCACATTCGGACTATGCATATATATGTAAGAAAGAGACACTCTCAGAATCTGAACTACATTCACATTGAGAGATGTTGTGGGGGAAAAATAGTCTACAATTTCTAAGAATTAAAAATTTTCCAAGTACTATCTCTGTATAAAAACCTTGTTGATATACCCAGAAATGATTAGATATCTGAGATGATTTTTATTTAGTTAATAAAAATTAAAGAACAGTGATGGTTCATCCTTTCCTGAGAGGCACAAGTGTTACTTGGACATTATTTGTATGTTTAGGGTTCTTCATGTAGCTAATTTGAGAATTTTAAAACACTCAACCCTTTTAGCCATGGAAAAATGCTATTTGACAAACCCTTAGGTAAGAACTTATGTGGTGGTACAATCAATAAGAACAGTTTTTTCTTAACTCATTAAATGTTTTGAATCTTGTAAGACCCCCATATCTACCAAAACAAACAAACAAACAAACAAAAAACAAAGACAAACAAACAGATTTTTAAAAACCACTAGTAAAATGTTCATGAGGTATTCATAGTGGTGAAGATTTAGGTAAATAAGTAAGGCAATACTCTGAGGATCCATTGTTAATCTTGAAGAAGAACAGGACAAGGAGAAAAAGAGAGCCCTGGAGAGCTCTAGGAGAACTGACTTTAGCTAAATTCAAAGAAATGTGTCTTAGTGTTTAAAGTAATTGTCCAGTGGAAGGATTTACTGAGGGAAACTGTGGGATTTTTAGAAATCTTTAAAAAGTAGAACTTCACATTTATTTCTTTTATTTGAGAATTAATTTTTTCATACGATACATTCTGATTACAGTTTTCCTACCCCTTACTCATGTTACAATCATTCAACTTCCCCACCCACACAAATCCACACCCTTTCTTTGTCTCTCTCATTAGAATACAAAGAGGCATCTAATAATAACAACAATGCTAATATAAAATTTAAAAAAGCTAGAATAGGACAAAAATAAAAAAAAAACAAGAGTCAAAGCAAAAGCTAAAGAAATACGTATAGATTCTGAGAGACACAAATCTGCACACATACAAAACCTATTAAAACATATTCAGAAACAAAAAAAATCTGTTAAAAAAAAAACAGATAAAGCCTTGTGAAACAAGCAAAGAAACAAATAAATAAATCTAAAAATGCCCTTGAGTTCCTTTTTGTTTTTTCCATCTACTATTGGGCATGGGCCTGCCCTTAAGTGTGGTTTGTACACCCAGTTGTATACTGTTGGAGTAAACTGTTTTTCCCTTTGTGAGTGGTTGGCACTTGGAGACAGCTTCTGGGTTGAGGAAGAGGGCTTGTGTCTAAAAGAATACCTTTTGAAGTCCCTAGGGAGGCATGTGTTATGCTTGCAGGCTTGGGTGTGGGGATGAATTGGATTCATTGCAATGCAGTTCACATCAGCAAGTCATAAATCTGAAGAGGACAATACCATTGAATACTTTTTACTGTGTTATTCAGGAGCCAGATTTTCAAGCTAGTTCTTATACCAGAGAATCAGGGATACAATATTACTTTACATTCTACAACTTTTCAAGCATGAGAAAGACAAAAGCTGAAGAGTTGGTGCTTTGCCATATCAATTAGTGGTGTGTTGGGGCTGGAGAGTTGCTCAGTAGTTAGTACTTGCTGCTCTTACAGAGGAGCTGAGTTTAGTTCTCAGTACGCACAAGATGGTTCATAAACATCTATAACTGCAGTTCCAAGGGATCTAATGCTCTTTTCCGATATCTACAGGCACCAGACGCTCACATGGTATACAGTCATATATGCAGGCAAGATACCATATGCATTATAAATTAAAGAAACTTCAAAATGAAGCAGTGTGTTTAGAAGCAGTAAGTATTTTACCTCATCTCTAGGAATGGAATGATTCACATTGTAGCATAAGCATTGGCACATTAGAACCTTGAATCCTTTGTATGCCACTGTCTCAAGAAAATTATATTTATTGTAATTTGAAAATGAGTATGAAATAATGATTACATCTTTAACTGAATAATAAAGTTAGTTTCACATAAGTTTCTGATCATACTTTGTACTAGAATATTCTATCAGAATGACACAGGTTTGGTGTTTAAGCCTGTAGAACTTGTTGCAATACTTTTAATATTCAAGCTTTTCGCTGTACTGGAAGTGAGGCAGCCAATACCCAGTGCAGTTTCACTCAGAACCAGGGACCTGGGAAGTGACCCCAAACCATTTACCGGAGGCCCTGGGGGAAATGGAAAAGAGATGGATGTGTGACATCAGAGCTGAGCTCACTGTCATGGAGGATGGCATGATGAGTCAGGGCTGCAAAGACTCCAGTAACATATTTGTCTTCGTAGCAAAGAAGATTCCCAAAGCTCCGACTCTTCAAAACATAAGAGGGCTGTTTTTTTTCTAATGATGTAGCTCTTACCCAAGCTTAAAATGGAAAGCAGAAACAGGTCACGGTGAGTCACACTCACAAGGAAAAAGTAAAAGGAAACAGAAATCAAAAGCTAGAGGCAGAGGGCATTCTAAATCTGCAGAAAACTGTGTTTTTAGAATAGTCAGCCAAATAAACAAGACGTATCAAAGACATAAAGAAAATGTTGCTGGAACAAGAGGGAATGAATAGGCAAGGAAGTTGAGGTAATTGTGAAGTTAGTGCAGCCTAATAAAGAAACACCAACTTGCACTGTGGTGAAACAAATGAAGGCTTATTCTCACACTCTAGAGATGAATCTTATCTGTAAAATCTAACAATAATTCTTACTTTCCACCTTGCCATGCTATAATACAGAGCAATTACTGTGTTTGATGCTCAATAGAAACACATTGCAGACTCTCTTGGTTATTATGTTGAGTTTTCAGGAGGGGGGAGTCTGTTTAGCATAGAGTTATTGTGTCATTCCTTTGTTCATTCTGTGTTTATTAAATTCACACAGAATTGCAGACTGCTAGAGAGATGGGATGAAGTCAGCAGACTGATGGTGCTGTAGCATCCTTAGCTTCTGGGTCCATGCTATCAGTAGCCTGTCAGCAGGGCATGAGAGAAAAGCATCTAAATCCATGGGAGGTAAAGACAGGAAGTCCTTGGAAGCCCTGAAGAGGTTCCTGTTGGGAGTGTTGTAGTCTCACCCAGCTGGGAATATCTTAATTGTTTCCTCTAGAGAGGTTTCCTAACCTTTGAATATCATTCCAGCCGGTCCAATGGGATATTAAATACTTTCTTATAGCAGTTTGAGTAGAAAAACAAAACAACACTGATTTAGATTCAGGAATTTGCTATTGGAATTAATCTTCATGTGTCTGTATGAAGTATTGAACAGAGATGATTAAAGGGCAGAAAACAATTATATAAATTTATGAATTAAGGAGGCCTGAGAGGAGAATGTGATGAAGTTTTGCGAGAAATTGTTGACTCTGTCTGTTGGTGTGTGAGCACAGTATGTCATTCAGGGAGCAGGACAGAAAGTAGATTAAAGGTAAATAAGTTTGGACACATGTAAGAAACAGAGACCTATGAGGATAAATTAGAGCTGATGGGCACATATCTAAATCCACTGGGATAATCTGGAAGTGGTGTCATTCTCTCACTGTGTCAAATCTCAGTGATACTGGACATTGAAACTGAAAAATACAGAAAGGATTTGTGACTGCACCGCCACAGCACTGCTTCTGTTTTCACCTCCCCAAGCTATGGTTAGAAGTTCAGTTCATTTAGAGAATAAGGGCCCAACCTGCCATGCGGAAGAGAGAAAGAGTAGCTAGCAGCAGCAGAGGTGGCAAGGTCATCCTTCCATGGTAAATGTAAGCAGTACAGCTGAGAGGCACTGTTTCTTATTCTATCACATAGATTTTACTAGTTTTTACAGCTGGATTCTTGACTCCTGAAAACAGAAATATTTAATGGCATTAATTGCTCTCTCTCTCACAAACTCAGGGATGTTCTTCTATAGTCTTGTCAGGCAGTATTTCTTAGGTCTTTAAGCACCTTCAAGAGGCAGATGTACAGCATGACCCTGGGATCAGAGACACACATAGCATCAGTGTAAAAGTGCTCATGTTTAAATGAAGATGCATACAACATAATGCGTTATTTATTAAAATGTATCTATGAGTTGGAAGGAAGTGTACATTGAGATTTTCTTCTTTAATCTTAGCTCATGTATTATAAAATGTTGAAAGAATGTCATTAGCATGAAAAGTACAACTGATTCATGGAATTAAGTAAAATGTCTAGCAGTTTAATACATTAAAGATGAAATGATTTAGATAAGTTATTTATAGGAATACAAATTCTGCGTATTATAATAAAATTTGTGTCTCATCATTGCTGACTTATAGGCTTGAGAGATGGCTAAGCAGTCAAGAGCATTTATTGCTCTTGAAGATGGCTGGAGTTTGATTTCTGGCACCCATGCAAAGTGGCTCAAAACAGGAGCCATCATAACAGGAGATTCAGGGAGATCCAAAGCCTCTCACCCTCCGTGAGGATTACAAGTCTGTTTCAATGGTTTATCTGATCTTGATTTTTACTTTGCCAAGTGGTATGTATAGAGAAAATTATTCATTTCTTTTAGATTTTCCAATTTGGTGGAGTACATGTGTATAAAGTATGTCATTTTTCTCTGCATTTCCTCAGTGTCTATTGTTACGTCTCCCTTTTCATTTCTAATTTTGTTAGCTTGAATATTCTCTCTCTGCCTTTATATTAATTTGGATAAATGTTTATTGATCTTCTTTATTTTTCTCAAAGAACCAACTCTTTGTTTCATTGACTCTTTATATTTCTGTTGGTTTGTTTGATTCTATTTTATTAATTCCAGCCATGAATTTGAATTTTTCTTCCCTATACACTTTTTGGGTATGTTTACTTCCTTCTTCTCTAGAGCTTTCAAGTGTACTGTTAAGATATTAGGATGAGAACAACCTTCGCTGTGTCCCAGAAGTTTGGGGTGTTCATTTAATTCTAGAAAAGTCTTTAATTTCTTTTTTAATTCCTGCCTTTACCCAATTTTTTTCACCCAGTAGAGAATTCTTCAGTTTCCATGAGTTTGTAGGCTTTGTTGTTTCTGTTGTTATAGATATCCAGCTTTAGTCCTTGGTTTTCAGATAGGGTACAGGGTATTGTTTCATTTAGTTATTGTTGTTGCTGTTTTTGTTGAGCCTTGCTTTGTGTTTGAATATGTTCTCAGGTTTGGAGAAAGGTCCATGAGGTACTGAGATGAAGGTATATTCTCTTGTGTTTTGGTGAAATGTTACATAAATACCTGTTATGAACTTTCAGTTTATGACATCAGTTTGCTTCAACATTTCTCTGTTTAGTTTTTATCAGGATGATATGTCTATTGGAAATAGCGGGATATTAAAGTTTCCCACAATAATGTGCAAAGGTCCGTGTGTGATTTCATATGTAGTAGTGTTTCTTTTAGAAACGTGGTGACCCTGTGTTTTGGGGCATAGACATTAAGACTTGTCCTCTTGGCTGATTTTTCCTTTGATGAGTATCTAGTGTCCTTCCCTATCTTTTCTAACTAGTTTTGAATTGATGTCTATTTTGCCAGATATAAAAATGACTATACCAGCTTGCTTCTTAGTCCCATTTCTTTGGAATGTTTTTCCCATTCAAACCCATTGATGTTGAAAGATATCAATGAGCAGTGTTTGACAATTTCTATTATTTTGTTATTGCTGTGTTGTTGTTGTTTTCGTTTTTGTTGTTGTTGTTGGTGGTGGTGATGGGTGTGTGTGTGTGTGTGTGTGTGTGTGTGTGTGTGTGTGTGTGCACGTGTGCGCACGCATGTAGGTGTTTCCTGTATTTTGATTTGTTGGTTTGGGATTATTTATTATTTATTCCTTGTGTTTCCTTAGATGTTTTTAGGCAATTTCCTTCTATTGCTTTATGTAGATAGATATTGCTTAAATTTTTTTTTATTGTGAAATATCTTATTTCTTCCTATTGTGTTTGAAAGTTTTGCCAGGTATAGTAAGTAGTCTGTGATGGCATCACTTGTCTCTGAAGTCCTAGTCCTTCTGGCTTTTGGAATTTCCATTGAGAAGTCTAGTGTTATTGTAATATGTCTTCTATATATGCCACTTGGTCTATTATGTGTCTAGGAGACTTCCTTCTCTGGTCCAGTTCATTTGGTGTTCTGTATGCTTCTTGTACCTTTATAGGCATCACCTTCTTTAGGTCAGGGACATTTGTGTTAAAGGTATTATCTCAATCCTTTGACCTGGGTTTCTTCTCCTTCTTCTATTCCTATTATTCTCAGGTTTGGTCTATCCTCAGTGTTCCTGATTTTCTGGATGTTTTGTGCCAGGAGTTTTTTTTTTTAGATTTATCATCTTCTTTTACTAAGGTCTCTGTTTCTTCTGTTATGTTTTCAGGTCCTAAGATTCTGTCTTCTGTCTCTTGTATTTTGTTGTAAGGTTCCCTATGAGATTCCTCTTTAAGTTCTTAAATTTTTGTTTCCAGATTTCCCTTTTTGGGTTGTCTTCCTTATTTATTTGTTTTTAAACACTTGTCTGGGAAAGTTGGCTTAACATATAAGGATACATGCTACCTTACAAGCCTGATTATATGAGTTCCATACCTGATGGTTTACATGTGCCCATATAAAGCTGGAAGAAAAAAAAAAAAAAAACCTCACTCCATAAAGATGTTAAATGTTGTGACACATGTGCCCTAAGCACATACATCATACACAGCAATATACAAAGTAGTTTTAAAAGTATCTTTTCCTGATTGTTCAGATTAAGCCATCATATTTCCCTTGAAAGTTCACATCAGAGAATCAACTGAACACATTTTAAGAGAAAAGAGTCGATGATTCTATTTCGCATGTCATAGACATATTCAAAGAGAAAGTCATTATTCTCAACTCTAAAGCAATAGCTTTTTGAAAACTTTGTGACTTGCAGAGTTCCAGTCACAGGTACTTTACTATAGCAAATTCTGTAGCAATGGCAGATGGGAATAAATATTTTTTTGTTTTGTTTCCTTTTGCTTTGCTTTTGTCCTCCCCTTATCCAAGTACAGCAGCATAGGTTGGCCTCAATTTCATGGCAATTCCTCCTGTGTGAGCCTACTGAATGCTGAATTGCAGTCAGGTTCCACTTTCCTAGCCCAAGTGTCCAAGTTCTACTGCTGTGAAGAGACACCATGACCAAGGTAACTTTTTTAAAGGAAAACATTTAATTTGGGCTTGCTTACAGTTCAGAGGTTTAGTCCATCATTCTTGTGGTGGGAAGCATGGCAGCCCACAGGCAGATAGAGTAACTGAGAGAGCTACATCTGGATTCTCAGGCAACAGAATCTACTGGGACTGGTTTAGGCTTTTGAAACTCCAAAGACCACTGTAGCTAGAGTATTTTTGATTCTTGTCTGGTTCACAGTCAGAACAAATCTTTCTCACCCATCAGTCTCACAGCCAGCCCTATAGCTGCTCAGACCCAACCAAGTAAACATACAGAGACTTATACTGCTTATAAACTGTATGGCCATGGCAGGCTTCTTGTTATCTACTTTTTTTTATCTTAAATTAACCCTTTTATTTATTTATTTATTTTTTGGTTTTTCAAGACAGGGTTTCTCTGTGTAGCTTTGCACCTTTCCTGGAACTCACTTGGTAGCTCAGGCTGTCCTTGAACTCACAGAGATCCACCTGGCTCTGCCTCCCAAGTACTGGTATTAAAGGCATGTGCCACCACCGCCCATCACAAATTAACCCATTTTTAATCATCTATATTTTGCCACACGGCTCATGGCTTACTGGTACCTTACATCTTGCTTGTCATGGTGGCGTCTGGCAGTGTCTCTCTGTCTCAGCCTTCCACCTCCCAGAATTTTTCTTTCTGCTTGTCCCACCAGTATTTTATTTATATAGAGCGATGTCCACAACAGCCCACCCCCATGACACACTTCTCTAACAAGGTCACACCTACCCCCAAAAGGCCACATCACCAAATGCCACGCCCTAAGCATTCAAATATATGAGCCTAGGAGGCCATTCCTATTCAAACCACCACAGCCACCTTGCCCAGGAGTACTGAGATTTTAAGGGTGATAAAGCAAGAAAATACCTGACACATGTATGACGCTTTGTAACTGTTTATTGTGGAGCACACAAATGAATGTGTAAGTCAGTGAATGAATCACCCTTCCCCTTGGATTATTTACTGTTTCTTCTAGTCAATAGGAAATTATTCACTACTCAGTGTACAGAATAAATAGCTGTTTGGAGTTGGAAGGCATATAGGTGTGATACATTTTATATTTTATGTAAGCTTACATCAGTCTTTTCTCACATATTGAAGTCATAAATTTTTCACTTATGTATTCACCCGATGTCTTTCTCATCTCTTCTAAGACCCTATTTGTTTTCCTTTTCAAATGTATTAGTGATATATAACTCAGTTCCCATCTGTAGCCCGAAAAAGATTTACAGTGCTACAAAGTTAATGTTTGCCATAAAAGTCAATACATTCCCTACAATCTATAAGCTATTTTTGAAAATTGATGTGAGTAATTATAACACAATTCACATCATAAATAAAAGCAAAAATGAACAATTAAAAAAGAATTACAGCCAGTGAATCCTGTCACTGAAAATGTGTAGAAAAACAAAGTAAATATATTTTCTCAAGCTAGGGAGTTACACAGGTTGGTAGAAGAATGAAAATTTAAAGGTCAGTGGGTCCCTGAGCTATCTAGTACCATCCCGTATTCATCAGTGTTCTTGGTTTTAAGAGGAAAACAAAAAATTTGGAAGAAATGATTAGTTCATGGAACTGAGGAAAATGATGAAAAATATGAAGAGTTCAGGAACCTACAAAAGCTAAGGTCCCCACTCTTACCCCACAAAGACCTCTGGAACTGACCATCATATATGTATATGTTTGAATTCAGAAAAAAAAAAAAAAGCTTAAATTCTTTGTATTGCTTTATCTGGATTGACAGGGCTAGATGATGACATTTAACTGTTGAACTAGATTAATGTTTATACTGTGATCTGAATTAAGAGAGAGCCCTTAACTGGAATCTTCAGCTTCTTCTGTGGGAGAGAGGACCCTAGATATAACAAAACATAAAACAAGGCAGAGTCTTCCATCATTGAAAGGGCAATGAATGCATCAAAATAACTAATGTTTGTAATTAAAATCATTAAAATGCTGCATTGTATAAGAAGGATTACAGTCTGCTTCTCTAGTTACTGTTTTCCTTCCATTCAGTGAGAAATGGAAAACGTCTGTCTAAAATGGCAGAAGTTTTAGGTACAGAGAAAAAAAGCACATAGTCTATGCAAACATCAGCAACAAAAACTAATGAGGCTCTGAAGCAGTAGGGGTGAGAATAGCTGTATAAAAGAACTTTCTGACTGTTTGATAACCACAGGTGGAAGAGGATACTTAAAAGAATTTGGCAGGATAACTCAGGTTACTGGGGTCTGAATCTGCATGATGTTTATAATCACAAGCAGGTAGTAACAGCTGGGTTTTACTACTGTTAGACAGAGATTCTCAAGAGTGTTAATGGATGAGAAAATTGTGGAACAGTGGGAAATGGACTTTACCTTGAATAACATCATAATGTTTTAAAAACCTCCAAGTACAGAAACTATGCTATGGAGTTTGGGGACATATATGAAATTGTCTTGCATTGTCTTGAAAAGAAAACCACATTCCTAATTTGGGAAAATGTGTTTCAGTTTCTCATAATGCCTATGTGTATATGTGTGTGTGTGTGTGTGTGTGTGTGTGTATGTGTGTGTGTGTGTGTGTGTCTTCTATGGATGTGAGTGGGCACTGCACTCTTGAATTATCAGCAAAAGTTATTACTCTGATGGGGTCTTCATAAGATTGGACCTTTAATATTCTCTCATGGTAGAGTAGAAACTCATGAATGCTGGGGATGCTGTGAATGTGTTACTCTGATTGATTGATAAATAAAACACTGATTGGCCATTAGCCAGGCTGGAAATATAGTATAGGCAGGATAAGCAGAGAAGAGAGTTCTGGGAACAGGAAGGCTGAGTCAGGAGTCACCAGCCAGACACAGAGGAAGCAAGATGTAAAAGTACCAGTAAGCCACAAGCCACATGGCAGCTTATAGATTAATAGAAATGGGTTAATTTAAGATATAAGAACTAGATATCAAGAAGCATGCAATGGCCATGCAGTGTATAAGTAACATAAGTCTCTGTGTGCTTACTTGAGTCTGAGTAGCTGGGGGCCCTGGTGGGACTGGAGAAATCTCCAGCTACACATGAGTCCTCACCCTTTCCTGAGGTTTCTAAACAGTTAAGAGATATTTTCTTTAGGATGATAGCCACTGGTAAACTGACCATGCTTCTATAAAAAAAAAAAAAAAAAAAAAGTCCCTAATGCTACTGAAAACAATCCTAATTAAATTCATTGGGTAACATATACATGTAAAAAAGCATGATATGAGAAAGGAGCATATTCCAAGAAGATGAGTGATATCAGTACAAGCTGAAGAGAAAGAAGGCATGAGGTTGTGGGGGGTGGGGAGGTATGGGGAGAATATGATAGGCGTTGGGGGATGAGTAACTGTGATCAGAATATATTATATGAAAATATTTATTTTCAATAATATATATTTTAAAACAAGCAGGAGGAGTAATAAAGGGTTAATAGGGGTTGAGTATGACCAAAATATATTAAATACATGTATATGAATGTCATAATGAATTTAAAATTGCAAATTCTCATTTTTGTAGTTTACATATACCATAAGCAAATTTTTGGGTTTTAAATGATTAAAAATTCAAAGATTAAGTGAAGTACAAGTACACTAGTATTTTTTCAGAATCTTTGGATTTTAATAAATTATATTTAGACATATTAGGTTTCCCAAATTTTCCTTCCAGTAAGAAATGGAACTTGGGATGGATAAGAGAATTTGATACTCTTCCAGAGGACCTCAATTTGCTTCCTAGCACCTACAACTATCTAATCCAAGCTCTAGGAGATATGACTTTTCTGACTTCTGTAAGCACTTGTACTCATGTGCATATATCTACATGCAGGCACATATACCTACATATGATTTAAAATAATAAAAATAAAAGAAGAAACAGCACTTCAGAACATCTTTCTTTCTATAGCACTCAAATGTTACTGTAATCTTAACTTGTCTCTTTACTTCTTTTATCAACAAAGGCAAGGCAGCTAAGCATATAATTAATACTGAAAGACTTCAAATCACAGAGGTACAGAATTTGAAAGTCCTGTCTCATGGATGGAAACTCCATGATTCCACCAACAACTTGAGCTTACCCTTTTTAAATTTTTCTTATTTGCTAAGAAAAAAAAGCCTTAAATGATTTTCAAGATTGCTCTCATTTCTAAAACTACATGACTCCATCACACCACCCCCACTGCCACAGGGCTCTAGTTCACACTTTGCAAAAACTGAATTGATCTGATGTTTCATGATGTGCTCCACTATTTTGCTCAGAGTTGGGTTCTGAAAAACGGGAAAAAATAGAAAAGGAAAAAAAACTTAATGTGTCCATTTGGATATGATTTTCTCTCTCAGATAAAGATAAAAGTGTTACAGATCTGTGTATAGATTACATGTATTTCTTATTTATTTATTTAGGTTCATTTGAGACAGTTTCTCTGTGTAATAGCTTTGGTTGTTCTGGACCAGGCTTGCTTCAAACTCACAGAGATATGTCTGCATTTGCCTCATAAAGGCATGTATCACTATTGCCAGGCTACATGTATATCTTTTCTTGAGAGCTGCACATGTTATGGACCAATATTGTTATTTTTCACTGTTATAATTCTGGTCTACAATTATTTATATAAAATATTTAAATACATATTTTCTAATTTGTATTGGGAAACCATAATAAAATGTATACCTGTTTTAAGTAAAACTCCAAGGGCTTCTTGAAGCAACCCACAATTAAGTTGCTTTTTATTTCTACATTAAACGCATCCAGTATTCACACAAACACACACACACACACACACACACACACACACACACACACGCATGCACACACACACACACACACACACACACACACACACAGCAACTTCAATAGCCTCATATCAAGTTCACTTAAAGTCTACATGCTAAATTAATTCATAAGGGGATATGTTTTGCCTTTGAAAATCAAGTTTTTTGGCTCCCCATTTTTCTGTACTTTAGGAGTGTGGTTAAGTGTTGTGAATCTTCCTGTGCATCCTTTATCTGACATAAATCACATTTATGGGGACAGATTTTGAATTTGCTTTCTGTTCTAACCATATATTTTACACTAAATCTTAGCAGTGTTTTCAGGCCATACTTTCCTGAATACATTTGTATGACACACATGACTTGTTTAAGTCTAGCTGGAATAATCATATTCTCCTTTGGGATTTTTAACTTGTGTGTAAAGACATTGTTTAAGACATTTTTCTTGTCACAGTGACAAAATATCTAATACAAACAAAGTTAAGAAGAAAAGGTGATATTTTTCCCATCTGCACTTTCAGAGGGCATAATCCATGGTTTCTCAGCCCTAAACATAACATGCTTGTGACATATCATGTCCTTGTGGGCACTTGCTAGAGAACATTCTTCACCTCATGTAGGACAAGAAAAGGACTGTCTAAGCTAGCTCCCTCTCCCTCTCTTATTTTTTTCTAGTCTTCCCACACATTCAGTCCATGGCATGTTTGCATTCACTCTCAGGATGGGGCTTCTCCTCTCAGCATGGGGCTTCTCCTCTCAGGGCAGCCCTTTAGAAAACCTTTTACAAACACACCAAAAGGTATGCTTCAACAATCTCTTAGGTGATTCTAAATCCTGGCAAGTTGAAAATGAATATGAACCACCCCATGTTGGAAGCCATTACTATCCACATGGAAATAACTTGGTTGTAGTGAGGAAAATGAATGGAACCTATGGAGAGGTGGAGAGGTAGGAAATAGAGAATGTAGATGTATCCTGCTTGTTAAATAAGAAACACAGAGCCAGTTGAAGAGTTAAAAAACCACGAGGTCAGAGCCAAAGCAGAAAACCTTACCCTTCACTGCTTCTGCGGTTCCTCCTCTCTGCAAGAGACCTACTTCTATGCGTCCTGTCTATTTAAAGACTTTCTGTTCTCCTCCCTCATTGGTTGTAACCCAGCCACATGACCTCCTCGTCACTGCCTGTTTGTACAGACCTCCAGGTCTTCTATGGTTGGTATTGAAATTAAAGGCGTGTGTCTGCTATGCTGGCTGTGTCCTTGAACACACAGAGATCCGCCTAGCTCTGCCTCCCAAGTGCTGGGATTAAGGGCGTGCCCCACTACTGCTCGGCTTCTGCTCTGGCTTGCTCTGACCTCAAGGCAACTTTATTGACATACAAATAAAATCACATTTCAATACAAATAAAATATCACTATATTTCCCCTTTTCTATTTTAATAAAAAGAAAAAAAGGAAAAAGTTATAACTAATATAAGAAAAACTATATACAAAAGTACAATAACTATATATACCATATATACAAACAATAAATACCTAAACAATGTCTAGTCCATTTGTATTTGACAAATTCAGAGAAAATAATTCCATTATCTATCCTATTTTGGTAAGTCCAGAATGTACCTGATTCACTTTTTATCCTAACTTATATAGCTAACGGAACTGTCTTATAACGTCTTTCAAATTTATACACTTACAGCTCTTAGTGAGTTTTTCTGAAATCCTTAACAAAGATAATTATAACTATAACTAACTGATCTTCAACTCCCTCAGAGACCCAAGAAGGAAATAATACTACCTAATAAAAAATAAAAACAAGAAGTGCATGCAAGCAGCTTCAAAAAAAAATGTGAGTTGACAGAAACAGCCAGCTGCCTGGACAGTCACCTAAGGTTTCTCCACAGTGTTGGGGCATCATCTTCAGCCTACAGGCTTAGCGTTTCTGACAGACTCTTTTGTGAACTAAGATGTATACAAGGTCAACAGTTTGACCTCACATTTGGTGAGAGCAGTCCATGTACCAGAAACACCTGAATTCCATTAGTGTCATGTCATGATTCAGGATTTTAAATTCTGGAAATTATTGATGTCTTTTCAATTCAGCAGTCCATTTTTCTTGGCTTCATCTTGGCATCCTGTTCTTCTCCACATCTCTCTATTAAACGCCAGTCTACTATTGAGAGAGGTGAGCTTAGTTATTCCTCAAGAATAACTGTTTCATCTGCTGTTCCATTGCACATCAGAAGCCATTGGCCCACTCCCTGTTCAGCTGCCTTCAAAGAAAAGGACATGGTACCTTTTACAGATTGCAAAGGTCATTCACTTCAGGGATGGTGCCATATTGTCCTGGCTTCAGAAGATGCCTTTTGTTAAAGCCACAACCACACTTGTTTTGGCAAGAATTGGTAGTCCTTGGTTTCATGTCCTGTCTGTCCTGTTTGTCAGCAGTTGATTCAAGGACTTTGTTGTCCAGTGGCTGACTTTTGCAACAATGAAAGTTAGTTCCATATGCAGTTTCTTCAATGCCCATATTTTCTCTGAAGTAGATTGGTACTGCCAGGAGCCATCATGTCTCATAGTCATAGCAAAAAAGAAAAATTCTTAAGTTATTAAAACATTTTAAATGCCATATTCTGTAGATCTCTGAAGGGTTTGAAGATGACCTGTCTATCTAAAATATATCTGTTTGATCTTGACAACACACCTAATATGACTACAAGTTCAATTGTAATGTCTAACCACTAATTTTCATTTCTATATATCCTAATAGTTGGTAATACTAACATTCAAGGATTAGCAAATTACAATTACATTGTTAAATGAATGGTATAAATACAATATCTCGAACAAGATTAGAAATACGTATATGGTATATTCTAACAATCTCAATCTCAATAATAATAATTTGTATACAATATAAAACAATCCAATTGAATGTAAAATATTTAAAACTAGTAATTGTCTTTTTTTTTTTTTTTTTTTTTAACAAGCACCTTTTGCCTAGCCCTTTACCTAACCCTTAACAACAACTTGTAACCAACCCTCCTAAACAATGAAAACTATCCCAGACCCAATACCCATAAAAAGACCAAAAAACCACCCACCCCACACCACCCCTTTGGGAATGTGGGCGTCGAATTCTTAAAATTGCTTCCTGCTGGGTATGGGCGAAGTTATCTTTATTCTGAAAAGAAAAATTTTGGGTTAATTGACAAATTCTAGGAAAGATAACTATATTCTTTGTTATCCATAATTCCAAAGTTCAGGGTTTATCTCAAGTCCTTGTTCAAGCAGTCTTTGAAACTGGATCATCTCAGCTAGCCATCTCAGAATTGCTCTAAGCACTTTGTAGTCCAAAGCTGATCTGTAGATGATGTTTGTCAGCTTAGTGATATTATTTTCCACGTGGAATTGTCGTTGTGGGGCCCCATCTTCTTCCTGGAGATTTCATTTGATGTTAGGCCTGGCCGTGATTTCCTGCGGAAAACTGAAAAGAGACTCGAACACAAAGACATGTATAGGCAGCTAATCGAAGCCTTTTCTCTAAATTAATTAGTACTCATATGACCATTATTATCTCAACAAAGTTTAAAATATATATATATATATCTTGTGAATTCTGATATAAAATTCATACTTTAAGAAAAGTTTAAAGAATCAGAATAGAGTCAAAGAATTGAGATTAGTAATAGAATAGTCCCTTAATTAATTTGGTTTTTCTCCTGTCCCATGTCAGAAGATGGCTCTTTCTTCTGGTATGATACAGGGAGTTTTCATTTTCCTTTTAACAACATGCTTGAGTTTAAAGGAGGAGAGAGCCATTCTCCAACTCCAAAATCAGCTTGGAGCTTTAATTGAACTGGGACTACAAGAAGACTAAGAGTATTAATTTTTTAGAGAAGAGCAGAAACAAACATTTAGAAAGATTTATGAAATTTTGTAGATGATATACCAATAGGCCATTTTACTCTTTTTCCTGGGATAGATGATTTGTCCTTTTTCTTCAGTTGTCTCATTTGTCCAGTGTTCTTCAGATTCCTTAGCCTTCATTCTCCTAAAAGACAAAAACAAAAACCCTTCCCCAAGACTAATTTTGGGGAGGTCCCCTTTTGGCAAGTTACATCTGATTAAATGAAAAGGCATGTATTAATGGTATAAGTGAGTTTAAACTGGATGGTCATGTTGGTTGATGAACTATCACCTCTTCTAATTAAGAGGTCTCTCTTGTTCAAATCGAAACTTTATCAGTTTTGATGGTACCCACAGCTTATCTTCTCCTGCAGAAACAAAAGCAAAACCTCGTCCCCAATGTAACACATGCCCTGGTTTCCATTCTGAGGTCAGCACATCCTTGAAGTATATAGGCTGATTTAATTCTGTTGTTTTTTCTATTAACCAATGTCTCTCTGCAGCTGTTGTTCCTTTCTCATTAGCATTGAGAAAATTCAAAGTTAGTAGAGCATTGTGCAGTCTATTTCTGGGGGTTTTTGTTACCCCTTTTTGTTTATTTATCATGTCCTTTAGAGTTCTGTTGGATCTTTCTATAACTGCTTGGCCTGTAGGATTATGTGGTATACCTGTAATATGCTTTATATTATAATAAGCAAAAAACTGTTTCATTTTAATAGAGACGTATGCTGGAGCATTGTCAGTTTTAATTTGTGCAGGTATACCCATGATGGCCATAACTTCTAGCAAAATGAGTGATTACAGAATCAGCTTTTTCAGAACTCAAAGCAGTTGCCCATTGAAATCCTGAATAAGTATCAATAGTATGGTGTACATATTTCAATTTTCCAAATTCTGCAAAGTGAAACACATCCATCTGCCAGATTTCATTCCTCTGAGTACCCTTTGGGTTACATCCTGCTGGTAATGGTGTCTGATTGTAAAAGGAACAAGTAGGACATTTCTTTACAATTTCCTTGGCTTGTTGCCAGGTTATGGAAAAATCCTTTTTTAAACCTTTACTATTGACATGATGTTTCTTATGAAATTCTGAGGCCTCCAGCACATTTCCTATCAATAATTTATCAATCTCATCATTACCTTGTGCTAGAGGGCCTGGCAGACCAGTATGGGATCGGATGTGAGTTATATATAAAGGATGACTCCTTTCCCTGATTGTATCTTGTAATTGAATAAATAGTGAAGTTAATTCTGAAGCATCAGGGATAAATTCTGCAGTCTCAATATGTAATACCACTCTTTCAGCATACTGAGAGTCAGTAACTATATTGAGAGGTTCTGAAAAATCCATTAATACCAAGAGAATAGCATACAATTCTGATTTTTGAACTGAATTATAAGGACTTTGAACCACTTTACTTAAATTTTCTGATTTGTAACCTGCCTTCCCTTGCTTGTTGGCATCTGTATAAAATGTCCGAACTCCAGATATGGGTTTTTCACGTACAATTCGAGGCAAGATCCAATCAGCTCTCTTTATAAGATCAATTCTATTGCTTTTAGGATATTTGCTGTTAATTTCTCCCAAAAAATTACTGCAAGCTCTTTGCCAAGGTTCACTTTCTGCCCATAATTTTTCAATGTCCTCTTTAGTTAAAGGTACAACAATTTCTGCTGGGTCTATTCCTGCTAATTGACGAAGTCTCAATTTTCCTTTCAAAATTAAGTCAGAGATTTTTTCCACATAAGTTTTTAATTTTTTATTTGGTTTATTTGGTAAAAATATCCATTCTAATATAATATCTTCTCTCTGCATTAATATTCCTGTAGGAGAATGCCTAGAAGGTAAAATAACCAAAATGCAATCCAGCTTTGGATCAATACGATCTACATGTCCTTCATGTACTTTTTTTTCTACCAAGGCCAATTCTTTCTCAGCTTCAGGTGATAATTCTCTTGGACTATTTAAGTCCTTGTCACCTTCTAAGGTTTTGAACAAATTATTCAGTTCATCATTTTTTACCCCAACAATAGTTCGTAGATGAGAAATGTCCCCAAATAATCTTTGAAAGTCATTAAGAGTCTGTAGGCGATCTCTCCTAATTTGTACCTTTTGAGGTCTAATTTTTTGTAGCTCTATTTTATATCCTAAATAATTAATAGAATCTCCTCTTTGTATCTTTTCAGGAGCAATTTGTAATCCCCAGCCAGGCAATATTTTCTTTACTTCTTCAAACATTCTTTCTAAAGTATCTGCACTTGAGTCAGCTAGTAAAATATCATCCATATAATGATAAATTATAGATTTAGGAAATTTTTTACGTATCACTTCTAAGGGCTGTTGTACAAAATATTGGCACAGGGTTGGACTATTCAACATTCCCTGTGGGAGGACTCTCCATTGAAATCTTTTAACCGGTTGAGAATTATTGTAAGTAGGCACCGTGAAAGCAAATCTTTCTCTGTCTTTTTCTTGTAGGGGTATTGAAAAGAAACAGTCTTTTAAATCAATAACTATGAGAGGCCATCCTTTAGGTAACAGAGTAGGCAAAGGAATTCCAGATTGTAGAGAGCCCATTGGCTGAATTACTTTGTTAATTGCTCTAAGGTCTGTTACCATTCTCCATTTACCAGATTTCTTTTTAATAACAAATACAGGAGAATTCCATGGGCTAGTAGATTCTTCAATATGCTGAGCATTTAACTGTTCTTCTACCAGCTCTTCTAAAGCCTGGAGTTTCTCTGTTGTTAAAGGCCATTGATGAACCCATACAGGCTTGTCTGTTAACCATTTTAAAGGTAGAGCTGCTGGTGCCTTTGGAAGATCATCAGTTTTTCTGCCCTGTTCTTGTATAATATGGATGGCTGGTGACCACTCATTAGAATAATACCTTCTAATATTTCTCTCAGAAACATGTGCTAGTTTATTATTTATTTCTGAGGTTGGAGGGATGTTAATCTGAGTATTCCATTGTTGTAACAGGTCTCGACCCCACAGGTTCATGGCTATGTTAGCCACATATGGTTTTAATCTGCCTCTCTGTCCTTCTGGGCCTATACATTCGAGCCATCTTGCACTCTGTTTAACTTGAGATAATGTTCCAATTCCTAACAGTTGAACATTTACCTCCTGAAGAGGCCAAGATGGATGCCAAAATTCTGGTGCAATTATGGTAACATCAGCACCTGTGTCTACCAGACCAGACAACAAAACACCATTTATTTTTATTGTTAATTGTGGTCTTTGTTCATTTATAGAAGTTTGCCAAAAAATTTTCTTTATGGTCTCTCCTGAATTTTCTGTTCTCTCTGTCTCAGTTGTTCCATTACTCTGAGTAGCCTCGTTTATTCTGATAGGCATTTGGTCATTTAACTGCTCTGAGTAGGGGTCTCCTCTACAATTGCAGGAAAAGTCTGAACTGAATTCACTGTAGGGGCCTGCCTGAGGCCCCTCTGGGAGTTTCCCAAAGACTGAGGCAAAGTATTACCTTGTCTGTCCCTTGTTGATCTACATTCATTGGTCCAATGTCTTCCCTTACCACACCTTCTACATACTCCTGAGGGAAGGGGCATTCTGTTGCCATTGTTCCTTGAAGAAACATTGTTTCTAGAAGTGCCCTGTTTACAGTCCCTTTTCAAATGTCCTTGCTTTCCACATCCAAAACATCTAACATTCCTCAAACCTCTTGAAATTGCTTCTCCTACCCACATATTATCATGATCATGAGCCTCAACATTAACCGTGTCTCTAATCCAATCTTCCAAGGGTGCAGATCTTGCCTTTAACGGCCTGATTATTCTCTTGCATGCTTCATTTGCATTCTCAAAAGCCAAAGATTCAATTATTATCTGGCTAGCTTCTGAATTTGGGACCATTCTCTTTACTGCTGAAGTCAATCTTTGTAAGAAATCTGTGAAAGATTCTTTTGGGCCCTGTATAACCTTTGTAAATGACTCAGTTTTCTTCCCTGGTTCCTCAACTCTGTCCCATGCATTCATGGCTGCCATTCGACATAGAATTAGAGTTTGCATATCATATAAACATTGTGTTTGTACTGCAGCATATTGGCCTTCTCCAACAAGCTGATCCTGGAAGATTTGTATACCTCTATCACTACATTGTTTTGCTATGGTTTTAGCTTCCTGTTTGAACCACATTTGCCACTGGAGCTGCTGTCCGGGTTCTAGAACCGCCTGTGCCAGCTCCCGCCAGTCCTGTGGTATAATTCTATTATAAGTCGACCAGGAGTTTAACATTTGTTTTACATATGGAGAATGCATGCCATAAGATACTATTGCCTCCTTAAACCTTCGTAAGTCTAACATTTCAACTGGAGTCCAAATATTTTGTGTAGTCATTTGACCAGGCTGCTGTTGTATGGTTACCGGATAAATTAAGGGTGATTGTGTGAAAACAGGCTTTCTTTCTGTAACCTTATAATCCAATCCTGAAACAACTTCACTGTTAATTTCTTCTGTCTGAATCTGAATTTCTCTATAATTGATTTTAACAGGTTTAACAAGTTTTTCTAAAATTTTTATCCTGGCACTTAAATTGACTGTCTTTTTAAATTGTAAAATAAGGATAAGAAGAATAATAATGTACATAATTCGATCAACATTAATCTTCTCATATAGTTGTTCCATTACCATACTGCCTAAAATTTCAAACAAAGCCCAATTTTCTTCCAATGTACACATAAAACCCATTTTTTTTTTATGTGGAAAAAAATCTCTTTTAAATAGTTTCCTTTAAAATATCTGATATAAATGACTTACCAATTCTGCGCAGAACAGTAGAAATCCGAGGGAATTTCCAAACAGCTACCTAGCGTCCGAGGTGGGAATCCAGAGAGAGAGAGAGAAAGAGAGAAAGAGAGAAAGCGTAGCCACGTTCTGGCTAAAATCTTGAATCCAGCCGCTTCAATGTTCCGGTCTGAGCGGAGTCGAGCCTGGGCTCTGGCTTCCTTAAGCTCCGACCGACCACGTGCGCTGGCGTTTCAGCCAAAGCAGCCTATCTGCAGTTGCGTGTAGCTACTGCAATTAGCGGTAGCTCCCGCAGGCCTGAGTTGTTTGTAGCACTGGCTTTTTAAGCAAGTAACTCCAGCTGCGGCGCCTGAGTCCTAAGCTGAGCTAGGCCTGGGTTAGACCAGGGCTAAGCCGGAGCTAGGGAGGCAGGCCCGCCCAGGCGGGAAGCCGGACCCACTGCCAAGGCAAGCGGTTTTTTAATGAATTCTTGCCCCACGTTGGGCGCCAATTGTAGATGTATCCTGCTTGTTAAATAAGAAACACAGAGCCAGTTGAAGAGTTAAAAACCACGAGGTCAGAGCCAAAGCAGAAAACCTCACCCTTCACTGCTTCTGCGGTTCCTCCTCTCTGCAAGAGACCTACTTCTATGCGTCCTGTCTATTTAAAGACTTTCTGTTCTCCTCCCTCATTGGTTGTAACCCAGCCACATGACCTCCTCGTCACTGCCTGTTTGTACAGACCTCCAGGTCTTCTATGGTTGGTATTGAAATTAAAGGCGTGTGTCTGCTATGCTGGCTGTGTCCTTGAACACACAGAGATCCGCCTAGCTCTGCCTCCCAAGTGCTGGGATTAAGGGCGTGCCCCACTACTGCTCGGCTTCTGCTCTGGCTTGCTCTGACCTCAAGGCAACTTTATTGACATACAAATAAAATCACATTTCAATACAAATAAAATATCACTATAAGAGAATTTTATCAGCAGGACATTCCACAGTATGTACTTAAGTATCCTGTTTATATTCCTAGTATTCTCAAAGTTTTGTAGTTGCTATTGATTCAAAATATTTAAATATATATTCATTTGCCTATTATCCTTTCAGCTAGGTTTTAGTTATGTTTATTTGAATGAGCTCCAAGTTATCTGGGATCTAATAACATTCTGTCCCCAAAAATGGTACACAGAAATAATAAATTAACTAGTTAATGTCCTTCACTTCTCTCTACAAAACTTTAAAAAACCTCTAAGAAGGTTTTCAAAGAGAGTATCTTCACATTGTCATCAACTAGACCCAGTTTACAATCATTGTGGAGATACATCTCTTGATAAACATGTAAATGTATTGTCAGGGAGAATTCAGCTAAGGAGGAAATACCCAGTCTAAATGTGGGTGGTGACACTATCCCAGGGAATAGTCTTCTAGACTAGATTAAAAAATGAAAGGAGGATAACAGCTGAACTCAGCATTCATCTCTTGTCTTGCTCTACTTCTTAACTTTGGGACATAATGTGACCAACTATTACACATTTCTATCATGATGCGTTAAGCTTCATGGTGGACTTTATTCTTAAACTATAACCAAAAATAAACTAGCATTTAACTTGTTTTTGTCAGTTGTTTCATCAGCAGCATGAAAAATAACTCGTGCACATGCTCATCAATTTGGTAGACTGTCAGAGTCTCAACTCTCCTTTACCTTACTCTGTGAACCAGGGCCTCTCACCACTGTGGAGAAGACCTGGGGGATCCAGCCTTGCACAAGTGTCACACATTTCCTTGGGTGGGCTAACGCCCACCAGAAGTCAGGGATGCTGTGTGCTACAAGGGAGGCCAGCAGGGCTGATCATGTAGTGACTAGCACCCTGGTGTCTTATAAAGAATTCACTAGAATGTCCACTAGAGTATTGGCATCAAACATGACAATTTCAGAGGGAAAACTGTTTTTCTTATTAAAAAATAATAATTAACAGATGGAGGTAAAAAGAACTAGTTGATAGATCATTAGCAACCTGCAGAGGAGGCAGTATTCCAGCTTTCTCTCAATAGACAGTGTGATTTACAGCCTAACTTGAACACACACACTCTCCTTTCTGAGTGTTCTCTTCTCAGGCCAGTTCAATTGATTCCTACATAGCCTCTGGTCGGATAAATGAAGAGAACATGACAGAGACGATGTCACTATACTTTGAAATATGAATGAAGAAATTTGTTTGCTTTTTATTCACTGAACTTGCTTTTAACTCAAGCATATTACCTTTGACTTCCTTAAAATCTAATTACTTAAAAAATAACACTACAAATGAACCATCTAGACTACATGTTCTAAAAGAAAAAGGAAAGTCAATGATAATAGTAAATAGAAAACACCAGTCTCTCACATAATGGTTTAGTTTAAACAGCTATAGAGTGCTCTCCTATTGCAATATATAGAACTATGAATCACCGTTACAACTTCTAATGAATCCCTTCATTCCCATAAAGATAACTATTCAACCTAGTAGTACAGTGAATCAAAATACAGTATAGTTTTGGCCACTTAAAAAAATTGAGGGCTGGAGACATTTAGACAGATAACACTCAAGTACACAATATCAGCAGTATGCCTTTTCCTATTTTATATGTTTTTAATTAATATAGAATTACAATAGTTTTTCCTTTCTCATTCCTCCCTCTAGCCCCTTGAATGCCTCCCAAATTTCAAATTGATAACCTCTTTTTCTTTGATTAGTATGTATGTGTGCATATGTGTGTATACAAATAAGTAAATATAATTTGATGAATACATTTTTGTTTTGTTTATGTGGTTGTAGGGCTGACCACTTTGTGTTGAATAACTAATAAAGGGCTCATCCATGGAGGAAGTTGTCTGTAGTTCTTTCTCCAGGGGTGAGACCCCGTGAACCACCCTCTTTGAGTTAGCATGACTGTTGATATTGTCATTGTTCCAGTCTTGTTTATGTAGTGATATCTAGGAAAGAATGTTCCACAGTGGATTTATTGGTATTCTGCTTTTTACAGTCTTTCCATACCATCTTCTTTGTTCCCTGAGCCTCAGTAGGAGCTGTATGTGGATGCATTCACATGGGCTGAACTACTCACAAACTGTTGTTCTCGACATTGTGTCCAGTTGAGGGTTTCTGCAATGGTTTCCATTTGCTGTGAGGAGAAGCTCCTTTGATGAGGGGTGATAGCAACACTTTACTGGTTTCTATGTTTATTCTCCATTGAATACTCAGCTGTGAGGATTTGGAGCTAGAAATTTTAGGTGGAATTTAACATATGGCATTTGTCTCTCTGGGTGTCATACCTCCCCTTAATTTAATGTTTTCTAGGTCCACCCATTTATCTCAATTTTTCCTGTAGCTGTATCATTTGTAGGGAAAAGGTGCATAATTTCCAATCTGTATGTAGTCACAAAGACAGTAGCTGCTTGCACATAAAAGCATAGGTGTGAGCACTGGGGTCTGGAAGGAATAATTTTAAGGCTGTCTTTGTGGTCATCTTTTCTGTGGTCCCCACCACCCAGTTTCCTTTGCTGAATATTTTCAAGCCTGAATCACCTGCATTCCCACTGAGTCTATGAAGTACCCATTACCCATCCATTAAGGTCATTTTCTGCTTGAGCTATACAGAGTCATTTTCCATTTTTTTTTTGCCAACTAGAATATTGACTGTAATCCACATACAATACTGGTGCCTCTCTGGTGGATACATTTTGTCCTAGTTTCCACTGTGAGCCAGATCCTAATGAACCCTATGATCTGTTATTACAATGAACTTCCTGAAGCCGATAGTTATAATGTACTGTGTCTTCAGTTGTTTACGGCATGGAAGAAAGCACATTGTAATGTTTAGCAAGCACATCTTGCAAGAAAAAAAGAAAGGAGGTTGGTGTTTCCTATATAATTCAATGCAGCCTTGCCCCAACAAGAAAATTTTCTTATAATACTGTAAAGTTTGTAACAGAAATGTACAGATACAATTTCTATCCCTCCCTTTTTTTTTTATAAAATTTGAAAAAGGTGATATATATGGAACAACAAATATTAATCCTGTTTACCATTTTTGAATGAATTTAATTTCTAATGGTTTCAATTATTTTGAATAATAAGTATTATAATAAATAATAATACACATTTGACTTAGTTTTCCAAAGTGGATGTGAGTTGTTTTTAAAGATAATGCTATACAAGATAGATTTACAAATGCTAAGTAGTAAGTAGAAAATAAGATGCCCTTAATCACAGTCTATCATACCCTCTCTATAAATGGTCATGTGACCAACCCTTGGCAGGAAAGCAGTGGAAAGTCACGGATCCAGCATCCACAGAGAGCCATCTATGTCCGTTCTCTTGCCTGTAAACTAGTGGAGTAAAACAAACAGAATAGGTTAAGAGGTGGTGGCGATTTCAGAAAAGGGAAAGATGTTCTTTTGGTTTTTGGAAGAGTAAATAAGTGTTTACAAAGATAATGTAACTTATATAATTCAAGTGTCCAGGAACCCCTTATATGGATGACACACCAAAAGAGCATTTAAACTCTAAGCCAGCAAGGCTATGTTGTACAGAACTTTGCCATAAAAGAGGGATGGGGGCAAAACATACACTTTTATACATGGAAAAATATGAACTAATCATTCACATTGGAAACAATTTAGTTTAGCATTTCACAAAAGAACAGAAAGTATGTAGCCAGTAAAATGTGTAATTCAGCAAACAATCCTGAGAGTTTCCAGGTAAGCCAAAACATTTAAAGTGGAGCCCAAATCACGCCAGCTTCATCATGGAAACACATGATTATTTGGAATGTAATGACTATGTGGAGTTTATTGCACGGCTACTGCATCAAAGGTAATTATTAGCACAGAGGACTGATGACTGAAATCTAGGCCATGGTAGGCTGGCTCATGCAGAAGGCATGTCCTTTCCCCTTGAGGAGGCAGGGCTCATGACATAGTGTCAAGACCAAGCTTCAAAATTACTGGGATGAAAGAAACATAGTTAACCTAGAATGTGTTTTTAATCAAGAAGCCAAACCTATGGCAAACTGACCAAGGTTGCAACAGGACTCTGTATAATCATTTGACCCTGGTGTTGGTGAATTTCTTCATTCACTGTATATTGAAGGCAGTTCCCTATGTTTTCTTGAAATGATAGTTTCTGACACTGGGGTCAGGAAGAACCTGAAATTTCACATTATTGGTCTAGGATGGACTTATGTATTAAGAAAAACCTTCTGGTTCACTCAGTTTATCCCACTTAGGTATTATATATGATTTTTCAAAATATGATGAAGTTGAAATAGAGCCACAAAAAAGTAAAATCAATGTTCTACAGTACAGAGGAGAATGAAAAATACTCTGAAATGTAGTCTCTTAGTAATAAGATGTAATGAAATAATAGCGGGAATTCATGACTGATCAGAGATATGTCTTCTAAGTCCCATCCCAGAATTATGCATCAGTGGACTTTAGATTTCAGGATACACTGTCTGAATATATGAATTTTGACATCTTCCAAGTGTGGTGAAGGGTAATCAGTAATTAGAGTTTTAAACAGTTTGGCTTAATTCATGACCAGTTGTATCTATTAAGGAAAGAGTTATTAAGGAATGTTGCATATATGTTTTTGTTCAAGAGCCTTAAATTTAGAGAGTCATCATTAAGAACAAGTGTGTTTTCCCACATCACACTTTCCCTGCTTTGGGTAGCAGCATCTTTCTAGGTCTGAAACTATGAGAGACACATAAGGAACCTGCTGTCAAATAAATGGAAAATAACATCCTTAGGAACAGCTTTTGTTTCCATTTTTGTTGAACATGAAAATCAGTCATTTTCTATATTAATACTTCTCTAAGTTGTCTGAGCACTCTATCCACCCACTCATGCCTCTAAGTAAATAGAATTATTTTCATATAAGCAGCTGAAAATTCAGAACAAATCCTCCCAAACAAATATCAAAGCTCCAGATGCATAAAGCCAGTGTTTGCCGACCTTAAACACAGCACAAATCCCCAAAAGGGTCGAGAGATCCAAACAAGTCATAATTACTGACATAACTAGATTTGTTGCTGTGCACCATCTGAAATGAATACTGTGTGAGCATACCAAGGAACTATTTTCTGTGAATTATTTAAAGAGTTGAAAAAGGAATAATGAAACTAACAGGATGAAGCTTCTAACACAGTGTTTTTATTTAAAGCAGTTATAGTTGCTTCATTCTCAAAAGTACATATTTAAAATGTATTTTTAAATGATCTACATTTTTTAATTCCCCCTCAACATTCATGATCATAGCCAGATTTCCACCTGATATTTATCATTTCATGGTAAAATTTATGCTTATATTCTTTTATGACTTTTAAATTCTTTTTAAATATACCATATTTTAAAATGTTTAAATGACTTTACATCACAGGGTCAGGCATCAAGTGTCTTCTATTGTGTTTGTTCATATAATTAAATAACATTGGCTATGATTTGCTATATTTGCCTTTCTCACTATTTGCCGTTTATAAATAAAATGATCTGCTATCATTACCAAAGAAGTAGGCACTTGAGACTTTAATATTTTCTAGTACTGTGTATATCTCAAACATATATGAAGAAATACATACAAGTTAAATCAAATTTTATGGGTGCTGGCATCTCTCTTGATGCAGTGGTATTGTTAAAAGACTGAGGAGTATGCTCAGTGGAATTCCCCTGTTCTGTGATAAAGTCACTCACTGATAGAATGAGTGAAATGTAAGGCTTCCAAAGATCACTTTTGCAATAGAGGAGGAAAAGAGTGTAGTTATGAGGATCAGATGGCTCCTAAAGATCCACCTCATGTGTCTCATTCAGATAGCCACTAATGCACTTGTGACAATCCTTTGTTGTTTTTTTTTTCATTCTAGAGAAGAGAATCACCCTTCTGCCTCCTTTGAATTTGCTCTCATATAGCTGGGATTAAATTTACACCATGTGAACTCAGTGTTTGTGTTTATGGAGTCCTCGGCATGTCAGACCATGGATTCTAGTTGAGTGTTTACATTTTCCTTCTTACATTAAATGTGCTTGGCTTTCAACTTATGTTTTGCTCTTGGAAACTGCCTGTTCTTAGTCCTTTGCCTTTATTTCCTGCCTGTATTTTCAAAGTGCAGATTCATGCTCTCCAGTCTTTGGACATGTCCCAGACCAGTTTCCCATTCAAACCAGGTTTCATTCCTAGAGCAAGGAAATGTTTATATTGATCCAAAGAAATAACAATCTAACTTTCATCCATAGGTTTTAATTATTAAGAAATTTCACTGTAGGAGATATTGGGAAGATACAATTCCAGTAATCCTCTAATGGATTAACTATTCATAATTATCTAATTGCAACATCATGAATATTAAGAGTGAATAGAATGAAGATCAAATTAAGACTCGTGCTTTGGCAATTGTAAATACAGTGGTTTATGTCACTTTATAAAACTTACACTCACATACACTAGGGTCAATATTTACTAATTCTATGCATGATCATGCTTATAAATAAAATAGTAGTTTCTATCATTCATTTTATTTTGAGAATGTATTTAGTTAGGATACTGATATTAGCTTTCATAATTCATGCAACTCAGTCAATCTGCCCATATTTTAAATTGTGCAATTATGAGGTCCATAATGAAAAAAAGGTTTTATTTAAATTTTGTTTCCATTAAAGATCTAAGCAAATATTACTTTAGTTAGCTTAAATATTATGTTTCAAGGTTGTAAGATTATTTTTAAGGATTTTCCTGAAAGCCATGATGTCTCAAAATATGGCTAAATATGTTTTGCTTGTTTTTTTTCTCATCAGGTGCTAGGAAACTTGGTGGTGGTATTCTATGTGATTCCTGAAATACCAGATAACTTATTCCTATAGAAGTAAAGTGAATTTTGGCATTTGACCTGCACTGAAGTTCTGACCTTATAGTCTTATTATTATGAAGGTTGCTTATCTCCTCTAAAGCTTTGGTTTGTTTATATGAGGAATAGAAAGAATCCTGCCTATTTTCCTGCCTCCATATCCTCTCCATTCTGAATGATCATTGAACCCCAGCATTTCCTTCATATACATAGTTTGAGGCTAGTCAAGTGTTTCAGCACTGAAGAACATGAATGCATATGCTGAGAAACCAAGTTAAGTCCCCACTCTCCAGGTCAGGCAGCTCACATCTGCAGTTTCAGCTCCATGAATTCCAAAGTACTTTCCTAGCCACCACAGCACCCATAGAAATACCCCCCCCACACACACACAAACACACAATGAAAATAAATCCTTAACAGAACATGTAGTTTCCATAATGTATCTCATGTGCATGTCCCTATTCTGCATGCTCTACCTGCTCTACAACTATGGATGTCCCCTAACCTTTCCACATTAGGATCAGACTTTATATCTAGAACAATGAGGTTTGAATTAGAGCAAAAAATCAAAATAATTAAGAAATTTCACTGTGGGAGCTGTTGGGAAGACACAAATAGTAATCCTGTAGTAGATTACTCATTGCTATTTAATGATACTAGTATCAACAATAATAGATGATCTTCCCATATCATCTATAGCCTCCACTTACCCAATAATTAATTGTCAAAAGCCACTGCTGGTGGTCCTTATTGGTGTGTTTCTTTCATAGTTCAGGCAGCATATGTTCCTTCCTGAATTCACTAGGCCAGGAAGCTCTCTATGGCTACAAATGCTCAGTAGCAAGTGAAAGATTCATTCTACACCTTTGGAGTACAGAGAAAAGAAAGGAAGCAACCAGGTACCTATGTTTTCCTAACTGAAATTTCTGAGTAAACTAAAATTATATGGTAGTCAGGCCATGTATTCCTATTATAAAATTTGGGGAAAGTTTTGACTGTTTATGACAGGTGGATACCAATGGTGGTTGTACAAAGATAAGAAAATTGGTTTACAAAATGTTTAAGAGGGTCTAAGTTAGCTGTCCCAGAGGGTCCTAGAAGTTTGCAAAATCTTACAGTGGCAGGAACTGAGAGACAGAGCTTGGGGATGACCCAGTATAGAAGATGCACCAATATACCATGAGTCAGATGAGACAGAATCAACAAAAGAGAAGTCCTAGCATTCATAATGCAATATTATAGGATTCATAAAGAAAAGGTGTTGGAGAAGCCAGGAGGACAATCAGTGACTGTAAGAAGGAAATTCTGTGAGGTTAGATTCTTGCTGGCATCTTGGTTCCTCCACTCTCAGTGAGATCATTTGTTCATCCTTCTTCACAGAAGTTAGATGGTCTATCCTGTCTTTGATGAATTGTATATTTTTTAATTTAATTTAGGTCTACAATCCATTGTGGATTGTATTAGTATTTTAATAGTACAAACTATAGTTAACCATTTTGTATATGGTAGCTAGTTGCTGCCTTCCTTTCTATCTGAAATGGCAGAATTCTTCTACCTACTTTCTTAGATCAGCCTCCTCATGCTCTAGTCTTCAAAATCTCACTCCAGTGTGCATCCTTAACTACTGATCTTTACTGCTTCCATATTCTCTGCATAGAAGTGCACTTGTGTTCTCTGCTTTGCCCCAGCTTTCATTTGCTATCACATTCAACTATTTTCTTTATTTCTATTAAGTCTTTTGAAGTAATAGCAAACTGTTGGTCTCCAGGGCCTAAACTCACTCTGCACAGTACTCAGTTGTCAGAAGTTTAGCGTGGCCTACTTACTAAGTCAATTAACCTGTTTCTAACTCTCATCCAATTTATCCTTCTTGATGTATTTAATGTGCCCTGCTGTCTTCTTAATAGTGCTCCATGTGATATTATTTTCCTCAGCTTTCTCCCATTTACCTGATCAATATTTTCTGTGGCCTTATTTATTGCAGTTCATCCTTCTAAAGACATATTTCATAGGAACAGAAGATATCTTCCTTAAAAACTTAAAGAAAAATACTGTAAATTATACATATTTACTACTGATTAGAAATATAATATCTGGCTATTGTCGTTTATAGCTCTGAACTATGGCATAAATAAATAAATACTACTGATAATATTACTTACATTGTCCATGTTTTCACTTCCATCCCTCCATTAATGTTTAAGAAAATTGCACATAGCAAAGAAAGAAAACATGAATGTGAGCTAAGAAAAGTATATTTTTTATGTGAAATTTCTTTTTGAAACAGTTATCTTTAAAAAGAAATGTACAATCTTTAAGTTCAACATTCACAAGTTAGTGTTCACCTTGTAGGATCCTTCATATTACAGATGCATGAAGAAAGGGCTTAGCAGATTGTTCTATGAGAACTTGGATTGTCAGACATTTACAAGCTAAATTCAAGATTGCTGTATATATTTGAAGAATTAACAAAAAATAACATAATTTATTTGTTCAATTCATGGATAAATAATATTTTAAAGTTGCTCAGACTATTTTTGTGCTTATTAGAATAATTGTAATTGTTAATTTATTCATTTTTATTTAAAAGTTAAATACTATGAAGTTCACATTGCTTCACAGGCATAAACAAAATGTATTATATAAATCATCTTGTCTTTCGCTGTCAACTTGAAATGCCCAGCATCTCACCTGTCTTCATATTTCATGTAATGAGGCATTCATGGTCTCTGTGCTTCTATATGCAAAACAGCAGCATTCATCCAGCCTGTCTGGTTCAGGAAGCAAATGCTTTATTTCATTTGTGAGATTCCTTCAAGGTAAAAATGGAACAATCTCTTATTTTGTTTATCTTTGTAACTTTAACTGATAGTCTGAATTTTGAGCCCCCTCCCCACAAGGAGTCTCTGCTTTGTTTCCTCCTCAGTAACAGCTCAAATGCTGTGAGAGCAGCAGCAGAAGGACCTTCCTAATATTGCATGCTTAGCATTTCACATTTTACTGGCTTCCTATGAACAAGAACATTTATTTTATTTGTAATTTTTTTCATGTTTTGTAATATAGTTATTTACCAAATAAACTCAGTCTTGGCATGGCTTCATGCTCAATGGTGTCAGAGAAATATCAGAATAGGCAGGTTCCTGTCAAAGGCTTCCAGCACAACTGAAGATGCTGATTCATCCTGTGGATCACTGTGAAATGTGCATAATTAACATCCTACTTGCACATCACAGAGGATAATGAAGCAGGTATTCTTTAAAGAGTCAGAATAATAGAAATGGAACTTAACAGAGAATCAAAATATTTTCAAAAACAGAAGAAACTTCTTTTCACATGAACTGAACCAAACCTTAAGGATTGAGGCAGGAAAGAGTGTCTAGGAAATGATTGTTCCCCCTGAGTGAGGTTAAGAAATTGAGTGGCACATTCTTTAGCTGGAAAGGACCTAGACAGCCAAATTTCTTAGAGAAACTAAATACAATTAATGCCTATGAATAAAGGAAAAATCAGTTGTGTACTATGGTATCCAAGAGTAACTGGACAGTGTACACACTGAAGTACTTTGTGAATGCATAGAGGGAACTGGAGACCACCTGAAGGAAAGGAAGGTAATAGCTAAGTGACTGACCTCAGATAATGACAAGTGGGCTATCTGAAGCTAAGTTTGCTAAATCTGTTTAAATAGAGTAAGGTAGAGATAGAGACAGAAAATTTGAGACATAAATTGTATAAAATGCCTGAAACACAAAGAAGAACTTAAACTCTGTTATACAAAACCCTGCCCTTGGTCTCCTACCACAGAAAATGCAGCACTATGATTTCAATGTGCCCTTCTCAGGCAAGCCTGGTCTACCAAGCAAGATCCAGGAAAGGCACAAAGCTACACAGAGAAACCCTGTCTTAAAAAACAAACAAACAAACAAACAAACAAAAACAGTGTGCCCATCTCTTTGTGCTGGTTTCTTTGGGAGAAATTTTCTTCTCATAAACTTCATTTCATCTGCACTAACTCTCATTTTTCTAAACGGCTTTAATTCCATTTATTCCAAGAAGAGCGAAGTGTTACACAATCACATTAGGTATAAAATTGTCTGTTTAAGCAAGATAAAAAGTTTCCATTTCTTTAAAATGGGGACACCAGTTCTTGCCTCCCTAGCTTACCTTACCGTGTTGTTGGAAAGTTCAGAAGAAATGATGGATAGCTAAGTACTTTAAAAACTATAAAACCTTTACAAATGTGAGCTGTCGTCATTAGAGTTCTGCCATGCCCTGTGTGTGAACCCGGAACAGTTCTTGGTTTTCATTTGTCATGTCACTCTTCTAATTCCTATAGAGCATGCCCCACAAGATTTTTATCAGAAGACTCTCTTTTAATCAACGGCAAATGCAGTTTCTTGAAAGCATAATATTGTTTCTATTACAAATATTCTTTGAGCTCTGGAGGAAGCCTAATACGCATTTCAAGGACCATTATACTTCTGAGGGGTTTCTACTGTATCTTTCCTTTCATAGTTGCATTTTCTTCATATTTTGTGGGTACAGTGAAATAAAAAATTAACTGTTACATCCCATTCTTTTTCCCCATTTATCTTTTCTCATTTTTGAATTTACATTCTCAGGTCACCTATGGACTCCATGTGACTCCTCCTGTTGATCATAAAAAAATGAAACTAAACACTGAAGGTGATGTAAGACAGAATATAAGATGGTGGCCTCCTTATTTAGTGGAGCTTGAAATTAGACCTTGGTAGGAACCCAGCTCAAAAGGTGTTGAGTCACTCAGTTGTCACTGTTTTTAATGCTTTCTATATCCCTTTTGTATGCCTTTACCAAATTAGTATTACTCCCATGCTTACAGGCTTGCTTTTGGCTTTGGACATAGTAGCCAGAAAAGAGTAATGTAATCCCATTGGCACATATACATTGCATGATTACCTGCTTTTCCCAGTATATATTAGAACACTTTACCTGTATATAATCATATACTCCATTAAGGCATTCTGATTTTCATATGGGGAATAGGAATATTAATTATTATAGTAGACTACTATTACTTTACAAATTCCTTAAAAAGTAATATAGTGTTGATCAGAATTTGAATCATAAGCAATTAAATTCAGTCACAGCCAAGAAAGAGTTCCACTGTTAAAGTGGGTTTCATAGACACAGCAAATTTCAATTACTTGATGTTATTGTTTTAATGATACCCTTAAATTTGCTCAACTCATGGAAGAACAGAAGTTGGAATAGAAATGAAACTTCAATTACATTCTTACTTCTTATCCCTTGTGAGGCACGGTGGTTTTAGAGCAAAAAGGACACCACCACCAGTGTTTATTTGTATTCAGCTCTCAGGTCTACAGAGCTTGCCAGAGCTTGAGTTCTGACTTTGGAAAGTGTGATAGGATCTGGGAACAGCTTTCCCTAACACTGAACAGCCCTGCTCTTCTCTCTTCTCCTCTCATGGAATCGCCATACTTCTTCCCCTAACAATTGCCTCTTTCAGTCTCAGGGTTTGACTTAGAAGCTGCTAAGTTCCTGAAGCATTCACACTCTGAATTATGGCTTTGAAAGTATAATGGCCAAGCTGCACTTCGTGTTACATAAACCTAACCTCAAGCACTCCATAAACTCTCCCTGAAAACTCGTTTGTACATGGTCCTGAATTTGACTGCTCATTCATTTCCTTTTTGAAGTCTATTAGCAGGTCTCCCAAGCATAATGTCTAGAGGAAATATTGAGGACTAAGATTCCCGGTTCATCCTGCACTGCCTCCCCAGTTGCACTCATCATGTTTCACCTTAATAATAAACTTATTTTTCGCTTTCTCTCCTTGGCATTTACCCAAATTGTTTCAAGCATCTACTTAGATAAGAGAGCATCCTGTCAGAGCTGGGTCATGTGTGATATGTGGATGAGGTCACCAAGCCACTGCAGATTCATAGATGGAAGAGAGACACTGCTCTTGAGAATATGCAGTAATTGGTGGAAGCTCAAACCTGTAATTACTGTTGCCACTCTGGGACCTCCAGTGAAGTCTCCATAGTTAGCCTTTGCCCTTATCCATCCAGACTTTCCTACCGTACTTTTCTCTGGCTCTTTTGTTGGAATTTATATTAGAAACAGAAGTTGTGAAAATTTTGCTAAGAAATTGTATGCTACTACAATATTAAATGTATATTAATAGACTTGATTGTATAATATAAATCAAAAAATAGTTTAAATCTAACTACTAATAACATGATTTTTAATTTTAGCTAAAATTATGGATTTTTAACTACAATTTTCTGGTTTTGAGCTCAAGGCAAAAGACCTACCTAGCACTTTGTTTAGCATTTCAATAGAGGTCCACACAGAGGTGTCACTTTCTTTCCAAGTACACTAAAGGAAATTGCTGAGGAGGATACCTGGATCAGAGCTCACAGCCCTGTCTAATGCTGGATGCTGTATCTGAAAACTGTCAAACTTCTGTATTATACTGTGTGTGTGTGTGTGTGTGTGTGTGTGTGTGTGTGTGTGTGTGTGTGTCTGTGTGTGTCTGTGTGTCTGTGTCTGTGATTTTATTTATAGTTGGATGTTTATGAATGTAGAGGCCAAAGGTCTGTCAGCTGTCATTTATGGGTGTCATTCTTCAGTTGCTGCCTATGTTGAATTTGTCACAGGCTTTCTCACTTGCCTGGAACTCATGGATTAGGCTAAACTGCCTGCCAAGTGAGCCCCAGGGATCACCCTGACTCCACCTCCGAAACACTAAGCTAACAATTAGGCTATGTGGTCCCACCATGCCTGACTTTTTATGTGGGTTCTGGTGGTCTATCCATCTCAAGTCCTCAGGCTTTTGTGGTAAGAATTTTACCAATGAGTCATGTACCCAGACCCAGCATTATACTTTTGGTCTCATAGGATGCTGCCTCCTCCTTAGCCTGTTCTTTACCCTCCTTTTCTTCTTCCTCTTCATCTTTCTTCTCTTTCAATGCTACCTTCTTGCCGAAAATTATCCCTTGGCTCCAAACTGTTTTCAGGGGACATTATCAAGGAAGACCACGAAAAATCATTAGACACCCTACCATTCCAGACATTTTTAACTCCTTGTGAAGTTCTTCATCTGGGAGAACTGTCTTGTCTTTCATTCTGATTGGCTTATTTGTCTTTTGCTGAGCAGATATCTGGGAAGCTAATTGTGTCTGAGCTGGCAATCTCTGCATTAGCTGCTCATGCAGCCTACACTGCTTTCCTGGGATTAAGCTGGAGGCTACTACTTGCCCTTCTCTTTCCTCTTTGTCTTCATCTATAAATAAACACAAAATGGTTACCTTATAGATTGATGGCAAGAGTGTAGATAATATGTGTAAGTAGAGTAACTAAAAGTGACATGGTAATAAAGCTAACAGTAGCTCATATTTATTAAAATCATTTGCAGTGTCAGGCACTATGGTAGGAGCTTAATGTGCATTATCTGTAATCTTTTCATAATGATTTCATTGAAAGACCTTTTCTCAAAGCCAGAAAGTACTTTCTCTTTCTTTAACCACATTATCGGATCCACCATTTGATGTATGTTAGGCAGAGATTATAGTCTTTAGATCTTCGGTTAGAAACATAACTTAATTGCAATAGTTAAGACTAATTTTTGGTTATTAAAATTCCCAGGCTGTCCTTAATTCAAATGAAATTGAAGCTCAGTATTTTTCATCAGTTTGGCTGTGCCTTAAAACTCCAGTTTTCACTGTACGATCATTTTTGACTTACTCTATTTTTCTGAATTCTCTTATGAATCCGCACTTCTGCCATGGGCAGAAGGGGTCTCCCTTGTGTGATATTTAGCTAGGAACAATGCCCTTCCCTCATATTATTCCTCATTCCAGACACAAAAGAGATGCGTTTTACTGGGACATAAGTCCAAGCTACAACAGTTAGTCCAGGAATTTCATTGTGGGGCTCCCCTTACTTTGACAGGTGATTCTCTGCAGTGGACTCTCTTTTTCACGAGAGTCCTTTCTGTAGAATGCACTGAGCCCAGGAGCCTGGCAGAAATTGATGTCATGCCCTGTCTACAATGTTCTCTCAGAGCCCTCTGCTCATACTGTCTGCTCCAGCTGCTACCCAGTCTTCTTATTCTCCAGGGAAAGAGTCTGCCAGGGTTCACATCGTCCCTGAAATGTAGAACTAGAATTCTGGTTCAGCTTGAACCTGTATATTCTCAACATTGCAAAGGTGGTGGTGGGGGATGTATTTTAAAAATCTGCAGCTGTTGGAGCCAACCCCCTTGGTGATGCTGGTAGAACATATGTAGAGAAAAGATAAATCAAACTTCCTTTCTTTCCTTTGTTAGATATCTTGGCCTGCTGTGCTTTCTTTCTTTTCAAATATTCTCTGAAATTCTACTGTTAATGCAGCAGATGAGAAGTTAAGTCACTAGCTAGTGTGACTCTTTGGAAACCTTTTAAAGATAGGCTTGGTAGCTTCGCTTTAGTTCCTTTATCTTACAGTTATTAATTGTGGGGTTAGCTAAGGTAAGAGGAAGAGTCTTGCTATACCCCCAAATACATTCACACTACAAGTTTTATTTCTCATGGTTGCAAAACTTACTTAGGCAAGTCAAAACCTGGTTTACATCAAGAATATTTTGATCCCAATGTTAATCCTCTACCCACTCCACTTTTTACATTTGACTGTGGTTGTTCCTTCGTAGTCGAACTACAAGATGAGAAAAATGGTAGTGGAAATGTTGAGGATTTACTTATGTGTTCACCTCAGGAAAACATGAATTGGTATTGTAGGCATATTGAGGCTTTTCTTGCTCAGTTGACTTGAGATAGTATTTATTTATGTCCCCATCCATAAGTGAAAACAACAGTTGATGTAGCTGAAGCACTGCTGCTTAACTCCTTGTGTGAACTCAATGCATATTTGTTGGATGAGTAAGTGTAGGAATTCAATGTTAGCTAGTGCTTTCTTTCCAACAAGCAGTGGTACTGCTGACTTTTGTCTCATGTTTCCATTGTGTAGACTGCAGTGTTATTTGCCCATCCATCATCTGTGTATATGTTTAAGGAAATGTCTCCAACATTTTTATTGGATGGTTGCATTTCCTTTACAGAAAAGTAGAAGAATTCCAGCCTTTGAAAGCAGACTGATTGAGAGTTGAAAATTTAATCAACAAGAACCAATTTAAAAGTGCCAAGTTGCAAGAAAATCTAGAGACTTCTAACTTTATGTATAAAATCCTTTTCTGCTCAACAAAAGCCTTAACTTTCTTTTGGTGTGAATGTTTAAATTATGCTGATAAATGGCCACTGAAGAACAATCCAATGCAGAGCAGCACCAACTCATATTTCTCTCAATGCTTAGAGGGAAAAGGGTCTGGATAAATCTTAGGGATTGTTGAGGTATTATAGAAAAACAATGTTGTCCATCAAGTTAAACCACCAAAGATTAATTAAAGTTTCCTTTTATATATACATACATACATATATATAGGTATATCCTTATATGCATTTTTAAGAAAACATTAATATATATATATATATGTTATATATGTATCTTTTATTATAGGTAAATATTTGTTGGTTGAGTTCTTCAATAAGCTTTCCATATAAACTTCTGTGTGACAACTTAAAGTGAATTTTAGTTGCTGTGCATGGAGCTGTTTCTTTTAGCTCAAGTACATTTGCCACACAAACAAAATTTTAACACATTTGTAACCACATTCTCTGCATATGGAGCTATAAAAAATGTGCAGCTAGTGTTGAGAATACACTGAGTAGCCTGAAGAAACTGAGGAACAACTTGACTTCAGTGAGGCACTAGGGATCTCACAGGATGTGCTTACATTTCCACCAAGGGTTTTAGAGGACTGGTCACCTTTTCTGTGTAGAAATTTATCAGATAATGTTCTCACAGACATTCTTCCACAGTGAAGCTGGGGTGTGGTGGGCTTTGTTATGAAGTTTCAACTATTTTAATTATAGTAGGACTGTGATAAACTGTTCTACATTAAAAAAAAATACCTTTTAAAATCTCAGGCTTCAAATAATATCCAATATCAGTAACTCCTTTGCACTTAGTGTTTCCCTCGCTGGTATTAAAGAGCTGCATTCTGGGAATGTGAAAATAAGCAGCAACTGGGCATATGCAGACAAAAAAAATAGTCTTTAACTCAGGAATGGAATTAGTTACCTATTACGTGTAACAGTTACTATCAGGATTGGTGGTTTGTACAGTTGCAAATTTATCATTTTTTGGCTCCTGTAATTAAAAAATCAAGGTACTGTGTAGCCAGGACTTCCATATTATTGTGATTTTTCAAGGCTGCAATTAATAGTGGGGCTACCAGACCTAGGCACTTAGCTGGTAAAAGAAGTAATTTTCACTTGGATAGTTCTTGGTGGGCACCATTGCATCCAGGGCCTCAGTTCTTCGCTGGCTGCTGACCAGGATATTCCTGCCCTCTTTTGTGTTGGAACTGATCAGTTTATTGGTCTCCTTCATCACAATGTGGGAAATGAGAAAGCAGTAGGTAGACTATCAGCCATGAAAAAAGAGAATTTTGATCCAGAAAGACTCCCTTTCAACATTTGCATGGACTGTTAAAAGCAAGTCATTCTGAGGAATGCACTAGACATCGGTACTGGAAGTGGAGACTAATCACAGGATGTACTGTTGGTGGATCTGAAAGCCCAGACTTAACCACTCAACCCATCACTTCCTACCAGTTTTCTTAAACTCCCCAAGCATATTTCATCACAATGAAGTGGTCGAAAATCTGGGACTTAATAATCAAGCCATACCAACTCTCCTATGCTTGCCCTTCTTTCAGTACACAACACGAACCAGAACATTATTGTCTTAATTTTCTCTTTTTCCTACGTATGCCAATCTTCCTTCACTTCAACAGATTTGTATTATGGAACATTGCAGTCACAGGTCACTGGCTTCTGACCATGTTTAAGAAGAGTTCACCTCACAACATTGAAAAAAAAATGTTAAGATCATGCAAATTCATACAATAGGAATACAAATTATTATTATTAATTGTGTGAATGACCTATAATCATTAGGGAGTGATTTTTTAGTTTTAAACTAATATAATGACATTAATGAAATGTATTGAATAAGATGCACTGTACAGATAATCTAACAGTTGATGGCAATACCATTAAACCTGTCTCAGTTCCATTAGGATTGTCAAAACAGTGGTAAAAATGGAAGAAAAGTAAAATAATACAGTTGGTTCCTCATCTCTCTTTCTGTAATATATTTCATTTAATATATTGAGGTGATTTAGCAATAACCATCTTGTTCCTAAGTCCTCTATACAGTGCCTATAGTACTACATGACCATGCCTGCTTTTATGACAGTGTTAGACATTTCAGGTCCCTATGCTCATCTGACAAGCACTTACAGACTGAGCCATTTCCCCTGTCCTTTGCTCTCTTTCTAAGTGAATCTGAAGGTAACAGTGAGGTTTTCAGAGACAACATAAGAGAAAGACACTGAAATATAAGGACTTCAGATGTTTTTTAACTTGTCACACACAAAAAGGAAACTCTCCTGGTAATGTGTGTAGTGCTGTTCATGTGTCAATCACATACAAGCAGAGAATTGGACTCTGCATCACTGCTTCTGTTTTCTGGAAGAATTTAGTACAAAGGGAGACCCGTCCTCCTTTTTGTAGGGTCATGGGGGGGGGGGCTGCAATTGTGTCTCAGCCATTATTTTTCAAACTCTAGAGTTCATTAAAACTCTCTTAGCTGTCTTCACGCCATCTTTCTCCCTTCTCATGAATTATTCAAGGCAGACTTCACTTGAGGTAAATAGTTTGATTTGAAGGTTTTTGTATCTGGATTTAGATGCAACAAGAAGTGTTAAATGCTCAGCATGTTAAGTGTACAGAGTGTCACAGACTCCTCTGCTAGGATGGAAGGCACTTGCCGCCAGCACTCAGGAGCTGCCGTTGAGCTTCAGCTCAGTAACTATTTGTCATTCTGAAGGAGGCTAGAATGATGAAGCCTACAACATAAATCAGAGAGCTTGGTCCCCAAGCATCCCAACATTCTAATCCACTTCTCAGTTAGTGGGAGATTTCAGGGGTTTTACAAAGTAAATTTTCCACATTTTTATCTAACGTGGCCAATGTTTTATTAATCAACGTTATTCTTTAGATATTATATAACAAGCATCGGAAATCACTTTAGCCTTCGTGTTTCTCTTGAGTTAACTGAAATTTGGATTTTGAAGTATTTCAACAGATTGTGTGAAAAGAGGACCTGGGGACTGTTTCACCTTAATGACCTTGATCTAGGAGACTTCTTTCATTGTAGTCATATATTCCTTATATCATATAGCTTAATTTTAAATTTTAACCACTGAATACATTCATGAAAAATTGATTTACAGTATACATGGCTGAAAACTGTATTGCCCAGAGATAATGGGCAAAACTGGTTCAGTAAAATGTAGCACATTTAATAACCAATTCCCAGCGGGACAGTTGTGGTGCATGCCATTAATCCCAGGACTCGGAGGCAGAGCCAGGCAGATCGCTGTGAGTTCAAGGCCAGCCTGGTCTACAGAGCAAGATCCAGGGCAGGCACCAAAACCACACAGAGAAACCCTGTCTCGAAAAAACAAAAAGACAGAATAAAACAAAAAACAAAACAAAACAAAAACAATCCCCAAACTCCTATAATTCTTTCACTTTCTAAAATTCCCCTTCTTAAATGAATTTTTCTTATACCTGTTAACAAAAAAAAAACATATTCACAAAATTATGCTCATGTTGAAATGGTTTCAGAAAAAGCATTTTGTTTGTCTTTCCTGTTCTAACACATGTACTTAGCAACAGCAGTTTCATTTACTAAAGAATAATATACAGAATATTCATTAATTGCTATGTGAGAGAGCTGAGTTGAGTTCCTACATGTATATGTATTCTGTAGGCTAAAACATGCCATAGCAATGTTGGTGCCCCCATTTTACAGTAAATATCATTTGGTAGGCAAAATCCTGAAATCCAAGGACATAAAGCTTTTGCACTTAAATACCCTTCCAAAAAGTGCCAACTTAGTATAGGTATCTGAAGACGGACTCATTAAGTCTCCCAGTGTGATGCAGTGGTGAGTGGTGGGGGAAGGCATGGATGATTCAGTATTATAGTCTTTCATAAACTACACATCTGTTAATGAGTATATGTGCCCATTTTTATATTTACATAAATATATATGCTATATAATATATATATATATATATATTAAATTTAAAATTTTTAATCTTTACTTATTTATAAAGACACTAGTTTCAAAAGCACTAACATGCATGCACATAAGTGTGTGTGTGTGTGTGTGTTTGATTATGTCTTTATTTCAGCAAATTTTATCAGAGAGTGAATCCATACAACAGAATGAGAAGAAAATCTCCTATTGATAATATTATAATCTTGATGTGTTATTGGTTTCTTTTTGGCTGTATAGTTCAGATCTAAAGTATTCCCTATTTTTTTATATGTCAGTCATTTGTGAAACTATGTGGAATTGATGGTCTAGCAGAAGTACATGGGTTACCACCAAAGTGTGCCTTTGTGCAAGATTTTGGAATGCATTCCCTTTCTCACTCTTTGCAAAAAGTTAATTGAGAACCTCCTGTGGAGTGTATTCTATGGATCCAGTCCACACAGCCAACCACCCATGCCCTAAAACCATCTGCCAAAATAGATCTTTGCTACTTTTATGATATTTGCCCCAGACTCTATAATTCAGATGTGAAGACTTACCTTTGCACCCAAGCATATGTTATCTCAGTCTCTGGAAGAAAGGAGTTTTTCATCTGAGTGTCCAAGGCACACAGGAAACAGCAAACTTAAGATATAAAACTATGGAAAGCTGAGTTCTGAATGAAGGAGCATACAGCTTGCTCCATTAGGTTTCTTGAAACCCTGAAAGTGTGTGTGTGTGTGTGTGTGTGTGTATGATAGTGAATAAGGAAAAATGAGGGACGCAGTTCTAGATCAGGCTTTATGTATGTGCATTATTATAACAACCATCATAAGGGCAGACACTGGACATTTTTAGGGAGCTTGGGAACAAGTCCACCTAAATTTCACACATTAAAATTTACTGATGAGAGCATGGTTGGGTCTCCCAAGAAAAGCTGTAGAGAAGCTCTGTAGGTACAAATGGGTTTTTACTTCACTAAAGTGCATAAAAGAGACCTTCATCATCTAGGTGTCAGCTGTGATGTAAAGACAGGAAACAGTTCTGTTTCATTAAGACCTATGTCTACTGCCTTGTGAATGGACGGTTTCCTGGGGAGTACTTAGTTGGTATCTCTTCTCTCAAGTCTCTGGTTTTGTATCATTTTAGTTATAGCAGACATGCTTAAAGTGTCATGAGATCTCTAGGTTTCAGCATATGCAGAGGCATGTATGTGATTTACAATGTTTTTTTTAATGGATATGCTGACAAAATATGATATTTTAAATCCCAAGGCTGTGCTTGAGCTCTTTTAGCTCTAAAATTCAACAGGTCAACATTGGGTTATGACAAAGTTTTAATGGCTTAACAATCTTTTCTTCTGCAATATTGTCTATTCTTATTTTCCCTCTTGCATTACCTTTTAGTGAATAATTAATTCTTCAACTGAATATATTCAACTGGATATAGTGATTGTATATGGGGTAAGACTCATTTAGCACTAGGGACAATTGAAAACATATGGAGATTTTTTTTAAATTTCTCTATAACTGAAATTCTAAACATAACTTCTTATCATTTAATAGTCATAAGTCATGGAAGTTATTACCATCCTGTTCTGTATGAAACAATATTAACACATATAGTATTAACAGCATCTTTGCTGAGAAATACAGTGACCATGTTTAACTCTTCTCATTTCTGTGTCCAAATATATCACAAGAAACAATGAAAGGAAGTAAATGGTTGTTTTGTTTTACAGTTGAAAGGAAGATATACTCCATCATGGCAGGAAAGCTTGGTGGCAGCAGTGAGAAATGCCTGGCTACATTTCATCCCTAGCCAGGAAACAGAATGGACAGGACAGGGTGGGCAGCTAAAAATCTTAAATCCTGCCCGCAGTGACCCAATAACTCTGACTCCTCCTCCTGAAGTTTCTACAGTCTTTCCAAATAATGGTGTTATCAGCTGGGAACCAAGTGGGAACATATGAGTGAGCATACAGTGGGCAAGCACACATACTAGAATAAAAGGAATGGTTATCTGTATAAGACTTATGCTTCTCTGGTTACCCTGTCAAAATCTTCCTTGTTCAAGGTTTGGCTCATACCTCAAGTCCTTTAGAAAATCATTCATAAATGTCTCATCTTAATTGTGGAGATCTTTTAGTTTTTGGTGTTTCTTGCTTCATCTCTTTCTTGAACACAAACCTAGAAAATGCTTAAGGGATTGGCAATCCAAGAAAGAGACTTGATTTTATTTCTTCCTTATCTTCTTGTTTCAAGGTATAACGATCCTCAAGACATTTTTTTATGTTGCTTTACTGACATTAGCTGATGTTCTTATAAGGAAATATGCAACCAATAGTGAATAATAATGACTTGTGCTCTTTCAAAACAGTAACACCATGGTAAAGATGGCAACTAAAATAAACATGCCATGAAACTCAAACTAACCCCATTCACTCAAGGCTAAGTCACGAATGTGGCTCCATTGAGGATAAAATGTGAAACTTATCCTTTAACATCTTTCATGTCTTGATGTTTCTTCTCTTACTGTAATAAGATATCATGACAAGAAGAGCATAGAAAGAAAGGGCTTGTTCACACTACACTCCATCTAGCAAGGAGGATAGAAGAGCAGGAAACTGAGGCAGGTGGTCACATCTTCACAATCAGCCAAGAGTAATGGATTGGTGGTGTTGCTTATCTCCCTTTCTTCATTTATGTACAGTACATAGGCCTCACATTCATTAACCTAATCAAGATAACCACTCACAGGCATGTCCAGAGGCTCATCTCTCAGATGATTATAGATTCTGTTACAATGACAAGTTATGCTAATACCCATGGTAGGTGTGTCTTGCATACATGAGCTACATTGTATAGAATGTTGGTCATAAAGATTTCTTAGAAAAACAAAGGCCACCAACGTCATTTAGCATTCTGCTGCTGTGACTTGAAAAAGTCAATTTAAAGGGAGAAGCCTTTATTTCTGGTTAGTTTTAGGAGTTTTAGTCTATGGTGTCTTGTTCCCTGTGGTTTAGGATCTGACAAAGCAGAAATTAATGGGAGGAACCTGAATGGGACCATAGCTAGTCACCTCATAACAGATCAAAACATTGGACATTGCCTTAAAGACTCACATCCTTCAAGTAAGGTACACCTCCTAAGTTTGTATCACCTCTAAATAGTCATAAAGTTAGAAAACTACCAAATGATTAGAAAACTGCCAAGTAACCATCATGATCCCATCACTGCCCCAAAGCCCACTTGTAAACACAGCTACTTTTTGGACAAAACTATCAAAACATGAACTTCTGGTCTTTTAGAACCAAATTATAGTAAATTTCAATATATCTCCTAGTCTCCTCCCCCCCCCACACTCATAAAACATATACCCAGAAATTCCAGTTTAGCTGTTGAATATTTTGCTGCCTGTATGCCTGCTTACCAATGTGCAAAGGTAATGCTATGAAAAATCAATAAAATGTAAACAGACATCCAGTAGTTGTTTTTAATAATTTATATTTTATTGGATCATTGAGGGTCACTTGGTAATTTTGTAATCAGTTGGACTTTTTCTAATGTTGAGAGGCTATCTGGAGGGAATCCAGACTTTAATGCTCTCTCTGTGGG